>NC_081407.1:518898212-519645712 GCF_030272615.1 Cryptomeria japonica
GAGGTTCTAGATGTTAGTTTGAATTCCTTGATGAATGGTAGAATAGAGCTCTTTGTTTGGCTTTATGAGTCTACCGTATTGGATTGTCTTGTCTATCAAAGTTGGATACCTAATTATGTTGTCTTAATTTTTTGTATAATGGGATGTTAGTTTATTGTCCTTCTGATAGGAATGAAATGAATTATCATGGTTTTAAATATGGGTTATTGTTATTTAATATTGTTGTATAGATTGTGTTCATTTAATTTGCATTCTTTCATGTCTGGAATTATGATCTCTTGATATTCTTAGAATCTTGTCGTTCATTGTGGGTTCATGGTCATGATGTTTTAATGCTTTTAGTCTCTAGAGGCTAGGCTAGAGACAATGTTCTTTTGTTGATGTATTCTTCATCCTGGAGTATAAAGAGTGGTTCTTTGAGTGGGTTCTTTGATCCTTGTTGTTTGAAACTGTTGGCATTTGCATGAAGATTGCATTAATGAGATGTTATGTTGTCATTGATGTCAATTAACCGGTAATGATGTTGTTATAATAATGTTTTGTAACCGGTAGGAAGAGCTAGTGAAGCGAACTACAACCGGTAAGTGAATTTGTGGAGGAAACCGATATTACTAGAGAAGAAGTGAGATCAACCGGTAAACCCTACCTGTTGATATGATAAACCCTAACCGATGAAGTTTGGTGATTGGTTGTATTGGTTTATAATCTAATGATGAGCGGTAATGATTATGACATGTATGCATGCTGTATGAGAAGAGTTTCAAATGATTTTTGGCGTGTTGAGATAATAGTTTTTATCTTGGGAATGATAAAGTATATTGCATGTAATGCAAAGTGCGTGATGAGTTATAGTGTTCGATGAAGCAATGATCAAGGAGCAGTCGAGGCTTTCTTGAATGATGTGCAGCAATAATTATGTAATCCAACAGTCATACTTGAACCAATTTTCTTGTACTCTATGAGAGAATTAGGGTTGTGTTGTGTTACCAACCTATTGATTTGTTTATAAGGTCAATGAGTTCTTTTGTTGTAGAGTTGACAATTTATAGTTGAGAGTGAGAGTGTGGTTGCTGAACCGGATGATGTATCTGCAGTTTGTGTAAAGGCAGATAGGAGCATGAAAAGGATCTGAACAAGCAAGTGTAGTGCTACTCAAACAAATTAGCAAACCCTTGTTGTTTTCTAACAATTACAACAATAGAATCCCCTAATCGGGTAACCTCTAACATGCTTAGTGTTATTCAAATCCTCTAACTAGGTGGTCCATTAGCTTGGATTTCAAATCCTCTACCGAGGTTACTCCTCATAGGGTATTGCTTCTAATAGGGAATTATAGTCAATCCCTTAACCGGGTGGTCCCTAATAGGATCTGTTCTTAACAATACTTATTGTAAAGCTTTGACTGACTTGGCTCCTAACCAAGCGAACTTCAGAAGAGTTTAGAATACTTGTGGGTATTGACCCCCATTGTGGTTTTTCCCATTTGGGTTTCCACGTCAAAAATATTGTGTCAAGTGGTGAATGTTTTTGTGGTTATGTTTACTATGGCTGAATTACTTAACTGCTAAATCCACTTTGATATGTTATGTTAACCGACAACAATCTGAAATGAGGTTTTACTTATGTCAGTAAAGTATTTGGATGTTTGTGAGTTTCAAGTTGTTTTACTTTTAGTCTGTTATAACAGTCAACTAGTACATCTTGTCAGTTCCGAGTTTTCTTTGAGAGGTTGATTTTGAGATTGGTAAAAAGTTTATATCAGTTTTCTATCTATTGGTTCACTCCCCCCTCTCAGTAGGTGAATCGATCCTTATGCTTTCATCATACCATCAATTGGTATCAATTCTTCTCAGGTCCTCTAAGGTCTAAGCCTAACAACTTGAGGTAAAGATCTTGTAGAACATGATGAAGAAGGAAGGTCCAAAGTTTAAAAGAGAGAACTACAAAATATGGAGTGATGGAATGAAAATTTATATCAAGAGTCTAGGAAGTCAATACTGGGAACATGTTGGTACTCAATATGTTGCACCTAGTAGGATTATGACTGGTGATCAGAAGAAAGAGCAACAAGAAAACAATCATGCACTAGAGGCTATTATTAGTTCTTTGTTTGATGTAGAATATGTTGATGTCCATGGTCTGGAGACTGCTTATGAGGTATGGAAGAAACTTGAAGAGATTTATAGCGGTGATGAACATGTGAATATTGCCAAAGAAGAGAGTCTAAGAGGAAAATTTGATGACATGTAGATGGCAGAAGGTGAGAATATTGAACAGTATGGTCAGATGATAAAATAGATAGTTGGTGAGATAAAGAGTGCTGGTGGTAAAGTGGATGATGCCACAGTGGTTGGAAAGGTGTTGAGAACCCTTCTACCGGTCTACGCTATCCAAGTTGCAGCCATTTAGGAGCTAAAGTCAATTGACAAAACTATGGTAACCCTTGACTCCATCATTGGTAAGCTTACTGCTTTTGAATTAAATGGTTATGATGGTAGTGTTCAAAAATTAAAATCTGCATTTAGAGCTTCAGTTTCTACCCCATCTATGAGGAAAAGCAGAGATCTTAGTCACAATTATGAATCTAGATCCAACAGAGAAGTTGATGATGAAGACAGTTTGGCTGAGCTTGAAGCATTGTTGGCCAAGCGGTTGCCCAGAGGTACCGGTAAATATAGAGGTAAATTACCTTTGAAATGTTTTGCATGGAATAAGATTGGACATATTGCAGCTAATTGTCCTAATGGTGACAATGAGAACAAGCGAGATAAGTTCAAGATGTACAAGGGAAAAGGCAAGAGAGATTGTCTTATTGGAGTTGATGGTGGTATTATTGATGAGGAATCTAAGGGCGATGCTAATCTAATGAAGACATTGGTTTTGTAGCCATTAAAGAGGAGACATCTCAGAAAATATTAGTTTCTTGTATGGAAAAATTTGATGATTGGATCATTGATAGTGGTTGTTCACATCACATGATCAATGACTGGAGCAAATTTCTTACCTTGAAGGAATTTGATGGTGGAGTTGTGAGATTTGGTAATGACTCACCCTGCATGGTAAAAGGTAAGGGATCTATTTCTCTTAATGGAAAGAGCAATGCAGAGGATGTCTACTGGGTTGAAGGACTAAAGCACAATCTTTTGAGTGTTGTTCAACTCAATGACAGAGGATATCCATTGGATTTTAAGAATGGTACGTGCAAAATCTATGGGAACAAAGGTGAACTAATTGCAACTAGCAAGAAGACTGAAGGTAACCTGTTTCACCTGAATCCTAAAGTCAACAACTATTTAATTGTGAAAGTAGATGATAGTTGGCTTTGGCATAGGAGATTTTGTCATATAAATTTTGATAACATTGTTAAAGTGAGTAAGTCCAAGACAGTGAGAGGTTTTCCTCAATTGGACAAACCGGTTAATGCTCTATGCAGGGAATGTTAGTTGGGAAAGATGGCATCCTCAACTTTTAAGAGCAAATCTTTTTCAGCGGATCATCTGTTAGATTTGGTTCATACAAACCTCTGTGGAACAATAAGTACTAAAAGTATTCAAGGCGACAAATATTTTATGATATTCATCGATGATTGCTCAAGAATGATGTGGGTCACATTATTGAAGGATAAAAAAAAAGCATTTAGTAAATTCAAGGCATTTAGGGCCTTAGCTGAAAAGGAAAGTGGTAAGAAGATAAAGTGTCTAAGGATTGATCAAGGTGGTGAATTTACTTTTGAGGAATTCACTAGATATTGTGAAGAAAATGGTATCAAACAAAATCTTTCTACACCGAGGACACCATAGTAGAATGGTATTGCAGAGAGGAACAACCGATCAATTGTTGAAGCTACTAGAATGATGTTGATACAAGGAGGTGTAGCAAAACAATTCTCAAAAGAAGCTGTCAGCCCAACTGTCTACACTATGAATCAAATATTGGTAAAAAGAGGTAAGGATAAGACTCCTTATGAATACTGGTATGGTAGATCACCTAATGTTAGTTATTTGAAGATATTTGGCAGTAAATGTTTTATTTTGAGAGTGCTGATGTTCGAGTGGATGAGTATCCTAAAGTCTCAGGAAAAACCAGTGTGGAGAAAAAGGATGAAGATCCTTGCATTCTATTTTAGAACCAGAACCAGTGAAACCTGAAACTAGTAAAGAGAATGTTGTTGTACCAGTTCAACCGAAACAGATAGATTCAAAAGAAGATGATTTTAATGAAGAAGAACTTGAAGATAACGATCATGTTATTCCAAGGTATGTGAGACTCAATCACAATCCTGACTAGATTATTGGAGATAAGGATGCTGGAGTTTTAACTAGAAGAAGAATTAGAGAGAATTATTGCATGGTCTCCACTATTGAGCCTAGAACTGCTAAGGAAGCATTTGGATATGATCATTGGATCAAAACTATGGAGGAGGAGCTTGATCAAATTGAGAAGAACAACACATGGACCCTAGTACCCAAACTGGTGAATAAAAATGTGATAGGTACTAAGTGGGTATTTAGGAACAAACTAAATGAAGATGGTATAGTAGTCCGAAACAAAGCTAGATTGGGTTGCAAAGGTTATGCACAGGAAGAAGGAGAATATTATGGTGATACTTTCACACGAGTTTCTAGACTAGAAGGTGTCAGGACTTTACTTGCATTTGCAACACATAAGAGATTCAAAGTATATCAGATGGATGTGAAGTCAATATTTTTGAATGGAATTCTAGAAGAAGAAGTATACATTGAGAAGCCAGATGGTTATTCTTTGACTGATGAAAAAGACATGGTATGAAAATTGCACAAGGCACTATATGGGTTGAAGAAAGAACTGAGAGCATGGTATGAAAGACTTCATTCACACCTGATGAAGATAGGTTTCAGAGAATCAGTGAAGATAGCAACATGTATCTCAAATCTGAAGGAGATAAGATACTGGTTAGTGAAGTGTTTGTGGATGATATCATATTTGGAGGCAATGATGACATGAGCAATGATTTTGCAAATGAAATGAAAAGTGAGTTTGAAATGTCTCTAGTGGGAGAGATAAAATTTTTCATAGGCTTGAAAATACAAATAATGAAGAGTGGTATTTTCATCACACAGTCTAAGTATGTGAAAGACGTATTAAAGATATTTGGAATGAGTGACTTTAAACCGGTTGGCACATCAATGGTTACAGGTTGTAAATTGTCTAAGGAAGATGAAGCCACATTTGTTGATGAAAAGGAGTACATGTCAATGATTGGGAAAGTGCACTATATTGTTCACAATAGACTGGATATAGCTCATGTAGTTGGTCTAGTTGCTAGATATGAGAAGAATCCAAAGGAAACACATTTGATAGCAACCAAGAGGATATTCAAATATTTGAAAGGCACTATTGACTATGAATTATGGTATCCATATGCAAGGTAACTTTGATTTGAAGGTGTATACAGATGCAGACTGGGCAGGTAATGTTGATGATAAGAAAAGCACAACTAGTGGAGCATTCTTTCTTGGAGGAAGACTTGTTTGATGGAGTAGCAAGAAGTAGAGTTGTATATCACAGTCTACTGCTGAAGCTGAGTATGTTGCAACTTATATGAATTGTACTTAGGCTATCTGGACAAGACAAATTCTGGAACGTTTCAAGATGAAGTTTACATAACCATTAAAGATGTTATGTGACAATACCAGTGCCATAAATATTTCCAAGAACCCTGTTTTGCATGCATAGACCAAACATATTGAATTGAAGTATCATTTCTTGAGGGAAAAAGTGTAGAGTAAAGATTTGATATTGGAGTATGTTTCTACCAAGGAGAAGCTTGCAGATATCTTTACTAAACCTATGCCTAAGACTACTTTTGAATATCTTAGAAGTCAGCTAGGGGTTGTACCCCTCCATGAGATCAATTGAGCATGATGTAGAGTACATAAGTCTCAGAGCTACTTGCAAAA
Organism: Cryptomeria japonica; assembly: GCF_030272615.1. Lineage (NCBI taxonomy): Eukaryota > Viridiplantae > Streptophyta > Pinopsida > Cupressales > Cupressaceae > Cryptomeria > Cryptomeria japonica. The sequence continues at coordinate 518,904,152 of NC_081407.1, forward strand.
TTTTATAGCAGGATTGGTGTAGAGTGGAGTTATTCCACATGGGGAGCATCAATTTGCAGGTTGATGATGCTTAGCAGTGAAGTTTGACATTGCATGTTTTACTTTCACTTTGGCATTGTTGTCAAAGGGGGGAGAATAACTATGTGATTATGTGGAAGAAGAATTGTATGATTGATTGCGAGAAGATATATAGCTAGTTACCAGGTGAAGACAAGGAGAGTACATGGTAAAATGTAAACCAGGATTCCTATTCACAATAATAGAAATCAAGGGTATTGATACTTGTATTGCCATCAATGCCAAAGGGGGAGATTGTTGGCATTTGCATGAAGATTGCATTAATGAAATGTTATGTTATCATTGATGTCAATTAACCGGTAATGATGTTTTTATAATATTGTTTTGTAACCGGTAGGAAGAGCTAGTGAAGGGAACTGTAACCGATAAGGGAATTTGTGGAGGAAAATGGTGTTACTAGAGAAGAAGTGAGATCAATCGGTAAACCCTACATGTTGATATGATAAACCCTAACCGATGAAGTTTGGTGAATTGGTTGTATTGGTTTATGATCTGATGATGAGTGGTAAGGATTATGACACGTATGCATGTTGTATGAGAAGAGTTTCAAATGGTTTTTGGTGCATTGAGATAATGGTTTTTATCTTGGGAATGAGCAAGTATATTGCATGTAATGCAAACCATGTGATGAGTTACAATGTTCGATGAAGTGGTGATCAAGGAGCGGTCAAGGCTATCTTGAATGATGTGCAGAGATTATTATGTAATCCAATAGTCATACTTGAACCAATTTATTTGTAATCTCTATGAGAGAATTAGGTTTGTGTTGTGTTACCGACATATTGATTTGTTTATAAGGTTGATGAGTTGTTTTGTTGTAGAGTTGGCAATTTGTAGTTGAGAGTGAGAGTGTGGTTGCCAAACTAGATGATGTATCTGCAGTTTGTGTAAAGGCAGATAGGAGCATGAAAATGATCTGAACAAGAAAGTGTAGTGCTACTCAAACAAATCAACAAACCCCTATTGTTTTCTAACAATTACAACAGTAAATTCCCCTAACCGGGTAGGCTCTAACAAGCTTAGTGTTATTCAAATCCTCTACCAAGGCTATTCCTCACAGGGTATTGCTTCTAATAGGGGATTATAGTCAATCCCTTAACCGGGTGGTCCCTAACAAGATCTGTTCTTAACAAGACTTATTGTAAAGCTTTAACAGGTTTGGCTCCTAATAGGGCGAACTTCAGAAGAGTTAATAATACTTGTGGGTATTCATCCCCACTATGGTTTTTCCCATTTGGGTTTCCACGTCAAAAATATTGTGTCAAGTGATGAATATTTTTGTGGTTATGTTTACTATGGTTGAATTGCTTAAATTCTAAATCCACTTTGATATGTTATGTTAACCGACAACAATTTGAAATGGGGTTTTACTTATGTCAGTAAAGTATTTGGATGTTTGTGAGTTTCAAGTTGTTTTACTGTTAGTCTGTTATAACAGTCAACTAGTTCATCTTGTCAGTTTTGAGTTTTCTTTGAGAGGTTGATTTTGAGATTGGTAAAAGTTTATATAAGTTTTCTATCTACTGATTCACCCCCCTCTCTCAGTAGGTGACCAGATCCTTATTCTTTCATCATACCATCATAAACCACCTGGATTATCATTTCTAGCAAGTGGGATAAGCCTTGCTATGGCCGGAGTCTTGTCACCTCATGTTTTTGGGTGTGATGACATTGTGTTTATTTTGATTCCTAGGTGCAAGAAAGGAGGAGTGGCTTCCATTGGGGGCGAAGACCCAAAGTGGTCGCTTGGGTAACTCAATGGAAGTTTTGTAATCAAGTGATAACCTAATTAATGAACTTGGGTGGGTAGTTAGTTCACATTAATTAAGATAATTCATTAATGGCTCTCTTTCCATAAATGCTTGTATAGGTTTGGGGGTAAGTGGGGAAGGGCCTGGAATGGCTTCCACCAATCTTGTCTCCTCGAAAGGTTGGTGAGGTCCACTAGTGTATGTATGGGGGCCAGGGGTCAAGAGAGGTCACCAGGGTAACCCAGGATGGGGGCCGAGACCTAGTGAAGACCTACCAGGGTAACCCATGACATCCTAGTGATGACACTCTTCCCTTTTGCTACCTAGTGGTAACTTGCATCTTTTATCCTTCTGTGTATTGTTGATCTTCTGAAAGTGGTTGGTTTTCTCATGTTTTTAATCCTTCTATGGTTTTCTTTGGGCCTATGGAGTTTGGATGTTATTCTTATATGTTTTTTGTGGTGTTCTCTTGTGATCCTCATGTACGTTTAGATTGATTGTTCTTTGTGAGTATTGTCATGTTGATTCTCTTGTGAGTTATGTTGGTACCCTTGTATGTCTTGCTTCTGCCTAGTGGGTTTGGTTGGTACCTCCTAGCACGAGGGGTGGACCTTATAGTGCCACATGGTTGGGTGGAGTGCTTTTCGCACCCATTGGTTTTGGCTTATTCAACTTCATGATCGTGATGGCTCGAGAGAAGATTGAAGACCATTATTGTTGTACCGGATTCATGTATTCTTCCCTTCTTGGGACTTTTGGAGATTCGTAAAATGAGGATCCATTATAATTTATTTGAAGTTCTTATGTTATTTCTCAAGTAATGTAATGAGAATCTTGTATCCATGTAATGATCTATATTGTAATTTGTATAACAGTTCTTGTTGAATATTTGAGATGTTGATCAACCTCGTGTTGCATCGTTATAAGGCCTTGAGGAAATTTGCTAGTAGTATAATTATGTTTTAGTTTGTATCTCTTTACTTATGTATTTGTTATAAAAAAAAATTATTCGCATTTTCTTGTTCATGGTTGATTTGTCCTTTGGGCCTCATGGTGGGGCGTGACATGATTATGGTTTATGGTATCCAAAGAATGATGATTTCATGTTGTGTGCCTACATTGATGCAGATTGGGATGGTGATGTTGATGACTGAAAGAGTACTATCGATGGAAGATTTTTTTTAGGTAAGAAGTTGGTTTCATGGGCTAGCAAGAAACAAGATTTAGTATCCTTATCTACTGCTGAAGCTGAGTACATTGCTGCTGCTAGTAATTGCACTCAGATAATCTGGATGAAGCAAATGTTGAAAGATATTAGAGTTATTCATGATGGGCCTACTATTATATATTGTGACAATTCCAGTGCTATAAACATGTCTAAGAATCCAGTGTAACATTCAAAGACTAATCATATATCAATCAAATATAACTACTTGAGAGAGCAAGTCACTGAACAGAAGGTGAAGCTGGAATATGTATCTACAAAGGAACAAATTGCTAATATTTTCACTAAGCCTTTGCCTACAGATACATTTGTCTATTTGAGAGATAAGTTAGGGGTATCCACCCCTCTTGAGAAAAATTAGATGCATTGAGTTGCATCGATCCGATAGAATTCAGAGCCTTATTATTTTATCCGGATTGATGAGTTGGTGTTGCTCCTCTGCTGGAGTAGTCTGTTGATTTGGTTGTGTATCCTAGGGGGAGAGATCCATGATTCTGTATTGAGAGTTTGATTTTATATTTTGTATATCTTTGGCATTGTTGTCAAAGAGGGAGATAGATCATGTGAAAAACTAATTTATCTATCTTGATCTTAGGGAGAGTTTGCTGATGATATCTTCTTTCTTTGCATTGATTGTTTTTCACATTCATATGTTACCATCAATGCCAAAGGGGGAGATTGTTGGATTGTTGGGGAGATTGTTACATTTGGTTGTTTTCATTGTTGTTGCTATAATATGTTGTTGTCATTGATGTCAACATATTCTTGTGGTTTATTCCAGTGAGTTTGGGAAGAGTTTCTGGTCCAGTTTTATAGTTTGGTTTTGTTGATCACTATTTTGCAGAATTTGATATTTCCTCTGATATATTCTGGTATGATCAGATCTTGTGCTAAAACTTTGGGATATTGTTTGGGATCTTGTGTATTGATGCAAAGCATCTATTGCAAACCATAAAACCTTTAATCAAAGGTATTACTGACCCAAAAATAATACAAGACCTTAAACTTGAATCAAGAGGCATATAAAAAGATCAACCACTCTTCTCAACTCCAAAACAATTTAAAAGGTTATATTCCATCCCTATAGACCTTCATTCAAGATTTGATATCATAAAATTGACCATAACATGAGAGAACAAATTCTTATTTGCCATGGAATACCCTAGTTTAGGGTTTCATCCGTTAAAAAACTGTTTTCACCAAAAATATCACAAATTATTCAATTATTAACCAAATTAAGTAAGACAAAAAGAACTGGAAAGAGGATTCAGAGACCTTTCCAAAACATATAGCCTTTTGTCATTATTATTCATCATGTGACCACACCAAATGCTGCAACCGGACTGCTACTATCTTCACCAGTTTGCCTTTCACCATGAACTCTAACAAAAAGTCATCAATAACTTTTTAAAAATTAATTCTAAAGAAAATCTCTTTGGTCTGAATTGATATTACTGAGTTAGAAAAGTTATCTCCAACTTTCAGCCAGATCCAACTATTAAATAAAAAGTTATGAGCATGTTCCCCAAAACGGGTAACCCTTGGCAGGGTTTTGACAATTATTGTAAAAACAAACATATCTTGCCAAATACTCCACTAAAATGCATAAGAAAGGATTCATCTAAAATATATTTCATTAATATATTATTCAATAATTTCTACATATAAACATTACACCAAATGTGATCCTCCATGGATCTATGACAGTCACAGATTCCTTAAAACCTTATGACAGTTTGAGGGTTTGATGGATACTATTTGTCAAATCCCCTCCAAACTGCTCTACCCTCTTGATTTTGATCAAACATGGTTTTATAAACAATTTACAACTCCTTCCTAACTAATCTAACCACCTCATGACCAACAGATTTCATTCTTACACTTTTGTTGCACTTTTTGGCAATGTTGGAACTTTGCAATTTTTACAATTTTTGCATTTTTGACATAAATGACTCTAACCCTTACATGGACACTTTTAACAATTCAAGATGGACCAAATATGATATCTTTGGACAAAATGGCTCATTTAGCCTTACATATTATGATTCAATGGACTCAAATAACCTTAATACATTATGAATGACTCAAATACAATAAAATTGCTCATATTATGACTTTTGACTTCCTGGTATGCTTGTGTGCTTAGGTGCCTTTGCATCAATTGGTTTGATGGTCGATCTTTGTATCGTGTGATGTAATTTTTGTAATTTTAAGTTGAGGGTTGAGGGTTTAGCTGACCTTGTTATCAAGGTTGATGATTTGTATATATAGGTGAGATACTTATGTAATTTAGGTATCAGTATTATGTCTGCATTATTAGAGAGAGGTGATTGGGTGAACAAGAGAGCTATCATTTGGTGAAGTATTAGGGTGAGATTGATATTGGAGAGTAGACAATTGTGCTTAATCGGAACTATCATGATGCATTTGTAGATGCTATTATTGCAGTTCATTCCTTCCGGATTGTAGTTCAAATCATATTGTAAGAGTGTGACTTCCCTGAGGGTTGTAGCCTTCTAGGCATATATCTTTTGAGAAATGAGCTATAGGCAGTGTGCCTGAATGCATGTGCATTCCCCATTGTAATATTTTCACATACTACTGTAGAGTATCATCTTATTGTGGGTAGGCTCCCACTGTGGTTTTTCCCTTAGCCGGGTTTTCCACGTCAAAAATCTTGGTGTTGTGTGTTGTGCTATTAATTTTCTTATCTGTTATTCCTGCAGTGTATCAATTTATGTTTTGAATTTTGATTTGCTGTGACTCGATGAAGACCGATTCACCCCCCCTCTAAGTCTTCCTTCTTGATTGCTGCTAATACTGAGAAGCATGAGAATTATGATAAGCCTTACAAGTCTAACTGAAAGTATAAGCATAAGAAGAACTTCTATTATGTTGCTGATGAAGGTGTAACAAATGAAGAATCAAAAGGAGATGAAGTTGTGTTTATTTCTATCAAAGAAGATGGACCGACACCTGTTGATTCCACAAGCTGCACTTTTGAGGAGAAAGATTTAGCTGCTAAAGTTGAAGAGAAAGATGAATGGGTGATTGAAAACGGTTGCTCACATCATATGAATGGTGATAAAAGAAAATTTGTGAGTATGGAAAGATATGATGGTAGAATAGTAAGATTTGGAGACGACAAAGCCTATGTGATCCGTGGTAGAGGCTCTATTTTCTTTGATGGTAAGAATAATATTGATGATGTCTTGCATGTTGAAGGTTTGAAGCATAATATTTTGAGTGTTGGATAGATGGTTAACATAGGTTATGATTTACAATTCAATAATGGTAAATGCAAGATCCTAAATGCCTCCGGTATAGAGATTGCATTTGGAACTAAGATTGAAGGTAATATCTTTCATTTGAATGCTGGTGAGAAAAGTTGTTTGATTGCTCAGATTGATTAAATTTGTTTGTTGCATAGAAGAACATGTGTCATGTTAATTTTGATTCAATGATTAAGATAAGTTCTACTCAAGTTATTAGAGATTTGCCTAAGATTGTTAAGCCTACTAATTTGGTATGTAAATAATGTCAAATGGGTAAGAAAACAAGAATTTCTTTCAAGAGAAAACAATATACATATGATGGATTGCTAGATGTTGTGCATACTGACCTATGTGGACCTACAAATGTTAGAAGTGTGCAAGGTGATAGATATTTTATGTTGCTAACTGATGATTATTCCAGGATGATGTGGGTTCTCTTTTTGAAAGAAAAATATGAAGCATTAGACAAGTTCAAGATATTCAAAGCAAAGGTTGAGACCGAGACATGATTGAAGGTGAAATGTCTAAGATTTGACAAAGGAGGAGAATTTAGTTCTAGTGAGTTTGATTAATTCTATGAGAAGCATGGGATTAGAAGACAATTATCTGCTCCTAGAACCCCATAGTAGAATGGAGTTGTTGAAAGGAAGAACAAGACTATCTTGGATTCTGCAAGGACTATGCTGATTGAAGGGAATGTTTCAAATATCTACTGGAGATAAGCTATTAGCACTACTGTTTACACATTCAATCGAGTTCATATAAAAGGTGATACCCGTAAGACTCCTTATGAGCTATGATTTGGTCATGTTCCTACTATGAGATATTTCCAAATTTTTTGGTAGCAAATGTTATATCAAGAGATATGAGGATATAGAAAAGTTTGTGACGCAGGAGCATCCCCGGTTCTTGGCAATCTTTCATCAACCAAAATATTTCCTTTTTGTTTGTTTTCTATTTTGTAGTTTCAACATTTCATTCTGCATTTTCTTGCATTGGCTCACCAGATCTTGTGGATTTGGATTTTTCTTGAGGACATGATCATATTCCTTATTCCTAAACCACAGATCATTTGGATAATTTTTCGACAAGTTATCAATTCTGGATTCCGGGACAGTTTTCTGGCATCGGGACCATTTAGACCTATTTGCATTGGTGAATCTACCGGATCTCTTCCGTATCAGGCAAAGCCATGTGTGCTAATTCTAATTTTCCTTGGCATGTGGCCAACCTTCCTTTTGATCTGCACTTCATCCTTTGAAATTTCTGGAGGAATCTCTTTGGCAGAGGCCGACTAGTTGGTTTTACACGTTTGATCTTGTTCTTCGACATTTGATTCCTTTTGGGCCGACCAGATCCCCTTGGATCATATAAATCATTGTAATTAAGCATTAGAATTCAATTAGAAGGAAATCAAATAGAAGATAGTAGATAGATCTTAGGTTGGAGGTCTAAGAGTGACCTGTTCTGTAATTAAGCATGTTTGTAGCAGGCCAGTGATCCAGATCTTGTGAGCTGGATGTTACCGGTTATTTGTAAACAGTTTTCATGATCTAATATATTTAGTTCTACATTGCCTCCATCATATCCTCTTGTTTCCATTGTGTTTAGTCTTGCTTCCCAGTCAAGATTGATCTCTTTAAGGTCCCTCCTAACTGGTGACTACGCCAGTTTGATACAAGGAATGCTGAAGGAATTTTCTTAGGATACTCAACAAAGAGAAAATCCTACCAGTGGTACAAGAAGAGACTGAGGAAGATAGTGGAAAGTGCAAATGTGAAGGTTCATGAGAACCTTGGAAAAGAGATTAGAGCATGTGGATATGATGATGGTTATCATGTTGTTATAACACCTATTCAAATTGAAGAATTGAAGCAGAATGATCTGATAGAGACTCTTAATTTAGATGTTGCTAATGCCGATGGAGAGGTGTAAGAACTTGAAAATTAGAATAATCAAAAGACTCTGAGGTATGTGAGATTGAATCATTCTAAAAATCAGATTATTGGTGATAAAAATAAAGGTGTGATGACTAGAAGAAGGCTAGCTACTGAAGAGGTATGTTTGATTTCTAAAATTGAACCTAAAGATGTTATTGAAGCTCACAAAGATGAAAATTGGATGAGATCTATGGAAGAAGAATTATATCATATTCTGGTTGATTTTGAGAGGATGCTGAAGAGAACAAGAAGGATGAGGGTCAGGATAAAGAAGGGGAGGTTATCCCGGTGATGGACAACATTGAGGTTTTGAATACCACAAGTCTGCAGAAGGAGGATAAAGGGGATAAAAGTGGTAATGGTGATAATGATACTATAAAAGCTTTTTGTGAGACCATCACTACCATGGTGAAGGATATCAACAGTTTGAAGACAGATACAAAGGCTATCACAGGAGTTACGGTTGGTAATAAGCCCCTAGCGGAACATGTTAAAGAACTGGTTGCTATTCTGCACAATGCGGAAGCTATTGAATGTATGGTGGGTAAAATCATAGCAATGGAAAAAAAGGTCAATGAGATGGGAGATAGCAAGGAAATGGAAAATAAAATGAACAACCTGGGCAACAGAATTGATAGGCTGGAACTCAATGTTAAGAAGATTGCAAACCAAAATTTTCAGATCCTCAAAGCTTTGGTGGATAACATGAACATCCTAATCAACAAGTTTGAGAACAATGATGAGAATGACGGTGATAAAGAGTAGCCGGACAAGAAGGGTCATGAAAAGAGGACCAAAGCTAACAGAAAGATCAAGGGCGACATCAAAGATCATGAGTTGGAGGAATTAAAGACCTCGGTGAACAACATGAAACAACTGGTTGTTCATGCTGAGGAAATCATGAAAAGTATTTAGGTCTCTGTCTCTGTTTCTGTAGGGGTCCTTGGTTCTGTCTTTTTGCTTTTGTTGTGCTTTCCTTTCCCTGTCTGTTTCTGGTTTTTAATGATATGTTATGTAAGTTGATCCCCTTCGGTGGGATCTTTTTGTCTTTTTGAAGTGATCAGACACTTTTCTTTCTCACAGTTCTGTTCACTTGTCTTGTACAAGGTTCGGGTACCTTTCAAATACTTGCTTTTACTTAATCAAAACACATGGGAACTTGTGCCTAGACCTAAAGATAAGAATGTGATTGGTACTAAATGGGTATTCATGAATAAATTAAATGAAGCCAATGAAGTTGTCAAAAATAAAGCAAGATTGGTATGCAAAGAATATTCACAGAAAGAAGGGATTAATTATGAGGAGACTTTTGCTCTGGTAGCTAGACTTGAAGCTATTAGGCTATTGCTTGCATATGCTGCCTATAAAGATTTCAAGGTATATCAGATGGATGTCAAGTCAACCTTTTTGAATGGTGATCTTGAGGAAGAAGTCTACATTGAGCAACCTAATGGATTTTCATTATCAGATGGAGACATGGTATACAAACTGAAGAAAGCTCTTTATGGATTGAAACAAGCCCCTAGATCCTGGTATGCTAGATTGGATAAATATTTGTTGAAATTGGGATTTAATAAAGGTACTGTTGATAGTAATATGTATTTCAAGATTGCGAATGATAACATCTTAATTGAAGAAGTATTTGTTGATGATATTATCTTTGGTGGAGAAGATAACTTGAGTATGAAGTTTGCCGGTGATATGCAAGAAGAATTTGAGATGTCTATGATAGGAGAGATGAAATTTTTCTTAGGATTACAGATTTCATAGACTGGAAAAGGTATTTTTATATCTCAAACTAAATATGTGAAGGAATTGGTGAAGAAGTTTGGGTTCGATGACTCCAAACTGCTTGGAACTCCTATGGTGACTGGCTACAAATTGTATAAAAATGATGAATCTCCCAAAGCTAATCAGAGTTTGTATAGATCTATGGTTGGTGGACTACTATAGCTTACTCAAACTAGGCCAAACATTATGCAAGCTATGTTCATGGCTACTAGATATCAAGCTGATTCAAAAGAGAGTCATGTCACTGTTGTTAAGAGGATATTCAGATACTTGAAGGGGATTGTGGATTATGGTTTGTGGTATCTGAGGAATGATGATTTAATGTTATGTGCTTACATTGATGCTGATTGAGTTGGTGATGTTGATGACTGGAAGAGTACCTCCGGTGGTGCATTCTTTTTGGGAAAGATATTGGTTTCATGGGCTAGCAAGAAACAAGATTCAATATCCTTATCTACTGTTGAAGCTGAGTACGTTGCTATTGCTAGTAGTTGCACTTAGGTAGTATGGATGAAGCAAATGTTGAAGGATATTAGAGTTATCTATGATGATCCTACTGTCATATAGTTCAAGTGCTATCAATATGTCAAAGAATCTGGTGCAACATTCAAAAACTAAACATGTGTCAATCAAATATCATTTCCTAAGAGAAAAAGTCAGTGAAGAGGAAGTTAATTTGGATTATGTATCTACAAAGGAACAAATTGATGATATTTTTACTAAGTGTTTGCTTGCAGATGCATTTGTCTATTTGAGAGACAAGTTAGGGGTATCCATCTCTCCTGATGAGAACTAGATGCATTGCGTTGCATCAATCTGGTGGACTTCACAGTCTTATTTCTTTATTTTGATTGATGAGTTGGTGCTACTCCTTTGGTGGAGTAGTCTTTTGGATTGTTTATCTATTTATGATGGAAAGAATCATGACTTGTTTATCCAAGGTGGAGAGTTTGGTTTTCTGTCTTGAGATCTTTGGTATTGTTGTCAAAGGGGGAGAGAAGCATGTGAAAAAGTGTTTTATCTGCTTGATCTTAGGGGGAGTTTGTTGGATATGTTTTCTTTCTTTGCATTGATTATTTTTCACATTCACATGTTGCCATAAATGCCAAAGGGGGAGATTGTTGGACATTGCTACTGCTAGGATATGCTATTGTCATTGATGTCAACATATTCCTGCTTTGGTGATTCCAGATTTGTTTATTGGGTTTTTGGTTTGGTATATGGAGTATTTATAGTATCATTGTATTCTTCTGTATTGGTTTTGGTGATCCAGAAACATAATTGATCATATCAGATAATCTGGTTTTGCAGTTTATTTATCTGATTAGTACTTTGCAGAGTTCAGTATTTCTTCTAGTATATTCTGGTGTGATAAGATATTGAGCTGTTCTTTTGAGATATTGTTTGAAATGCTTGTGTATCTTTATTTCAGATGGTTCATGATTTGGTGCTCCACAAGTTATCTTTTCTTCGTGACAGTTGCTGCTGTTTGAGTATTCTTGAGGTTCAGATGTTGATCGATGAAGATTTCATAAGCAGTGTTGGTGCAGCTATTACTGATGATTGTAACGTGCTTTTTAGTGTTTCCTAAGTATATCCTATTTGTCTTGATGATCTGTATTGATCGTTGTGCGTGTTCTTGGTGATTTTGCTAAACCAGTGATGCTCTTCATGTTATGTGGTTTTCCTGGTGGTGCAGTGTGTTGCAGTTGATCTTGGCGTGATTATCGATGGTGTTGAGCATTTGGATATTTAGTTTAGGTCCATGATATGACATGTAAATCATTAAATTGGTCTAGTGGTCGATATTTGTATCATGTGATGTAATTTTATAATTGAGAGTTGAAGGTTTAGTCGACCTTGTTGTCAAGGTTGATGATTTATATAAATAGATGATATTGTCATATAATCTAGGCATCATGGTTATGTCTGCATTATCAGAGAGTGGTGTATGTGTGAACAAGTGATTCATCCTTCGACATTGTGATTGAGAAGAGATTTGGTGTTGCAGAGCCGACAATTGACCTTAACCCGAATCGCCATTAGGCATTTGCAGATGCTATTATTGTAGTTCATTCCTTCCGAATTGTAGTTCAAATCTTGTTGTAAGTCAGTGACACTTCCCTGAGGGTTGTAGCCTTCTGGGTCATTATATTTTGAGTAGTGTTTCTGAATGCAAGTGCATTCCCCATTGTAATATTTTCACATACTACTGCAGAGTATCATCTTATTGTGGGTAGGTTCCCACCGTGGGTTTTCCCTTAACCAAGTTTTCCACCTAAAAATCTTGGTGTTGTGTGTTGTGCTTTCAATTTTCTTATCTTTTTTATTTCTATAGTTTATTAGATCTGTATTTGTGGTTAAGTTTGTAGATACGGTGAAAACTGATTCACCCCCCCTCTTAGTTTTCCTCCATTGGTGTTGCCAACAATACACACATATACATACTTATGTATATATATATGTATATACTTATGTATATATATATATGTACATATACATATATTTGTATATATATATAAATATTGTGTGTGAAAAGTGTAATAAGTATCTATAAGCTATAAGACACAACACTTCAATTAAGTCATTGCATGCATGGTTAGACATATATAATCATGAATATAAAAACCATAAAAAATCGACCTATTGCCTTCTACAAGATGTGAGTATAGACTTGCTCTCAGATTTGTCTAAGCAATACCAGTGACTAGACTACACCAAGACGAAGGATTTAATCTATATGAGCACGAGAATAAGCAAAATGTATGCAATATTAAGCTAGATATGCAAGATTAAGCTAGATGAATAAAGATTAAGCTAGATATGCAAGATTAAGCTAGATGAATGAAAGAAATCATGATTAAACTAAATATGCAAAAAGGTAAAATAAGATGCAATAATCTCAAAGCACAATATCTTCAATGACTCTAGAGCAAAAACTGCATAATAACAATAAATCTCTAGGGTGTTTTGAATGAGAGATGAAGGCTGAATTTATAGAGACTCAAAAGAGAGACCAATGGTCAAGATTGACTATCAATGAGTGGTTGAGATTATTCAAGAAAAAACACATTTCAGAATAATTGAAATAATTGAGAGATCGGATTAAGTTAATCTTGCGATAGATTCCAATTATAGCTTGATTGAATGCATTCAAATTAGAAGTCTGAGTCTGAATTGGAGATAAATTTAGTTGATTCCATGCACTTGAGATAAAAATAGGTGATTCCATACACTTTTATTTAATTTTCTCAAGATTTTTATTTAGAAAAAGGCCTTTTCAATATAACTGAACTTCTTTCCTCAAAAGCTTTGAGTTTTAATTTTAGAGAAAATGATTAATTCAATTTAATTGCTTTTCTGATTTTCAAGTTATCTCAATTTAGAAAAAAGGAAAGATCTTAAGTTTGATTTCTTCTTTCAATTTAATTCTTTTCTTTTGTTTTCAATTTAACTCTTTCTTTTGTAGATTAATTCCTCTTTTTGTGATTAATCTCTTTTTGTGATTAATCTCTTTTTGTAAATTAATTTCTCTTTTTCTTTATGGTTAAATGGAAAATTTATTTATTAATTAAATATGCTAGGATATTTAATTAAATAAATAGGATAATTGATCAAAATGATTTACTTGGAATGATTTAATTAATTAAATAAATATTTAGTTAATATAGAGTGATTTATTTGCCATCTAACATTAATGATTGAATAATTAATTAATTAGGTTCTCAAGGTTGACTTAATTGTCTTTTGGTTAGGACCTTGGTGATGTTGTCAAGATTAGGGGCCCATGGTTTAGATGAGAATTTTTAGGGCATTACATTTGCCCCTATTTGAATTAATATGCGAGCAACACGTTGGTTCAATGAATAGTTGATGTCAAATAGATATCAATTCTGAACTTGATGGATCACAAACTGATGAAGAGCAAGATGTTCAGCTTGATTTGAAGTGATGAAACTGAACATATTGATTAAAGCGATACCGATCCTGAACTTAATTGAACTAGGACCGACAAAGAGCGAGATACCGTTCTTGAACTTGATTGATCAAGAAACAAGAATCGATCTAGAACTTGATTGAACTAGATTGAGCAAGAGACGCAACCGATTTTGAACTTGATTGAACAAGAACTGACTGAGCGAGAGATAAAATTGATTTTGAACTTGATTGAACAAGAATCGACTGAGAAAAGTGAGAGAACTGATTCCGAACTTGATTGAACAAGAATCGACAAAGAGAGAAAGAACTGATTCCAAACTTGATTGAACAAGAATCGATTAGCAAGAGAAAATGTCCAACTTGATTTGATGTGATGAAACTGAATATCGATTTGAAGATTGATTCAGATAAGGACAAAAAATATTATGCCCCTAGAGATTGCTTTATTTGACATCAAAGAATCTCAACTTGATACAACGTGATTTAGTTAAGATGCCCCTAGTAACAAGGTTTAGTTGATTTTGTTTGACTGAAAAGATTTTTGCTCGACTTTATGAAGAGGATTTAAAAAATTTATCGACTTCTGAGTAATGATAATGAGTATTCCCCCTCGGGAGTGAAATCAAAATTTAGTGAGGGTACAACGATTTTAGGCAATTTTTAGCGATGATAAATATTTGAACACGAAGATTGATGTTGAAGATTAAAATCAGAGTTGATTTGAGAATTTAAATTTGAGATTAAGAGTTGAATTGAGCACAAAATGATTCGAAAATTGACTTGAGGATGAAAGAGCTAAGTGGTCAATGTTGTGAAATTTTGACTAGAAAATTGACGTCAGATTTTGATTTTGATCCAAAAAATTGACTCTGGACAATCGATTTAGCTTAGGGTACAAGTTTTATGTTCATCAGAGAAAGTTTAAAAATTAGGGTTTGGGCTATATAAGGGGTTCAATGTGTCATTGTCAATTCATTTTCACCTCTCAAAGTTTAAAAATTTGAAAAACCTCCTGCGAAGAAAAATGGCCATTCCGATTCAAGAGCATCAATTTGAGCGCCAGAGATGACATAATAGACCGCAGAACTACGACCCAGCAGTAAGTGATCGATCTTTAGCCTTTGCATTTCTTAATTTTTGAATTTTTGTTGAATTCTTGCATTTTTAATTTCATTTGAAGTCGTTTATGTCATTTTGTCGTGCAGTTTAATACCATTTATCGTATGTGTATCTGTCCTTTTGTGTTTTGTCATTTGAGCAAGTAGGGTTTGTCGTTTGATGTATACCCCTGCTTTGTACATGTAGTGTCCACCCTTGACTTGACTTGTTTTGACTAGAGTTGACTTTTAATTCATGCGTGATAGGCATTATTGGGCATAGGCTATTTCAGATGATTTATATGATGTTGATACTATCATTATTGATCGTGTGATTTATTAGACACTATTTATTTATTATGTGATATATTATCGAAAGATTATATTGACCATGTGATTTGATGAGCATAAGTGTTGATGGATTTTACATGCCTTACTATAATCATGAATTATACTAATCATGCACTTGATTATGTTTTTATGTACTGACCATATTTAATGATTATCTATGATGAGTTGATCTTATGGTGTGTTTGATTGTTGTATGTCTGTCTTCGGGATAGAGACAATTCCACATCACTCATTGCGAGTGGGATGTGTCGTTGCGATTCTCTAACCCTTGTCTTTTATAATATATATGCATATGTCATATCGTTGCTTTGTGGATGCAGGATTTGAAGGTACTAGACACCGACTCCACCTGGCTCCACAGGTCTGAGTGTGTCTTTAAATCCCAATGACATGTGGTTCAGATTTGACACAAGTTCCCCTCACATACTCTAGGTCTAAGTTGTGCACTGTGAGTCGTCAGCATCTTGGTGCAAGTCGCCATGTCAGTTAATAAGCTTGATTTCTTCTGTGTTGTGAGTATGTTAGTATTGGTTGGTTAGTTCTATTATGTTGAGACTGATTGATTATTGATGCGAGATTAAATAGTTAATAATATTTATTTTAATTATTTTGATTAATAGCGATTTGATTATTTGATTATCTAATGTTTAATTTAATTTATTGGATTCTTGCCCTTTTGGGTATTTAATTATTTGATATTCAAATATTTATTTATTTTAATGATGATTTAATATTTATTTAATATTTATTGTTTAGCTTATATTGTGGTTTTATATTTATTTGTGATTTGACCTTTTATTGGTATTTAAATGTTTATTTATTTATTTAATCGCATATGGTTTAATATTTATTTGGTATTTAATGTTTATCTGGTTCTTTAATTCATTTATGAACCTTTGGTTTATTTAATTTAATTTCCCCATTTGATTTATTTAATTGAGGCTCATGTTTTATTTACTAGTTTGACTTTTATATTAAGTGGGTTGTATAAATACACTTTAAAATAAAATAATAAAATATTCCCACCTAATTGTAAAAACATGATTTATATTTATCTTACCTACCCTCTTCTCTTATTGGTTGAATTTGAAAAGGGAGGTAAAATTATATTATATGGTGGGGTTGGTAAAATATATTATAGAATCGAATATTTTGATTGGCTGTTGTAGAGGCTAGGGTTTTTGGTTATTGTTTGGCTTTTTATTTTCATTCTCGTGATGTGTTTCGGGTTGGCTCTTCTCTGGAAAATTTCTCCAGCAAGTTTTCTCCTTGGTTTTGGATTTCTTCACTCTTGATTTTGGCTGGAGCTTGGTTGGATTTTGGTTTGGCTTTGTGGGGGCTCTTCTTCAGCTTCATTCCATTACTCCAGGTTGCAGGTTGGAGCTTGAGCCTATGTATTTTAATTTTAATGGCCTCTTTGTGTATGCATCGTGTCTGCAAGTGTTTTGGGCTTGTGTTGAAAGAAATATGTATTGCATATTCTATAGTCTTAATATAGTTTTGGAAATAAATATTTGGGGATAAACTTTATGTTATGTGGGTTTTTGTATAGTTGGCTGGAAATTATATTTTGGTTTTTCTGAGAACGTGTTCATGACTTTGTAGATTTTTATTCTCTATGAATGTTCTTCTTGTGGTTTCCATTCGAGTTTTTTGAGGATATTTTTGCAATCCCCTCTCAGAGTGTGATTATTTTGTGAGAGTTTTGTTGGGTTATTTGGAGATTTGCATAGTTTATTTGGTTCTCTCTGTCAGTATTGCTGTGAGAAAGACTTGATATATTTTGATTTATACTTGGTTAGATTTTATTTCGTTTATGCCCTTTATTTCCATATTTCTGGGCGACCTTGCTGGTCTTTGTTTCTTGAAATTTGGTTAAGTGTAAGATTTTATTTTTCTGAGTATTTCCATCAAATTTATGCATATGCATTGTTTTAACATATGCGCGAACCTGTTGAACATATGCACAAACCTGTTGAACATATGCACGAACCTGTTAAACATATGCACTAACCTGTTGAACATATGAGCGAACCTGTTGAACAAAAGCGCAAACCTGTTGGGCAAATGCGCGAATCTGTCTGATTTATGTGTTTTTCACAGTTTTTCTTATTTTAATTAATTTTCCCGAATTGATTTTGTACCAGAGACTTTATTTGAGGTCTGCTAATATTTTCCAGATTTGGCTTTTATTAGTTTTGATGTATTTTGATGGTTTTATGTATATTTACTTCTCTACACCATCTTGGATATTTTAGATTCTCTTCCATGTGGATAGGCCATGGATGATTGAGATGATTACTATGTTGTTTTGGACTAGCAAGTGAATAGGCCTTGCTATGATGGTATCTTTTATTTGATGGCAACATTTGATGGCTTGATATGCCTTTGTTTATTGCTAGCCAAGAGGCTTGTTTTGCAATATTGATGTTGTTGTAGCCTTGCATATGTTGTAAGAGTATGTGTGGAATTTTTTGGCTACATTAAGTATTATTCTCATGTGTATATGTTGGTAGAGCCTCTTGTGATTTATTGTTGGGCCATGTTAGGAGGAGTGGGCTTCCTTGTGATGACCGGGGTCACGAGAGATAGGCTTGCATGAGATTCCTTGTAAGGATGCATGAAGTCTAGACCACCAGGGCACATTGGAGTTTTCCATGATTTGTAAACAAGTGATAACATTGATAATGAATTAATTGGGATGGGTAATTATAACTCATTTAAATAAGATAATGAATAGTTTTGGAGCCTCATGGCTTAGTCCTAGGGAGGATGTTTTAGGATAAGCATGAGAAGGTGGTGAAGATGGTGAGCTAATCTCCCTTGGTCTCTCATAGGTTGAGATGGCTCCACATGTCCGTTGGGCTAGTGCCTTGTGTTATTATGTTATTATGTTATGAGGATGACATGTGATGACACTCCACTCCTACATGTGTTCCCCCTTTATGATTTATGATTATGCTTATTGGATGCATTTATGTCTTGATGAGTTTTACACCTTTGGGATTTTATTCTTGTGGTTCTATGTGAGTTCTTGCTTAAGAGTCCTTGTGTGGTTAGTCTCCTTGGTTATAAGTGTCACCTTGGATGTAGAGTGTGTGTTGGGACCTTGTGTCATCTCCTAGCACGGGGGGTGGTTCCTTTGGTTCCACATGGTTGGGTGGTTGGCACTTTTAAACCATTGGGATGTTCTTACCTTTGGATTCTTCTCGCATGGATGATGATGCTTCTTCAGATAGTTCTTGGATAATAAGTGCAAAAAGAATGTAAATGATGATGAGATTTATCTAGTGAAATTCTTATGTACTAGTTGCAAAAGAAATCTTGCTTATGAGAAATGTTTATGTTGTTCTAGTTATAGTGATAGCTTTTGGTTATAGTACATGATTGTAATGATGAACCTTGAGTTGTATTGTAACACATTTATATTAAAATAAATAGATCCACGGGATGTGAATAAGTATTGTGGGTTGGAATTAAATGATGTATTTGTATTCTTGATGAGCCATTTTAAAAGGAAGTAGTATAAATGTTATGATAATGGTAATAGTCTTGAAATGATGTCTTAAACTAATGCTTTAAGTAGAAGAAATGTTAATCCTTGGTAGGATGTATGAGTATGAGTATTATTGGAAGATATCCTAGGACATGTTTATGTTTGGTGATTAAAGAATTTGAAATTATAGTATCATACTTTATAGATAGTGATCTAATGGTAGGATTGAAATCTCATAATTCTCGGGATGTAGTTGAATGTTCCTTATGAAAATATTATATGGATGTTCTTAATGAATGAATTACTAATGTTATTAATGGAAATTACTAAAAAGAGTATGGATAGATGGTAAAATGAATGCTTGTCTTTTAGGAAAGGATTAGAATGTATCATGTGTTATGGTTTAAGATTATATCTCCATTTGGTGGATGCTATTAGTTGTTATGGAATTAGGATATTGTACCTTAGTTTGTGTTGAGATGATTTCGTGTAGTTACTTAATTTGTAATAAGATGATTGTTGGTTATTTGATATAGTGTAAGAGATTTTTAGGAGTATTAACTGAGCTATGGGTTAAATGTTTAAGAAGACTCTGTGATTATTTCCTTATGTACTTTAGGAATCATGAGGAAGTAATAGGAATGCTAGGAGCATATAATCAAAGATGATTATGTGGAAGTTAATCATAAATGGAAATTATGTTAATGAAATGTAAGGGATTAATCATTGTATGTGAATGATGATATTTATAGTCGAAGGTTGGTTAATGGTAATATGAACATTTGGATTTGGTGTATAAAATGGACCTAAGAGAAGAATATAAATAGATATGCATTGAAAGATAGAATCTCATATTAAATGAAAGATTAAGAAGGTTTCATATTGTGAGTGTTAGGTATTGACTATGTTGTACCTATGCTTGTAAAATGATTAAGATTATGAGGTAATGATCTGGAAGAAAGTAAATGCTTATTGCTTATGTAGGTAGATTAAGTAATGGTGTTGACATACCCTAGGGAGTTAGTAGAAATGATTTATTGTATTCTTCTTGCGTAATTGTTTGAATAGCTTGAGTGAATTATTCTAAGTTCATAACACTTAAATGTTGTTTGTGTGCTCACTACATTGCTTAAGTGATGTTATGTGTTGTATTGTTAAAAAAAAAATTAAATTAGTGTGTATTTAGCTATATTTCTCTGGGGTATTTCGACAGGTATTACACTACGAAAAATGTTCTTGATTGACCATTTTGTCATGCAACAAATATTTAATTGTCGTATGATAGTGTTTACTCGTGCGAGGCCTATTGTTTGCTTGTATGAGTTTTTGCTTGTCTATGGAAACTCGTATGAAAAAAAACAAATGTTTTTGAAGCTGTAAACAACAACTTTTGATCTTGAATGTTGTATATTTGGATTCTATAGCATGTTTATCACATTCTTAGTGCAAATTTGATCACGTACTGATGATTTAGATGTTTGATTTTGCAGATTCAGTTTCTTGATATTCTTTTTTGGTGTACATTTTCACCAATGATGAGGCTGGTACGTGAGTTATCAGATGCAAAGAGAGGTCATATTGGTTTGTGTGGATTCAGATACCTATTATAGATGCCTGATATCCATGTGAATCATGGTATGTTGACTGCTTTAGTCAAGCGTTTTCATTCTGAGCATAACACCTTTCATTTATTGGCTGGAGAGATGACTATCATGCCAGAGGATATATATAGGATTTTGAGGATTCCATTTGCTAGAGATAAACTTGATTATGATTCTACTCCACGATCTAGTATTTTGGCATTGAGACGAATATTCCATGACAAGACTATTATTGATTGCACAATTACTTGGGATGATTTGATGAGCAGATATGGTGCACAATACCCTCTGGCATGCATGTTGGCTGGTATGATTGGTTGTTTTGTGATGCCTGACAGAGGACAACATGGATGTTTATGTGGTTGGGGTAGGATGCTAGAGAGGTTGTTGACTCTCTACTGAGATTAGGGTGGGGATCATTCTTGCTCGCTCATATGTATCATGAGATGGATGAGGTTGTCTATCGGGAGGGGAAGAGCATGGTAGCAGGTGTCTTAGTTTTATAGATATGGGCGTGGGAGTATATCCCACTATGTAGACCTATTGTAGATGATTCATGGGAGGCACACTAGCCTATTGTATGCTATTATTCAGGTTATGTTAGTCATCCCCACCTGGGCAAGACTAACTATTGGAGGAGGTAGTTGGATGATTTGATTGCTATAGTATGGAAACTGTATATGGGTCTAGAGCTATGAGATGATTGGAGAGCGCAAAGGAAGGATATGTTCTTGACTCGACCTCTTATTGGCATATTGGTGTCTATCATTAAGTGATTTGTAGTATCTAGGGTGATGAGACAATATGGGTGACCGTAGAGTATATCACAACCTATGTTTGATATGGAGAGGAGGAGAGACAAGGATGGGCATCAAGACTATCATATGTGCCGAGCATGCAGGAGTTAGTGGGTTTATAGCTGTAGAGATGGGATTATCTACAGGATGTAGCAGACGCAAGAGCATTGCCCTAGTATAGAGATTGGTTTTAGAGACATCCTTTTCCTTTGTTTACAGATCCAGGAGAGCATGCACCTCTTATAGAGGAGGTTGAGGAGGATGCACCAACATAGGTATAGGTACCAAGTTAGGTACAGGAATGAGGGAAGGTATAGGGACAGAGAGAGGATGTACCTAGGTGGACAAGAGGTGATCTTGGTGCTAGTAGCAGTAAGGTACTGATAGGAGGTAGATAGTGACAAAGAGGGGAGGGTTGATCCTTAGGAGCTGTTGGGGTTGAGGCTGGTAGTGCTAGGGCAATAGAGGTTGGAGGTGAGGAGGAGAGAGTGGCTGCTAAGCAAGTTAGGTAGTGGAGAGATGAGCAGGGAGGTAGAGAGGGGGATGTTGGGAGAGAGCAAGCAATACGAGATGTAGTACGGTCTTTGAGATTGAGGTTGATAGGTTTGCAGTCATAGTTAACAGTAGCGTAGACATAGCTTGCAGAGAGAGACTGACATTTTGTTGAGATTAGAGCTGAGCGCGATCGACAACTTGTAGAGGTGAGAGCAGTTGAAGATCAACAACTTGCTGAGGTGAGAGGAGAGCGTGATGCTCTTCAGTGAGAGGTTTTGCATCAGATGAGTCATGTATCTTATTACCTTGCGGGTTATAGTGTAGTGGTCCCAGTAGCGCAACAGGTTGTTCTGTATTCTCAGTATATGGCTCGATCTGAGGGAGCTAGGGCACCCAGACATGATGTCGGTCAATAGGCACCACCTCCTCCACCCGACGATGAGGGAGAGGCAGAGAGATAGATTTTTTATATCTCCTATATTTTGTTATATACCCCATTTTTGTAGCCTATATGATTCTTTCTCCGATGAGAAATTGTATTTGATAGTTGATATCATTTGTACTCTTGGACACTCAGATTATGATGAGATATACAAGCTCTTGATTTGATTTCATCATACTTATGTTGATTGATTATGAGATGTCTTTTTATATGCTTTATTCTATATGTATGCATATCTTTTCAGTATGGATATATGTAATGTAAATGAATATAGATATATTTTTTATTTCTTCTTTTTCATATGCAAATAAATGATGAAAATGAGTAACTAGTTACGCAAATGTTTATTTTTTATGAAATAATATGAATGCAAATAAGTATATAATGAAATGTATGGATCTATATAAGATGTTCATGTATGCAGCTAACATCTCAATACACAAGTACTCGATCAGAGAAATGATGATGAAAAAGATACCACTTAGCTAAGAACCGACAATTTCTTTAGACTCTCATTCAAAAGATAAAGAGATCATTGTTATCATGCCAAAATCACTCAAAATATATTAAATTTAGAATGAATGCAACCTAAATGTAGTCACTAGATTTGGTATGCTTAATTTTCATGATTGAGCTTTTACAAGCACAACATGCAAAATAGAGTTCCTTCCTTTATATATGCAATATTAATTATGTTGTCCGCAATGACCCTTTTATCATTCATATCCTTGGACAAATTATGCATGCATCCAAATTGTACATTAAATAAATTCCCTCAAAACAGACAAAGAAATGACTCTAGCCTCCTTGTAGCATACAAATAAGCAGAGTTGAGGTACATGTGGTGATTTCACCTTGATGTGAAGGCACTTATCACAGACACACAACTGATTAGATGTTTCCAGATCATCAGAATCATTCTTACAAGCATAAAACAAAGAAAATTATTATGCCCCCAATCCTTGCTCCTCTTAGTCAAGATAGACTTCCTCGAGTTGCTGAGAGGGAATAATAATAAAAAACCAATGCAAAAAGACAACACGCAAAGAAAATTTCAATCATATCTCAAACAATTTAGTGATTGTTTTCAGTAATCTTGTTTTGCTTGTTTACTCAGTGATAAAAATCTTCAATAGTTTGGAGACAGGTGACTGACTCAGATTGGATGACCTGGTGAAGATGGTGAAAAGGAGAATGAGGTGGATTAGTTAGTAAACATGCAAATCAAACATGGAAGCATATGAAATCAAAGACATAACTCAAAAACACATGAAAACATGAATAATATGCATATACCTCACAATCTTTTTACCTCTCCCTCGGATTGAGCTTGATGAAGTGAAGGTTCCCCTTGATGATGCTCCACTTGATGTGCTCCTTTGGTTGCTTGATGTGGATGACTCTCCAAATATTGTGCACAAATGGATTAAGATGGATCTTGAGGAATGATATGGATGAGACGATTAAGTGTGGATGAGAGATGATTTTGACATGGTAAGGATGCTATGATAACTTTTCTAGGCTCAAACTAGCAGCATAAGATTACTAAACTTGGAGATGATGAATGAAGGGATGGAGTCCTCATTTTATAGGAAGAGGAGAGGAAGAATGGATGGCTAGGATGGATCCAAGATGAAGGGCTAGGATTTATTGTGAGATCACACAAGGCCCAAGAGAGGGTGTGGAGACCAAGAGATGTGCCTTAAAGACATTTCTTGTCTCCACACTCCTCAAGGTGCATTGGGAAGACTTCATATAGGACACTAATGTCCGACATGCCATATTTTTGTTCATCCATCTTTTTATTTTGGGATCGAGTTGTGACCATACACGAATAACCTTAGAAAAGCTTGGAGGAAGAAATCTTTGATGAAAGGACTTAGCAAGATTTTTGTGGAATTTTTGGATTTTTCTGATTGGTGGGGTTCTTGGATTAGAGCTCGAATTTGATTAGGATTGACACCTTAGTCCTTGGATGAGGATTTTAGGTGGTGGATAAAACCACAAGCAAGGTGATGACCAAGTTGGGTAGAATTTAGACCTTGGAATGATGATTAAAAAGCCTCTTTTGCACCAAGGGTTGACTAATGACCCTAAGAAAAGTAAAGGCACAAGTTAAGAGTCTTGATTGACTCAAAAAGGATGAGGAAAAAGATACTTGGAGAGGATTATTCTTCAAGAACAAGAGCCAATTGATTAATGATGAGGTCTAAATGGAACTTCACAAGGCATGCAACCTTAATGTGAGGTTAAATTGGATTAAAGGATGATTGGATTTGGATTTTGATAATTGATTTGATAGTGGAGGGAGTTTGATTTGATGTGCTATCTCCTTAGGAGATTGAGGGTGATTGATTGAGGAGGTATGATAGTGATGACTAGAAGAAACTTGATGACTAGGTTATTCTTGGCATGAACATGACTCAATAGATGATTGGTTTGGATGGCAAGTTGTATGAAGGGACATGACCACCCTGATTTTGATGATAGTTGGTGTTAAAGGACAAACCTGAACCTTGATGGAGAGCACAGACTCTTAGTTCATCACTAGCATCAAATTCATTGCTATGACCATGGACATAATCGTGGTAATGATGCAAGAATGTCCTATGTTTGAGTAAGAGTTTACGCTTGGTATACCAAAATTTATGACGCCTAAGGAGTTGTGCTTGTGTGAGATTTTTCTTCTTGATAGGTTGGTGAATTGACTTCTTAGGATGTTTATACAACGTGGGCTTATGAAATATGAGACAGATGGAGTTTTAACGCAATTTTGGACTTTGTGTAGGTAGTGACTTGGATAATTGCTTGTGTTTGGACAAGTGTTTTTTTTTGCAAAGTGTTTGAGGATAATGATGTGTTTTAGTCTACTCTTGGCAAGTATGTATCAAACAAAGCAAACACAATGATCAAATGCATTTTAACTCAAAGACACTCATGCTCATATACAACACTCTTAAGGCTAGCAAGGACAATAGTCATTGGATCCCAATTGGTTTCCCAACTACGCTTACCCAGAGAAAACACTTAGATGCTTGACCTCACTGACTCCCCTCCATGACACTCACTTCTCTGGGGTAACCAAGCATCAATTTCCATGAAAACTCCTCATGGCGAACTTTGTGTCTCTACTAAGGGCCGTAAAAATATGGGCGGCTTCGGAGGTCCGACCTCCTGCACCAATGACTAGAAGGTTTTTGGCCACTATGAACAAGGTGTTTAGTAAGTCTTCCCATTAGGAGCTACCCTTCACAGTTGAGCAAGCGCAATTGAGGCCTATAGCCCAACGAAACACCAAGAACTTAGTAGTCACACAAGCATGATTGAGATCTCTAGGATCCTACTAAGCACCCAATGTGAGAGTGAACTCTCATATAGCCCCAACCATTGAACCTTTCGTAGTCAATGGCCTATTTCTTATAGTGAGTTGGGAACCCCAGGTCCGAGTGTACTCACTTGGGTCATTCCCCTCTTACCTTCTCAAAGAGCAAGTTGGGAGGGCAGGCCCGCTAAGGGTAAGCATGCAATCAAACAAGAAAAGGTTGGAGGGTCTGGATTTCTGATCGTCTAGCTAGATGAGAGCATACTCTCTTACCTTTACGCTTTTCTCAAAAACACATAAAACAATGATTCATTCACCCTTTAATTAACATCTAGGTGCCTAGTTAAAAAAAAAACACAATGTTTGGTCGAGTCTCCTAGGCAACCTGCAAAAAAGTGAATTAGTAGTTTTTTCTGTTGTTTAAGGTCTTGGATGGTCGATTCAAACTGCAACACTAAAAAAGAAGAAGTTAGTACCTACTGTACGGCACATACAACACACGTGCTGAAGTGCTTGCGTAGGTGCTGAAACACCTGCGTACGCGCTGTAGTAAATAAACCAGTAAAAAAAAAAGATAACAGTCAACACAGAATAGAGAAGGGTTTTATACCTATCTGTCGCGCTGATCTAAATCGCTCACGCTGAAATGCCTGTGCCCACGTCAAAATTCCCGCACTCACGCGGAAATGCTTGCGCTCATGCTGAAACCCTGAAAATAAAAACCTGACAGATTAGCCGGTAAAATTTTCAAAATTCAAATTTAAAAAATAGAGCAGGAATTTTATAAAAACGATCAGGCTGATTTAAATCGCTCGGGTTGAAACGCATGCGCACGTGGTAAACAGACAAAGAGAGAGTAAAATTTTTAAAATTTAAAAGAGAGCGGGAAAAATTTAAATGTTATGAGGTGGTCGCGCTGATGCATTTGCGCTCGCGCTGATGCGCCTGCGCTCGTGCTGAAAAAGATTTTTTGTCGCAATAAACCCAAGTAGCTCGCACTGATTTGTAGACTCTTGCGCTGTTCCAGAACCTGCATCTCACAACTCACAAAAACTAACAAAAATATTAGTTTTCAAGGACGTGGATCCCATCAGGCATGCCAAAATGAAGATGGAGAAAAGGAGAATGAGGTGGATTAGTTAGTAAACATGCAAATCAAACATGGAAGCATATAAAATCAAAGACATAACTCAAAAACACATGAAAACATGAATAATATGTATATACCTCACAATATTTTTACCTCTCCCTCGGATTGAGCTTGATGAAGTGAAGGCACCCCTTGATGATGCTCCACTTGATGTGCTCCTTTGGTTGCTTGATGTGGATGGCTCTCCAAATATTGTGCACAAATGGATTCAGATGGATCTTGAGGAATGATATGGATGAGATGATTAAGTGTGGATGAGAGATGATTTTGGCATGGTAAGGATGCTATGATGACTTTTCTAGGCTCAAACTAGTAGCATAAGATTACTAAACTTGGAGATGATGAATGAAGGGATGAAATCCTCAATTTATAGGAAGAGGAGAGGAAGAATGGATGGCTAGGATGGATCCAAGATGAAGGGCTAGGATTTCTTGTGAGCTCACACAAGGCCCAAGAGAGGGTTAGGACCAAGAGATGTGCCTTAAAGACATTTGTTGTCTCCACACCCCTCAAGGTGCATTGGGAAGACTTCCTAATGTGCCTTGAGAAGAGCAAGGGATGGGACATTTCTTGAAGAATGGGGAGGAAGAATTTAAAATTCTTCAAAAATGGATGATCATGGGGATTGGAGGAATAAGAAGGAATTAAAAATTCCTTGGGAGAGGAGATGCTTAGAGGAATGTGAAAATCTCACATTCACCTAGGAAAAGAGCATTTAAGGATAGTGGTTGGATGGAAGGGACAAGAAGTTGACTTTGTGGCTAATCATGATGATTAGCCACTAGCAACTCATTAGGAGGGGGATTAGAGGAAAGGTTAGGTGGGATAGGATCTATAGGAGGATTTGACTAGGAGAGAGAATGAGTGGAGGGAATTAAAAATTAGAAGAATAAGGTTAAGTGAGTTTAGGGAATTTCTAGAAGAATTTATTAGTTTATTGATGGATTAGGAAGATGATTTGTAGGAATCATGTAGGCTAACTAATTAATTGAAATTAATTAGCTAAGGGGAGGATTTGAGAAGATTTAATTTTTAGAAGAATAAAAAGAGGAGTTGATTTATTAAATAAATCAGTCACATACTATAGTGACAATATTAATTATAATTAATTAATATTGAGGAGAATTAGAATTTGCATAATTAATTAATAAATTAATTATGTGAGAAATAAAAAATAATTAAAATAATTATTTTTAAGTGTCTACACCTGGTACTACCGATAGAAAGATGACTTGGTTGATACTGCTGAGGACATGTAAATTGACTAGTCGATTACCCTAAGACTAGGATGTTGATCGGTTTCAAGCCATGCGGGTTCCAAAAGAACCAAGATGTCACAAAAGCGACTAAAAGATAAAGCAAAGATGCAACACTTAAGTACAAGAGATAAGACTTATTTGGATGAAATCCAGTAGCCATACTGATCGATGTCATTGTTTTGATTTGATCATTGATTGGAATGCCTGGTTTCAAAGAGTAAGTATCCCATATAAGATCGATCTATCTAGTTTCGAGTGTACCCTTCCTTGTATAAGACATGTTGATGTTTGATAGAGTTTGATAGATTGATTAACAAGACATGCGATAAGTTTGATTGCAGACCTTGAGAGTTTGTTTGTGGTTGATTTGGTTTGAAGGAATCTCTATGCTTTCTTGCTTTGATTTTGTCAGTTTTTTTGATTTTGTGAGTTTTTTTATTTTTAGGATATTTTTTAAAGATATTTTTAGGACATTTTATGATTTTTAGGATTTTTTCAGCTATGCCCCCAATATGTAGACCTATATGATAGGATGATTTGCAGAATGCATGTGGAGACAATGAATTTTTGATATGACCTATGTTAATGCAATATGGATGATGAAGATGCATTTCCTATTCGAACAAGGATGACCATGTTTGTCCAGTATTTTGTAATACACCAATTGAATTGGAGGTACAAAACATTTCATAGATAAGCGATCAATCGATCCATAAGGTCCCTTGGAACATCCAAATTATCACACTTAGTGACTAAGATTTACAAATGGAGATGTGAAAAACTTCCCCATAGATTCTTGAAACTTTGATCTTCTTTTGCCCATGTGAGTGCAAATGAGTTAATTCCAGCTCTTGTCTTCACTAAAGATCCTTAGCACACTATATGACTACCTACATGGATTATTCTATCTTCAAAAGCATCTCAAATAGAGCCTCGCTGCCAGGAAGCTTTTAAAGCTTTGACGAGCTTATAGACTACAATCTCATGAATATTGCTCTATTGCTAGCAGGTGTTCATAGCCTTGGTGGAGTTACTCGCATGTTCGCATAGTCAAGCTTTTTGTCACACTTGTATGCATGATATTTCAGTTATATATCATTTCTCTTTTGCTTTGTGATGGATATTTGGCATAACACTTTTTTCTTTTTTTCTTTTCTTGCCTTGACTTGTAAGTAATGAAACCTACTTGGGTGTGACAATTACAAAGACGCTGAAGTAGAATTTTAGATTTTTCACTAGTCATATGATCAAATAGGTGTCTCAAATGAATTAGAGATTCTGTTAATGTGTTTGAGATATAGCAATTGATAGATTTTGGGTTAACAAGTCTCAAATAGTGAAATCAATACCCAACCATAAGTAAAGCATCGTCACAGGGCAATGTTGAAAATGAATGACCTTAGGACCTCAAAGACTTCATATCTGAATATCTAAGAAAGGAGATGACCCTTGTTTGTCTTGAATGCAAACAAATGATAAACTCAGAAAATTGCCTGTTTGATTAATGCTTCTATATGCAAATGCAAAAATTTTGTGAATGCGATGCATATAAATAAAAAGAAACTATAGGTGATACAATGCTTTGAATAAAATGATATGTAGTGCAAAAAGAAAAACTGAAACTAACCCAACCCTTAGATATAGTATCATTTAAGGTGCATGTTGTTCATAGGGTCAGGGAGTTTTGTGTAGGTAGTTCATTGGTCCAGCATAAAGATGTCTTTCCAAGAAGAACTCAGCTAAGTGTACATGTCTAGCATCTCTAATGTTGATTTCCTTAGTTTTTGGATTTGGTGATGAAACTAGGCTAAAGTCTTATGCAAAGGATTGGATAAGGGGTATGGAAAGATGAAAAAGAGGTGTTGGATAATGGATCAGATATTGAAAGTTTGGTGCATGAGAAAATGGAAACGTTTGCGGGATCACCATTGGCACACATCTTGAGAGATGGTGGATTGATGGAGGAAAAGTGGATCTTAGATTTTGAGATTTGGATGGAGGAACAACTAGGGATTTCGGGACATAAGGATCCAAAATGGATGAAGGAGGTGATGGAGAAATATATTTGGAAGATTTGGATGGAGGAACAACAATCTTGGATGTTGATTTGGATTATTCTTTAGACTGTTGTGCTTCAAGAAGATGCTTAGGGATCCACATGGTTTTTTATTTTTCATTCTTTTGCAGTTTCTTGGAATGCATTACTTATACAAGTACCTTAGGAACCCATATAGCTTTTAATTTTGCTTTCTTTTGCTCAGTGAGCCTTTGTGTCCTTCGGGATGGATGGAAGGTATGCGAAGATGTATGTGTTTGTTGATCATGCACAAGGGATGGAGGGATACAGGGTCCTAAAATGGATGGAAGAGATGAAGGGGAAGGTGTGTATGTGTATTTTTGTTTAATAGGGATACCAACATATTGAGGAATATCACTGAGGCCATGACCCTTAATATTGTCTTTAACATGAAGGGGTTCTTGCTTGTGAAGGTCTACCCCTTTGTGTTTATAAATATTTTGACTTGTAGGATCATGAGAGGGATTTGTAGGCTTGATGGATCCTTGAGGTGAACATGGAGGATTATGACAAGGAGATAAAGGTATACTTTGATCTTGACATGGAAGAGGACCATTGGATAGAGTAGGAAGGGTGTTCGACTCTTTATTTTGAATAGGATTGTTTGAAAAGGTGGAAGAGGCATAATGATCTTGCTTAGGAAAGATGCTTTTGTCTTGAGATGGAAGGGGATCATCTTGGAAGAAATGGAAAGGTATAATGGGATCATCATGGCATTCTAGGGAGGTAAGATCCTTTTCAACCATTGGATGAGATGGCCCTTGAGATAGCCCTTGAGGGTCAACATGAAAAGTTTCATCATTAGGTTCATTATTTGAGGGATATGATATGGATTATTGTTGAGAAGCCTTAGGAGATGGATGAATCATGGAAGAGATGGAGGCTACATGTGGGCCATTTCTAGACACAGGTTCATAATTTTTATCATGCTTGGTAATGACATCTAGTTTCTCCTTAGGTAAATTTTTAGAATCTTCAATTTCAATAACACCATCATCAAGGAGGTCTTGAATTTTATGTTTTAATTCCATGCACATTGAAGTCTTATTTTTGTTATGCCTATGATATGTATATTAATTACTCAAAATTTCACTTCCCCATGTGGTCTTTTTAGGCAATATGATAAGATTGTTCTTAAGAAGCTCTTCCAAAGCTGACTCAATAGATTGCCCCAAAGGTGTAAACTGTCTATCTAGAGGATATTTGGAGGAAATGTCTTTTTGTCTTGGTGAAGATGTCTTGTGATCTTGTATGAGATCTGAATTTTGATTTTCAATTACTTTCTATTCCACCTTATGTAATTGTTTTAGCATTTCTTGAAGTGTAGTGTTCTTAATATCATGAAATTTTATCTGAAGAAGGGTCATTAAATCTTGTTGTTGGGCTTGAATGTCATATATTTCTCTCCTAAGATCTTGAATTTTTTGGGCCAAGGTAGCCATGGGATTCTTACTTCTGTCATAATTTTTAGAAGAGCTTCTAGTTTGAACAGGTATTTACAACCGACGGGACCGAGAGCTAGATGTGATGCAGAAGTCAAGATTAAATTAGAGCTAGTTACACATTTAACATAGTGATTGAGAAAGGTGACTAGGACCTAGTCTGGTTTTAGGAATGATCTATCCTATATAAGACTTAATCTAAGCAACCTAGGTTGATTTTGATAAGCGATTGATAAGAAATTTGATAAGTTTGATAATCGATTGATTTGAACTAGCTGGGAGATAATCGACAAAGTCGTGCAACACAATGGAAGGGGTACACTATCGAGATTGTTTATGATTAGGATGAAAAAGATCAGATATACGTTCACTGTAGACTGATTAGGAAAGTATGACAGTTCTAGAAAAGTATGCAAATAGACAAGTTCTGGACTGACAAACATCAAAAATTCGTACGATAGAGTATTCTGACCCAGACGACAATTAAACTATTTCTAGACGATATAGGGAGTTTCTCGTACGAGATGCTATCTATACTCACATGATACTTTAAGGTTCTGTAGACAAAAATCTAATGAGGATAATGATTACTTGTACGATAGTGTACTTAAGGCTAGACGACAATTCTCTAGGAACAAAACGACAATTCTGAGGACCGGGACGATAATTCTGACAGGACCAGATGATAAACTGACATGACCAATTAAGACTTGTACGACAATAGGTATATAGCAAGATGATAATTTAGTAGACTCGTATGCTAGAGCACTAGACAAAGACAAGATTCTAACATGAACAAAGTTTTGATGACTGATAGAGACTAGTTTTTGTCATGGACTGAGTTTTGATCACTGAGTTTTTTACGTTGTTGATTGTTTTCTCCAGTTTTAGTATTTCAATTTCAGTTTCAGGGATGAAAACACTATAAACATGCAATATGTATAATGACTTCAAGCACACCACGCTAACCCTACAGAAATTGGCTTAGAGAAGAAAACCGTTGCTTGTAGACTCAGGTACACACCTAATAGCTAATCAGAATACGACCGCTGAGTCTCACGCAATAGATTCTCAATGCCGTATTAGCCTTCTCCAAATGCTAATGGGGGAACAAAATGGAAAGTATCTTGGGAGAGTTACTAACTTTGTTGCACAAAGATTATCCCCCTTTTAGAGGTGAATCAAGTAGCCTCTATCTTATAGTTCTTAGTCAAGAATTCCATTCGAAATTACCCCTTAAAGTCACACAAGCATGATTAAGGCCTATAGCCCGACAAGGTACCAAAACAAGATGTAGTCATGTAAATGTGATTGAGATCGCAAGGCCCTACAAAATGCATGATATGAGAGATCTCAAAGAGAAAACTCAAATAATCTCGTCCTTTGAGACTTTAATCACCTGAGGCGTATCTATTATAGTGAACTGGAATGCTCAGGTCCAACTGTACTCACTTGGGTCATTCTCATAGGGTGATTACTTTTTCCCACCATGATAGGCCCACTAAAGGTACACAAATCTCAAATTTAGAAAAAGCTTTGAGGGTCTAGATTTTTGATTGTCTGTGCAGACAAGAGCATACTCTCCTACTTCTTAGATTTTTCTTAAAACACAAAAGACAGATTTGTTCATTAACCAGATAGAAATTTAAGTGCCTAAAAATGAATTTAAAGAATACACGATGTTCATGTTGGAATTTACATGAAGATTGCATTAATGATATGTTATGTTGTCATTGATGTTAATTAACCGGTAATGATATTGTTGTAATATTGTTTTGTAACCGGTAGGATGAGCTAGTGAAGGAAACTGTAACAGGTAGGAAGAATTTGAGAGTTGAACCGGTAACCAGTAAACCCTACCTATTGTTTTTTCTAAACCCTAACCGATTAAGTTTGGTGAATTGGTTATATTGGTTTATGATCTGATGATGAGCGGGAATGGTTATGACATGTATGATTATTGTATGAAGACAATTTCAAGTGATTTTGGCGCGTTCATGTAATGGTTTTTGTCTAGGGAATTAGAAAATATATATTGCATATAATTCAAAGCACGTGATAGTTACTAAGTTTGATGAAGCAGTGATCAAGGAGTGATCAAGGTTTTCGTGATTGATGTGCAAAGATTGCTATGTAATCCAACGGTCATACTTGAACCAACTTGTTTGTAATCTCTATGAGAATTAGATTTTTGTTGTGTTATCGACCTAATTGATTTGTTTATAAGTTCAATGAAGTCATTTAGTTTTAGAGTTGGCAAAGATAAGTTGAGTGTGCGGTTGGTGAACCAGATGATGTATTTGTAGTTTGAGTAAAGGAAGATAGGAGCATGAAATGGATCTGAACAAGCAAGTGTAGTGCTATTCAAACAGATCAAAAAACTCTTGTTGTTTTCTAACAATTACAACATAATTGAAGTCCCCTAACTGGGTAAGCTCTAACAAGCTTGGTACTATTCAAATCCTCTAGCAAGGTGATCCATTAGCTTGGATTTTCAAATCCTTGACCGATGTTACTCCTTACAGGGTATTGCTTCTAACAAGGCATTGTAGTCAATCCCTTAACTGGGTGGTTCCTAATAGGATCAGTTCTTAAGATGACTTTTGTAAAGATTTAACATGCTAGGCTCCTAATAGGGCGAACTTTAGAAGAGTTCAGATAGTTATCTTGTGACTCATCTCACCATGGTTTTTCCCATTTGGGTTTCCACATCAAAAATATTTGTGTCAAGTGGTGAATGTTTTTGTGGTTATGTTTCTTATGGTTGATTTACTTAACTAATTAACTATTCTGATAAGTCATGATAACCAAAATCATTGAGAAATGAAGTCCATTGACATAGGAAAAAGCATTTGGATGTTTATGAGTTTAAAGTTGTTTACTGTTAATTTGTTGTAACAGTCAACCAGTTTATCTTATGAGTTTTTATCTTGATAGTGGTATTACATTGATAGTTCTAAGTTTACTTTGATAGATTGATTTTTGAGATTGGTGAAGTTTTTATCAGTTTTTCTATCTACTGATTCACCCCCCCTCTCAGTAGTTGACCAGATACTTATTCTTTCATCATACCATCAATTGGTATCAGAGCTTATTAGGTCCTCTAAGGTCTAAGCCTAACATCTTGAGGCAAAGATATTGTAGATCATGATGAAGAAGGAAGGTCCAAAGTTTAATAGAGAGAACTATAGGATATTGAGTGACAAAATGAAAATTTATATCAAGAGTCTGGGAAGCCAGTATTGGAAACATGTCGATACTAAATATGTTGCACCTACTGGGATGTTGACTGATGATCAAAAGATGTAGAGTATGTAGATGTTCATGGTATTGAGACTGCATATGAGGTATGGCAAAAACTTGAAGAGATTTATAGAGGTGATGAACATGTTAAGATTGCTAAAGAAGGGAGTCTAAGAGGAAAGTTTGATGACATGCGGATGGCTGAAGGTGAGAATATCCAACAGTATGATCAAAGGATAAAAGAGATAGTCGGTGAAATTAAGAGTGCAGGAGGTAAAGTGGAAGATTCCATAGTGATTAGTAAGGTACTAAGAACCTAGCTACTGGTCTACGCTATCCAAGTTGCAGCTATTCAGGAGCTAAAGTCCATTGAAAAAACTAAGGTAACTCTTGACTCCATCATTGGCAAGCTTACTGCTTTTGAATTAAATGGTTATGATGGTAGTGTAAAAAAATTTGAGTATGCATTTAGAGCTTCTGTTTCTAACCCATCTGTGAGAAAAAGTAGAGATGCCAGTCAGAGTTATGAATCCATATCCAGCAGAGAAGCTGATGATGAAGATAGTTTAGTTGAGCTTGAAGCATTGTTGGCCAAGCGGTTACCCAGAGGTACAGGTAAATATAGAGGTAAATTACCTTTGAAATGTTTTGCATGCAACAAGATTGGACACACAAATGCTAACTGTCCTAATGGTGATAATGAGTACACACAAGAGAAATTCAAGAAGTATTGTCTTATTGTTGTTGATGGTGGTATCACTGATGATGAATCTGATGGTGATTCTAATGAAGACATTGTGTTTGTAGGCATTAAAGAAGAGATATCTGACCAGAAGGCATTAGTATCCAGGATGGATAACTCTGATGATTGGATCATTGATAGTGGTTGTTCACATCACATGACCAGTGATCAAAGCAAATTTATTTCTTTGAAGGAATTTGATGGCAGAGTTGTAAGATTTGGTAACGAATCACCTTGTATGGTTAAAGGTAAGGGAGCTATTTCTCTTAATGGAAAGAGCAGTGCAAATGATGTCTACTGGGTTGAAGGTTTAAAGCACAATCTTTTGAGTGTGGCACAACTCAATGACAAAGGATACCCATTGGAGTTTAAAATGGTATGTTCAAAATCTATGGTAGTAAAGGTGAACTGATTGCAACCGGGAAGCAAACTAAAGGTAACCTATTTCACCTTAATCCTAAAGTCAGCAACTATTTAATTGCATAGATAGATTATAGTTGTCTTTGGCATAGGAGATTTTGTCATATAAACTTTGATAACATTGTTAAAGTGAGTAAGTCCAAGATAGTAAGAGGATTTCCTCAGTTGGACAAACCGGTTAATGCTCTATGCAAAGAATGTCAGTTGGAAAAGATGACATCCTCAACTTTCAAGAGCAAATCTTTTTTAGCAAAACATTTGTTAGATTTGGTTCACTACAGATCTTTGTGGACCAATAAGGACAAAAAGTATTCAAGGTGACAGATATTTTATAATATTCACTGATGATTGCTCAAAGATGATGTGGGTCACATTCTTGATGGATAAGACTGAAGCTTTTAGTAAGTTCAAGGCATTCAAGGCCTTAGCTGAGAAGGAGAGTGGTAAGAAGATATAGTGTCTGAGGACATATCAAGGTGGTGAATTTACTTATGAGGAATTCACTAGGTATTGTGAAGAAAATGGTTTCAAACAACAACTTTCTGCATCAAGGATACCACAACAAAATGGTATCGCAGAGAGAAACAACTGGTCACTTGTTGAAGCTGCTAGGATGATGTTGATACAAGGAGGTGTAGCAAATTTTTTTTGGAGAGAAGCTATCAGTACAAATGTCTACACTATGAACCAGATTCTGGTAAAAAGAGGTAAGGTCAAGACTCCTTATGAATATTGGTATGGAAGATCACCTAATGTTAGTTATTTCAATATATTTGGAAGCAAATGTTTTATTAAAAGAGGTGATTATAATAACAAATTTGAGGTTAAAAGTGATGAAGGTATATTTCTTGGCTATTCCACCAAGATTAAGGGCTACAAGTGTTTTAACAACTGGACACAGAAAATTATTGAGAGTGATAATGTTTGAGTGGATGAATATCCTAAAGTCTCACATTAAACCAGATTATTGGAGAAAAAGGATGAAGATCCGTGCATTTTGTTTTTGGAACCAGAAACTGTGAAATCTGAAACCGGCAAAGCAAATACTGATGCACCAGTTCAACCAGAATAGATAAATTCAGAAGAAGATGATGATAATGAAGAAGTTGAACCTGAAGATAAGATCATGTTATTCCAAGATATGTGAGACTGAATCACAATCTTGAACAAATTATTGGGGATAAGGATGATGTAGTACTAACCAGAAGAGGAGTCAGAGAGAATTCTTGCCTGATCTCCACTATTGAACCAAGAACTGCTAAGGAAGCATTTGGTGATGATCATTGGGTTAAAGCTATGGAGGAGGAATTAGATCAAATTGAGAAGAACAACACATGGACCCTAGTACCCTAACTGGTAAATAAAAATATAATAGGTACTAAGTGGGTATTTAGGAACAAGTTGAATGAAGATGGTGTTGTAGTTCACAATAAAGTTAGGTTGGTTTGCAAAGGTTATGCACAAGAGGAAGGAGAAGACTATGGTGAGACTTTTGCACCCATGGAAAGACTGGAAGGTGTCAGAACTTTACTTGCATTTGTAGCACGCAAGAAATTCAAGGTATACCAGATGGATGTTAAGTCAAAATTTTTGAATGGGATACTAGAAGAAGAAGTATACATTGAGCAACCAGATGGTCATGCTTTGACTGATAAGAAAGACATGGTATGCAGATTGCATAAGGCGTTATATGGATTAAAGCAGGCACCAAGAGCATGGTATGAAATGCTTCATACACATCTAATGAAAATAGGCTTTTTGAGAACCAGTGATGATAGTAATATATATCTCAAATCTGAAGGAGATAAAATACTGGTCAACGAAGTATTTGTAGAAGATATCATATTTGGAGGTAATGATGACATGAGCAATAGTTTTCAAGATGAAATGAAAAATGAGTTTGAAATGTCTTTAGTGGGAGAAATAAAATTTTTCATAGGCTTGCAAATATATCAAATGAAGAATGGTATTTTCATCACATAGTCTAAGTATGTGAAAGAGGTTTTGAAGACATTTGGCATGAGTGACTGCAAACTAGTTGGGACACCAATGGTTACAGGTTGTAAGTTGTCTATGGAAGATGAATCCAAATATATTGATGAGAAGAAATATAGGTCAATGATTGTAAAATTGCACTATGTTGTTCACAACAGACCATACATAGCTCATGCAGTTGGCATAGTTGCTAGATTCCATAAGAATCCTAAGGAAATACATTTGATAGCAGACAAGAGGATTTTTAGGTACTTGAAAGGTACTCTTGACTATGAATTATGGTATCCATATGGAGGAAATTTTAACTCGAAGGTGTACACAGATGCAGATTGGGCTGTAAATGTTGATGACTAGAAAAGCACAACTGGTGGAGCTTTTTTTCTTGGAGGAAGACTTGCTTCATAGAGTAGTAAGAAGCAGAGTTATACTTCGCAATCTACTGCTGAAGTTGAGTATGTTGCAGCTCACATGAATTGTACTCAGGCTATCTGAATGAGGCAAATTTTGGAAGGTTTTAAGATGAAGATTTTAGAACCTATAAAGATTTAATGTGATAATACAAGTGCCATAAATATTTCCAAGAACCCTATTTTGCATGCTCAAACCAAGCATATTGAATTGAAGTATCATTTCTTGAGGGGAAAAGTGCAGAGTAAAGCTGCAATCTTGGAGCATGTTTCTACCAAGGAGTAGCTTGCATATATCTTTACTAAACCTTTGCCTAAGACTACTTTTGAGTATCTTAGAAGTTAGCTAGGGGTTGTACCCCTTCATGAGGTCAGTTAAGCATGATGCAAATTACATCAGTCCCAGAGCTACTTACAAAATTTTACAGAAGGATTGGTGTAGAAGTGGAGTTATTCCACAGGGGGAGCATCAAGTTGCAGATTGTTGATGATGCACATTAAAATTTGACATTACATGTTTTACTTTCAATTTGGCATTGCTGTAAAAGGGGGAGAAGAATTATGTGATTATGAGGAGAAGAACTAGTGATAAGCTAAAGACATGGAGAGCATGGTGAATACTTGATAATGTAAACCAGGATTCCTATTCACAATCACAATAGCAATCAATGGTATTGATATTTATATTGCCATCAATACCAAAGGGGGAGATTGTTGGCATTTGCATGAAGATTGCATTAATGATATGTTATGTTGTCATTGATGTCAATTAACCGGTAATGATATTGTTGATATTGTTGTAATATTGTTTTGTAACCGGTAGGATGAGCTAGTGAAGGAAATTGTAACTGGTAGGAATAATTTGAGAGTTGAACTAGTAACCAGTAAACCCTACTTGTTTTTTCTGATAAACCCTAACCGATTAAGTTTGGTGAATTGATTATATTGGTTTATGATCCGATGATAAGCGAGAATGGTTATGACACGTATGATTATTGTATGAAGACAATTTTAAGTGATTTTGGATTGATGTAATGGTTTTTGTCTAGGGAATGAGCAAATGTATATTGCATATAAGGCAAAGCACGTGATGAGTTACTAAGTTTGATAAAGTGGTGATCAAGGAGTGATCAAGGTTTTCTTGATTGATGTGCAGAGATTGCTATGTAATCCAACAATCATACTTGAACCAACTTGTTTGTAATCTCAATGAGAATTAGGTTTTTGTTGTGTTATCGACCCAATTGGTTTGTTTATAAGGTTGATGAAGTTGTTTGGTTTTAGAGTTGGCAAAGATAAGTTGAGTGTGTGGTTGCCAAACCAGATGATGTATCTGTAGTTTGAGTAAAGGCATATAGGAGCATGAAATGGATCTAAACAAGCAAGTGTAGTGCTATTCAAACAGATCAACAAACTC
This sequence comes from Cryptomeria japonica, assembly GCF_030272615.1. Classification (NCBI taxonomy): domain Eukaryota; kingdom Viridiplantae; phylum Streptophyta; class Pinopsida; order Cupressales; family Cupressaceae; genus Cryptomeria; species Cryptomeria japonica. The sequence goes on from NC_081407.1 coordinate 518,943,904, forward strand.
CTATTGTTTTCTAAAAATTACAACAAAATTGAAATCCCCTAACTGGGTAAGCTCTAACAAGCTTGGTACTATTCAAATCCTCTAACAAGGTGATCCATTAGCTTGGATTTTCAAATCCTCTACCGAGGTTACTCCTTATAGGGTATTGCTTCCAACAAGGCATTGTAGTCAATCCCTTAACCGGGTGGTTCCTAATAAGACCAGTTCTTAATTATAGGACTTTTGTAAAGCTTTAATAGGCTAGGCTCCTAATAGGGCGAACTTCAAAAGATTTTAGATAGTTATCTTGTGTCTCATCTCACCGTGGTTTTTCCCATTTGGGTTTCCATGTCAAAAATATTTTTGTCAAGTGGTGAATATTTTTGTGGTTATGTTTCTAATGTTTGATTTACTTAACTACTTAACTATTTTGATAAGTCATGATAACTAGAAAATCCTTGGGGTGATACTGCAATGCACCAGGGACTTATGGTCCTCATTTATGACTATTTAAAGGCTAGTAAAATCAACCGGATGCAGCTCTCTATGGACTCGGAAGAAGATATGTCTGATTTTGATTTCTCAAAGGAGGAGGAATCAGACAATGATTCCTCGACTGATAATGAGGAAAGCTCTAATGACTCAGAGTATGAGAGTAGTAAGAAGAGGAAATCAAGACCCTCTTCTTCTAAGAGCAAAAAACCTCAAAGAAAACCCTTGATTAGTATCTCTTCGGAAGAAGAGTACTCTGATTTCCCTGAGGAGAAGAAGAACCCTAAGGGGTTGTTGAAGAAAAAAAGTAAGAACCAAGCCCAGACCGGGAAGAAGCAAAAGAAAATAGAGGAGGCTGGCAAAGATCCGAAGGAAACTGGCAAGGAATCGGAAGATGACAAGCAAACAAGGACCCTGGAAGTTGAGCACAGCCTGGATATGGAGACTATGGAGGAGACTCTCAGGGCCGCCGACACTATTTCTGCCCTCCATATCTCTAAAGACAAACAGATAACCCCTGGAAAAGTGACTCCCTCTTCTGGCCCTCCTCCAGAGGCCTTGAATGGTTTTATGAAAACCATAGAATGGCTTATTGATGGGAATAAGAAAACTACGGATGAGTACAAAAAAATTTGCAATAGAGTCCTGATCCTGGAGACCATTAACATTGGAGAGGGGAACACTATGGCCGATTATATCAAGGATTTGAAGAACACTATTGCTAAAGTGGAAGACATCAGAGATGCCTTTAATCCCCGGTTTGAGAAAATTGAAAAGGAGATACAGGATAGAAAAACCCTAGCAGAAACTAGTGAAAAAATGCTCTTGGACACAGTCGCCAAAGTGGAAAAGATAGAGGAGTGCCTTAAGAACATTGCGGAGAAGAGCCTCAACATTCTGAAAATCTCAGCCAACAACACCCATACCCTCATCAGCAAGCTTGATGACAAAAAGGAAATCCAGGAAATTGACCTGGATGCTGAAGGAACAGGGGAAGCCCAAGGTCCCAAAACCCGCACCTATGGGAAGAGGAAGGAAAAGAAAGTGAATAAGGACCTGGAGGAGCTAAAAGCAGTTGGGGTGACCTATGATGAGCTAGTGACAAAGGTAGAGGATCTACTAAAGAAAATTACTATGTAGTGTCTCCTTGGTTTCTTTGCTATTTTTTGTTGTTTAGCTGTTCTTTCTGTTTGCTGGTCTTTTGACCAATCACTCTGTATGTAGACTCTTATTTTCTTAGCTTTCTTTCTAACTATGTTGTAATAGTTTCGGGTCCTTAAAACCTATTTTTCAATCAATCAGAACCAGAAGCATTAAGAAATGAAGTCTGTTGACATATGAAAAAACATTTGGATGTTTATGAGTTTGAAGTTGTTTACTGTTAATTTGTTGTAACAATCAATCGGTTTTTCTTATGAGTTTTTATCTTGACAGTGGTCTTACATTGATAGTTCTAAGTTTACTTTGAGAGATTGATTTTTGAGATTGGTGAAGTTTGTATCAATTTTTCTATCTACTGATTCGCCCCCCATCTCAGTAGTTGACCGGATACTTATTCTTTCATCATACCATAAGTTCACTTGAATCTCTTCAGGCAACCTGCAAAAACTAAGAATCAGTAGTCATATTGTTTTTGTGCAACAAGCATGTTCTTCGACAATATTTCTGCAAAAATTGATTAGGCTGTCAAAATCTGTCAGACAACTAGACAACAAGCTAGGGTCAACATTAGTACCATAAAAATTCAACAAGAAAAACCCTAAAAATGCAATATGTTTTTAATACCAAAAACTAGAATACCGTATGAGTATTCTCACCGAGCCGTATGATAATTTGTGATGAACCATACAATACCTGCAGTTTGTCGTTTGGGCCTCTATGAAAACTCGTATGAGTTTTTGTAGAAACTATACAGAAAAAAATCCGAAAAATAAATCTGAAAAATAAAAGTAAACTAATCTGCGAGGCCAAAAGATGTAGTCTTTTGCCCCATGGTGGGCACCAAAAATGTGTGCGAAAAGTGGAATAAGTATCTGTAAGCTGTAAGACACAACACTTCAATTAAGTCATTGCATGCATGGTTAGACAAATGTAATCATGAGTATAAAAACCATAACAAATCGACCTATTGCCTTCTAAAAGATGCGAGTATATACTTGCTCTCAGATTTGTCTAAGTAATACCAGTGACTAGACTACACCAAGACAAAGGATTTAATCTATAAGAGCACAATAATAAGCTAAATATATGCAATATTAAGCTAGATATGCAAGATTAAGCTAGATGAATGAAGATTAAGCTAGATATGCAAGATTAAGATAGATGAATGAAAGCAATCATGATTAAACTAAATATGCAAAAAGCTAAACCGAGATGCAATAATCTCAAAGTACAATATCTTCAATGACTCCAGAGAAAAAACTGCATAATAACAATAAATCTCTAGGGTGTTTTGAATGACAGATGAAGGCTGAATTTTTAGAGACTCAAAAGAGACACCAACGGTCAAGATCAATTATCAATGAGCAGTTGAGATTATTCAAGAAAAAACACATTTTAGGATAATTAAAATAATTGAGAGATTAGATTAAGTTAATCTTGAGATAGATTCCAATTATAGCTTGATTGAATGCATTCAGATTATAAGTCTGAGTCTGCATTGGAGATAAATGTAGTTGATTCCATGCACTTGAGATAAAAACATGTGATTCCATACACTTTTCTTTAATTTGCTCAAGTTTTTTATTTATTTTTTATTAAGTATCATAAAATATCATTACAAAATTTAGAAGTATAGGCTGGAGAACACACAACCATCTAGCATTTAGATCTCATAGTGATAATAAAACCATGTCAGGAAGGTCAACAAGCCATATTATGTGGCCTTATACACAGGATGTGACTGAATCACAAAATTATAGAGTTGGATGTCCCATATACAAAATATATCATAGAGGATTGTCGACTAACTAAATAGGAAGGAGGAGTCATGATCAATAATGTCTCCCAAGGGGGAGCCACGCAGTCCATCCTAGCTCACCCTCGCACCACACCAATACATTTCCTTTGGTGAATTGGTCTCTAAAGGGGTGGGAATGTAGTCCTTCCAGTTTTAGCTCAATAAAATCCTGTCTTTGTTGTCTTGCCTCCATCTCCTGCATAAATCTCATTAGCGCCTTCTCAAAGTGTGTCTTGTTGCTTCCCATACGGTCCCAAGTGAACCCATGGGAAAGTTCTCAGATGAAGACAAGAGTTGTTCCATCATTCAACCATCTGTCAAATTTGTCCTCATCCAGTCATAGAACCATAGTGACCTACATAGCAACAAGGTAATGAATGAGTCTCCTAAGAGACTCAATGACGTATCTGCCCGTTCCAATAAACACATCATCATTCCTAGATTTTGAAATGATCCAAAGAATTTCCAAGGAGAGAATAGACCAAAAAATATTAGCACATTTCTTGCCACCTTTAACATAACCAAGTACCACCTCTTCAATAGAAAGACATTTATTATCAACTGAAAAACCAAACAATTTCCATACCTCTTTGGCAAAATGACATTCAAAGAAAATATGGAGCACAGACTCAGGGAGATGACATAGTTTACACAATAGGGGGTTTCCATTATTATCCTTAAGTGGGAGCTTGTGAAGAAAAAGTTTCCAGGCAAAGAATTTCTTTTTTGGTTCAGTCGGATTAAACCAGAATCTCACGAGGCTAGTGTGCCACTTTTTAGAATCCCAGTTGAGGTTCCAGATATTGTTGAGATGGGTTAGACTATCTACGGAGTCAACAAGGGTAGAGTATATTAGTTTGGCCTTTATTAGAGGGAGGGGAGAGTCATCTCTCCAATAAAGGGAGGAGATTGGGGAGAGTGAAGAAGGGGCAGGTGAGGAGAAGATGGGATCGAGTGTAGTTTTGAGGGTATTGTAGGTTATGGCTTGGGAGATGGGGAGGTTGAATTCAGAGCTAAGGGCATCCCAAGAGATTATGGTACCATCTTTCAAGATGTGTTAAAAAGTAACCAGTCCTAAGTTATGCCACTTCAAGGCAGAGCACCCTTGAAGACGAGCCAATTGTTTTCCATTATGTAGAGTATTCCACCATATAGATCTACCCAAGTTGAGAGATCCCTTATTATCAACAATGCCCCTATTACTGATGAATTGTCTGACATGGTTCCAAGCCCTCCATATAGACTTGAAGACTTCTGATCCCACATGAGAGATCTCAAAATTACCAGCAATCAGGTCCCACATGGGCAAGTTCTTCCAATTCTTTGCCTTTTTAGGGGTGGAGTGCTGCATATTATACCTGATCAAAATTTTCCAAGGTTCATTGCCATCAAGGGCTTTAAAAATCCACTTGGCAGCCAACGCAATGCCTTGAGTTTTGAGTTCTTTGAGGCCCATACCCCCCTGCATCTTAGATCTAACACACCAATCCCATTTAACAACATGTTGTTTCCTATTCCCCTTCTCATCTGACCATAGAAATTTCCTGATTTTTTTTTAAAGATAATTGAACTAGTAATTACTGAATAGCCAAGCTGAGGAGCAATATATGTTATATGATGACAAGATTTTTTGACAGACCTAAAACTGACCTGCCAGGGAGAGGAAGTTCCTATTTAGTTTGGTAAGTTTGTTTTTAACCTTATTCCTGAACCACTCCCACATTTCTTTCAGATTCGGGGAGATAGAGAAGGGAATACCCAGATATCTAGTGATCATGTTCGGTCCTCCCTATTTCAAGTCAAATTTTGACATCCAGTTAGGAGGGGAATCAGTCCATCCTAGAAAGGTAGAGGGGAATCAGTCCATCCAATGTTAATAGAATAGTTATGTCATCAACAAACTAGACATTGGTGATTTCTTCTTTATTATGGAGAGAGATGCCTTTAACCCTGGGGGTTATATTGCAGTCCTTAAGAACATAGTGCATAGCATTAGCAACCAATACAAATAAGGTCAGGGCAAGTGGGTAGCCCTATCTTATTGACCTGGAAAGAACAATATTACCAGATCTGTTTCCATTTATATCAACAACAACATTGGCATCATAGAGTAATGTTTGAACTACCTTACATAATGTCTCCGGAAACCCCAAACTTACTAACATCTGGATTATGAAGCTCCACTCTATTCTATCATATGCATTTTCAAAATCAATCAACATCATGGCCCCATTCTGTCCTGAGTCCTTAGTCCACTTGAGAGATTCCCAATAGGTTACCAAGTTCTCTAGGATATATCTGCCTTTAACAAATCCTGTTTGGGTGGGGCTGAATATTTTTGGCAGAATTTTAATCAACTTGTTAGCTACCACTTTGGAAAATATCTTATAGGAGACATTTAGTAGCATGACAGGCCTCCAATTCTTTAGCAATGTCTTGTCCCCCTCCTTAGGGATGAGCTTGATGACCTCTTGGTTAATTTCTTTGCCCAGGGTTCCTTTGCTAATAGCTTCTAGATATAGGTCGTGGAGGTCACCTACAATCCACCTAATGTTTTTCTTGTAAAATTCCACCGAAAAGCCATCCAGTTCAGGGGACCTATCATTTCCCATTGAGGAGATGGCCTTTACAATTTCTTCTTTTGAGATGGGTTTCCCTACAAACTCATAATCTTCTGCATTAAGCTTAGTTGGGATCAATTCCTTAATGAGCACCCTGGCAGCCCTATATTCCTCATTTAACTCTTCTGTAGTGAATAGATTTTGGTAGAATTGGGTGAAGCACTTTAGGATCTCCTCTGAGCCTGTAATATGGGTATTGTTATCCCAGATAGCATTGATGTTCTCTTTTGCCTCTTTGACCTTAAGAAATTGGAAGAAAAATTTTGAGCCCTTGTCTCCCGAGTCCAACCAATTTAATTTGGTCCTGGTTTTCAACCCTCTAATTTTCTCATTCTGGATCCTCCTAGGGTGGTTTTTGATTGACACTAGAGTGTTAGTAAGGTTTTCATCATTAGGAGAGTTCTGAAGATTCATCTCTATGATACAAAGGTCTTCCTGGAGCATCCTTTCAACCCGCCTGGCATCCTTGGCTTTCTTTTTCCCTACTATTTGGCAGAGGGTGGTCCAACTTTTAATGTTCAGGTTCCATTTATCAATCTTAGAGAGTCGGTTTTGCTCTTTCATATTAAGATTTTTATTTAGAGAAAGGCCTTTTCAATATAACTAAACTTCTTTCCTCAAAAGATTTGAGTTTTAATTTTAGAGAAAATGATTAATTCAATTTAATTGCTTTTCTGATTTTCAAGTTATCTCAATTTAGCAAAAAATAAATATCTATAGTTTGCTTTCTTCTTTCAATTTAATTCTTTTCTTTTGTTTTCAATTTAACTCTTTCTTTTGTAGATTAATTCCTCTTTTTGTGATTAATCTCTTTTTGTAAATTAATTTCTCTTTTTCTTTATGATTAAAAGACAAATTGATTTATTAATTAAATATGCTAGGATATTTAATTAAATAAATAGGATAATTGATCAAAATGATTTACTTGAAATGATTTAATTAATTAAATAAATATTTAATTAATATATAGTGATTTATTTGCCATCTAACATTAATGATTGAAGAATTAATTAATTAAGTGCTCAAGGTTGATTTAATTGCCTTTTGGTTAGGACCTTGGTGATGTTGTTGAGATTAGGGGCCCATGGTTTAGATGACCATTTTTAGTGTATTACACATATATGTATATATACATACATATGTATATATAAATGTTACATGCATAGACACACACACACATATATGTATGTATATATGTGTGTGTATATATATATGTATGTATGTATATATGTGTATATGTATGTATAAATGTGTATATATGTGTGTAAATATATATATACACACACACATATATATACATATGTATATATGTAATGCCCGCCAAAATACCCTAAAGAAACTAAACAATAATATACAAATGGAGATACTTTTTTTTTTTTAATTAACATCTAATAATAATTAATGCAACACATAACATCTCCATCTATTTACATTCGTTCATCAATTAACCAATATGAACATATATCATTACTCATTTCATGAATTAACGCAAGCGGAAATATCACAACATCATTAATCTTTCCCTAGGGTACTTTAGCATCATTACTTAAATTCATTTCCACAATAGCATACTACACACATGAAAGGTACATTTCACCTTCATTATTGCATCATAATATAATTATCTACTCATGAGATATGCAACCTACAACATTACTTACTTCCCATGATATGCATAATTTTCTTTCCACCAATGCATCTATATGAATCATACATGTTTACTAAATCCATTTAATATCCTATAACATATTCATTTATTACTCCATGAACATTCCTCTTTCAAGATTGTTTAACATTCTAACTAGCCTCTAATCATCCCATGAGATAATACAACTGATCCATAATGCAATTCCATTCTATTCCAACTATAATCCATTCATTTCCATGACTCATAAGATCACCTCTCTACAATAGTACAATACAACTAGGCCTTAGTTCCAATTTCCAACTATAATTCATCTACAAATATAAGTACATTAAATACATCATGAGCATAGCTCTTTCTACTACAAGATTCTATCTATGATATACAAAAAGTGTTACATTACATACATTTTATCTTATCCCTTACATAAATCTGCTATAAGGTACATCCGTAGTACATCATGAAGAAGAATCCACGTCCATGCAAGTAGAATCCAAAAGAACATCCCAATGGCTAAAAAGCACCAACCTCCCGACCATGTGGAACCAAAGGAACCACCCCGCGTGCTAGGAGATGACACAAGGTCCCAACACACACTCTAAACTCTAAACCTAAGCTGGCACCTAAAACCAAGGAGACTAACCACACAAAGACTCTCAAGCAAGAACTTACACAATATAACAAGAATGAACTCCCAGAGGCATAACTCATCACGACATAAGTGCATCCAATAAGAATAACCATAAATCAATAAGGGGAAACACATGTAGGAGTGGAGTGTCATCACATGCCATCCTCATAGCAAAATAATATAATAACACAAGGCGCTAGCTTGATGGACATGTGGAGCCATCTCAACCTATGAGAGACTAAGGGAGATTAGCTTACCGTCTTCACGGCCTTCTCATGCTTATCCTAAAACATCCTCCCTAGGACTAAGTCATGAGGCACAATCAATTTATCATCTTATTAATTAATCTAACTACCCAACCCATTAATTATTAAGTTATCACTTATTTACAAATCATGGAAAACTCCAATGTGCCCTGGTGGTCTAGACTTCATGCATCCTTACAAGGAACCTCATGCAAGTCTATCTCTCGTGACCCCGGTCATCACAAGGAAGCCCACTCCCCCCTAACATGGTCTCAACATGAAAACACAAGAGGCTCTAGAATCATAATTGGATTTGAGAATATACATAAATCTAAAATCATAAATAATCCATATGCAAACAATAATATCATCTCATAATCATAAAACATTAGAAAGTTAACATCATGAGAACCAAAAATCAATGAGCCTCTTGGCCAAATAAACATATCAAGGCCATAAGAAATGCCATCAAATATGAAATGAATCATCACATAATCTCAGCAAGGCCTATCCACTTGCTGGCACATAATCACAAGAATTTCAATCTCTCTCTTGGTGCATCAACAAGAGAGGAAGCACAAACAACTCAAATGGAGTAAAATGCATACAAAACAAAAATAAATAAATAATATGAAGACATCACCAATCATAAATAATTTTAAACAACATCATAAATGCCCTCAAAAAGCCTCTGGTATAACTCCAAATCCAACTGACCTCAAATAGACTTCAAACTGGATAAAACTTTAAAAATACACATAATGGCACATATGACTGATATTTTAGCACATAAAAAAAAAGGTAAATTTTGGCAGAAAACTACTTAAGTGCAAAATCAAAACTACTCGAAATATAAACAGCCAAATATGACATATTTATACTCGTTGGAATCAGCACAAAATAAACTATAAGAATATGTGAACAAAATAAAATAATAAAATTCACCCAAGGAACTCCAATTGAAAACATAATGCAGACTTTTTGGAGGAAGAACATCTCCAACACTGTCAAAAACTGAGGAAATTCTACAACCTTGAATCTAAAATATAGAAAGAATAATATATGACTCAAATACATTTAAAAAGACATTCCACATAACCAATAACATCCATACACAAGGGGATGTGTAAAAAAATAAAAAGGGGAAAAAGTCATGTGAGTCTCCTCTACGACAAAGCTAGATTGGGAGCTCACAAAGACTCTCCTCTTTCCCAAATTTACAATCTCCATAAGAACTCATCTACCAGGTTAAAATATCCTTAATATACAATAGAGATCTCATTAAAATAATTCACACAACACATATACAAAATCTGCAATATATTCCTCATGTTGAACATTCACAGGTAATGCACAGGAAGCATTATTTCCAAAACTATAAACCAAGCAAAGAATCTAAAATCCCATGGAATATAAACCAAATTATTATTATTATTATTATTATTATTTTTAATCAAATCAAACACAGAGTATACAAGTTTCAAAATTTGAAAGCAAAATAAGAAACCAATGGAGAAGCCTCCAACCTGCAACCTGTGTGATGGTTTGTAGTTGAAGAAGAGCTCCCGCAAGCCAAACCAAAATCCAATCAAGCTCCAGCCAAAAACGAAGAGTGCAACAATCCAAAACCAAGGAAAAAAACTTGCTGGAGAAATTTCCAGAGAATAGCAAAAATCCCCCCGAAAAACTTCACGAAAATGAAAATTAAAAGCAACAATAATCCAAAAACCCTAGCCTCAATTTTGGCCAATCAAAATATTCCATTTTGGAGTATATTTTACCAACCCACCATATAATATAATTTATTCATCCATTTTGAATTTAACCAATGAGAGTGAAGGGTAGGTAAAGTAAATAAAATATACTTATTCAACTAAGTGGGATTGTTTTTATTTCTTTATTTAATTTATTGTGCTCATACACCCCACTTAGAAATAAAAAGTCAAACTATTAAATAAATATAAGATGAAAATAAATTTAATCCAAAAAGGGATTAAAATCAATTAAACCAAAAGCTAATAAAATAAATTAAAGAACCAAATAGATAAAAGATGTCAAATAAATGTTAAATCATAAAAAGTTAAATAAATAATTAAATAGTCAAATACCATTAAAGATTAGTCACAAATATTAAATAAATTTTAAACAACAATAAAGCTTATCAAATATTAAAATAATCATAAAATCAATTAATGTTGATTATCAAATAAATATAAATATCAAATAATTAAATATTGAAAACTTTTTAATTAAATACATTAAAATAAACATTTCCAAATAGAAAACTACACATAATTACTCTAACATCATCAAGTAAATCAACTGGCATAAACTGGACTCACAATACCAAAGGACCAAGTTTACTAACTGACATGGCGAATTATGCCAAGACGCTGACTAAACATGGTGAACAACTTAGACCTAGAGTATGTGAGGGGAATCTCATGCCATCTCCGTACCACATAAGCCATTGGAACTAAAGACACGCTCAGACTTGTGAAGCCAGGTGGAGTCGATGTCTGGTACCTGCAAAATCCTGCAACCACGAAATGACAACACAACATATACATATACATATATAGAACAAGCAAGTGATAGAGAATCGCGATGACACATCCCGCTCGCAATGAGTGATGTGGAATCATCTCTATCACGAAGACAGTCAAACAATAGTCAAACACATCTCATAAACATCTCATCATATGTACTCACAAAGTAGGGTTAGCATAATCATAATCATCATAAAAAACCATGATAAATCTAATCTATCAATAATCCATCACATAGTGAGCATATAAAGTCCATCAAGTACATGAATCATCAAATCACATGATGAATCATGATAATACCAACATCCATATAGATCATCAAAATAGCATATGTCCAATAGTATCTAACATCAATCATAAGTCACTGAAGCACATGAGTAATCATCATCCAAATCATCAAAATATAGTCTAGATAAGTCTATCAAGCGAAATATAAAAGTCAACTCTAGTCAAAATAAGTCGAATCAAGGGTGGACACTACAGTATACATATATTTTTATGTATATATATGTGTATATATACATATTTATAACATACATACATATATTCATATACATATACATATATTGTATGTATATATATATATGTATATATGTATATGTATATGTATATATGTATGTATGTGTATATGTATATATATAGATATATATACATATTTACATATATACATACATATATACATATATATATACACATGTATATACAAACATACATACATACATACATTCATACATACATACATATGTTAGATTCAATGATAGTCCCAAAGACATTGAGAGGGGGGGGGGGGGCGGGGGGGGTTGTGAATCAGTGTCTAACCGGTTAATTGAATATTTAAACTTATTTATAAATTTGCCACCCAAAACAGTGTACTGATAAACAAGAATTAATGCAGCAAACAAAAATAATAGAGACAACATAGAAACACACCATAACACAAGATATTTTAATGAGGAAACCCGGTGTGGGAAAAACCTTGGTGGGATTTGTGACCCACAATATTTACTCACTGGCCAATGAATAAATGCCACTTACAATAGGGGCCTGCACATGCACCCACATGCAGGAAGGCCAACAACTTAGAGCTAACTGCTCAGAAGAGTCTCACTGACAACAAAATGGATAATTAAAATTCAATACAACGTACTACTCAAAATAGCATCTCTAATGCTTGGTTCAGTACCGGTTTAAGCTCAGATAGATACCTTAACCAAAAACATTCGCTACCACTAAATCACCTTATACAATTATCTCCTTTATTACAATATTTGCTATCTCCCATACAATACCATACCATACAAAATGACTTATGAGATCTCATACTTATACGAGTCTTTACAATATACCATGTCGGCTTACCAAAGATAATTATAATACAATAAACAAAATTTCATCCGGAGTGCCAGTATGCTTTATTGTTGATGAAATTTGAATGTCGGTGTAAGCGCCTGCCGGTGCTGGTGTATAACCTATTGCCAGTGATCCTGTGTAACCCAATACCGATTGGTTGCCATCAATGACAACATCAACCAATCTCATATGAGTGTAGAATGCCAACAATATCCCCATTTGGCATTAATGGCAACAATCATGAGAAAAATCCAAAACTATTATCCCAAAACTGAAATCCAAAAAGATGTGCTCCCCTTGAGCAAGTGATCTCCTTTGTACATGCATTTTTCTCTCCACTACTCCCCCTTTGAAATCAATGACAAAGGTGATAGTTCTGATACTTAATATAAGTACAGATCCAATAGCCAACAAGATGAGAGGGGGGGGGGGGTGAATCATACAAACTTAATCATCCATAAAAACATTAGATTCAACCTCGGTAACATATATTTCAGTAATATAACCAAAACTGATAAACATGCAAACTCAAAAGCATATAGACATCATAAACCTCATAACACCAGATTTAATGTGGAAGCCCAAATAGGGAAAAACCACTATGGGATTTCAGACCCACTAAGAAATATACTCTTCTAGAGTATGCTCGGTTAAAAGCAAATCCTGTTAAAGATTACAAACACATTGCTAGATGTGACCCGGTTAAGGGATTTCCCTCAGATCTTTTAGGATCTTCACTTTGTTAGAAGTGACCTTGTTAAAGGATTTCAAACACTCAATCAGAATGTTACCTTGCTAGAGGGTTTACATATAAGACTGTTAAGTCCACTCGGTTAAGAGATTTTCTGTCACTTTCACAAAATAACAGTAATAAAATCTATCTGCAACTTCACATCTAAAATGCTAAAGCAGATTCCTATTTGTTCAATACAATATAGACATAGAACTAATCTTGTCTATCTACTGGGCTTCTATACTATGTTATTCTAACAGGTCTTCAAGCTTTTGTGCTCGGTAATCACTATGTAGCATCCCTGTGCATACACTTGCCCGCATACATTGTTTATCAACAATTTCCTATTTATAAACAATTAAATAACCGCTTAATCTCTTTGATCACATTTCCCATGATCAATCATAGCCATCAGATCTTCAATCTTGTCTAGGTTCAATGCATCTTTCGATCTGAAAATGTTTTACCCTGCCTTGGAACTTGCATAATAGTCTTGGAACTTGTGCCAGGGTATTGTGGTTCAATCTGAGCTGTAGATCTTCATGCTAACTTTTCATTGCCTTAGATTCGTTAACAAACTTCTTCCATGGCTCACCAATCATTTAATTCGTTCCAGCTCATCAGCTTCCTTCATTAAATACCGCATGTAAACTTTTAATGCATTTTGTTATAGCTCAGTTACAACTCGGTAACAACTCGGTGAATACTAAACTTCACTCGGTAGACATTCCGCCTTCATTAACCGATAGTGATAACCTTAGGGTTTACCGACTAGGTTCTTTGCTTGATAACATAGTATAGTATTAACCTTTACAATTTACAACATATGTATGATGTTAAAACAATCTAAAACATCATGATCTCATCATTGTTTGACTCAGTATTAGTTTCCCATTGAATACCTTATTCTTCCCCTTATTCATCATATTCTTTCCTATGTCTTTTACCAACATCTTTATAATCTTCATATCATACTTCTCAAGATATGGCAACATCATAATGAATTAGAAAATCAATTTCTTGACATCAATGGCAAAAAAATAATATCAAAACAGTAAAACATCTTTAATCAGTTATATCCATAATCAACAACAACCTTCTCAATATCCTTATGAAATGCCAACAATCTTTCATTGTCTGTTATAATGCAATATTGCCAACAATCTCCCCCTTTGGAATTGATGGCAAAACCAATTGATTTGACCTTAAAAGATTCGGATTGTTGTGATTCTGAAATGCTGAAATGCTCTCCCCCATACATTAGACTTCTCCTCATTTCTTCAGTCTTCTTCCCTGATAGGTCTTCTCTTAGTCTTCTCCTCTTTATAGTAGTCTTCTCCCCTTTATATTAGTCTTCTCCCCCTTTGACAACAATGCCAAAAAGTAAAGAACTAAAATATAATTACTTTCTGTAAGAAGTGATTTCCTGCTGTTGTGGACCAACTGAGTGTCGGTCAGAGCATTTGTCTTCAATTCATGTTCCCTGTATAATTCCTGTATTAATTTCTGTACACTTTTAGAAAACATCCTAAAGTGTATAACTCAGCATCAACTCCCAAAAGATATTCAATAGAGTCATTGGATTGATGCTTTCACCGAACTCGATCAATGAGTAGAAGATAGGGGTAGGACCCCTAACTTACTTCTGAGATATTCAAAAGTGTCCTTTGGTATTGGTTTGGTGAAGATATCTGCTATTTCCTCCTTTGTGCTAACATACTCCAACACCACTTTCTTCTCTTGAGCTTCTTCTCTAAGATAATGATATTTGATAGATATGTGCTTTGTCTTAGAGTGCATAATAGGATTCTTTGAAATATTAATGGCACTAGTATTGTCACAGAATATAGTTATTGGCTCGGTAACTTTCTCATTTATACCTTCCAACAGTTGTTTGATCCATGCAATGTTGGTACAATTCAATGCTGCAGCAACGTATTCAGCTTCTGCTGTTGATTGTGAAACACATCTTTGTTTCTTGCTAAGCCAACTCACTAGTCTTTCTCCTAAAAAGAAAGCTCCTCCACTTGTGCTTTTTTTGTCATCAATGTTGCCTGCCCAATCAGCATCACTATAAACTTTTAAATCAAAATCATGTCCTTTCTGATATACTAAGCCATAATCCTCAGTGCCTTTCAAGTATCTAAAAATTCTTTTGATTGCTGTCATGTGTGTTTCCTTAGGATCTGTAGAGAATCTTGCAACTATACCTACTGCATGTGCTATGTCTGGTCTACTGTGAACAACATATTGCAGCTTTCCAATCATGGATTGGTAAAGTGTCTCATCAACAGATGTAGATTCATCATCATTTGACAATTTACAGTTGGTAGTCATAGGAGTACTTACTGGTTTTGAATCCTCCATTCCAAATTTCTTCAAGATTTCCTTTATGTACTTGGATTGAGTAATGAAAATCTCATTTTTTATTTGCAGTATCTGTAAACCTATAAAATACTTTATCTCACTGATTAGTGACATCTCAAATTCTTTTCTCATTTCATTTTCAAAGTTCTTACATAGAGAGTCATTTCCACAAAATATAATATCATCAACAAATATGGCTGAGATCAGTATTCCATTTCATCATTCTTCATGTACATGTTTTTGTTCTCACTTGTCCTTATAAAACCAATCTTAATCAAATAAGAGTACAATCTTTCATACCATGCTCTTGGTGCTTGTTTCAAACCATATAAAGCTTTGTTCAATTTACATACCTGATGTTTATTATTGTCTTCAACAAATCCTTCAGGTTGTTCAATGAAAACTTCTTCTTCTAATATTCCATTCAGAAATGCAGATTTGACATCCATTTGATATACCTTGAAGTTCTTGAAAGTGGCATAGGCCAACAATGTTCTTACTCCTTCAAGTCTAGCAACAGGTGCAAAAGTTTCACCATAATCAATTCCTCCTTCTTGAGCATAACCTTTGGAAACTAGTCTTGCTTTGTTTCGAATGACCTCTCCTTTTTCATTTAGCTTGTTTCTGAAAATCCACTTTGTACTGATTACATTTTTGTGCTTTGGTCTTGGGATTAGTGTCCATGTGTCATTCTTCTTGATTTGATCAATCTCTTCTGTCATAGCATTTACCCAATCTTCACTGTTAAATGCCTCTTTCACTATTCTCGGTTCAAATTCAGATATCAAACATGTGTTCTGTCTCAATTTGTTCCTTGTCATCACTGGATCATCCTTATCTCCTATAATCTGACTTGGTGCATGATGTCTTCTGACATACTTGGCTAATATAGGCTTGGTAGGCTCTGTATGATCTTCTTCATCACTCGGTAACTGGATATTCTCTTCATTTTCTTCAACAGTCTTCTCGGTAGGACTTCTCAGTTGCACATAGACAAATTCATCATAGTCTTCTGGTTCCTTGGAATTTCCTTCATCATTTCTTTCTGCAAATTCATCAATTTTCACATTTGCACTTTCTACTATTTTGTTAGATGATTTGATCATACATTTAAATGCTTTGCTTCTAGAAGAATAACCTAGAAATGTTCCTTCTTTACTTTTCTGATCAAACTTGCCATTTCTATCATTTTTATGAACATAGCATTTACTTCCAAAGATTTTAAAATAACTTACATTAGGTTTCTTATCATACCAGATTTCATATGGTGTCTTCAAAGTACCTTTCTTCAATTGAACTTGGTTCAAGGTGTAAACTGCTATGCTTATTGTTTCTCTCCAAAATGTTTGTGGTACCTTCTTTTCAATCATCAGTGTTCTAGCACAATCCACAATAGATCTATTTCTTCTCTCAGCTATTCTATTTTGCTGTGGAGTTCTCGGTGCAGAGACTTGTCTTTTAATACCATGATCATTGCAGAATAAGTTGAGTTCATCAGATGTGAACTCTCCTCCTCTATCTGATCTAAGACATTTCAGTTGTCTTCCTATTTCATTTTCAACTCTTGCCTTGTACCATTTAAACATTTGAAAAGCTTCTGATTTTTCCTTTAAAATCATTACTGACATCATCCTTGAATAGTCATTCACAAATAATATGAAATACTTATCACCATAATAACTTTGAACTTTCATAGGACCACAAAGATCAATGTGCACTAGATCTAAAATTCCCTTAGAAGTGTAAGAGTTACTTGTAAAGCTTGATCTTGTCATCTTACCCATCTGACATCCTCAGCACATAGCATTCTCAGATTTTTCAAGACTCGGTAGACCTCTTACTCTGTGCTTCTTACTTATTTTGATCAGATTATCAAAATTTAAATGACAAAACCTTTTATGCCATAACCAGGTATCATCAATCTTTGCATGCAAAAACTTATTCCGAGTTGAGTCAAGGTGAAATGTATTACCTTTTGTTTGTGTCCTAGTAGCAGCTAACTTTCCATTCTTGTCATGAACTTTGACAATTCCTTTCTGAAATTCTATTTGGTAACCTGTGTTATTTAGCTGTGCTACACTCAACAAATTGTATTTCAAACCTTCAACCCAATAAACATCATTGCATCTTGCATTGTTAAGAAGTGTTATAGATCCTTTACCTCTTACCGGACATGGTGCATCATTACCAAATCTAACATAGCCTCCATCATAATCTTCTAACATAACAAACTTGTGTTTATCTCCTGTCATATGATGTGAGCATCCACTATCTATAATCCAAGAATCATTAGTGTTCATGTGAGATATAAGGGCTTTTTCTTCATACCTTTCTTCATCTGATCCATCCTTGATAGCCACATAAACTACTTCCTCTATATCAATCTCATCTGATTCCTCATCAGCTATTAAGCATGTCTTTCTATCTCTTCTTCTGAAGTCTCGGTGTCCTTTGTAATGATTATCTTTCTGTCTATCATCTCAGTAATCTCTCTTTTCATTAAAATCTTTGTCAGGATAGTTAGAAGCCATATGTCCTATCTTATCACAATTGAAACATTTCAAAGGTAGTTTTCCTTTATACTTACCTTTGCCTCTCGGTAACCTTTTGGCTAATAGTGCTTCAAACTCTTCTTGCTTTCTGATTTCCTCATATAGTTTGTGTACTTCTTCCATGTTCTTCCAAAATCTTTCACTTGCTCCACTGTGATCTCCTTCAAAGTACTTATACTTTCTTTCATTGTAATCATTAGATTCATCAAGATGAACAGAACTAAATGCAGATTCAACTTTATTTACTAAAGATCCACTATTATCAAAGTTACTTAACTCAAATGCATGTAGCTTACTAATAGTAGCATCTAAAGAAATTGGCATATTAGGTACAGACCTTAATTCATTGATTGCAGAGACTCGGATTGCATAAGCTGGTAGAAGGGTTCTCAATAACTTATTTGTTATATCCTTTTCTTCAATAGTTCCACCTGCTCCTTTGATTTGATTGACAATCTCCTTTAGTCTTGTACTGTACTGAGTTATGTTCTCACCTTCATTCATCCTCATAGATTCAAGTTGTCCTCTCAGACTATCTACTTTTGCTCTTTGAACATGTTCATCTCCTCCATATACTGATATGAGCTTATCCCACATTGCCTTTGCATCATTGCAGCCTTCTAGATCATTAAACTCTGAATTGGTCAATGCAGATGTTATTTCAATCATTGGTTGAATATGTTCTTGCTTCGCCTTTATCTCTTCCATAGTCAATGGATAGGTGCTCAGTGTAACAAAATCATTCTCCCGATAGTATACAACATATTCTCCAACTCCTGATAGATGTAGCTTCATCCTTTTCTGCCATGTAGAGAAACTTGACTTGTTCAGCTTTGGTGCATCCCTCTTATACATCTTTGGATCTTTCACTCAAGTTCCTATAAACTTTCCTTCTGGAGTCCAAAGCTCTAATACCAATTGATAGTTCTGATACTTAATATAAGTACAAATCCAATAGCCAACAAGATGAGAGGGGGGGGGGGGTGAATCATACAAACTTAATCATCCATAAAAACATCAGATTAAACCTCGGTAATATATATTTCAGTAATATAACCAAAATTGATAAACATGCAAACTCAAAAGCATATAGACATCATAAACCTCATAACACCAGATTTAACGTGGAAACCCAAATAGGGAAAAACCACTGTGGGATTTCGGACCCACTAAGAAATATACTCTTCTAGAGTATGCTCGGTTAAAAGCAAATCCTATTAAAGATTACAAACACATTGCCAGATGTGACCTGGTTAAGGGATTTCCCTTAGATCTATTAGGATCTTCACTTTGTTAGAAGTGACCTTGTTAAAGGATTTCAAACACTCAATCAAAATGTTACCTTGCTAGAGGGTTTACATATAAGACTGTTAAGTCCACTCGGTTAAGAGATTTTCTTTCACTTTCACAAAATAATAGTAATAAAATCTATCTGCAACTTCACATCTAAAATGCTAAAGCAGATTCCTATTTGTTCAATACAATCTAGACATAGAACTAATCTTGTCTATCTATTGGGCTTCTATACTCTGTTATTCTAACAGGTCTTCAAGCTTCTGTGCTTGGTAATCACTCTGTAGCATCCCTGTGCATACACTTGCCCGCATACATTGTTTATCAACAGTTTCCTATTTATAAACAATTAGATAACCGCTTAATCTCTTTGATCACATTTCCCATGATCAATCATAGCCATCAAATCTTCAATCTTGTCCAGGTTCAATGCATCTTTCAATCTGAAAACGTTTTAACCGACCTTGGAGCTTGCATAATAGTCTTGGAACTTGTGCCAGGGTATTGCGGTTCAATCTGAGCTATAGATCTTCATTCCGACTTTTCATTGCCTTAGATTCGTTAACAAACTTCTTCCACGACTCACCAATCATTTAATCCGTTCCATCTCATCAGCTTCCTTCATTAAATACAACATGTAAACATTTAATGCATTCTATTATAGCTCGGTTACAACTCGGTAACAACTCGGTGAATACTAAACTTCACTTGGTAGACATTCCGCCTTCATTAACTGATAGTGATAACCTTAGGGTTTACCGACTAGGTTCTTTAGGGTTTACCAACTAGGTTCTTTGCTTGATAACATAGTATAGTATTAACCTTTACAATTTACAACATATGTATGATGTTAAAACAATCTAAAACATCATGATGTCATCATTGTCTGACTCGGTATTAGTTGCCCATTGAATACCTTATTCTTCCCCTTATTCATCATATTCTTTCCTGTGTCTTTTACCGACATCTTTATAATCTTCATATCATACTTCTCAAGATATGGCAACATCATACTGAATTAGAAAATCAATTTCTTGACATCAATGACAAAATAATAATATCAAGACAGTAAAACATCTTTAATCAGTTATATCCATAATCATCAACAATGTTCTCAATATCCTTATGAAATGCCAACAATCTTTCATTGTCTATTATAATGCAATATTGCCAACAAAAGGATGTCATAAATAATCAAAGAATAAAAATATGCTACCTCATCGCCTGTAACTGGTTGGTTACAATATGAAAGATGTCTGCCAAAACTAGATTTAGGCTCTGCATGAATTTGTTGCTATCGGAGAGAATGTTCTCAGTCTGCTGGATGATGTCGGTTAGATAGTGTATTTTTTTCTCTGGTAGCCATTCTCCTTGAACTGCTGCCTTAGATAATTCAACCCATTGAGTAATGAGACCGTCTAGTTTTGGATCATGTTTACTTTTGAGTTCCCAGGCTTTTGACCTTATCCTTGCTTTCTCTTTCTCAAGTTTCTCCAACTTCTCCTCAAAAACTGCCATTTCCTGCTCAAAAACTGAGATAAGTCCCGAAGAACCTATCATATTATCCACAATGTCATCAATCTCTTTTTGTGTCTTTTTAATCTCCTCATCAATGTCCTTTGTCAAATAGTGAGGTTTACATGCTTCTCTATATAACTCCTTATACTCCAAAATTATTGAATTGAGTACCGGTAATAGTGAATCCATATGCTCATTACAGTTTTTGATGGTCTTGTCAAAAAAATCTCCTTTCTCTTTATCTACTCTTTCCCTTATGCTATCCTTATTCACCTTATCTATAGTTATGACATTTTCAACATTGAATTTGGACAATGTGTCCAATTTACCTATAGAACCATTAATGTGCTCTATCTGATAGTTAGGTGCAATCATTTTCAAGATAGGTAATGTGTTATCAATTGCCTTAAATTCTAAGGCATTGCAATCTATTATCCTCTTGATAGAATCTAATAGAACATCTGTTATGTTCGTGGGTCTGAATTCTCCTATTGATGTACTTGGTTCTGCTATGGATTTATTCTCAACAGCTGTTTGCCCAATTACCTGTACTATTTCTTCCTTATTTCCATTAGTTGCTTCCTTTTTACTTACATTTTCTTCTGGTTCCTCTATTTGTGTTTGTACCTATGCTTTTAATGGTTTCCAAGTCTGTACAACTACCAGTTTCTCTAATTCCGATTGCTCTATGTTAGTTACCTTATCCTCTATTGGTTTCTCAGTCTCTGGTTGCTCAACTTGTGCCGGTATCTCAGAGATCTTACTATCCTTAACATTATCTGCCTTAACCTCTACAGTCTCTTTATCCACAACAATGTTTATATCCTGTGTATCCACATTCATGGTGAAAAGTATTTCAGACTCCGGGTTAGTATCATCATGAGTTACTTCATCAGTTGCTTTATCTGATTGATTTTCTGTATAAACTGGTGATGCTGAAGTTAATGGAGGGGTGTCTTGAGCCAGTGGAGGGATGTTATCTGTTACTTTTATAGAAGGTACACCTCCTACTTTACCTTTTCCCTTGTCTTTCTGATATACCTTGAATGTCTTGTCCACTTTTGGTCTATTTCTTTCCTCTTGCTTTTCCTTCTCAACAAAAAATATGTCCTAGCTATCTGCAGTCTCATCTACAATTTCCTTAACCCTTCTAGCCATCAGGCTTACTTGCCGGTGTCCACTGACAAATACGGACCGGTTAGCCTCAGATATCAATTCATCAATTTCCTCTTTACTATTTACTGGATGTACTGCCAAAAGTGCTTCAACTTTCAATTTCTTGTCAAGTTCCATTATAGATAGCCTTTTATCTTCCGATCTCATGTTTAAATCATTAGGTAAATCATCAATTACTTCTATCAAAACTTTCTTGTAAATATCCAAATGTAAAATAATGCTTTCTTCAATAGTTTCTTTGTCAGAATCCTTAAAAGAATGATACCATTTATTTACATTTACCAGATTACCTTCTTGTGTTATTTCATTAAGTAGATCATCCAGTGTAGGGGTAACCGATGTCTGTTTCTTCTTTGGTGTAAATTTCTTGTGCAGTTCCCTAACTGCCTGCTGCTTTTTCCTTAGTGTCCTAGTCCTTTTGGGAGAAGGAGATGATACCAGTGAGGGTTTTCTCTTCCTCCTTTCAACTCTTTTAAACTCAGCTACCTTCTCACTATCGGTATCAGAAGAAGTAACAACCGGTGAAACATGTGCTTCCGGTTGTAGTCCTTCAAGCTCACTAGTTGATATACCACTCATATTAATTACATTTTTCTTGATTTCACTTGCCATCTTGGATGCATCTCTAATAAACTTTTCTCTTCTTTTTCTCCTCTTCTGCATTGAGACAACACTCTCAATGGTTTTAGGACTACCAAAAAATTTCTTAGATGATTCCATAGGTGCATCAAGTAGTGTTTTTGCATATGTCTCCAGAATAGGTAGGTCTACCTCATAACCCATCTCAGTAACCCAAATAGTTCTAGGGCTAACTGCTTCCATCCATGTCTCATCACGTTTAATAACAAAGTAGATTTTTTTATCATACTTATCAACTATGCTCTACGATAACCTTTCTCTAGCTCTCATCTTAGTTTGAAAATATTTAAAGTAATTTGCAATGTTCTTATCACAGTCAGTGCCCATATCGGTGAAAGCTTCTTGAATCTATTTGCCTACCGGGATGTCATAACCAAAATCCTTGTGACCTATGTCGGGTATCTCTTTGGTAAAGTATAGCATTAACCATACTAGTAGGTTCCCAAAACAGAAAGTGCCTTTCTTATCTCCCTTAATCTTCTTCAAATTGTCAATCAGTTCATCTCTAAGCCATTCACAAACATCAATCTTAGCATTATTGTTTAGCATCTCATATGCACTGTGAATACAAAGGTTGGAAACCAAATTCAGTCTATTTGCATGTGTTTCTTTATATCCAAGTATCATACTCACATATCTCACATTTATATCCTTAACATCATTGACTCTAAGTGATCTGCTATTAGATGTGGCTCTGGTTAAGCTTGTCACACTCTTGTTAGTATTTTCTTGGTTTTATTAGGCCTACTACTGATTGAAGGTAAACCAGTAACTGCCTTAATTGCTTCCTTGTTTACCTTGCAAACTGACTCTAACCACATGAACTCTCCATGGACTCTGCTTAGTACAAGTCGTACAACATCCTTTGGAAATTCCGGAATGTTCAGTATTTCTACAAAACCTAAGTCTTCCACAATCTTATGTTTAGGTTTAATCATACCTTGTTCGTCGGTAATAACCTCATTAAACATTTTGTTCAAATCCTCAGTCCTTAGGTCTTCTATGTTGCAATGGATGTAGATTCTAGGGTCTTCAGTAAATGAGACACCGTTCGGAATTTTTGAAAAAGCTTTGATAGAATCATCTTGCTTTGCAATCTCTGGGACAACCTTAAACATGATTCTAGGGCATTGGATGTTTTCAACAATGGTAGGGTTTGCAATAAACTCAAGAACAAAAGATGAAGTTTCCATTTTGATAAATACCTCTTAACATAAATTCTCTGAATGCCTGAAAGTCACTTTGCAGCTTTGCCTTAGAATGCCCTTGCTTAGTTTTGCATTCTCTGATTGTTTGAATGCCCAGTGAGTCGAAAATGAGGGATTTATGGTGATATATAATGAAATGTCTTCCAACAACCGCATTAAATGCTCGCCGATTAAGTGAAAACTTAACACGTCTACCGGTAAAGAAGAAATGTATCTTCTCACCATCAACTGAGGGTAGAATGTGTAATACCCTAAAAAATGGTCATTTTAAACCATGGGCTCCTAATCTCGACAATATCACCAAGGTCCTAACCAAAGGCAATTAAATTAACCTTGAGCACATTAATTAATTCTTCAATCATCAAATGTCACATGACAAGTGAATAACTCAATATTAATTAAATATTTATTTAATTAATTGAATCATTCCAAGAATATCATTCTGATCAATTATCCTGTTTAATTTATTAAATATCATAGCATATGTAATTAATTAATAAATTTGCCATTAATTCCTCCAGTTACTAGATCCGTGGTAGTCAAGAGAAGCTTACATAAAAGTTTTGGGGAGAACTATTCTTCTCCCATTAGTGAAAAGAGGGGAGTGTCGACCTCCCCTCGAGGCTAATGAGGATTATCTCATGGAATGTTAGGGGCTTAAATTCCCCTAACAAGAGACGCTTGATCAAGTCTCAGTTAGACTTGTTTAAGTGGGACCTAGGTATGCTTCAGGAGACTAAACTCTCTTTGGAGAATTCTGAGTTTTTATTTTCTTCTTGGAAGAGGTGGAAGTTTTTATCTTGCCCGACCTTTGGGGCTTCGAGAGGTCTGGCATTATTATGGAATGATTCTATAGTTGATGTAAAATTGGTTGCATCTATGCCAAATTGGATGTTATCATTAGTATCATTCAGAGAGTCTAGATTTAAAGTATGGGTGTTTAACATTTATGCCCCCTCAGGCATCTTGGCTAAATACATTCTTTGGCAAGAACTCATTAGGGTTTCATCCCCCCTTAGGAATCATTCCTTTATTATTTTTGGGGGAGATTTTAATGCAATTCTGGATTTAGGAGAAAAATCAGGCAGTATTTTTCCAAATAAGAAGTCTATGGATGACTTTAATGCATTCATTTCTGATATGTCTCTTTTTGATTGCAAGCCCAATAATGGTCTTTTCACATGGACAAACATGAGGAAGAATTTTTCTCAAATTGCAGAAAGATTGGATAGATTCTTACTCTCCTCTAATTGGTTTGAATCAGATATTGAGTTTTTCTCTTCCATCCTTCCCCTGTCTGGGTTTGATCATTTTCCGGTGTCCTTGTCTCTTGTGATAGATAGTCCTTCTCACAAAATAGCTTTTAAGTTTGAACCCATGTGGTTTAGGGATCCCTCTTTTCTTCCCCTCCTGCGGCAATGGTGGGGTGAGGCTCCATTCATTAGAGGTTCTAGAATGTTCTAGATCATCAAGAAGATTTCTTTTTAAAAAAAAAATATCAGGGGGTGGAACTCCCTGCATTTCAAGAATATTTTTGAAGAAAAACAAAGGATCTTAGATATGTTAGAGGTTTTGAGTAGGCATGTATTGCAACATGGTATGGCCTCTAAGGTGTTGGATGAAATTAGGTCTCTTAGGAGTGAATTAGAAGAAATCTTGGCAAGAGAGGAGGTGTATTGGAGACAAAAATCCTGGGAGCTTTGGCTAGCTGATGGAGATAAGAATACAAAATTCTTTCATGCTACTACTAAAATGAAAAGGATTAGGAGTAGGATATCTTGTATTCAGGATTGTCAGGGGAATATTCTTTCTGAGGAAGGGGACATTTCTAGGGAAGTGGTAAAGTTTTTTAAGAACCTTCTCTCATCTGAGAACATCGATGACTCTAACTATATCTCTTCTCACATTCCCTCTCTTGTCTCTCCCGATGACAATAGAATGTTAATGTCTCCTTTCTCAATAGATGAGGTTAAGGGGGCTGTTTTTGCTATGAACCCGGATAAGGTTCCTGGTCCTAATGGTTTTACTCCATTATTTTTCCAAAAATGTTGGGATTTTGTGGGTTCGGATGTCCTTTTGGCTCTAGAGGAAGCTAGGAGAAATAGGTCTATCCTTAAAGAGATGAATACTACCTTAATTGCTATTTTACCTAAGAAGGAGGACCCTAAAACCTTTGCAGATTTTCATCCTAAAGCTTTATGTAACACCATTTATAAGATATTTGCCAAAGTAATTGCTTTGAGATTGGCCAAACTTTTGCCTAGAATAATTTACCTTGAGCAAGGAGGCTTTGTTCCACAAAGGGAAACTTCTAAAGACGATATAGTTGCCCACGAGGTTTTACATTCGATTTCAACCCAAAAATACCCTGCCATGGTCCTTAAGTTAGATACGATGAAAGCCTATGATAGGGTTGAATGGAATGCATTAAAAGTTGTTCTGTCAAGGTTGGGTTTCTCCTTGGCTTGGATAAAATGGATCATGTCTTGTATTTCCTCGGCTAGATTTTCGGTTCTTGCCAATGGGTCCCCTTGTGGCTTCTTTCACTCTTCTAGGGGCTTAACGCAAGGGGACCCACTATCCCCTTTTTTATTTATATTATTAGCTAAAGCTCTGAGTTGGGCAATCCACTCAACTCGTGTGAATGGTTTTTGGAAGGGTATCAAAATTCAGAACTTTGATCAGAGGATATCCCATTGCCTTTTTGCTAATGACACCCTATTATTTGGTTGTGCAACCTTGAAGGAGGCTAGGGTTATAGATCAAGTGGTTAGGTCTTATGTAGAATTTTTGGGTCAAAAGGTTAAAAAGGATAAATATAAGATCTTCTTCCTAAACACTCACTCCCTCATCTAGGGTAAACTTCAGAAGTTTTGGGGTTTCCAACTTGGGGTTTTCCCATGCAGTTACCTAGGTATCCCATTTTTTGTTAAATGGGATAAGGTAAGTTTATGGGATAAAGTAGTTGAAGGGGTGTCAAAGAAAATCTTGTCATGGAATCACAAATGGCTCACCATGGCTGGGAAAATTGTGTTGATTAAATCTGTGTTGAATGCGGTGCCAATTTATTTAATGTCAATTCTAAAAGCTCCAAAGGCTGTTATTGTCAGTTTAAAGGATATTTTGAGATCTTTTCTTTGGAATAATAATAAGGATGGGAAATCTAGGATCCCCTTGTTAGCCTGGGATAAGGTTTGCCTTCCCAAAGAGCTTGGGGGATCTGGAATTCACAGTTTGGAGAATCAAAATATGGCCCTGGGGGCCAAGCTAGTGTGGAAATTGTATGATAAACCAGATTCCCTTTGGCCTAAGATCATGTTCTACAAGTATCTTTATAATGGTCCTAGGGAATCTATTTTTCAGGCCTCGACTTTGCCTCAGGGGTTGGCTATTTGGAATTTCATGGGGAAATATAGAGGT
The DNA here is from genome assembly GCF_030272615.1 of Cryptomeria japonica. Lineage (NCBI taxonomy): Eukaryota > Viridiplantae > Streptophyta > Pinopsida > Cupressales > Cupressaceae > Cryptomeria > Cryptomeria japonica. The sequence continues at coordinate 518,971,281 of NC_081407.1, forward strand.
GTCTTGCTGCCACATCTTTCTTGGGTTGTGCATAATGGTAGAAAAAATAGATTTTGGGATGATGCCTGGAATGGGCATTGTCTTTTGGATTCTATTAGGGATTGGGCACCTTTGGAATCAATTCTTTTGGGTAAATGGGGGGTCTTTTTATCTGATTATTTTAATGTTGTACATAATGGTCATATGAAGATGGCTAAATGGAAATCGATTGATTTTCTCTCTATTAGCCCCAGCCTGAAAGAATATTTTTGTTCTATTCTCAAAGATAGAATTATCATCTTGTCTGAGAAGGAAGATGAGCTTATTTGGACAAAAAACACATCTGGAAAATACTCAGTGAAAGATGGAGATAATTTTCTTATGCCGGCTAAGGATTTTTCTTCTTGGCCCTTTAAATTATTCTGGCATCCAGCATGCCTCCCGAAGGCTAGAGCATTTGCTTGGGTTGCTGTTCAAGATAAGGTTCTTACTGGGATGAGATTGGATAGGATGGGTTTGTCTATTGTTTTCCCTTATGTTTTGTGCAATCAGAAATTGGAATTGTCCACTCATCTATTCCTTCATTGTGATTTTTCTTTTTCTTGTTGGCAATGGTTTTTCAGGAAATTAGGTCTGTCTGTTGTTATAGGCAGTGACCTTCTCTCCCTCTTCAGAGCATGGCCTATATTGTTCTCCTCTTCCTTTTATGCCTACCTTTGGCTAATATCTCCATCGATTATTATTTGGAACATATGGTTAGAAAGAAACAATAGGATCTTTAAAAAGGTATCTGGTTCGCTTTCTGATATCTTAGTCAAGATAGAGGCTTCTATTTTAGAGGTGGCCTTGTCATATATTCATAAGAATTTAGAAAATCTAACATCCTTTTCTCATTGGGATGGTATGATTATAAGGACATGGAAGTCTCTGTCTATCATCCCTTCTCATGGGTCTGTTGCAAGGGGTCTGGTTAGTAGAAATAAGAGAATTGAGGCTAGTTGGGCTCCTCCTCCTCTGGGTCACTTCAAGCTTCACTTTGATGGAGATTCTCAGGGAAATCTAGGTCTGGCTGGGGCTGGTATAGCCATTTTTGACCATAATGCAGACCTAATAGCTGCTCAATGTCCTGCCCTTGGTTCTCAATCAAACAATTTTGTGGAATGTCAAGCTTTATCACTTGGGATTGATTTGGCTATTTCTTTAGGGATCAAAGACCTTTCGATTCAGGGGGATTCAATGGTAGTCATCCAAAGTGTCCTTAACTACAAGAGTAATTGTTGACACTTGAAGTACATAATTGATCATATTTTGGAGAAATTATCCCTCTTTGATACTTTCGTATTATCTCATTGTTTTCGAGAGTTAAATAAACTAGTAGATTTTTTGGCTAATTTAGCTATTGACTCTGGTGCACACCATAAGAGTGTAGCAGTAAGTGACATTCCTCAAGACATCCTCCTCGGGTATACTTCCCATCACAAAGACTAAACTATTTATTTTGAGATATTCTCTCCATTTCCTATTGAGGTATACATATTATCCTCTCCTCTGATCAGATTGTATTTGTACTTCATGTGTTGATAGGAGGTTTCTATGTTTCTATTTGCATATGGCGTATTCCTACAACTCTGCATCTGGGCTAGATGTTAATGTGTGTATCGCATGAGGTTTGGACAGGTTAATTACAATTGGCATTTCATCCTAAGAAATGTTTTTATCTGATGTGGTTGCCCTCTTTCCTGAATGTTTTAACTATGTGGCCATGTGTTGAACACTATATTTGAAAATAAAAATATATATAAAAAAATGTATGTTTCCATAAGCATGAAGACTAAAGGATGTTTCGGCCAGCAAATTGTATCGAGCACTGCAAAAGACGTTTCATCGAAAGAGTATTTTCATCGAAAAGAGGTACGTAAAGCACCATGAAAAAGTATTTCGACAAAAGGTTACCTTCGATGAATACAAAGAACCGTTCATCGATACCCCAAGTTTCATCGAAAAGGTAAAAGCAAAAGGCGAAAAGGCAAAAGGTGATTTCGAAGGAATATCATTACCGAAGAAACTCAAAAGGCATTCATCGAAATGCAAGTTTTCATCGATGAACATGACGTCGAACAAAGGCAAATTTGTTTCATCGATAAAGAGGGATATCGATGAAAAAAGGATATCGATGAACATACATAGGCCTTCACCGAAGAAAGAAACTCACCGAAAAGAATGATTTCGATGGAAATTGCAAGTGACTTATCGAAAAAGGGGTTTATCGATGAAAGACTGATTTTGATGAGTCTTAAAAGCGGCTTCTCGACATGAGATATTCACCAAAACAATAGCATCGAAGAAAATGAGCTTTCGATGGAAGATTTAAACACTCGACCGAAGACAAGGGTTTCATCGATAACTTGAAATATGAGCACTTTGAGCGAACTGTACTTCCCGCGAAAGAGTTAAAGGCCCAATTGAAGAGTGTCACATCTGCAATTAAGTTTAAACACTTGAGTAGCTGTTATAGATGCAGAACATTAACTGTGCACAAGTTGCCCATACGATTACAGTTGAACTGAGTGAATTTTCATAAGAACCAGATTGATGCTAAAAGACTGAGAATTGCGAAGAACTTGCAGAGACTTGCAAACGATAGCCAGAAGAGTTGAGCATTCTTCCAAGTAAGTGTTGTCTCTCGTATTTACTGTAATTATGGAACCTTCGTCTTCTTCTTCTAAAAAGAGTAGGAAAGGAAAAGAGCTGAACCCTGAAGAGAAGCCCAAGAGACAAAAGAAAGAAGGGAGAGCTCTGACTCAGGATTTGTTAGACCAGTGTCCATCGTCTAGTGTAAGGTCCAAAAATATTAGAAGTGAAGAAGAAGGATTAGAGGATAGATTTGAAAATCTAGGAGACATTTGGACTAAAATCAGAGGGCATGAGTTATTCTTATTTGGCTACAAAAGAAGGGATGCACCAGAACCCATAAGTAATCTATGGAAGAAGAACTTAGGCAAATTGGTAGTCCCAAATGTGTTTGTAGATGTAGAATTGATGAAAGCTCTGGTAGATTGCTACAACCCAAGAACCAAAACCATATGTGATTACAGAGGGAATACATTAGTAGTAATTAACAAACAGACTATTGATATGGTTTTTGATTTGGACTGGGAAGTAGAGGAGAATATCGATATGAAGAAACTTTCACAGGAATTCTTTAGTTTGGAAAATATCTACAGGACTTGGAGACTACCTGTTCACAGGCCAAAAGTGGGTGGGTCATTTGTTCCGTTTGGCAAAGATGACAAGGTGCCGTTTGATGTCAACCACTTCCATCCATATTTCAAGTATACATATTATGCTGCAGCCCAAGTACTAGGCCTAGAGGCTCATCCACTCATGGATATTGGGGTTATGGTTCTGTGTGCTGACTTACAGTCAAAAGACCCTAGGTCATTTGATTTTGCCACTTATGTTGCAGATGCCTTGAATCATGGGTTGGAGAAATTGAAAGGAGACCTTGTGAATGTTCATTTTTCATTGTACTCCATGTTAATGCATATCCTTCTTTATTGTGGACAAGAGATTAACTTTTGGTCAGATGATTTCTGCATTAGATCTTATGATAAGAATGGTCTGAAGAAGCCGGTTCAGTTATGGGTATCTGCATGGGACCAGAGGTTCATGAACAACCAATATTGGCACTTTCAAGAATACTTTGTGAAACCTCTTAGTGCAGCTTTTGGGCAACACAGGGATTACACTTTGTCTCCCGAAATCAAAAGATTCCTCAGACCAAAGGACTTCTCTCTAGAATCATAGATCGATCATAATTGGGGTGATTGGTATTGCCATAACAACCACACAGAAATCAGGGTATTTGGATATGAATTAAAACCCCACATGCTCCCAATTACGGTGCCAAACAGGGTGGCTAGCTTGGAGATTATAAGACAATTGTCTATTGCCAGTGCTAAACACTTAACTGATTTCGGTAAACAATCTATTGTTCCAGGTTTATTGGTTTTCTCTGATTTCATTGTCAAAAGTTCAAAAAGTTATCATTTACTTCAGAATAAATTAGACTATTATGGTATGACTCTGGGTGAGCCTAGGGAAAACTTCGATCCTGAAGGATATATAAGAGCTGCCAGAGCATCACAAAAACTCAAAGCTGGAATACATGTGGCCAAAATGCCAGATGACCTGATTAAGAACCTTGAAAGAGAGGAGGCCAAAGCCTTGAGAGAAAAGAGTGAGTTAGTTTGGGAGGCCTACAAATGGAAAAGGGCAAGGGGAATGATAGATGGAGACCTAATTGGAAATTTCCAAGATCCTCTGGAAGTGGCTAAAAGGCTGCTTCAACATGAAGCAGAAATCATGCATAGAGTGCCTTCGCAATTCCTTCATTTCATTAATACTGAGAAGGACAGTCAGCCCCTAGCTCACATGTCACCGAAGTCGACCGCCAGTAGTATCCCACCTGATTCTCCTAGAGAAGATTATCCTCCTGGTTTCGAAGCAGAGATGAATATGGACACTGGTGAAATTAACATCAAGGATGTTGTTGATATAAGAATGACTGAGCATGAAGATTTCGTTGCTGATGATGGATTCGCTTCTTCTAGGGAGTTCCTCTCATTTTTGTACCAATACAAAGGAGCTCATGTAAAACAGAGCATGGCTGGAAGACCAGAGGAGGAACAGATGAAGAGATTGCAGGATGAGATTGATGTCCTCATGAAAGACATGACTCCTGAGAAAGGGAGGAAATTATTAAAAGAGGCCGGTGTAATCATTTTCTCCGGTTGGGATATAAATTCAGCACTTTTATTTGATGGCTTCCTGAAGAAGCAAGATTTGAATCAACAGGTGATGCCTCAGGAGATAGACAAATTGTTCTCAGGCTCTGGATATGATCTAGATAAGAAAGCTCTCCTACAATGGGCATTATATCCAAAGGGGAAGAGGCCTATCATTGTGGACATTGAAGAAACCTTTGGGCACCTCATGGTTCATCAGGTTGAAAAAACTGACCCTAGGGTCACTGCAAAACTCAACTTGGATGTTGCCAGATTGAACCTAGACCAGATAGAGTTTTTGGTCAGAGAGAACGTCACATATAAGGGGTTATATGAAAAATCTAAAGAGGAGAATCAAAAGTTGCAAGGAAAAGTATTGCAACTAGAGACAGGGACTCCTATCAACGAATACACCTCATACCCCGCGGGACGTAGCTTGGACGATGTCTCTGATGCTCTATACTGGAAGTATCAAGCAGAGAAAGCCAATAAACGCGGAGAAGGTATCCAACAAAGGATGGACAAACTGGTCAATGACATCATAGGACATCAGTTTAACACCATGCTCTTACAGGTTGAACCATATTGGAAAGTATACGATGGAACGATAAAAGCGTTAACAGAGCATGAGAGGTTAAAAGCATGACTACATTAAGTACTAAACAATGTCGATGCCATGACACCAGAGGAAAAGGCCGAGGGGACTGCGTATATGGAAAATCATGTCAAACTTGAAGATACGCTGAGAAGAGACCTAAAGGAATTGGATGATGAGAAACCCGTTGGAATGCCTTCCATTTACAAAGAAGGAGAAGTGATACCCCTGGAGGATTTGCGAAAAGAGCTCGCCAGCGTCAAGGATTGGGCCTTGTCAGAGATAGATTGAAGTAAGGATATGGCCCCTACTGTCAACCAGATAATATTCAAGTATCTGTCGCTGGGAGATGAATTGAAGAAACAAACTCCTCGAATCAAAACCTTCAAAGACGATGATTACATCCATCATTTGGGGCTCCTAAATCTCTTTTTGCTTAAGTTTAGAAATATTCAAATTAACGATTAGCATTGTGAAAAGTCGTGTCTCTTCGTGAAAAGCCTTCATCCTCATATATATATGAGAATGATTTTTGTAATGTAAGGGAATAGTGATTAGATAAGATGAAGATAGCGATAGATGACAGCTTGTAAGTCTTCTGTATACAAACTATAATGGAATACAAATTTTGATCGACTATTTCTCTGCATATGTGTTGTGGATCATTTCATTTTCTTTTGGCAATCGTCTGTGATATTGTCTGATAAGATAAGGTTATTCATGTTCTTAAGATCAGATCTATGTTTTATATTATAATGTTGCAACAAAAGTTTTGCTTGCGGATTGTGATTATTCCTTGCAAAGCTTAATTGACTGGTCCCTTAAGGGTAGGGTTAAATTCACTCAATCAGCATATGATATAAGCATTCATTTGGTTCCAAAAGAAATAATAACTGACAGGTTCATAAAGGGATGAATTTAAAAACTATCTCACAGGTTCACACCATAAGTCCTAAAGAAAAGTGTAATGACTCTGTAACCCAAAGAGCGAAGAAGGCACTGGCTAAATTACAAAGTTGCACCCATCATTTCATTCATAATTGATTATTTTAATAAGCAATAGGAGTAATTAAGAAACATAAAGCAAACAAACAACAATCTTGAACTCATCTGTTGTATCTCCATTCAAGGAACTCATGCCATTTCAAGATCAGGATATATTAGATTAGGATGATAAATCTGCTATAAAAAGCACTGGTAATTGGAGACATTCAGTGAATAGGTATACTCGCCTAGGTCCTGTAGAGCCTAAAGTGAGAGAGTTAGCAACCAAACAGGTTCACTCTATATGTTGGCCAAGTCAATTGGAGGGTTTGATCATAGGAGTTGGCATTTCCTTAGAACCTATCCAATCTGTTGATTTGAGACCCAACAGATTGGCGACTCTGCTGGGGAGAAGAATTAAAACTCTGCTATGGGGAGAGAACTCAGAAAAAATAACACATATCCTCTAGGAAAGAGGTGGCGACTCTGAAATAAGAATATCAATGCACGGAACAAGATCGGTTACAAAAGGACAATCTTTATCCCAATTAGATTTCTCTCAACGAAAGAACAAAAATAAAGAACCCATGAATGATTCCATGAGAGAAAGATACAACCAGTATAAACATGAAAGTAGCCAACATTCGCCCTTAAGAGAACAAGATAGAACAACAACTTCAAGCCCGGTGAATGAGGATTTGGTTGCAGCATATAAAGCTCAAAAGGGGCGATGCCAAATTCCCCCTGGTTTTGAAAATCACGAAGCATGGTCCAGACAATACACACCACCTCCATCAGGATCAAGTATGGCAGACCCTGCAGATAGATTTACAGATTTAACTAGACAAATGATGGAGGCAGCTACTGAGATGACAGATTCAGGAAGGACTCAGGAATGTTTGGAGCTATGTGCTAAGTTGGGCATAAATGTTGGTGAGGATGACTTTAATAAAGATGTAAACAACTACAAGAAAACATATGCTCAAGGAGTGGGTAAAACAAAGGGTAATGATTTCAAAGCTTATGAGAATCCCTTGTTTGGTAGCAGAAGGGATGATCGTGTGCAATCAAGTGCACCACCAGTCCAGCAAAGTTCACATACTCATAATTAGTACCCACCCCCTGGTCAATTTTATAACCAACATCCACCCCCTACTCAGTTTCAATATCAACACCAGAATCAATACCCTCTTCCTTATCAAAATCAAATACCCTTATATGGTAATGTGAACCAAAACTTTGGGAATCCTCATGGAGGGCATGGACTAATAAATATGGAGCAAATGAGGCAGTTTGATTTTTCAGGAATGATAGTGTACCCATATCCTATCCCAAATGAAATTAGGACAGCGATACCAAAGTTCACAAGAAGTAATGCAGTTTCAGGTGAGGCTCACTGTAAAGCTTTTGATGCAGTAATTGAGGATTTTGGGTTACCATACAAAGATGTCAAGATCAAGTTGTTTATGCAATCATTAATAGAAGATGCAAGAGATTGGTTTAGGACGTTGCCTGACGCATCCATTAGAGATCTCGCAGGATTCAAAGATTTGTTCCTTGAGCAGTATGGAGACCATAACAGCCCTGAGTTTGCTTTGCAAGAAATCATTAGTATAAAGAAGGAGCAAAATGAATCAGTGATAGATTTTAACAAAAGATTTAACAGGGTTTTAAACAAAATCCCCAACAGGATGAAACCAGTACCTGAAGTGAGCATTCTGTATTATATCAATGCTTATGACAGTAAAACAAACTATGAGCTAAGAACCAGAAATCCTAGAGACCTCCGGGATGTTATGAAAGATGCCATTGTTATAGAAAACAACAGAAAGGCTGCTGGTAAAGTGGGAAAGAGAGAGGATGCAAGGTTATACAATCCTAGAGCACCCAAGGCTAATAGAGATGAAGATAAGCTTGACAAAGTTTTAAATGCCCTGAAAGATTTATCTGTAAGAGTAAACAAAACAGAGAAGCAACAATACTACCGTCCTGAGAGACCTAGACTACATGACATGCCTTATAACACCACATGGAAGGATGGAAAACGAGTAGACAGGAACCACAGAGACAATCAACAAATTCCAGATCCTTTAAAAAGAACAGTAAATTATACTCAAGACGATGACATGTGGTGTTATGCTTGCAATATGCCACACGCTTCTTCTTTGTGTGCAGTAGAAAAAGGATTGCAAGAGGAAGAGGATAGCTATGAAGAACATGTGGATGATTCAACTGTTAATATCATATCATTTAGTCAGGAAGGAAGGTCAGATTCTATGAATATTGATCAATGCTCTGTCTTGCCTGTGACCACCAGCAAAAATGAAAGTGTTAAGCTCAGAATCCCTACTGAGGAAGAAAAAAGAAGAATTACAGCTTATGCCGTTGCACAAGCAAAAAGGACTTATGATTTAAGGAATAGGGTAGTGAATCCAGAGCAAGGTAAACCTACTAGTCTTTTTATGAAAGAAACTGATGAGACACTCAAGCGAATAAACAAAGGAGCTATGACTAAGGAGGTTGTACCAAAGAATAATAAGAAGGGTCCTAATGTTCAAAAGGAAGAAACAGTAAAACTCCCTTCATCACAACACTCTACCTCATTTGATATCTCAACTGCATTAACACAATTAAAAGTTTCTGTTCCATTGATGGAAATAATGAGGTTTCCTGAGTATAGAGAAAAAACTTTGGAGATGATTTCAGGTGTCCAAGAAGAAAAGACTAATGAACAGAAACAAGAGATCCCAACAAGTGACAACAATGAACAAATGGCTCCAGTTATATACTTAGGGTCCACTATAACTAAAAACCCAACACAAGTAGACCCATTTTATCTCACTTTGGTGATAAACAACAAAAGGGTGAAGAATTGTATGATCGATTCAGGGGCAGCCATAAATGTCATGCCTGTTGGGGTGATGAAAGAACTAGGATTGGAAGTTGATACTACCTTTGGAAAATGCTATGCCATGGACAATAGATCAGTCCCAGTGGTTGGTATCATGAAGGATGTAGAGTTCAGATTAGGAGCCTGTCCAGAAGCATCATATAAAACAAATATCACAGTGGTAGATGTTCCTCCAAATTATGGAATGTTATTGTCTAGACAATGGTCGAATATGATTGGTGGATATGTGCAGCTGGATTTGTCATATGCTACGATTCCAATAAATGGACAGGAAATAAAAATTGACAGGGAACCTCGGTCCACATATATCATAGAAGACATGGAAGAAACAGTGAACCAAGTATGTTTTTTACAAACTGACATGGACAACTTCCAGGTACAGTTGACAAAACCTAAATTTAAAGAGTGGATCCCCATTGAGTCATGTCTAACTGAAAAGGATGGTCAGATATAGAAAATGTTCTTTGATGGGTCTTGTAGCAAAGAAGGGAGTGGGGCTGGAATCCTTTTTATCTCACCCACAGGGGAAACTTACAAATATTCTTTCAAGTTGTTATTTGAATGTACAAATAACATTGCTGAATATGAAGCTCTACTCATTGGTCTTAACATAGCAGTCAAACATGGGATCAAATTGCTAAGTGTCTTTGGTGATTCAGAATTAATAGTCTCACAAGTAAAGGAAAGATATGCCTCAAAACACTTAAGATTGAAACAATACAGGAATGTTGTGTGGGATACCATGGAGCTTTTTGATTCTTTTCAGATAACCTGGATAGATAGGTCAAAAAACATCATGGCAGATTTTTTAGCAAATATTGCATTAAAAGGCAATGATATAACACTAACTGGGATATCTGAAGTGGAAGTGAAAGTAAGACCATCTGTTCCTGACAACTTGTATAATTGGCAAGTGTTTCAAGATGATGCAGATCTGTTGAACTTCTTACAGTGTGTTGATCATTATCAGACTCAAGCTATAAATTTCAATGACTTTGTGGAGAAAACTGAAGGTAAGGAAACTTTATTTGGACATGAAATTATACAACTAAAATCAAATAAATTACCAAGAGGCCTAGTAGCATTAGAAAGAACTTTTAATGCTCAAGATGTGATTGAAACCAAAGGGTCAGCTGTTAAAGAGAATGATATTGAACAAATCAATCTAGGAAGCAAAGAAGCCCCCAAAAATGTTTTTATTGGAAAAAAATTAACTCCTACTATGAGGCAACAACTGATAATATTGCTAAAAAGATACAAACATGTGTTTGCATGGTCTTATGAAGATCTCAAAGCTTACAGGGAAGATCTCTTTCAACATGAGATACCACTTCAACCAGAAGCTAAGCCATTCAGGCAAAAGCAGAGGCCTATTAATCCTACATTGTTACCAAAAATGAGGGAAGAAATTATAAAGATGAAAGACGCAGGAATAATTGAGCCATGCAGATACTCCACATGGGTTTCTAACTTGGTACCAGTCAGGAAGAAAAATGGGGATATTAGATTATGTGTAGACTTTAGAAATTTGAATATATCATCTCTAAAGGATAACTATCCATTGCCAAATATGGATAACATGCTGCAGAGGGTAATAGGGTGTGAGCTGCTGTCTATGATGGATGGATTTTTAGGTTACAATCAGGTGAAAGTTAGAGAAACTGAGAAATATAAGACAGCCTTCACAACCCCATGGGGCACTTATGTTTATGCATGAATGCCATTTGGATTGACCAATGCTGGAGCTGCTTTTCAAAGGGCAATGGATGTGGCTTTTGCAGAATTGATTGATGTAATCATGGTGGTATACCAAGATGATCTGACTGCATACTCAAAGAAAGCTGATGATCACTGTGAACACCTTGAGAAGATATTTAAAAGAGCCTTAGAATATGGAATTTCCTTGAATCCCAAGAAATGCCACTTTGGTGTTGAAGAGGGAAAACTACTTGGACACATAGTATCCAAGGAGGGGGTGAGAATTGACCCTGAAAGAGTAGCAACTATCAATGAGGTTCCCATCCCTCGAACTATCAAGGCCATTCAATCATTCCTGGGACAAATTAATTTTGTAAGAAGGTTAATTTTGAATTTTGCAGACATAGTAAAACCTATAGTAAGGATGTTGAAGAAAGAGGCCAAAATTGACTGGACTGAAGAAGCAATTGATTCCTTTGTGGCTATCAAAAGAGCAATTTCTGAGGCACCAGTACTAATTTAGCTCCTGATCAGTATGTGGATAAAGATTGGGTTGTTTTCCAGGCTTTACATTCATTAATCTCTTTGGGCTTTCTATGCTCTGCTCCTGCTTGCGTAGCATTCCCTCTAAGGGCGATTCCACCTCCGTCCTCATCTCATGAACCTTTGGAAGAGAGTTCTAGCTTCTGGTTTTTGGATATCTAACAAAGTTCTTTTTCTTTTTTTGTAGCTAGTGGTATGGTTTTTTGTAGGCTTGAAGACTACTCGGCTTCATTTTTATTTGGCTGGTTAGCCATGGTCCTGACAAAGAAGTTCTTCTCAATTATCCGCTTCGGTGTTCTCCATGTACATCTATTTTCCTGATAGGGTAACTCTGGCTTTTGAATAGTCCTATGGGACTCTTGTAAAAATGTAGATATAGGAGGGTGGGGGGTTGGTCAACATACATATTGTAAGGGTATTATATAATTGTATCAGTTTTGAAAGGCTACAACCGGAGGTTTTCTTGCAGGTTCTTTCCTGCCGGTATGCCTTGTTTGAACCCGATGTAAACTCTTTATCATTAATATATATGTTTAGTGGATATTCCACTTTTATTTAAAAAAAAAAAGAAAAAAAAGAATTAATTTATTACAAAAGAGGAATTAATCACAAAGCAAGAGTTAAATTGAAAATAAAATAAAAGAATTGAATTGAAAGAGAAATCAAATTTGAGATATTATTTCTTCTTCTAAATTGAGAACTTGAAATTAGAAAAACAGTTAAAATGAATTATTAATCATTCTCTAAAATTGGAACTCAAAGCTTTTGAGAAAAAGAAGTTCAGTTGCATTGAAAAGGTTCTTTTCTTGAATAAATCAAAGAATTACCTATTTTTATCATAAGTGCATGGAATTAATTAATTCTTATTTCTAATGCAAACTCAAAATTCTTTTCTGAATGCATTTCAATTAAACTATAATTGGAATCTATCTCAAGGTTAACTGAATTTGATTTCTCAATTATTTCAATTAATCCTAAATTGTGCTTTTTCTTGATCTCTCTTGTGATTCTCTATAAATTCAGCCTTTAGCTCTCATTCAAAACACCCTGGAGATTTTGTTATTATACACTTTTCTCTCTGGAGTCATTGAATATATTGTGCTTGAGATTATTGCATCTTAGTTTAATTTTTTTTTGCATATTTTCATGATTGCTTGAATCCATTATTGCTTGAATTCGTTATTGCTTGAATCTTTCATCCATCTTGCATCCATCTGCTTAAATCTCATGCTCATATAGATTAAATCCATCGTCTTGGTGTAGTCTAGTCACCGGTATTGCTTATACTAATCTGAGAGCAATCTTATACTCGCATCTTTTAGAAGGTAATTAGTCGATTTGTTATGGTTTTATTATTCATGCTTATATCTGTCTAACCATATATGTAATGACTTAATTGAAGTGTTGTGTCTTGCAGCTATTAGACTTATTTCACTTTTTCACACACACGTTTCAGGCACCCACCGTGGGGCCAAGACTATTTTTTTTTCTTCAGATTTTTTACTTTTTGGATTTTTTTCCGTACAATTTCTGCGTAATATCCTACGCCATTTCCTATATTCCAGAATGACAAATTGTAGGTGTTGTATGATCTGGTATGTTTTATCATACGGCTAGGTGAGAATTGTCCTATGGTTCTGTATTCTTTTGGTTAAAAATCAAGTTTCATTCTTCAAGTTTTCTATTCAATTTTGATTACACTGACGTTGACCCTGGCTGGTTATCTATTTATCTGAAGAATTTTCACAGCCTAATAAGTTTTTTGTAGAACGCTTGTTGAAGACTATGCTTGTCACACAAAGACAATATGACTACTGATTTGTTGTCTTTGTAGGTTGCCTGAGGAGATTCGAGCAAACATTGTGTATTCATTAAATTCATTTTTTAGGCACCTAAATTGCTATTTGGCTAAATAAAAAATATGTATTTTTTGTTTTAAGAAAATTTTGAGAGGTAGGAGAGTATGCTCTTGTCTGTATAGACAATCAGAAATCTAGACCCTTGAGGCATTTTCTTTAAGTTTGATATTTGTATATCTTTAGCGGGTCTGCCCTTCCGAGGAGCTAATAACTCTATAGCCATTACAGCCGGTGAGAGGGGAACGACCCAAGGGGGAACAACTAAATGCCAAGTACTCCAACCCACTATAAAATAAACATGATTTGATGAAAATCAAGTCAATGACAATGCTCGGGAATAGCTCTCCTCTGTACCCTCAAGTATATTAAACCTTGGTTTTCAAGGCTGGGAGACCTCTTAATTAAGTTTATACCTTGATGCGCCAAATGAATCCCTTACTAATTCCAATTAAAATTAGAAGCTACCAAGTTCACCTCTGAAAGGGGGGATAATCTTTGTGCAAGAGAGATGGTAACTCTGTTGGTATTTTGGTATGGTTTTATCATTGATGTCAACACCTACTAAAACTCTAGCACTTTGGAGATCCAACAACATTCACCGGCAAGCAAGTGACTTTTGCACAGTCACTTGTATCTGGTACACCGGCAAGATATAATGATCACTGACACTTGGAATGATATGGAAAACACTTGGTTATATTGAAGACATCGTGTGGACACTTTGTCTTGGAGTTTTGTTTATTGGCATATTAGCATTTGCATATTTTCTGTTACTGGCAAATAAGTCCAGGGTATACACCGACAGGTTTATCTTTTCCAGATCAGCATGACACGCTTTGGAGATGATTAATTATTGTTGTAAATACATTAAGCCGACATGTTGAATCAGTTATTGCATCAGATATTGTATTGTTTGTAAAATGTTTTTATTGTAATATCTTGTAGAGCCGACCTACTAAAATTGGTCTTAGGTTATGGTATAAATGTAAGATCTTATTTGTAAGATCAAATGTGGAATGCGAAAAAGGATTGTGTGAAGGTATATGTGAGAATAAGAAGAGCTATACATGTAGACATCATTTGAAGACTGAAGGAGGGTTTTTGTGAAGACAATCAGAACTACACCGGTACTGAATCCAGCATATGAAGATGCTATTTTTTGTAGTACATTCTTATTGGATTTAACCATCCAACTGCAGTTAGTGTGACTCCCATTTTGTGATTGAGTAGTGAGCTCTAGGTGCTTGGCCTTTCTGCATATGTAGACCCCTTTTGTGTACACTTACTATCTGCAGTAGTATCATCTGATTGTGGGTAAGGTTTCCCATCGTGGTTTTTCCCATTATAGGGTTTCCACGTACAAATATTGTTGTTATGTGTTGTGGATGACTTTATCTTTATGTTTCATGCACTAATCCTTACAGGTATAATAATTAACTGTTAAAACTGTCTATCGACATATTAAACTAGTTTACCGATATTAAGCATTAAGTTGGTTAAGTTGTTTTTGGTTTGAATTTATTTGACAACTGATTCACCCCCCCCCTCTCAGTTGTCTCTAGGACCTAACAACTGGTATCAGAGCCTAGTCCTCTTTTGCAGAAGTTTAACAGCTTGAGGAGATCCAATGTCTACTAACTATTTAAGGAAGGATAGTCCTAAACTTGATGGAACCAATTATTGCATATGGAAGATCAGAATGGAGACACATATAAATTGCATTGGAAAGGACATCTGGGATGTTACAAAGAATGGTTATACTGCTCCTACTCAGAGTCATCCCAATCCACCCAGCTTGACAAAAGATGAAGAAAATGATTGCAAAGCAAGAGAAGCACTTTTGAGTGCATTATCAGATCAACAAATCATGGGACTATCAGATAGGTCTACTGCTAAAGCTATTTGGGATCATTTGGAAACACTGAATGAAGGAGATTCCACAGTCAAAATTGCAAAACTTGAAAGCTTCCGGGTTAGGTATGACTTCAATTACTATGAGGGATGCTGGTCAAGGTGGTGCCGTTGGAACTAGATCTTCTAAAGCTGCTACTGGGATAGGAAGAGATGTTAGGTTAAATGTCGGTGGTGGTGAAATTGTAGCTTCTGGATCTTGTGTGGATAAGCTGCTGTTCTAGGTGCCTTTTCCCTTCCCGTTGCTTCCTTTGCTACTCAAGCTACTGAGCCAACTGCTGTTGGGTTTGGAAATACTAATCTTGGTTAGGGTACCTAGGCCTACATTTCTTTATTGTCTGGTTCCCACTGATGCCCACCGACTTTTGCAAAATCAACTGAATCTACTTGTGGATAAGCTGGATCAACAGACTTGACTGAACCAACTACCGCATCAACTGCTGCATCAACGACAGAATCATCGGCTGCTGGTGGTGGATAAGCTGAAAGGTATGCGGGCTATGGGTATGTATCTAGATATACTAATTCTAGGTATGGGTATGGACCAACTACTTTGATTCCATAACCAACAGTGTCGGGCTACTGGGTCTCGATCTAGATCTTCCTCTGATGCTGGGGATTCTTCTGGAAATGGAAGAAGATGAAAGGATTTCTACTTTAATGGAAAGAGTAAATAAGATTGTTTTGGGTATTAAATGTTGTGGAGGAACCTTAAGTGAGGATGAAATTGTTTCAAAAGTTTTAAGATGATTGCCACCGACATATAAAATTAAAGTCACTGCTATAAATGAGTTAAGAACAATGCCTAATACATCAGTAACTAGGGATACATTGATTGAAAAACTTTCAGCTTTTGAAATTGAAGAATTTGGTCCTGTTGCTACTATAAAGATAGATGTGGCCTTTAAAGCATCAACATCATTTACTCCATAATTTGACAAATCTGATTGGAAAGCCTTTTATGCAAGAGAACTTGAAGAAAGCAGGAAAGAGAATGAAGAACTTGAAGAACTTGAAGCACTATTTGCAAGGAAAATGACTAAAGGTCCAGTTGGAAGTAAGTATGAAGGTAAAGCACCCTTTAAATGTTTCAACTGCAATAAGATTGGTCATATGGCTTCAAGATGCCCTGATAGACATGCTAGACTAAGAGAAGAAGCCAGATGAACATACAAGCCTAACCCTGAATATCAGAGATATAAATTTAAGAAGAATAAAGACAAATCTTGTTACATTGCTGATGAAGGTGTGACTGATGATTCTGATGAGGATCCAATAGATAATGGATGGTTTTTTTGCTATAACAAAAGATCAACCGGCACCTACTTCTCAACCGGTAGAACAGGCCTTGGCAGTTAGAGTTGAAGTAAAGGATGAATTGATCATTGATTCAGGATGCTCACATCATATGATAGGAGACAAAGGTAAATTCTTGAACTTTCAAGAATACAATGGAGGCTTAGTGAGATTTGGAGATGACAAAGCTTGTTTGATCAAAGGTAAGGGTACAATATCTCTTGATGGTAAGCATAATACTGACAATGTTTACTATGTTGAAGGACTAAAGAATAATATTTTGAGTGTTGGTCAATTAGTTGAGAAAGGATTTCAGTTACAATTCAAAAATGGAAAATGCAAAATCATGAATAGAACTGGTTTAGAAATTGCAACCGGTAATCAAACTAGAGGTAATATCTTTCATCTGAATAATAATGAAAAGACATGCTTGTTTGCTCATATTGATGAAAGTTGGCTATGGTATAAGAGACTCTGTCATGTAAACTTTGATTGCATGGTGAAGATCAGTACTACTAAGGCAGTTAGAGATTTACCCAAAAATTTTAAACCTCACAATACCGTATGTAAGGAATGTCAATTTGGAGAACAAGTTAGAGCTAGTTTCAAAAGTATTCCAGAAAAATCCAATAATGCTCTTGATTTGATTCACACTGATTTATGTGGTCCATCTAGAACTAAAAGCTTACAAGGTGATAGATATTTCATGCTAATCATTGATGACTACTCTAGAATGTGTTGGGTTACTTTTCTTAGAGAAAAATCAGAAGCACTTGGAAAGTTCAAACTGTTCAAAGCAATGGTAGAAAATGAAACTGGTAAGAAAATCAAATGTCTAAGATCAAATCAAGGAGGAGAATTTACATCTAAGGAATTTAATACATTCTATGAAGTAAATGGAATCAGAAGATAGCTATTAGCACCTCGGACACCACAACAAAATGGAGTTGTTGAAAGGAAAAACAAAACTATCTTGGATGCAGCAAGAAGTATGTTATCAAAAGCAAACCTACCACATGTATATTGGAGAGAGGCATTCAGTACAATGATCTATACATTCAACAAAGTTCACATCAAAGATGAAACCGGTAAGACCCCTCATGAACTATGGTTCTGGTATTACTCCTACTCTGAAATATTTTAGAATTTTTGGAAGTAAATGTTATATCAGAAGAGATGAGTATATTGGAAAATTTGATCCTAGAAGTGATGAAGGAATATTTCTTGGTTATTCATCTAAAAGCAAGGCATATAGATGTTTTAACAAAAGATTGCAGAAAATTGTTGAAAGTACAAATGTAAAGATTGATGAACAATTGAGAGGAACTTCAAGGTATATAGACTCTGAACCGGCAACCAAAATTTTGACAAATGAACCTACACTAAATCCATTGGTACAAAATGAAGATCCAGTTACCTTGGTATCATCTGAGGATTCCACAGTAATTGAGGAACAACAACAAACAAAGACACCCCAGTATGTAAAACTAAATCATTTTGAAGATCAGATAATTGGAAGCAAGTTCAAAGGAGCTATGACAAGAGGAAGATTGGAAAATGAAGAGGTATGTCTTATTTCTCAAATTGAACCATCATCTGTTAATGAGGCATGTGAAGATAAACACTGGATTAAAGCTATGGAAGAAGAATTAGAACAAATTGAGAAAAATAACACTTGGACATTAGTTCCCCAGCCTAAAGATAAAAATGTAATTGGAACCAAATGCGTATTCAGAAACAAACTTAATGAAGATGGTAAGGTTATAAAAAATAAAGCAAGAATAGTGTGTAAGGGATATTCTCAGAAGGAAGGAATTGATTACAATGAAACCTTTGCACCGGTAGCTAGAATAGAGGTAGTCAGATTATTCTTGGCTTTTGCAGTACACAAGAACTACAAAGTTTATCAAATGGATATTAAATGTGCATTTTTGAATGGAGATCTTGAAGAAGAAGTCTACATTGAACAACCTGATGGATTTTCTTTGACAGATAACAAAGATATGGTTTGCAGGTTAAGAAAAGCTTTGTATGGATTGAAGCAAGCTCCAAGAGCTTGGTATGCAAGATTGGATAAGTATCTTTTGAAGATTGGTTTTTCTAAAGGAAATGCATAAAACAATTTATACTATAAAGTGACTAATGATGACATCTTGGTTATAGAAGTATTTGTTGATGACATAATCTTTGAAGGAGAAGATGGATTATGTAAAGAATTTTCTATTAAAATGCAGCAAGAATTTGAAATGTCTATGATTGGAGAAATAAAATTCTTTTTAGGATTGCAGATTTCATAGACTGATAAAGGTATATTCTTGAGTCAATCCAAGTACTTAAAAGAGTTACTAAAGAAATTTGGGATGGAGAACTCTAAACTGGTAAGCACACCTATGACAACAAATGACAAATTATCACTAAGGGATGAATCTACACCCGTTAATCCAACTAGATACAAATCTATGATAGGAGGTTTACTATATCTGACATAAACCAGACCTGATATTATGAATGCAGTATGTATTGTTTCAAGATTTCAAAGTAATCCTAGAGAAAATCATGAATCAGCAGTAAAAAAGATTTTCCGTTACTTACAACGTACTATAAATCTTGGATTATGGTATCCTAGAGATGAAAACTTTGAATTATGTGCATACACAGATGCAAATTGGGTAGGAGATGTGGATGATAGAAAAAGCACCACCGGTGGAGCATTCTTTCTTGGAAACAAACTAGTTTCTTGGTTGAGTAAGAAACAAAGTTGTACATCTTTATCAACAACAGAATCAGAATATGTTGCAGTAGCAACTAACTGTACACATGTACTATGGCTTAAGAAAATGTTAAAAGACATAAAGGTAAAATGAAAGGAACCTATTACTATCTATTGTGATAATACTGCAGCAATTGATATATCTAAGAATCTGGTATTACATTCTAAAACCAAACATGTTTCTATCAAACTGAATTTTCTAAGGGAAAATGTTGAAGCCAAGGAAATAAAATTGGTTTATGTGAATACTAAAGAGCAGATTGCAGATATCTTTACTAAACCTCTGCCTAAGGAGACTTTTGAATATCTCAAAGATCAGCTTGGGGTCATACCCCCACCGGTAGAGACTTAGGAAGTTGATGATTGTCATCAACTGATAGAATTAACAGAGAATTCTTTTATTCCGACTTTGATGGGAAGCTTCTTCTCAGGGGGAGTAGTTGGTAAACTAGATTGATTGGTATTTTGTATATGAACTTGGCTTGGTAAGAACTTTGGCATTTGATGTCAAAGGGGGAGAGATTGGTATGGAAAAACACAAGTAAAACACATGTTGCTCCCAGGGGGAGAGATTGTTGTTTGGGAGAGATTGATGGTTTTTGGTACTTGGCATTTCTATTTTGGCACTTTGATGGTTTTTCCATCTTGTGTTGCCATCAATGCCAAAGGGGGAGATTGTTGGTATTTTGGTATGGTTTTGTCATTGATGTCAACACCTACTAAAACTCTAGCACTTTGGAGATCCAGCAACATTCATCGGCAAGCAAGTGACTTTTGCACAGTCATCGGTATTTGGTACACCGATAAGATATAATGATCACCGACACTTGGAATGATATTGAAAACACTTGGTTATGTTGAAAACATCATGTGTACACTTTGTCTTGGAGTTTTGTTTATTGGCATATTAGCATTTGCATATTTGCTGTTATCGGCAAATAAGTCCAGGGTATACACCGACAGGTTTATCTTTTCCAGATCAACATGACACACTTTGGAGATGATTAATTATTGTTGTAAATGCATTAAGAAGACATGTTGAATCGGTTATTGCATTGGATATTGTATTGTTTGTAAAATGTTTTTATTGTAATATCTTGTAGAGCCGACCTACTAAAATTGGTCTTAGGTTATGGTATAAATTTAAGATCTTATTTGTAAGATCAAATGCGGAATGCGAAAAATGATTGTGTGAAGGTATATGCGAGAATAAGAAGAGATATACATGCAGACATCATTTGAAGACTGAAGGAGGGTTTTTGTGAAGACAATCAGAACTACACCGGTACTGAATCCAACATATGAAGATGCTATTTTTTGCAGTACATTCTTATTGGATTTAACCATCCAACTGTAGTCAGTGTGACTCCCATTTTGTGATTGAGTAGTGAGCTCTAGGCGCTTGGCCTTTCTGCATCTGCAGACCCCATTTATGTACACTTACTATCTGCAGTAGTATCATCTGATTGTGGGTAAGGTTTCCCAACGTGGTTTTTCCCGTTACAAGGTTTCCACGTACAAATATTGGTGTTATGTGTTGTGGATGACTTTATCTTTATGTTTCATGCACTAATCCTTACCGGTATAACAATTAACTGTTAAAACTATCTACCGGCATATTAAACTGGTTTACCGGTATTAAGCATTAAGTTGGTTAAGTTGTTTTTGGTTTGAATTTATTTGACAACTGATTCACCCCCCCTCTTAGTTGTCTCTGGGACCTAACAAACTCTCCCAAGATACTTGTCATTTCGTGCCCCCATTAGTGTTTGGAGTCGGCTAATAGGGCATTGAGAATCCATTGCATGAGACTCATCGACCGTATTTTGATTAGCTATTGGGTGTGTACCTGAATCTACAAAGAAAGGTTTTCTTCTCTCACCAATTTCCGTAGGCTTTGCATGCTATGATTGGAGTTATTATTCATATTACATGTTTTCTATGTTTTCATCCCTAAAACTAAAACTCGAATACCAAAATTGGAGAAAACAAGAAACAAACTCAGTGATCAAAAACACTGTCCATGTCAAAACTAGTCTATCCTAGTCGAAACTCTGTCCAAAACTAGTCTATCCTAGTCGAAACTCTGTCCGTGTCAAAACTAGTCTTCCTAGTCAAATCTCTGTCCAAAACTAATCTATCCTAGTCAAAACTCTATCTGTGTCACAAACTAATCTAGCTTAGCTATCAAAAAACTCAGTCCATGTCTAAAATTGTCATCGTTAGTCAGTGATCAAAACTCAGTCCATCTTCAAATCTGGTCATACTCAATCATTGAAAACTCAGAATTTTGCCTTTGTCCAGTAAACAGTCGTACGATTCTTCTGATTTATCATTCTGTTACATACCAGATTTTGTACGATATTCTATCAGTCCTAACAGTCTGTCATTTGAGCCTTCATTAGGTGTCGTACGAGCTTTGATTGTCTGTCGTCCGGTTCTGAGAATTGTCATTTTAGCCTGAATTCTATGTCGTACGATAAACCTTTTCACTGACCAGTCTATCGTTCTAGACATACCCATCTGTTGTACGGTACTAGGCAGCAACTTGAACGAAATAATATTGTCATCGTTCTGGAGCCATTATACTGTCGTCTGGTCTTGTAAAACCTGTCGTACAAACCTTTGATTTTGTCAGTCCAGAATAGTTAAACTTGCCTAAAATAGTCTATAATGAGCATAATATTGGTTATCATCATATTGAGCATAAACAAATCAAAACAGTGTACCTCTGCCATTTGTGTTGCTCGATTTTGTCGATCATCTTTCAGCTAGTTCAATCAACTACTTATCAAACTTAAGTCACTTAGATAACGTCTTATACATGATAGATCATTCTTGAAACCATACCGAGTCTTAGTCACTTCTCTCGAATCAACTTAGATAAATGTCTTACACAAGATAGATCTTTCCTAAAACCAAACTAAATCTTAGTTGTTTTTCTCAATCAATACGTTAACCGAACAACTAGCTCTAAATTTGATCTTGACTTTTGCATCACAAATAGCTTTAGGTCACATCAGTCAATAAAAATGCCTATTCAAACTAGAAGTTCTCATAAGAAATATGCTAAAGGAAAAGGGCAATCCTTTTCATATAAATATAATCCATTTTATGAAGAGGATCCTCTTATTAATAAACTTTCATCATCAGAGATACCAGTTTATGATGAACCTTTATATCCCACTATACCTAGAACAGAACAAAATGACGAAGACAACCTCAATATTCATGATACTGACAATGATTCCTCACCAAGTGAATCTAAAGCCTCTGAACCACCAGAAAAAGATATTCATAGATGTCAAAAGGATAAATATTTCTGAAAAATGATGAAGGTTATCATGGCTAGAGAAAAAGAAGACTATTTTCTAGAGCTAGTAAAACAAGGTGCCAAAATTCCTATTGAATATGACGTTCAGACTCTAGTCACTAAAAAGGAAGAATCACCTATAATAATGGTACACAAACAATTACAAGCCTTATGGACTGAGATCACAAAATTGAAAAACAAAGACAAATCCCCAAAACAACATTCTTTGAAGACAATATGCCCATTTCCATTTGACAAAAACCTATAAATGCCTCCATTTCCTTCATGAGTTGAGATCTCAAAATTTGACAAATATGATGGTTACTCAGATCCCCAAGACCATATCAGAGAATTTTGTGCTTTATGTATGGAGTTCATGCATGACCAAACGTATCTCATGTGCCTTTTCCCAAGGAGTTTGGGAGGGCAAGCTATGGAATGGTTCTCAAGTCTACCTATGGGAATACAAACTTTTGAAGAATTAATCCAACTATTTTTACAGCAATACTCCTATAACATTCGACACCCCGTTACTATGATCGAGCTTTGCAATAACAAAAAAAAATAGGGAAGCCTTTTCTCACTTTCCTCCAACATTGGAGAAAGATGTTCTCTAGATATTCAAGGTCTATTCCAGATTATGAGAAAATGGATATATTCATCAACAATCTGATCCCTGAATTGAAATATAGTATCCAAATGCAAGTCCACCCATCATTTAACAAAATGGTAGATAATACTATCCAAATGGAAGATGTGCTTATAGAGAAAGGAGATATCTCACCTTGGAAAGAAACACAACCAAGATCTAGCTCTAAAGAGAAGAACAAGTATTGGAAGTATGGCAAAGACAACAACAAGAACATTGTTAATGATAGAGTGGTAGACACTATTAAAACCAA
Source organism: Cryptomeria japonica (assembly GCF_030272615.1). Lineage (NCBI taxonomy): Eukaryota > Viridiplantae > Streptophyta > Pinopsida > Cupressales > Cupressaceae > Cryptomeria > Cryptomeria japonica. Next base: position 518,994,829 of record NC_081407.1, read on the forward strand.
CTCAAAGCCCATGATATTTAACTTGGCTAGTGGCATGCAAGCACTCAAAGCAGCTGAAACCGCAACAGAAAATCCTCCGAAGAAGATAAAAGAATGGTTCAAAGAGAAACCATGACTTTCGAAACCTAGACGCGAATTCACTCCTCTAGAAGAATCATACGAATCCGCTTTCAAAAATTTATTGGCAAACAACCTGATAATGTTACTAGATAATTCTAGGCCATATGATTTGGAAGTCAAACCAAAATGGTGGAGAGAAAATGAATACTGCGACTACCATCAAAATAAAGGTCATAACACAAACAACTGCATGAAGCTCAAACATGAGATTCAAGATCTCATAGACGCTGGTAAAATTGTTGTCAGGAATCACCTGACAAATGCTGATCACAAAGCATTTAAAGATCCTTTACCTGCTTACAAAGAAGGTGATTCCTCAAAAAAAAAAGGAGGTGCCAAAGTAAATTATGCTTATACCAGCAATGACAACGTCATCAACATGATTGAGTTTTCTCAACCTGAATATTGCAATGTGATTATAATTAAAGGCAAACAACATGAATCATGACATGCAAATGCTATGACCCGTTCTCAAAAGAAAGTAACTCTCCAAGGAGCTAGTTCTTCAACTTTGGCTCAAACACCATCAAACCTACCAACCTCATCAAACAAACAAAAAGAATCAACATTTGATAAATTTAAACAACTAACTTCATCATCATCCTCTAGATATAGCATTGTTGACCAACTGAAGAGGACAAACGCTCAAATCTCCATGTTTGAATTTCTTAAAATCTCTTCTGCTCATAAAGAGATCCTGGACAAAGCATTTCTCATCACTAATGCTCCAAAAGATTTAGATATTGATCGGTTTTTGTCCATGGTGGGTCATCTAACTTCACCTCACTATTTGGCCTTCTCTGAAGAAGATGACAACTTGCTAAATCATTCACCTAACCAGCCATTTCATATTGAAGCCATGATCCATAAACACAAAGTTAAACATGTTTTGATAGATGGAGGCACGGGGTTGAATATCTGTACTTATAGTCTGCTTACACAACTAGGATTTTCTGAAAATGTCATCAATCCAACTAAGAAAATAATAATTAAAGCCTACGATGAAGAGGAAAGGACCTTTAAAGGTCTGGTATCATTACCAATCAGGGTGGGACCTATAGAAAGAGATGTCATTTTCCAGGTACTTGATCTTCCTCTGTCATACAATATCTTACTGGGCAGGCTATGGATTCATGAAATGAAGGCAGTTGCATCTACATACCATCAATGTTTAAAATTTCTTTAAAACGGAGTTGAAGTCAATATCCCTGCTGATACAAATCTCCCCTATAATGCATTAACAAAAGGTGCTGATACCTTTGTACATTAATAATAGGGCAACTTCTACAAATGAAAGTCTAGAAGCTCTGATGAAGGACTTAGAAAAGAAATTGAATATTACAAATATTGGCATGGATGGCTGCAAGATAGAACTAGTACTTTCATTGGTCTCTCTTCCTCCATCACCGAAACAGTTGGGCAAACCATCAGAGGCTATGAGAACATAGACTTTAACTCTGAATATCATATATGATGGTCTTTTTGTACAATCTTCTACTTCCCTGGAAGATGAAATAGAAGAGGATGTTGTTCTTAAGTGGATTTTCAAGGAAGATAGTCAAAACAAGGAAGTACAACATTGTGAGATTTCACCAACCCAATATGATCCCGACTACAAAATGATCCAACGCATGGGATATTCAGGTACTGGTCCCCTGGGTAAACATAAAGAGGGTATTATTGAACCGATTCAGCTACAAACATAATCTACAAATGATAAGGTTGGACTGGGATACAATCCAAAAAAGACATTAGACCAAAAATATGCTTCTAAGTCTAAGTGGAAGAAAAGTATATCGCCTTCAAAAACACAGGAACTCGATGCTCAACAAAATCAAGCAGAGTGTGGAAAATAACAAGAGGAACTACCAATCAAGAGAGAAGAAATAATTAGTACTCAAGTTTTGATGGTGTCAGCTACAACAATGCAAGGAGTTGAAGTTCCATAAGATATGAGAGACGAAGTAGAAAGAATCAAAGAATTGTTTGTACCCCTAAAATTTCTAGTCACATACACTGGTAGGCAACAAGTAGACGATTCAGAAACTGACTTAAACGAGTATGAATAGGGTCCAGATCACCTCTCTGATACATCCATTATAGAAACTCAAGAAGAGTCTGGTGATATCACATATGACACTCAAGAGCTGATGGGCTTAAAGCTAGAAAAGGAGATACAGGAAATCAGACTAAAAAGACAAGCAAACTATGAACAAGGGCTGAAAGAAGGATGAATACTATAATTTTTTTCATGTATTATATACCCCTCTAATAAGAAAAAATAAATTAGGTATGTGACTACACAAGAAGAATTGGAAGCTATAGAAGCAGAACCAGTCATTAGTCCAGAGGAAGCTGAATGGAGTAAACGATAGGGAGTCACAGAACCATCAAGGTTATGTCAACATGTATGCCAGATACAAATGATAAATGAGCCAAACCTTAAAGGAACTTGTAGCATTAAAGATGTAGGTATTGATACCATATATACATTCACTCAACCACTTGAATAAGACTCAAAAACTTCATCCGATGACTTTGATGACTCTGACAACAGTCCTATTTATGACAATATCTACTCAGCATCAAACTCTGAATCCTCTGATGTAAATGATGAGAATCTATCTACTGATCTTGTTATTTTTGAACCATGATATGAAGTCCAATTTGGCATAGAGAATGGTGCTACAAGTAGGTCTATTGGATTAGGTCAATTAAATATTAACGTGCACTTTAATAATCATGTTCTGACTATTCTTGGTCTCAAGACAGTTATGCAAGGTAGTCTTCTAGAACTTGACTTTTCAATTCACAGTTATGATGACAATACCATGAACTCCCTCCAACCTGTCCATACTCTATCCTTGGTACATCCTGAATTAATTGACTATAGTCTACAAGACCAACCCATGAATGTACCTACTTTTGCCAATGACTACACGCTAGCCTATTACCTCAATGCAATTGAACCCATGTACTCTTCCACCAGTGAACAAAGTGAGAACATGATTGAAATAGATATCAAGTATCTTAGTCGCAAAAATCAAAAAAATAAAAAATAAAAGATCTGATGGTGAAAACCACATTGTGGCGGTGTCAATATCTAAAAAAGAGAAAATAAAGGACGTACTTAAGAGTGAAAACCTCTCTGAGGTGCCCGAAAGTGAGATACTTGATATACTACCAAGTCATTTCTAGGAGAGGTCTTCTATATTGATTGAGCCAACTCAGCCAGTGAACATTGGGAGTCAAGAGACACCACACATCATTCACGTAGCTCAATCACTATCAATAGAAGAAATGAAAAATTTCACTAATCTCTTTTTAGAAAAGAAGATCAATTTTGCATGGTTGTACTCTGATATGCTGGACCTGGATCCTGATCTTATCATGCACCATCTTTCTATCACACCAGGAGTTAAACTAGTCAAGCAAAAACTCCGTAAGATGCACCCTCATGTGGCACTACTAGTCAAGGGTGAGCTAGAAAAAGTGCTAAAAGCTAGATTTATCAGAGCTATAGACTATGCAGAATGGATTTCAAACATAGTACCTATATCAAAGGCAGACAAATCTATTAGGGTTTTCACAGACTTTAGAGATTTCAACAAAGCTTGTCAGAAGGATGACTTTCCATTACCAAACATTGATATGATAGTCGATATGACTACTGGATATGAGATGTAATCACTAATGGATGGATTCTCTGGCTATAATCATATCAAAATAGCTCTTGGGGATCAAGAAAAGACAACATTCACCTATGCATGGGGAACCTTTTGCTGGAATGTCATGCCATTTGGGCTAAATAATGCAGGAGCAACTTACCAAAGAGTAGTAACTACTATCTTTCATGATATGATGCATAAGAATATGGAAGATTATGTTGATGACAGTTTAGTAAAGACTATGAAAAGATCCACGCATATTCAAGAGCTAGGCCCTGTACTAGATAGAATGGAAAAATTCAAACTCCGGCTAAATCCAAAAAAGTGTGCATTTAGAGTGACATCTGGTAAATTACTTGGCTACATCATTTCAAAGAAGGGAATCGAGGTTGATCCTGAGAAGGTCCAAGCTATAATGGAAATGCCACCTCTGAAGAACATCAGTCAAATGAGAAGTTTATAGGGACGTCTTCAATCAATCAGATGCTTTATTTCTCATATGGCAGACAAAGCTCAACCTTTCACAAAAGTATTGAGGAAAGGAGTAATATACAATTGGGATCGGGAATGTGAACAAAACCTTCAACAAATCAAAGAGTACCTATCCAATCCACCAATATTGATGCCACCAATTCAGAGTAAACCATTGATCTTATACATATCAGCTACTGATTCATCATTAGGGGCACTTCTGGCGCAATAGGATGAAAATAAAAAAGGGAGAGCTATATATTACATCAACAAAACATTGGTGTCTTATGAAATGAACTACACTATAATAGAAAAAGCATGCTTGGCATTAGTCTTTGCATCACAAAAATTTAGACACTATATGTTAGCACATTCCATCAAGCTAGTAGCTAAGATTGATCCGCTCAAATATCTTCTCAACAAAGAAACACTTACACAAAGATTGGCTAAATGGGTCATGGTTCTTACAGAGTTTGATATTGAATATGTGGAATGCAAAGCCATCAAAGGACAGGTAATTGTAGATCAACTTGTCGAAGCTCCACTTGAAGACACTCAACCACTGCATATAGAATTTCTAGATGAATCAATAATACACCTTACTTAACAATCCTGGAAGATGTTCTTTGATGGGTCTTTCACTCAAAATGGTTCCGGTGCTGGAATACTTTTTTTTACTCCTCAAAAGTATTCAATCCCAAAGGATTATAAGATTATTTTCCCTTGTACAAACAACACTGCAGAGTATGAAGCTTTTGTAAATGGGATCAAGCTAGCTATTGAATGGAAGGTTTTGGATTACACATCTATGGAGATTCTCAGCTAATCATCAATCAAATAAATGATACATATCAGAATCAAGATGAGAAATTGATGCCTTATAAGAGAATGGTTGATGATCTCAAGATGTATTTTACTTTTGTATCATTCCAGCAGATTCCTAGATCAACAAATAGAGCAACAGATGCTATGGCCACCTTGGCATCTATACCCGAATTACATGAGTCTAATTTTTGCTTTGAATTCTTGGTGGAAGAGTTACATTACCCTGGCTATGATTCTCTTGAGTCCCAAATGGTCTGTTCTATTATTGGACATGACTCATCTCACTACAACCTTATTTACTCTTATCTATGGGACCAAATTATCCCAAAAAATATTACCCATAATGAGAAAAGGAACCTAACCTGAAACACTTCATGGTACGTCATCATTGCTAACGATTTTTTTAGGCGAGGTTTGGATGATACATTGCTTAGGTGTCTAGAAATTGAAGAGTCTAAATGTGCATTATCAGAAGTCCATGAAGGTATTTGTGTATCTCATTTGAATAGTCTTACTTTAGCTCAAAAACTACTAAGGGTTGGCTACTACTGGCTAGACATGGAGAAGGATGCTATAAAGTTTTCCAAAAATTATGAGAAGTGTCAGCTACATGGGAATCTCATACATGCTCTAGCAAGGGATCTCATACCCTTCATCACACATTGGCCTTTTCAGTAGTGGGCCTTTGATATCATTGGTTAGATATATCCTGCATCATCCAACGGACACAAGTTTATCATAACCGCCACTGAGTATTTCACTAAGTGGGTAGAAGTGGTTCCACTCATCAAAGCAACCAGTAAATGAGTAGCTTTGTTCATCCTAAACCATATCATTTGCAGGTATGAGATACCTTCATCCACCATGACTGACAATGGAGGACAATTCAAGAATAAAGATCTAGATGATATTTGTGAGAAATTCAAAATTAAACAACACTGGTCATCCATTTATTACCCTCAAGGTAATGGACAAGCCTAGACATCTAACAAAAACCTGCTGACTATCTTACACAGAACAGTGAACAAATCTAGGAGGGGTTGGCATCTGTAGCTCAATCCTGCATTATGGGCTTACATAACAAGTATCAAAACACCTACTGGGGCTACACCTTTTTCTTTGGTGTATGGGTCCGAAGCAATATTACCTATTAAGGTGGAAATACCATCTCTAAGAGTTTCTTTGCAAGGTCTTGTTACTAATGAAGACTATAGAATAACTAGATTGCAAGAGCTCGAATTGATGGATGAACGTCGACAAGTGGCATTTGATCATCTTAGAGTGTATCAAAAGAGAATGTCCAGAGGATATAACAAGAAGGTTTGACAATGAGAATTTCAAGTTGGTGACCTAGTTCTGAGAGAAAATTCTAAAAATCAACAGTTTTGAGACAACAAAGGGAAGTTTGAACCCAACTGGCTGGGTCCCTATATCGTTACTACAGTCTTTGGCTCTAGTGCCTATCAACTCTCAACATTGGAAGGAGAAAAACTCCTTGAACCGATTAACACCATCCATTTGAAGAATTTATTTACTTAGCATTCTTTGCTCCAACAACCTGTACAGCTAAAAAATATCCTGAAAAAGATTATAAAAATCATAAAATATCCTGAAAAAAAAAAGAGAAGAAAAGAAAAACAAAAAAAGGAAAATGAGAGAAAATTCCTTGGTGAAAACCTGGTAAATAGGAACCTTGGTAAAAAAAAAAGAATCTTTGCCAAGCAGGTGAAAACTTGGCAAACATGCGCCTCTTGTACTCAAGCACTTCATCTATCAACACAATGTTGGCATTCCTGCTTTGATGCATCTTTGCTATCACCTGTACATATATTTCAGTCACTTTTGTGAGTATCAACCAAGTCAAATTTACGTCAGTAAAACTTGGTCGTCCACTCCAAGTCAGTCACCTGTCTCCTGACTACTAAAGATTTTTATCACTGAGTACACAAGCAAAACAACATTACTGAAAACAATCACCAAATAGTTTGATCTATGAATGGAAATTTTATTTGCGTGCTGTCTTTTATATTGGTTTTTTATTATTATCCCTCTGAGTAACTCGAGGAAGTCTATCTTGACTAAGAGGATCAAGGATTGGGGGCATAATATTTTCTTTTTTTTCTGCTTGTAGGAATGATTCAGATGATTTGGAAACATCTAATTAGCTGGGTGTCTGTGATAAGAGCCTTCACATCAAGGTGAAATCCCCACACATACCTCGACTCCGCTTATTTGTATTCTACAAGGAGGTTCACATCATTTCTTAGTCTGTTTTGAGGGAATTTCTTTATCATGCAATCCGGGTCCCTGCGAAATTTGTCCAAGGATATGAATGAAAAAAGGGTCATTGCAGATAAGATAATTAATATAGCACATGAAAAGAAAGGAACTCTAATCTGCCTACTATGTTTGTTAATGCTCAGTGATGAAACTTAAGAATTTCAAATCCAGTGACTAGGTTTAGGTTGCATTTCATTTTGCATCTCATTTTGCATCTCATTTTGCATTTCATTCCGCATTTTGTGAATTTAGAGTGATTTTGGTATGGTAACAATGGTCTCTTTATCTTCTGAATGAGAGTTGGAAGCATCATCATTTCTTAGCTAAGTGGTCTCTTTTTCATCATTTCTCTGATCGAGTACTTGTGTATTGAGATGTTAGCTGCATACATAAGCATTTTAAATAGATCCATACATTTAATACGCTCATTTGCATTCATATTATTGCATAGAATTTTTTTTTTTTGCATTACTAGATACTCATTTTCATTTATTTTATTTGCATATGAAAAGAAACAAAAACAAACATTCATATTTATTTGCATTACATACATCCATTCTGAAAAGATATGCATACATATAGAATATAGCATATAGAAAGACATCTCATAAATTGATCGACACAAGTACAATGAAGTCAAATCAAGATCTTGTATATATAACGATAAAGTCTCAAGGTACAAAATAATGTCAACTGACATATACAAACTCCCATTAGAGCAAGAATCGTAACGGCTACAAAAATTGGGTGTCTACAAAAAATCGAAGAGCTACACAAAAAAATCTATCTCTCTGCCTCTTCCTCATCGCCAGGTGGTGGAGGAGGTGGAGCCTGCTGACCAGGGCCTTGATGAGATGCCCGAGCTCCCTCAAACCATGCCATGTACTGCAAGTAGGGTACAACCTGCTGTGCTAATAGAACTGCTACAGTGTAAGCTGCAACATAATAGGTCGTCCGACTGGTCTGATGGAGAACCTCTTTCTACAAAGCATCTTTCTTTGTCATCATCTCTGCGACCTGATGATCACGCTCTGCCTTGAGCTCAGCTAACTGATGATCGCATTCAACCCTAAGCTTTGCTAGCTGTCGGTCTCGATCCGCTAGCTATGTCTGTGCCACTATCAACTGTAACCTGTAGACCTGCCAAACATGCTCTCATCGACCGTGCTGCATTTGTCCCTTGCTCCCTCGTAGGCTCTCTACCTCCATCTCCACCTCTGGCTCCCCCTGCTCATCTCTCTTGTGTCTCACCTGCCTGGGAGCTACTCACTCCTACTCTCCTCCACCCTAGCTCCACTCAGTCTAATGCCAATAGCCCCTAGGGATTCACCCTCTCCTCTCTGCTGCTACCTACCACTAGCTAGTACCCTGTTGCTACTAGCACTAGGATCACCACTTGCTTGCCTAAGCCTCAAATCTCTGTCCCTTCCTTTGTCCCTATCTTTGTGCTTGCACAGAAGCATCATCCTCAATCTTCTCTATCAGAGGTGCCTGCTCCGCTAGATCTGTGAATCTAGGGAATGTATGTTGTTGGAACCAATCCCTGTACTGGGGCAATACCCCCGTATTTGCAATATCCTCTAAATAGTCCCACCTGAGCCACTGCAACCCAATCAACTCCTGCATGCCCATGGCGTATGATAACCTAGGTCCCCATCCCCATCTCTCTTCCTTTGCATAACACGCGTATGTAGTAAACTCCTGCGAGATCCCCCGAGGTCTACCATATTGCCTCATCACTCGAGTAACCACAAACCACTTGACAACTATCACTAATCTGCCAATGAGAGGCTGAGTCATAAATAAGTCTCTATGCACAGCTCTCCAGTCATCCCAAGGCTCAAGACCCCTATACGATCTCCATATGACAACTATCAAATCATCTAGCTACCGTCTCCAGTACTCTGTCTTTCCCAGATGGGGTTGAGTAACATATCCAGACTATCTGTATATGATGGGCTGCTGTGGATCTCTGGTGTCATCCATAATTGGTCTACAAACTGGGAGGTGCTCCCAAGCCCATACCTCTAATATCAAAACCCCTGCACCCATACTCTTCCCCTCCCGGTAAACCACCTCATACATCTCATGATACATGTGCGCCAAATACAAGAACCCCATCCTAATCTCTGAGGGTGCTCCACAAGCTTCTCTAGCATCCTACCCTAGTCGCATAAGAAACCTTGTTGTCCCCTGTCTGGCATAAGGAAACAACCGATGAATCCTGCTAAGGCGCATGCCAATGGAAACTGCTCACTGTACCTGGCCATCATGTCATCCTAGCTAATAGACCATGTAAGAATGTTTGCATCATGAAATACCTACCTTAGAGCTAGTAGGCCAGGACACTGTGCTGAATCATAATCCACCTTATCCCCAGCAAATGGAATCCAGAGAATCCTATATACATCCTCGGGAGTGATAGTCATCTCCCCAACTAGAAAATGAAACGTATTATGCTCAAAATGGAATCTCTCAACAAGTGCAGTGAGCATCCTGTGATTCACACAGATATCTGGCATCTGTAAAAGGTGAGTCAATCTGCACAAATCAATATGTGCTCTGTCTATATCAGATAACTCATGAACTAATATCATAGTCGGTGGATAGGCAAATCTGAAAAGAACGCAAGGTAGTCGAACCTACAAGAATCAAACAATAGATCATCAGAAAACATTTCAAATTATGCTATAAGACAAGTAAAACATCACGCAAATCCAAAACAGTCAATTGCAAAATCAAATTTTCAAGTTTGCACCCTTAAAAATACTCACTATTTTTCAAAAAACATAACACAGTAGAGGCAGAAACTCATACGAGTTAGGACTGGGTATAGGATGACAAAAGACTCTGATACAACACAAAACAAGCCCTCAAATGACAAAATGGTCTGTTTTGAACAAGCTCGTACGATACAAGGGTAGGTATGAAGTGACAAAACTAATGGACTGAAATGACAAAACAATTTTAAGCAGTTTTTCGTATGACACGGGATGTCATCTCGAATGACAAATCGACAAAACCCGACTTTTACAAAGCTAAAAATTAAAAAAATCAACAAAAAAATTCAAAAATGAAATGATTAAGAGGCTTAAGATAAATCACTTACCACTGGCTCATAGTTCCGAGGTCGATTATGTCATCTCTGGTGCTTGAATCGATGCTCCTATGTGGGAACCACCATTTTTCTTCACATAAGGCTTTTTGAATTTTCAAACTTGGAGGGATAAAATGAATTGAAAATGACACTTTCATCCCTTATATAGCCAAAACCCTAATTTTTCAACTTGCTCTGATGGACATGAAAATTGTACCCTTAGCTAATTTGCCCGTCCTGATTCCATTTTTGAGATCAAAATCAAACTCCGAAATCATTCTCCTAGCCAATTTTAATACAATTTGGACCACGTAGCACTTTTCATCAAATGCTCATTATTTCTCCAATTTGCGCTCAATTTCTCATGCATCAACACTGAATCTCAATTTTATTCTACAAATCAACTTTGCACTCAATTTCTCATCAATCATCGCCAAACCTTCAAATATTCCTTTGAATCATTTTTTCATGCTCAAATAAAAATCATCGCTAAACAATTGCCTATAATTATGTACCCTCGCTATCTTTCAATTTCGCTCTCGAGAGGGCATACTCGTGACTTTATGACCTCACATCTTCAAAGTCAAGAAAATTTCCAAATCTTCATCAAAAGTTGAGCAAAAATATTTTTCAACTAAAGAAAATCAAATTCTTATTGCTAAGGGGCATCTCAGCTTCATCGCTTCATATCAAGTTGAGATCTCTCGATCATATTAATCGAATCAATCACTAGGAGCATATCAGTTTCATCGCTTCAAATCAAACTGATATTTGTCTTCATCTGAATCAATCTCTTAATGTTAATCAGTTTCATCGCTTTTCATCAAGCTAATTATTCGTTTAAACTCAATCAAAATTTTAAAGAGTATCTTTGATCACACGCTCAATCTAAGCAGGTGTTCGGTTTCATCGCTTCAAATCAAGCTCGACAGTTTATCTTTGCTCATCGTGTCTTGATCCATCAATTTCAACATCGATTTTATCTTCGCTCACTGTGTCTAGTTCAATCAATTTATAGATTAGTAAGATCTGCTTCTTGATCAATCAAGTTCAAGTTCGGTATCTTTGCTCTTTATCGGCACTAGTTCAATCAAGTTCGGGATTGATATCGCTTTAATCAACTTTGTTCAGCTTCATCGCTTCAAATCAAGGTAAACACCTCACTCTTCATCTGGTTTGTGATCAATCAAGTTCAGAACTGGTATCTCCTAGACATCAACTATTCTTTGAACCAACGCACTGCTCGCCAATTAATTCAAAGAGGGGCAAATGTAATACCCTAAAAATGGTCATTTAAACCATGGGCCCCTAATCTCGACAATATCACCAAGGTCCTAACCAAAGGCAATTAAATTAACCTTGAGCACATTAATTAATTCTTCAATCATCCAATGTCACATGACAAGTGAATAACTCAATATTAATTAAATATTTATTTAATTAATTGAATCATTCCAAGAATATCATTTTGATCAATTATCCTATTTAATTTATTAAATATCCTGGCATATTTAATTAATTAATAAATTTGCCATTAATCATAAAAAGGAAATCAGTTTAATACAAAAGAGGAATTAATCACAAAGCAAGAGTTAAATTGAAAATAAAATAAAAGAATTGAATTGAAAGAGAAATCAAACTTGAGATATTATTTCTTCTTCTAAATTAAGAACTTGAAATCAGAAAACAATTAAAATGAATTATTAATCATTCTCTAAAATTGGAACTCAAAGCTTTTGAGAAAAAGAAGTTCAGTTGTATTGAAAATACTCTTTTCTTGAATAAATCAAAGAATTACCTATTTTTATCATAAGTGCATGGAATTAATTAATTCTTATTTCTAATGCAAACTCAAACTTCTTTTCTGAATGCATTTCAATTAAACTATAATTGGAATCTATCTCAAGGTTAACTAAATTTGATTTCTCAATTATTTCAATTAATCCTAAATTGTGCTTTTTCTTGATCTCTCTTGTGATTCTCTAGAAATTCAGCCTCCAGCTCTCATTCAAAACACCCAGGAGATTTGTTATTATACACTTTTCGCTCTGGAGTCATTGAATATATTGTGCTTGAGATTATTGAATCTTAGTTTAATTTCTTTTTGCATATTTTCGTGATTGCTTGAATTCGTTATTGCTTGAATCTTTCATCCATCTTGCATCCATTTGCTTAAATCTCATGCTCATATAGATTAAATCCTTCGTCTTGGTGTAGTCTAGTCACTGGTATTGCTTATACTAATCTGAGAGAAATCTTATACTCACATCTTTTAAAAGGCAATTAGTCGATTTATTATGGTTTTATTATTGATGCTTATATCTATCTAACCATACATGTAATGACTTAATTGAAGTGTTGTGTCTTGCAGCTATCAGACTTATTTTACTTTTTCACACACATAGAATGCATGATTTTCAATTTGCTGCAATACCCCCCTAAGGATTATTCCTTAGTTAGATGAAGAATCTCCTACCGGTGGAGAGTTACTCTGTTCTACCTGTACAGAGATAGTTTCATCAATTCTCTGATTACTCTTCTTAATCCATTATTTTGAAAATTCTTGCTTTACTTCATCTACCTTTTCTTTTCCCTTCACACTAGATCCTTTATTGTTTGCCAGTGTAGTCTTGCTTCTACAGAATTTTGCAATATGTCCAATCTTGTTACATGCATAACAAGTTACATTATTCCCATGAATAGCCTTTCATATCCTTGACCGGTTTGTGATCTGCATTGATTAGATAAATGCCCAAATCTACCACAAACATAGCATTTCACATTCATTCTGCAATTTTCTCAATTATGACCAACTTTGTTGCATTTGGAGCATTGACCGGTGGGTAAGTTTGTATTCTGATTATTTCTGAATCTACACTGATTTTCTCTATGACCATATTTGTTGCAATTGAAACATTTCCCATTAAATTTATAAGTATTAGATTGTCGTACCGGTTTACTTTGATCATGATTTTTTGCAGTCCCGAAACTGTCTCCAACTTCAAATCCAAGTCCAATTGTATCTCCATCAGGTTTCTATTTTTTCAGCATGTCATCAAGCCTTTCTGAACTTTTCTTGAATTTGTCTTCATGTTCCTTTGTAGCGATCAACTCATTTTCCAGAATTCCAACTTGTCTTGTAAGCTCCTCCTTATCATGTTGCATGTGAATCAAATCTGTCTTTAGCATATTATTTTCATGATTAAGTCTCAAATTTTTATTTGCTCCATCATTAAGTCTCTTAGTCAAGTCTTCTTCATTCTTCTTCCTATCTTCAATATCCTTACATAACCTCATAGTCATATCTTGCATTTCATTCCTCATATTAGTGTTTTCTTGTCTCAACTTGTCTGCAATATTACTAAAAAAGTTTCTTTTTCATCATCATGTTTCTGCATTTGTTCATGAAGTTATTTTCTCTTATTTTGTGCTATAACCAGGTTCTCCTGAAGTCCTTTAATGAATTCCTGTGCAGTCCTCAGATCATCTCCAAGTTGGATATTCTTCAATTTTTCTGCATCAAAATCTTCAAGAGCTCCTTCCAACTGTTTTCTCAAATTCTCCATCTGTACCAGTTTCAGAATCTTCCTCAAGCTGTTAGGCTTTTGCAAATAGAGGACTAGGCTCTGATACCAATTGTTAGATTCAATGATAGTCCCAAAGACACTGAGGGGGGGGTGAATTAGTGTCTAACTGGTTAATTGAATATTTAAACTTATTTATAACTTTGCCACCCAAAACAGTGTATCGATAAACAAGAATTAATGTAGTAAACAGAAATAATAGAGACAACATAGAAACACACCATAACACAAGATATTTTAATGAGGAAACTTGGTGTGGGAAAAATCTCGGTGGGATTTGTGACCCACAATATTTACTCACTGACCAAAGAATAAATACTACTTACAATAGAGGCCTGCACATGCATGAAGGCCAACAACTTAGAACTCACTGCTCTGAAGAGTCTCACTAACTACAAAATGGATAATTAAAATCCAATACAATGTACTGCTCAAAATAGCATCTCTAATTCTTGGTTCAGTACCGATTTAAGCTCAGATAGATACCTTAACAAAAACCTTCACTGCCACTTAAATCACCTTATACACTTGTCTCCTTTATTACAATATTCACTATCTCCCATACAATACCATACCATACAAAATGACTTATGAGATCTCATACTTATACGAGTCTTTACAATATACCATGTCGGCTTACCAAAGATAATTATAATACAATAAACAAAAGTTCATCCCATGTCGGGCTGAGTGTCGATATGCTTTGTTGTCGATGAAATTTGAATGCCAGTGTAAGTGCCTGCTGGTGCCGGTGATCCTGTGTAACCCCGTTGCTAGATACCAGTTGGTTGCCATCAATGACAACATCAACCAATCTCATATGAGTGTAGAATTCCAACAATATACATGTATATATGTATATATGTATATATATGTAGATATATATACATATATGTATATATATGTACATACATATGTATATATATACATATATACATATATACATATGTAGATATATACATATATATATATATGTACATATATATATACATACATATATATATATGTATATATATGTACATATATATATACATACATATATAGATATATACATATTAAATTTCTACTATAGTGGTAGCTCCCGTAATTAATAAGAGAAGAAATTTACACAGTTGATTACAACACGAATATAGGAAAATGAATGGCTCAAGGGCCTCCTGATGTGACATGATCTATGCAAGAATAATATCCTTAGTCTTGTGCTTGTTTCTCCAAAATTATGGGTATAATTCCATTCAATAGGTCAGGGTCATTGGTTATCAGATTGTTGCCAATATCAAGGGTTGTCTTCAATAGCCAGTCAACTGCCATATTGGCCTCCCGATAAATATGCTTGATAGTAAAATCTAGAATTTCATCAAGGAGTGCTTTGATATGCTTGATCCAATTCTGGAATTTCCAACTAGGTGTCATGTTTCACAGAATTGCATTTATGAAGATCTTAGAGTCTCCTTCGATGTTCACAACCATGATGTTATGCTGCCTACAAAATTTCAACACCTCATATAGGGCAATAAAATCAGCTTCGTTATTGATTCTAGAGGGGACTTTAGCTGCTCCAAGCCAAATTGGGGAGCCCGTATGATCCCTAATGATGAAGCCACAACCAGATCAATTTGGATTCAATTGAGAAGCCCCATTGAAATCCATTTTGAGTCTTCTATGAGGGGGTAAGGTCCATTTGACATTCGTTCTATCTTTCTTCATCTTCATAAAATCCTATTTTGGAAGTGCCTAATGCCTCCAAGTATTGGTGATTCTATCATCCCATGCAGAGTAGTAGCTACACTTGTTTATTTTTACGAGTACATTTTGGTGCTCACTTATTCCCACTTCTATCTTTGCAATGACAAATTTGACATATGTTTCTTTGTCTATGAAGATTATTGCATTTCGATCTTTCTAAATCTGCTAAATGATCATTGCAGGGCAACGATCCAAATTCCATGCGACAAGGATCCTTTGTAAAGTTTTGGCCAGCACTTGAAAGTTTCCCTTATTGTGTTTGGGATGGGACTAACCCATTCCAGGATTCTCCACAAACTTCTCCAACATTGTTAGGCAAAATCGCACTGGATAAATAAATGGTCTAATGATTCTTCATTTCTATTACATAGAGGGCATCTATATGGCCCTAAGAAGCCCAATTTTTGTAATTTGTCCCCAATTAATACCCATTGGTGCATTACCATCCAGGCAAAGGCACCATCTTTGGGTAGAATGTTCCTATTCTAGCATAGCTCTTTGGGCCATTAACATTGTTGCATTTCTCTAGTCATCAGTGTATCCAAGGTTTGTGGAGTAATCCCCAGAGGCAGCCATGCAACAGATTATTCTGTCTCTACCTTCCCTAAGCAAGGTTGTCCTTTTATTTAATTCTGCAAGGAGGGAATTCCTCTTACATTCTTCTGACATATCAAAACTTTTCCAAGTGTCCTTTTGATATTGATCGTTCATATCGATCATATGATCTCTCACCGAGGGCCCATAAAAGCTTGTGTGATCTCCCCAATTCCTTGTAGGATGTCTATCTCCTCTAATAGTTTGTGGCTATTCTATGAGTCATACCAGAAAAAGGTAGATGAACCATCAAAGAATTTCCATGTTAGATGTTCAGTTACCAATGGTCAACACTTGATCACAAAATTCCATATTGAGGAGCCTTGTGGTGGATCAATTATAGTGAGAATTTTGTCAGGGTTGGTAGCATCAAGTTATTTCTTTTGTAACAGTCGACACCACATGGGATCAGAGCAATGATACATTTTCTACACTAGATTTTCACCTAAAGCAACGTTTTGCATCTATTTGTCTCTAACACCGATTCCTCCTTTCTCCTTAGGTTTTTTGACTTTGTCCCATGCCACTAGAGGTATTCATTTTTTATCATTATCACCTTCCGACAAGAATATTCTCTGCTGGGTAGTGAGATTCTTTACCATTCGATTTGTGATTTCCGCATAGGACAACATATAAATGGGTATAGCTGCCACAACAGATTCTAGCTTGGTAATCCTCTTAGCAATAGAGAGCTAGCGACCCTTCCAACAACTTATTTTTTGTCCACATGACTTCAGTGTCCTTCCATAATGCATCTGTGGTTGATTCACAAAATAGAGGTATTCCTAGATAGGTTACTGGGAGATTCTCACTCTGCATGTTAAGGATGTCAACATATTTCTCTATCTGTGACAGTGATGCAGTGAAGTTCAATGAGTTATTTTGTTTTGTATGGTGATGATCCAAGTTTATAGATTAAAGGGTTTATAGGGGATTATTTATAGATGATTTCGTATAATTTTCTAACATCTGCATTAATATTTGAGTAAGTTATGGATATTCTTGTTGTGGCTAGTTTTTCTATTGTTCAATGATGGAAGTGTTCAACATTTTGATCTGCATTGCTCTACATTGTAATATCTTGTTCTGTGGATTTGGTGGAGTGCTTGAGACATTGATGTGTGTCTTCAATTCAAGTGGTTCAAGCTTTGGAGATTTGCAAGTTATTTTTCAAAGTTGACAGTCATTTCGGTTAGTGTTCTTGAAGTTTGGTATGATGACGTGATTCTAGTAATTCGTGCTGGTGCAGATGTTGTGGTGGTAATTCATGATTCTTGTGTATGTTTCTGGATCATGTACCTTTTGTGTTGGTGGTCCATATTTGAAGCAGTCACCGGTGAGGAGGGACCTCAAAGAGATCAATCCAGATTGGCCAGCAAGAGTAAACACAATGAAAACACAAAGATATGATGGAGGCATTACATAACAAATTGTTTTATTGCATGAAATTTGATTACATCCAACTGGTGACAACTGGACTACAACATACTAGCTCATAGGCCTAGCAAAATAGGTCACAATCGGGACCTTGAATCTTATGATCTATCTTCTACGCATAGTCTAGCTACTTGATTCTCTGATTTATTCTCCTTGATTACATTCTAATGCATAATTACACACACACACACACGCACACAGATATATATATATATATATATATATATATATATATATATATATATATATATATATATATATATATATATATATATATATATATATATATATATATATATGTATATATATGTATCCAAAGGATCCAATCGACCCAAAAGAGATCAAAAGCCGAAGAACAAGACCTAACGTGCAAAATAAACAAGGTTAGCCTCCACCAAGAGATTCCTCCAAAAAATCCAAAGGATGAAACATGGATCATGGGAAAAGGTCAACCACACACCCAAGAATATGAAAATCAACACCCAAGGCTCTACAAGCTTCAGAATGGGTTCCGATAGATTACTAGAATAGGCGCAGGCAACTGGTAACAAAAGAAGAACCAATAACAAGAAACTTTCATGGAAACCGATAGCGATATCTTGTCAGAAAATGATCCAAATGCAATGTGGTCGGGAAGAAAGAAAGATGATCAAGTATTCAAGTAGAATCCAACTCCACAAGATCTGGTGAGCCAAAAATGAGACATACAAAAAGGAAAACTAAAACTGCAAACATAAAACAAACAAAAAGGAAAATGTTTTTGGTTGATGCAAGATTGTTGTGAACTGAGGATGCTCCTGCATCAAACATCCGGGGTTATTGAAAAAGTGAGCCTCTCACTTTGCCAGGGTCAGAGGGAAACCAATGTGGTCGACCTCTGTTTGAGAAATCCAAGACGAATCTTCAACTAGTTTGTCCTTCCACTTCACAAGATAGTATTTATACTCACTACACCGGGTACTACGCCCAATCCTACTGTCCAAAATCTCTTCAATCTAATCTGGTTCCTTGGGTAACTATTTCTCCAAGTCTTCTTTTGGCATTATATACTCAGATGAGAATGGTAGATGTTGTCATTGATGGAAACTAGGTTCAACTAAGTGGAAACTTGGTTCAACATGGTTCACAGGTTATATCAGGAAAAGACTTCACCTACCAACACTGACAGATACTACAAGTTTATTCACACTGACATCCAATTTACATCGGCAACAGATCATATCGGCATCCAAGTCGACTTGGAAATAGTATTGTTTATATAATATAAATTGTAATTGTATAACCGACATGATGTATTGTAAAGACTCATATATGTATGAGATCTTGTAGGTCATTTGGTTAAGGATTAGTTGTATGTGAAGTAGGTAATGAAATGTATGTATGATACCAAATAATTGTATATGCACTTTGGTGTATTTATTTTAAGAGTGAATAAGAAGCAGAGCAGAGCAAGGACTATTTACCAGCAAGGTTTTGGTAGAGGTATCAGACAAAGCTCAAACCGGTATTGAATCCAGCATTGCAGATGCTATTTTGAAGCAGTACATTTTTATTGGATTTAACCATCCAATTGTGTAATTAGTGAAACTCCATTTTGTGTTGAGAAGTGAGCTCTAGGCAATTGGCCTTCGTGCATGTGCAGACCCCTATTGTACTAAGTAGTATTTATTCCTATTGGCAAGTGAGTAAATATTATGGGTTACAAATCCCACCGAGGTTTTTCCCTTAGTAGGTTTCGTCACCAAAAAATCTGTGTTATGGTGTGCATTGATGCTGATTCTTTTG
The DNA here is from genome assembly GCF_030272615.1 of Cryptomeria japonica. NCBI lineage: Eukaryota > Viridiplantae > Streptophyta > Pinopsida > Cupressales > Cupressaceae > Cryptomeria > Cryptomeria japonica. The sequence goes on from NC_081407.1 coordinate 519,014,436, forward strand.
TTTCTCTTTACTGCATTATTATTTGCTTACCGGTATATTAATTTTAGTTATAAAGTTGTAAATAAGTTTAAATCTTTCATCTACCGGTCAGACACCGATTCACCCCCCCTCTCAGTGTCTTTGGGATTAACCAAATATCTAACAATTGGTATTAGAGCCTGGTCCTCTATTTGCAGAAGCCTAACAACTTGAGGAAGATTCTAAAACTGGTACCGATGGAAAGATTGAGACAACAGTTGGAAGGAGCTCTTGAAGATTTTGATGCTGAAAAATTAAAGAATATCAAACTGGAAGATGAACTAAGAACTGATCAGGAATTTATCAAAGCACTTCAAGAAAACTTGGCCACGGAACGGAACAAGAGAAAATAATTACATGAGCAACTACCAAAACAAGATGATGAAGAAAAATAAACTCTCAGATATTGCAGAGAAACCAAGACAAGAGAATAGTAACATGAAGAATGAGATGCAAGATTTAACCATGAGATTATGTAAGGATATTGAAGATAGAAAGAAGAATGAGGAATATTTGGCCAGAAGACTTAATGAAAGATCAGATGAATCTCTAAGGCTTAGTTATGAAAATGATATGCCTAAAATAGATTTGATTCACATGCAACATGACAAAGAGGAACTTATGAGACAAGTTAGCACTATGGAAAATGAGTTGGTCGCTACAAATGAATACAAAGACAAATTCAAAAAGAGTTCAGACAAGCTTGATGATATGATGAAAAGTCAAAAACCTGATGGAGAAACAATTGGACTTGGATTTGAACATGGAGAAAGTTCTGGAACTCCAAACAATCATGATCACAAAAAATCGGTAAGGAAACCTAATGCTTATAAATTCAATGCGAAATGTTTTAATTGCAACAAATTTGGTCATAGAGAAAATCAGTGTAGATTTAGGAATAATCAGAATAGAAACTCATCCACTGGTCAATGTTCCAAATGCAATAAACATGGTCATAACTCAGACAATTGTAGAATTAATGTAAAATGCTATGTTTGTGGTAGATTTGGACATCTATCTAGTCAATGCAGAACTCAAACCGGTCAAGGTTATGGAAAAACTATTCAAAGAAACAATGTAACATGTTATGCATGCAACAAGATTGGGCATATTGCAAGATTTTGCAGAAGCAAGAATGTACCAAAAAACAACATAGGATCTAATAAAAAAGGAAAAGAAAAGGTGAATGAAATCAAGCAAGAATTCACTAAATAATGGGTCAAGAAGAGAGATCAGATAAATCATGAATCTGTCTCTGCACTGACAGAACAGAGTAATCCTGCACTGACAAAAGATTCTTCATCTAACTAAGGAATAATCCTTAGGGGTAAGGCAACTAATTGAAGATCATGCATTTTACCCTCAAATGATGGTAAGAAGTCACAATTCTTCTTTACTGGCACATATGTTGAGTTACATGGAAATTCACTTAACTGACGAAGCATTTATTGTGATTGTAAGTTAACTTTTTGGTTATAAAGCACTGAAATTTCCGATTTTGATTCACCAAAGCATTCAAGTATTCAAAGAGCACAGAAGTTGAGCACCAACATTCAAGAAGCGAAGCAACAATATTTTCAGGGCATCCAAGGTTTTTAGTTAAAAGGTATTTATCTTATGCCATGGTTTCTTCATCTTTCGTTCTTGAATTCATTGCAAACCCTACTATTGTGGAAATAATCAAGCGTCCTAGACCAGTCTTTAAGATCATCCCTAAGATAGATAAGTTGGATGACTCCATTGGTGCATTTTCAAAAATCTCAAAGGGATTTGCATTTGTTGAAGCCCCTAGGGCATACATTCACTGTAACATCAAAGATTTAGGGTCTGAGGATATAAAGAACATGTTCATGAATGTTATCACTGAAAACCAAGGTATAGTCAAACCAAAACATAAGATTATGGAAGATTTAGGGTTCATTGACATCCTTCACTTGCACAAATTTTCAGATGAGACTGTTCATTATGTTCTTAGCAGGGTTCATGGTGAATTTTTATGGCTACTCAATTTTTGAAATCACTAAGGAAGCAATTAAGGTTGTTACTAGTTTACCTTCTACTGGCACTAGGCCTAAGAAGAAAAAGAAAATTCCAAACAAAGAGGTTATGAACTTAACCGACGCAATATCAGATATTATATCACTTAGGGTTAGCGATATAATTGATAACAATGTCAAATATGCTAGTATGGTTATTGGATATAAGGTGGCACATACTAATAGGCTAAATTGTGTTTCAAGTCTATGCATTCATAGTGCTTATGAGATGATAATGAACAATGCAAAAATTGATCTGTGTGAATGGTTGAAAGATGAATTGATAGAAAATTTGGATAAGATTAAAGGTGACAAGAAGGGAACTTTCAAATTTGGCAATTTACTTGTATGTTTAATGCTATATTTCTCAAAGGTGATTCCCGGTATAGGCCACAAAGACTTTTCCTATGATATTTCTATTGGAAAATAGATAAAGGAGGCAATTACCGGCATGGGCTTTGATGATGACAAGTAGGTAAAGGAGTATTTCAAGGACTTTCAAGTTAAAATTGTTAGAGTATTTGGGTATTTAATTGATTAATTAAACAATATTTGTTTAATTATTTAAGTTTCCTTTATCTCTTTTACACTTAAGCTAGCTTTAGGTGCATGATAATTAATTCTTTTATTAATTATTATGTGCAAGCCTATGTTTTCCTTTTTAGGGTTTCTTGGCCTATTAGAGGTTTTTCTTTTCATTGTATTTTAATTATTATCACATTACACATTTTTTAAATATTGAGCTCTCATCTTTTGAGCATATTTTTCTATGTTTTTGTTTTTAGTTATTTTTGCTTCCTTGCTTCTCCTTGTAATGGATTATTCAGCTTGTGGAAGATCTTTAGGCTCCTTTGGTGTTGTGTTTCTCAACTCTCACATGGTATCAGAGCTTCAGATCTGCAACTATCTGTTCTTGTTTTGAGACAAAAATGAGACAAAGGGAAAGAATCCCTCACAACATTGTTGATAAATATGACAAATAGATATGCTTTGTTGTAAAAAGAGATGAAGTATGGATGGAGGCATTTAGACCTAGAACTATCTGGTTAACTGAGATGGGTTATGAAGTTGATTCAAACATTCTAAAATCTTATGCCAAGATACTCCTAGATGCTCCACTGGAACCGACGGAAAAGATCTTTGGCACTTTAGAAACTATAGAGAGTGATGTTACTATGAAGAAGCAGAGGAAGAAAAGAGACAAAGTAATAAAATATGCTTCAAAGTTTGTTGAAGTTGTTAAAAAGGGATTGCTGAAACTTGATCTGATGAAAGGTGTTGCTGAACAAGAAAGAAAATCAGAGCAACAACTAGTAGCACATATTTCTCATGTGGTTACCTCATCCGATTCTGACAATGACAAGGCTACAGAATTCAAAAGGGTGGAAAGGAAGAAAAGAAAACCCTCACCGACACCTGATCCATCACTAAAGAAAACAAGGACACTTAGAAAGAAACAACATGTTGTGAGAGAGCCCAGTAGTCCAAAGAAGAAGAAAGTTACACAAAAGAAACCAGAACAAAAGGCATCTGACACTCTTTCATCGACATAACTTATCAATGAAATAACTCAGGATGGCAATCTTGGTAATGTTAGTAAGTTCTATCATTCTTTCAAATATTCTGATAAGGATACTATTGAGGAGAGTATAATTTTGTATCTAGATATATATAAGAAGGTTCTCATTGAAGTTGTAGATGTTATTCCAAATGATTTATATTTGAGACTTGAAGCCAAGAGAATGGCTATTATGGAACTAGATAAGAAACTAAAGATTGAGGCACTATTAGCGGTTCATCATGTTAATTATAAGCAAGAAATTGATGATTTGATATCTAAAGCTAATAGGACTATTTTTGCAAGTGGTCACTGACAAGTTAGCCTCATGGCCAACAAAATAAAAGAAATAGCAGATGAAACAATGGATAAGTGGGACATATTCTTTGTAGAGAAAGAGAAAAGAGAAGAAAATGAAAGACAGAAAGTTGACAAACCCTTCACTAAGGTATATCAGAAAGTAGATAAGGGGAAGAGTAAGGTTGGCAGTGTTCCTAATTTCACAATAAAATATAACTTACCCCCACTGGCACAGGACACCCCACCAACAGTAGCAGAGGAATTGACAAAAATATAAAATCAAACTGAAGAGAAGTCAGAGGAAGTGAAAGCAGATGATATTGATCTCGAGTCAAACATTTTGTTCACAATGAATGTTGACACTCAGGACATCAATATTGTATTGGATAAAGAAATTGTTGAGGAAAAGAAATCTAAATCTACAAATGTTGAGAAATCTAAATCATCGGTAAAGGTAGTTGACACTCAACAAAATGTTGAGATATCGACAGAAAAAGAACAAGAACCAAAAAAATATGAACTAGGAGAGAATAAGAATGAGAATAAGGATGAAAATAAGGAAGAGAAAGTGAATAAGGAAGAGGTTAAAGTGGCTGAATAGGTATTTGGAGAAGAAAAGAAAATTATTGCAGAACCTAGCACTTCTCCCAGTACTTCTACTATGGATTTCAGACCAACAAATGTCACTGATTTATTATTGGATTCAATAAAGAAGATAACTGAATGCAATGCCTTAGCATTTAAGGCTATTGATTAATCTCTACCAATTTTGCAAATGATTGCACCGACGTGTAAGGTAGATCACATTGTTGGCTCAATAAGTAAATTGGACACATTGTCCAAATTCATTTCTTCTAACATTCAGTTTGTAGATAAAATAAATGAGGAAAATATTCAGAAAAGAGTTAATAAAGAAAAGGAAGAATTCTTTGACAAAACAATAAAGGATTGTATAGGACATATTGATTCATTGCTACCGACATTGAATTTCACCATTTTGGAATACAAGGAATTGTATCAGGAAGCCTGCAAACCTCATCATTTAACATAAGACATTGATGAACAAATCAAGAAAACTCAGAAAGAGATTGATGATATTGCAGATAACATGATTGGTTCTTCAGAACTAACATCAGTTTTGGATCAGGAAATAGTTATTTATGAAGAAAAGATTGAAAAACTGGAAAGAGAGAAAGCAAGGTTTAAGATGAAAACCCGGGAGTTAAAGAATAAAGTTGGTCCTAGATTGGATAATCTACTAACACACTGGAATAAACTATCTAAGGCAACAATTCAAGGAGATAGATCACTAGAGCAACATATGCATTATCTCACTGGGATGATCAGGTAGACAGAGACAATAATTTCTAACAATACAAAGGTTTTGCAGAGTCTTAACTTGGTTTTTTCAGATATTTTTCAGATTGTACATAACCGGGTACATGTATCTAAGTAATTTTTGAATTTTTGATACTTTTGACATCCTTTTTCATTGATGTCAAAGGGAGAGAGGTATAATGAGAAAAATGTACAGAGTAAGGCATAGTGTCAAGTGAACAGAAGGAGAACATTTGCTCAGGGGGAGCACTTTCAGTTTTGGATTTCACAGTTTTGATTTCTCTCATGAGTGTTGCCATCAATGCCAAAGGGGGAGATTGTTGGTATTATACACTCAGATGAGAATGGTAGATGTTGTCATTGATGGCAAATAGGTTCAACTAAATGGCAACTTGGTTCAACATGGTTCACATGTTATATTGGCAAAAGACTTCACCTACCGATACTGACAGATACTACAAGTTTATTCACACCGACATCCAGTTTACATCGGCAACAGGTCATACCAACATCTAAGCCGACTTGGAAATAGTATTATTTATGTAATGTAAATTGTAATTGTATAGCTGACATGATGTATTGTAAAGACTCATATATGTATGAGATCTTGTAGGTCATTTGGTTAAGGAGTAGTTGTATGCGAAATAGGTAATGAAATGTAAATATGATACCGAATAATTGTATATGCACTTTGATGTATTTGTTTTAAGAGCGAATAAGAAGCAGAGTAGAGCAAAGACTATTTACCAACAAGGTTTTGGTAGAGGTATCAGACAAAGCTTAAACCGGTACTGAATCCAACATTGCAGATGCTATTTTGAAGCAGTACATTGTTATTGGATTTAACTATCCAATTGTGTAGTCAATGGAACTCCATTTTGTGTTGAACAGTGAGTTCTAGGAAGTTGGCCTTCATGTATGTGCAGGCCCCTATTGTACTAAGTAATATTTATTGATATTGGCCAGTGAGTAAATATTGTGGGTCACAAATCCCACTGAGGTTTTTCCCTTACCAAGTTTCCTCACCAAAAATATTTGTGTTATGGTGTGCATTGATGCTGATTCTTTTGTTTCTCTTTACTATATTATTATTTGCTTACCGGTATATTAATTTTAGTTATAAAGTTGCAAATAAGTTTAAATCTTTCATCTATCGATCAGACACTGATTCACGCCCCCTCTCAGTGTCTTTGGGATTAACCAAATATCTAACATCTTCAACACTATTCTCACTAAATTCTGGTTCATGGTACTCATGAAGATCTACAATATTGAATATAGGTGAAATACTTAGAATATCTGGTAACTCTACTTCATATGCATTTCCAGAACTAAACTTCTTCAAAATCCTGCAAGGTCCAAACTTATACATGTGTAACTTATTATAAGTTCCAATCAGGAATCTCTCTTTTCTTAGATATACCATCACTTCATCACCAACTTCAAATTCTTTATGTCTCATCTTCCTTCTCCTTATACTTGTTGTTCATGTCCTCCAAATGCTTCTTAACTTGAATAAACAACGCTATCATGTGATCTACAAAGTCTTTTGCTTTTGAACTTCTCCAGTCTTAATTGCTAATGTCTCTCAATTCTGATATACCTCTAGGATGCACTCTAATAACAATCTCAAAAGGTGTTTTTCTGGTACTTGTATTCATTGAATTATTGTAGGAAAACTCTACTTTTGCAAGGATTAAATCCCAACTTCCGGTTTTATCTCCCACTAAACATCTCAACAAATTTCTCAAACTCCAATTAATAACTTCTATCTCTCCATCAGTCTATGGATGAAAAGTAGAACTGAACTTCAAATCTATCTTCATCTTCTTCCAAAGTGTTCTCCAAAAATAGCTAACAAACTTAGTATCTCTATCGAAAACTATTCTCCTAGGTAGTCCATGCAATCTCACCACTTCCTTAAAAAATAGGTTTGCAACATGCAATGCATCTGATGTATTTCTACAAGGTATGAAATGAGACATCTTCAAGAATCTATCCACCACCACAAATATAGAATCATTTCATGTTGGTTTCTTAGGCAATAGAAGTACAAAATCCATGCTTATATCCTCCCAAGGTCTTATCGGTATTGTTAAAGGTTTATACAATCCCACATTCTGACTACTACCTTTTGCAACTTGACAAACTCTACAAATTTGCACATATCTCTTAACATCCTTATGAATATGGGCCCAAATGTACTACCCACTCACCAATGCTACTATTTTTTCAATGCCAAAATGTCCAGCTAAACCTCCACTATGTTTCTCCTTTATCAGATTATCCCTCATAGAACTCTTAGGTATGCACACTTGAACTTCTATGAATAACATCTTATCCTAAATGAAGTTATCCAACCATTTTCTTTTGTCTACCATAACTGGTTCTGTACATGCTTTCCAAGGTTCTGCAAAATCTGGGTCTTCATCATATAAGGTCTTCAAATCTTTAAATCCTAATACTGTCACTCTCATCTCTGTTAGCAAATTCTTTCTCCTACTCAATGCATCAAAAAGTTTGTTAGATTTCCCACTTCTATGCTTCAACACAAAGGTGTAACTCTGCAAGAATTCTACCCCTCACATGTCTTTGGTTCAACTTACTCTGACTGTTCAAATACTGCAAAGCTTGATGATCTGTATAAAACACAAAATCCTTAGGCAACAAGTAATGTCTCTACTTCTTCAAGGCTTGAACTATTGAATAAAACTCCTGATCATACACTGAATATCTCCTCCGGGCATCATTCAATTTCTCATTGAAATAGGCTACTACTCTTCCTTCTTGACTCAAGACTCTTCCTATAGCTATTCCACTTGCATCACAATCCACTTGAAATACTTTATTGAAATCCGCTAAAGCTAATACAAGCTACGCAGTCACTTTCTACTTCAACAGTTCAAAACTTTTTTTGCTCCGGTGGTCCACTTGAATTCCTTCTGATCTCCTCTCATGGTCTCAGTCATAGGGTTACAAACTGAACTGAAATTTTTGATAAACTTTCGATAAAAAACTAGCCAATCCATGAAATAATCTTACCTCTCCAATGCTTTTTGGTGTATGCCACTCAACAATTTCTTTCACTTTCTTAGGTTCTATTTTCAAACCATCCTCATAAATCACAAATCCCAAATAGATTAACTCATCCTTCATGAAAGTACACTTCTTGATATTGATCAGTAACTTATGTTCTCTCAATCTCTGCAAAAATTTTCTTAACGAAAACAAATGATCCTCTTTTGTCTTACTAAAAATCAGAATGTCATCCAAATACATAGTAACAAACTTACCCAATAATTTCTTCAATACCTCATTCATTAGCCTCATGAAAGTACTCAGTGCATTAGTCAATCCAAAAGGTATCACCGACCATTCATACAATCCTTCATTTGTCTTAAATGTTGTCTTCCACTCATCACCTTTGATCTTGATCTGAAGATATCCACTCTTCAAATCTATCTTTGTAAATTATTTTGCTCCACTCAAACAGTCCATTATGTCATCCATCCTAGGCAAAGGAAACCCATATTTCAATGTGATCTTGTTTATTGCTCTTGAATCAGTACACATCCTCCATTCTCCATTCTTCTTAGGTGATAATATTGCTAGTACTGCACAATGTCTTAGACTCTCTTGACCAAACCTTTCTTCAACAACTCCTACACTTGTCTATTTAGTTCTTCATTCTCTGTCGGTGTGGAGCTTTGTTAGGAAAACTAGCTCTGGGAACCAAGTCTATGCAATGAGTAATACTTCTTACAGGTGGAAATCCATCAGGTACATTATTTGAAATGATGTCCTCATATTCTGTCAGCAAATATTTTATTTCTTCTAGGTGTTCTCCTTCTGGTTCTGGTCTCTCAGTCTTCTTAAGAATTAAGGGAAAGCACACATTCTCATGTCTTAGTCCATCCATGAATTTCCTTCCATCTACTAAACAAATTTTATTCAAAGGTTCCTCCAAAGGTAACAAGGTTTGCTTCATCCCATTGGCCACAATAGTGAATGTATTCTTCCTTCCATCATGTACTGCTTGTCTATCAAACTAGCAAGGTCTGCCCAATAAAAGATGACAAATATCCATAGGCATAATATCACACAAGAATTCATCATGATAATTCCCAATTTTTAATTTCACCAAATATTGTTCACTTACTAGCAACTTATGTTCATCTTGAATCTAGTCTATTTGATAAGGCTTAGAGTGTTTCAATCTCTCCAATTTCAACTTATTCACCATCTCTTCTGAAGATTATCTGAACTACCACTATCTATAACAAATTTACAAAACTTATTAGATACCTTGCATTTGGTCTTAAACAGATTCTTCCTTTGGAAAGGCTCTTCATCTCTTTGGGTATGACACAAATCTCTTCTCGTCATCAATAGTTCTCCATCTTCCGATTTATTGTCTGATCCAGTTGGGTTTTCCTCTACCACTGCTGCTCTTCCTATAGTTTTTGTCTTCTTACACTGGAATGCACGATGTCCTCCTCCACACTTAAAGCAAGTTCCTCTGAATGTCCTCTTATCTTGTCTTCCGGTAACCATCTGGTTCTCTTTTTCGATAGAAATTTCTATCATCCTTGCGGTATGAATTACCTTCTTTTCTCACTTCCTTGTCCTTTCTCTAATCTGTACTGGTTCCTTTTCCTTGGATATATTCTCTTCCTCCTTGAAATATTCCTCCAATAAATCTTCCACCTCTACCTCTTTGCCTCTGCTCATGTCTTTTGTTTAACTTCTCTTCTGCCTTTAGGGCATACTAGTAAGCCTCTTTAACACTCTCAAATTTGATCATACTCAATTCATCTTGTATAGACATCTGCAATCCATTCAAATATCTTGCAACTTGTTCAACTTCATCATCAATATGTCCGGATTTGATGTTAAACTTGTTAAATGCTTCGGTGTACTCCTTCACACTAGATTCCTTAGTGTTTTTCCTACTCAAAACCCGTAAAAACATTTCCTCATCTGGATCAAGTGCCAGAAGGTTTTCCTATTCTACCGAGGCTTCTTCTCCATAATCTTCACTTACATCTTCAATGTGTTGGCCTCTCCTCTGGGATGCATCCATAACTTCTAACCAGGTTGGTATTCCTTGCAACATCTCCATCACAATAGGGTCTTCATTCCCAAGTGCTCCATCATTCCTAGTTCCTCTTTGTGCCATCGTTCATGCTAGTCCTCTGCAGCTGTAGCTCAGATTCGCGGTTCTACCACCCTACAACCAAATTTTAGGACATGCAACCTCCGGAACAAAACTTCGCTCTAATACCACTTGAAGCAGTCGTTGGTGAGGAGGGACCTCAAAGAGATCAATCCAGACCGGTCAGCAAGAGTAAACACAATGAAAACACAAAGATATTATGGAGGCAATGCAGAACATATTGTTTTATTGCATGAAATTTGATTACATCCAACCAGTAACAACCGGGTTACAACATACTGACTCACAGGCTTGGTAGAATAGGTCACAACCAGGACCTTGAATCTTATGATCTATCTTCTATGCACACTCTAGCTACTTGATTCTCTGATTGATTCTCCTTGATTACATTCTAATGCATAATTATAAATATATATATCAATCCAAAGGATCCAGTCCGCCCAAAAGGGATCAAAACCCAAAGAACAAGACCTAACGTGCAAAATAAAAAAAGGTCGGCCTCTACCAAGAGATTCCTCTAAAAAATCCAAAGGATGAAATGCAGATCACAAAAAAAGATCAGCCACATGCCAAGGAACATCGAAATCAATGTCCAAGGCTCCGCAAACTTCAGAATGGGTTCTGACAGATCACCAAAATAGGTCCAGGCAACTAGTAACAAAGGAACAACTGGTAGTGATATCTTGTCAAAAAATGATCCAAATGCGATGCAGTCTAGAAGCAAGAAAGATGACCAAGTCGTCAAGTAGAATCCAACTCCACAGGATCTGGTGAGCCAAAACTGGGACATACAAAAAGGAAAATTGAAACTACAAACAAAAAGGAAAATATTTCTGGTTGATGCAAGATTGTTGTGAACCAGGGATACTCTTGCATCAACATTGATCATTGTGCACGTAATTGATGATTTTCTCTAGTGTGTTAGTGTTCTTCATATCTGTGGTCGACAGGATGCTTGTAGTATGTTGCGGATGTTTGATGCATAATTCCTGGAGGTGTTTCATATTTGAGGCATGTGATATGGGTCTGTGTTGTGTCTTGGCCAAAATTGCTTAGTCCTCATGTGATATTGTAGCGTGTGTGGTTATATTTTTGTAATTAGGTGATGAGTGTTGAGATGACCTTGATGATCTTCACAAGAGTTGATGTCATGTATAAATAAATGTAATATCTTTGTAATTGTGTGTGTATATGGATGAGAATTAGAATGTATGTGTGATGAATGTATACATCTTTCAGAGGCAAAGAAGAAGTGTGAGAACAAGGAAGTTGTTATCTACTTAACTAGAACTGTAACTAGGCATTAAGGAGACACTATTCTTTCAATTCATGATCTTCCAGATGTAATCCAAATCTGTTTGTAAGATAGTGAGTCTTCCCTAGGCTGCATCCCTTGTTGTTTTGAGTAGTGAGCTCTAGGCAGTGTGCTTGAATTCATGTGCATTCCCCATTGCAATATTCCATATACTTCTAATAGAGTATCATCATATTGTGGGTAGGTTTCCACTGTGGTTTTTCCCTTGACAAGGTTTTCCACATCAAAAATCTTGGTGTTATGTTTCTTCTTGATGTGTTTTTTATTTATGCTTTCATACTTAATTATCAGATCTATTAATAAGTTTGATTTATGTAAGTTTGTGAGACAATTGATTCACCCCCCCTCTCAGATGTCTACTGGTTATCAAAGATATTTCATCAATTGCTATCAAAGAATGTTCCTTCGAAGAATCTTAACCACTTGAGGTGATCCGGGATGGTGACTTACAAGAAGGACAATCCAAGATTTGATGGAACTAATTACTCACTTTGGAAGAGCTGCATGGAGTGTCATTTGAGATGCATTAGTGAATCTTACTGGACTATTACAAAGAATAAGTATATTGTTCCTGCTAATGGACCTACAACTCCAATGAGATAAAGGAAGTTGAATGTAATATTAGAGCCAAGGAAGCATTATTGAGTGCATTGACTGATTCTAAGATGACAAATGTTCTAGAATTTCAGACTGCTCATGAGATCTAGAACAAGTTGGAAACTTTGTATGAAGGTGATAGTTATGTAAATATTGCTAAGTTGTAGAGCTTAAAGGGAAAGTATGAGATGTTGAGGATGGGTGAAGATGCGAACATTAATTATTTTATGCAGAAGGTGAATGAACTGGTGTGCAATATCAGATGTTCTAATGGAGAATTGGAAGAATCAAAGATTGTTGCTAAAGTGCTCAGATCCTTACCTGCATCCTAAAAACATAAAGTTGCTGCTATTGAGGAGATCTATACTGTGACTGATGTGATTAGAGACGTGTTGTTGGTAAGCTTTCAACCTTTGAGTTAAGTGAGTTTGGTGATTCCCTTCCTAAGGTAGAATGTGCATTCAAAGCCACTATTTCCAGAAAGGATAAGCAAAGATATGATCTAGGAGAAAGTTTTTCAAGGAGGATGTCAAGATATGAGAAAGAGATGAAGGAAATGGAGGAAGAAGAGTGAGATCTTGAGGAGCTTGAAGCATTGATTTCCAAGAGATTACCTAAATGAGTCGGTAGGTATGAAGGAAAGTTGCCTCTTAAATGTTTTTCTTGCAATAAGATAGGTCATTTTGCCTCAAGGTGTCCTAAAAGAGTTCATAGAAAATATTACAAGATTAAATTTCAGATGAGATGTTATTATGCTGCTGATGAAGGTGTGTCAGATGATGAATTGAATAAAGGAAATACAAGTGATAATGAATGGGTGCTTATTGCTATCAAGGAAGATGATCCAATACCTACTGATTCTACTAGCTATATGAATGTGGAAATAGATTTGGCTTCACCAATTGAAGAGAAAGATGAATGAGTGATTGACAGTGGAAGCTATCATCATATGATAGGTGATAAGAGTAAGTTTGTGAGCTTGGAAAAGTATGAAGGAGAAATTGTGAAGTTTGGAGATGATAAATCTGGTATAATCCATGGGAGAGGTTCTATTTCTCTTGATGGTAAGCACAATACTGATGATGTCTTGTATGTGGAAGGCCTAAAGCATAATCTTTTGAGTGTTGGATATATGGTTGACAAGGGATATGATCTTCAATTCAAGAATGTAGAGTGTAAAATATTAGGTAGCTCTGGAATTGAGATTACATCAGGTACATAGACTAAGGGTAATATCTTTCACTTAAATAGTGTCGGTAAAGGATGTTTGATTTCAAGTTGATGAAAGTTGGTTGTGGCATAGAAGGATGTGTCATGTGAATTTTGATAACATTGTTAAGATAAGTTATACTCAGGCTATGAGAGATCTTCCTAAGTTGATGAAACCGGTTAACCCTATGTGCAAGGAATTTCAGTTAGGGAAACAAACCAAAATTAATTTTAGGCCTAAGATGAATTCTTTAAATGGATTATTTGATCTTGTGCATACTGATTTGTGTGGACCTTCTAGAGTTAGAAGCTTACAAAGAGACAAATGTTTCATGTTGATGATTGATGACTATTCTAGGATGATGTGGGTTACTTTCTTGAGGGAGAAACCTGAAGCCTTAGAGAAATTCAATATTTTCAAAGCTATGGTTGAGACTGAGACATGTTTGAAGCTGAAGTGTCTGAGATCCGACAGAGGTGGAGAATTCATTTCTAGTGAGTTTAATGAATATTGTGAAGAGCATGAGATAAGAAGATAATTGTATGCTCTGAGAACCCCTCAGCAAAATTGAGTTGTGGAAAGAAAGAACATAACTATTCAAGAAGCTTCTAGAAGCATGATTTTGGAAGGAAATGTTTCGCATGTCTATTGGAGAGAAGCTGTGAGTACTACTATTTACACTCTTAACGGGGTGCACATCAAAGGTGATACTGGTAAGATTCCTTATGAATTATGTTTTGGTCATGCTCCTACTGTTAAATATTTTAGAATTTTTGGAAGTAAATGTTATATCAGAAGAGATGAATATTTAGGAAAGTTCAATGCTAGATGTGATGAAGGAATATTTCTTGGTTATTCAAATAAAAGCAAGGCCTACTGATGTTATAACAACAAATTGAAAAAGATAATTGAGAGTGAAAATGTCAGGGTTGATGAAAGCAATAAAAAACAGTACAGATCTTACAGATATGATTTAGATGATCATAATGACAGTGCAAACAAAGGGAAACAACCTCTAAGTCATAATCAAGTTTAGACTATTTCGGTTAATCTAGTGAATCAAGAGGAAGGAACTCATTCAAGTATAGAAAAAAGAAATCAAGAGTCTAAAATTAAAAAAAATTCTAAGACTCCTAGGTATGTAAGATTGAATCATTCTGAAAATCAGATCATAGGAGATAGAAATAAAGGTGTTCAAACTAGAAGAAGAATTGTTGCAGATTAGGTTGAGTATTATTTGATTTCTAAGATTGAACATAAGGATGTGAATGAAGCATGTAAAGATGAACATTGGGTATTTAAGAAATGGAAGATGAATTGAATCGGATTGAAAGAAACAATACATGGATTCTTGTTCCTAGACCTAAAAACAAAAATGTAAGTCAAACCTGTATACACCTAAAAATGGTCTAAAGATAATTAATTGAATAAGCAATTATTTAATTAATCCCCCTTCCTAATTTAATTGAATTCATTAGCAATTTGATTAAATTATCCCATTCATCTACTTATTAATAAATCTAAGGATTTATTTAATAGGTTCATTTCAATAGTCCCCTTTGATTAATTAATTCAAAATAATTAATCCCTCCCCCATTTAATTGATTTCTTCTAATTCCCTAATTAATTAAAACAAATCAATTTATGAGTTGTTGAAAGTTAATTTGCCTTTCCTATTATTTTAATTTTTTAATTCAAATTTCCCACATGCCTCCTAACATCTAACCACCTAACTTAACCATCCCTCTAACCTAACCCATTTCACCTAACCTTGGGTTTAACTAACCCTATCCTATCTTTCACATCCCAACCTCCTTATCGTAACCTCCTATGGTGTGGATATTCTCCCCTTGAGACACATGGCACTTTGGCCACATGTCTCCTCTCTTGGACACTTGCCCTCTTATGAGAAAGGCTCCTTGACACTTGTCACCACAAAGATGACAAGTGTCCCTCCCTCCTCTAATTTCACCCTTGATATCTTCAGACTCAATCTTGACCATTGATTCCTGCCACCTCACCCCTGGCCTTGGAAATCCTATAAATATCCCCCATTTTGGAGCACAAAGGATCCCATCTCATATCAATTTAGGCATTGTTACTATAGGCATATCCATTCTAGCATATCATTTGAGCATTGTTATTATAGGCAATTGCATCTTAGATCTAGTTTAATTGTTGAATCATGTAGCTTAATCAATCTCTTTTCTAGCTTAATTGCATCATCATCATCATAGCTTAATCATGCATATAATTAGCTTAATTAGCCTCTTGAATAAATCTAGCATAATCAATCTCATATAGCTTGCATATCATTATCATTTTAAATCATCTGTCTAGGTGTAGTCAAGTCACTGGGATTGCTTATCCAAATCTGAGAGAAAATCCACACTTGCATCTTTTAGGAGGTGATAGGTCGCTTTGTCATGGTTTATCTTTCATTTTCTTTTAATTTGCTAACCATGCTTGTAGTGATCTATTGAGTGTTTGTGTTGTAGCTGCAAGTATCCTACTTCACACACACACCATTTTGGCACCCACGATGGGGTTGGAAATCTTATTTTTGGCCTCTTAGCATCATCAAATTTTTAATTTCGTAGGTTTCTGGCTGGGTCTGATTCAGAATCTCGTACAAGTACCTTTGTAGTATCATACGAGTTTCTTTGTGTACTCGTACTCGTATGTGAGAATACTCATATGAGTAGGTGAGAATACTCATATGAATTTCTACTTCTATGTTTTCAAAATAGATTACATTTGAGGGTTTTCATGCTTCAATTTGGCTATTACTAATGCTAACCCTGGTCTGTTTGTGAAATTTTCTAGCAGCCTAATTGGTTTTTGTAGGATGATTGTCGAAGATTACACTTGTCAAAGCTTCATTTCATCAAAACAAGATGACTACTAACGTATCTTTTTTGCAGGTTGCCTAAGGAGAACTCAACCAAATTTTGTGTCTTCTTTAAGTTTTTTAGACACACTTATTTTGCTAATGGTAAATGAACATCTTGTTTTTTATTTTTGAGAAGTTGTCTAAAAGGTAGGAGAGTATGCTCTTGTCCATTTGGACAATCAGAAATCTTGACCCTTGAAGCGCTTCTACATTTCAGATTTGATTACCTTTAGCGGGTCTGTCATAGTGGGAAAAAGTAATCATCCTGTGAGAACAACCCAAGTGAGTACAACTAGACCTAGGCTTTCTTACTCACTCTAAAAAATAGGCCTCTCGGGATTAAATTATCAAAGGATGGGATTATTTGAGTTTTCTATTTTGAGATCTCTCATATCATACATTTAGTAGGGCCTTGCGGTCTCAATCACACTTGCATGACTACTTCTTGTTTCGGTACCTTGTTGGGCTATAGGCCTCAATTGCGCTTGCATGAATGCAAGGGGGTAATTTCAAATGGAAACCCTTACTAAGAACCCAAAGATAGAAGCTACCTAATTCACCTCTGAAAGGGGGATAATATTTGTACAAGAGAGATAGTAACTCTCCCAAGACACTTGCCATATCATGCGTCGATTAGCATTTGGAGTCAGCTAATACGATGTTGAGAATCCATTGCATGAGACAAGGGTCATATTCTGATTAGCTATTCGGTGTGTACCTAAGTTTGCAAGAAAAGGTTTTCTCTCTCAACCAACATCCTTAGGATTTAGTGTTTTGTGCTTGAGGGCACTTATCATATCACATGTTTGTTGTGTCTTCATCCTTGAAACAAAAAATCAGACATCTAAAACTAGAAAACATAAGAAAAACATCAAACTTCATTGATCAAAAATCCGTCCAAACAAAATTTTGGTCTCTGTTCTGTCCTCAGTCATACGATTTTTCTAGTTTGTCATACGAGAAATCTATTTTATCATCTGGTTCGGTGAGAATTGTCGTACAAGTTAGTTTAATAGAGGATTTTGTGTTATCTTTGATAGATAAAGCACTGAGAGGGGGGGGTGCATTAGTGACACCAAAAACAATACTACTTTAAACATTGACCAGTAGATAAACTTAACAAGTTTGTTAAACACTATGCATGTATTCCAAAATGATATTAATGCATCCACAATAAGTAAAACATCCACCATAACACAAGTGTTTATACGTGGAAAACCCAAATGGGAAAAACTACGGTGAGATGAGACTCACAAGTTAACTATCTGCAGTAATAGGTAACTGATCGGTTAAGGTCTACAAACATGCTTTGCTAGGAGCGAATCCTGTTAAAGATCTCAAAGCTCTATTAGGAGCTATACCTTGTTAAAGGTAGTACCTTGTTAGGAGTAACCTCAGTAGAGGATTTCTGAATCCAAACTAATGGATCACCTCGTTAAAGGATTTTTACAATGAACCTTGTTAGAGCTTACTTGGTTAGGGGATTTGATTGTTGTAGTGATTAGAAAACAACAGGTGGTGTGATCTAGAAGTAGCACAACCTGCTTGAATAGATCCTCTTCTGCACACTCAAAACTGCATTACCAACATATTCACATCTTAACACTTCTATCTTTGCATCAAATCATCTCATAACATATCTCCTTTCCTCATATGAAAATTTCATCATAATGTCATTATATAGACATTTATATTTCATGTTGGCCTTACAAATTATATCACAATTTCCTAGGTGCAGTGTATCTGGACAATCAAAGATAACTCATCACAAAATACCACCAAAATTTGTTGGTTAGGATAACTCATCACACAATCAATGAATACTGGTTGGAACACCGATACCGGTTGGAGTTAACCTCTATAAAAATATAAACCAATTTTCCTCCATTGCTTCTTTGATAGTCTCTGCTGGATCTTCAAGTTGGTGTCGGGACATTCCTGTATATACCAGTTGATGACATGTACCAGTTTGACACCATCATAAGCTAAACTTCTAATACTGGTTGCAATACAAGTAATCTTTAGAAGTAATACCGGAAGACAATGTAAACATATGTGTGTGTGTACATGTTCCATCAATGACAACATATGAAGTCATTCATTATAATCATCATCAAGCCAACAATCTCCCCCTTTGGCATTGTTGGCAACACTTAGAATTTTTTTCAAACTATACAGCTTAGCGTGCTTACAAAAATTGTACACATGTATTTTTTACTCCTACCCCCCCTTAACAATGCATAAAATTTTCACAACACATACATATTTCTACTCCCCCTTTGAAAACAATGCCAAATTGAAAAAGTAAAATAGATACAGATATAGCAAAAATTTGCAGCAAAAGATTACATATACAAAACTTTAAAGTCCGAATTAAGGATTGTTCATTGCAATTCTCAGAAAAATGTCACTAAAAGTATGCTTCAATTAAGAAAAATCATTTTTCCATTTCTCCAGCAAGGTTTCAGTGAGCTTAGTTGTAGTCATGACCTGTGTACAAAATTATTCCATTGAATCAAGTGTACACATCTTTGGAGTAGCCAAAATTGCTTCTACATTCTTGTATGCTCTTTGTAACATGTCCACTTTTGGTCTGAGTAAATTCTTCAACTCCTTCAGAGATCAGAGTCTTTTTGCCTATTCACAATCATAGACATCTAACTTGTTTTGCAAATCATCCAAAGATTTTCCAAAAGCTAAAATTGAAACCTGTAAAGGTATGTAAGTGTTGGCATTATACACTCTAATGAAAATAGTTGCTGTTGTCATTGATGGAAAACAACTGGCAATCAACTAGCAACAGGTTTCTACACATGCACCGGCATCACATACATCATACACCGATAGGCACCAACACTGACAGGCATATTCACTGGCATCCAGATTACATAGAAAATGAAGTATACCGACACTCAAGATGACATGGGATAAAGTTTTGATTATAAGAATTATATTGTAAATGTAATTAATTATTTGTAAGTCGACTTGGTATATTGTAATAGAATCATATATGTATGAGATCTCATAGATCATTCTATATAGTGGTTGAATGGTAATGGATAGGAAATTATTGTATAAGGTGATATAGAAGACATCGAAAGGTTTTGGTTATGGTATATGACTGAACTTAAACTGGTACTGAACTAGGCATTAGAGATGCTATTTTGAGCAGTACATTGTATTAGATTTAATTATCCATAGTGTAGTCAGTGAGACTGTTTTGAGCAATGCGCTCCAGGCAGTTGGCCTTCCTACATGTGCAGGCCCCTATTGTAAGTAGTGTTTATTCATATTGGCCAGTGAGTAAATATTGTGGGTCACAAATCCCACCAAGGTTTTTCCCACACCAGGTTTCCTCGTTAAAATATCTTGTGTTATGGTGTGCATTTATGTTGTCTCTGTTTATTTATGTTTACTACACAATTTCTTGTTTACCGGTACATTGTTTTGCGTTGCAAAGATATAAACAAGTTCAAAGATTTAATTAACCGGTTAGACACTGATTCACCCCCCCCTCTCAGTGTCTTTGGGACTATCATTGAATCTAACAATTGGTATGATCCAGTAGACTAAGACCATTCTCTCCGACAACATAAAATTTATGCAGAGCATAAATCTAATTTTGGCAGACATTTTTCAAATTGTAACCAACCAGTTACAAGCGATGAGGTAGCATTTTTGTATACTTTGATTCTTTTTCACATCCTTTGTCATTGATGTCAAAGGGGGAGTAGTATGGTGCAAAATAAAGAGTAGTATAAAGAAAATGCACAGACGAGATCACTTGCTCAAGGGGAGCACACTTCTTTTTGTATTTCATTTTTGGGATAGTAGTTTTGGATTTTTCTCATGAGTGTTGCCATCAATGCCAAAGGGGGAGATTGTTGGCATTCTACACTCTAATGAGAATAGTTGATGTTGTCATTGATGGCAAACAACTGGCAATCAACCAGCAATAGGTTTCTACACATACACAGGCATCACAAACATCATACACCGATAGGTGTCGGCACTGGCAGGCATATTCACCGGCATCCAGATTACATCGGAAATGAAGTATACCGACACTCAAGCTGACATGGGATAAAGTTTTGCTTATATGAATTATATTGTAAATGTAATTAATTATTTGTTAGCTGACTTGGTATATTGTAATAGACTCATATATGTATGAGATCTGATAGGTCATTTTGTATAGTGGTTGAATGGTAATGGATAGGAAATTATTGTATAAGGTGATATAGAAGATAGTGAAAGGTTTTGGTTATGGTATATGACTGAGCTTAAACCGGTATTGAACCAGGCATTAGAGATTCTATTTTGAGTAGTACATTGTATTATATTTAATTATCCATATTATAGTCAGTGAGACTCTTTGGAGCAGTGCACTCCAGGCAGTTGGCCTTCCTGCATGTACAGGCCCCTTTTGTAAGTAGTATTTATTCATATTGGCTAGTGAGTAGATATTGTGGGTCACAAATCCCACCGAGGTTTTTCCCACACTAGGTTTCCTTGTTAAAATATCTTGTGTTATGGTGTGCATTTATGTTGTCTTTGTTATTTCTATTTACTGCACTATTTCTTGTTTACAGGTACGTTGTTTTGGGTTGCAAAGATATAAATAAGTTCAAAGATTTAATTAACCAGTTAGACACTGATTCATCCCCACCTCTTAGTGTCTTTGGGACTATCATTGAATCTAACAATTGGTATGATCTAGCAGACTGAGACCATTCTCTTAGACAACAAGAAATTCATGCAGAGCCTAAATCTAATTTTGGTAGACATTTTTCAAATTGTAACCAACCGGTTACAAGCGATTAGGTAGAATTTTTGTATTATTTGATTATTTTTGACATCCTTTGTCATTGATGTCAAAAGGGGAGTAGTATGGAGAAAAATAAAGAGTAGTATGGAGAAAAATAAAGAGTATTATGGAGAAAATGCACATAGGAGATCACTTGCTCAGGGGGAGCACACTTCTTTTTGGATTTCATTTTTGGGATAGCAGTTTTGGATTTTTCTCATGAGTGTTGCCATCAATGCCAAAGGGGGAGATTGTTGGCATTCTACACTCTAATGAGAATAGTTGATGTTTTCATTGATGGCAAACAACTGGCAATCAACCGGCAACAAGTTTCTACACATGTAATGACATCACAAACATCATACACCGACAGGCACTGGCACCGATAGGCATATTCACCGGCTTCCAAATTACACCGGAAATGAAGTATACTGGCACTCATGTCGACATGGGATAAAGTTTTTCTTATATGAATTATATTATAAATGTAATTAATTATTTGTAATTCAACTTGGTATATTGTAATAGACTCATATATGTATGAGATCTCATAGGTCATTTTGTATAGTAGTTGAATGGTAATGGATAGGAAATTATTGTATAAGGTGATATACAAGACAGTGAAATGTTTTGGTTATGGTATATGATTGAACTTAAACCGGTACTGAACCAGACATTAGAGATGCTATTTTGAGTAGTTTGTATTAGATTTAATTATCCATATTGTAGTCAGCGAGACTCTTTTGAGCAATGCGCTGTAGGCAATTGGCCTTCTTGCATGTGCAGGCCCCTATTGTAAGTAGTATTTATTCATATTGGCCAGTGAGTAAATATTGTGGGTCATAAATCCCGTAGAGGTTTTTCCCACACTGGGTTTTCTCGTTAAAATATCTTGTGTTATGGTCTGCATTTATGTTGTCTCTGTTTATTTTTGTTTACTGCACTATTTCTTGTTTACCGGTACATTGTTTTTGGTTGCAAAGTTATAAACAAGTTGAAAGATTTAATTAACCAGTTAGATACTTATTCATCCCCCCTCTCAGTGTCTTTGGGACTTTCATTGAATCTGACAATTGGTATGATCCAGCAGACTGAGACCATTATCTCTGACAACAAAAAATTCATGCAGAGCATAAATCTAATTTTGGAAAACATTTTTCAAATTGTAACCAACCGGTTACAATTGATGAGGTAGCATTTTTGTATTCTTTGATTCTTTTTGACATCCTTTATCATTGATGTCAAAGGGGGAGTAGTATGGTGAAAAATAAAGAGTAGTATGAAGAAAATGCACAGAGGAGATCACTTTCTCAGGGGGAGCACACTTCTTTTTGGATTTCATTTGGTGGGATAGCAGTTCTGGATTTCTCATGGGTGTTGCCATCAATGCCAAAGGGGGAGATTGTTGGCATTCTACACTCTAATGAGAATTGTTGATGTTGTCATTGATGGCAAACAATTGGCAATCAACCGGCAATAGGTTTCTACACATGCACCGACATCACAAACATCATACATCGACAAGTGCTGGCACTGGCAGGCATATTCACCGACATCCAAATTACACTGGAAATGAAGTATACTGATACTCAAGCTGACATGGGATAAAGTCTTGCTTATATGAATTATATTGTTAATGTAATTAATTATTTGTAAGCCGACTTGGTATATTGTAATAGACTCATATATGTATGAGAACTCATAGGTCATTTTGTATAGTGGTTGAATGGTAATGGATATGAAATTATTGTATAAGGTGATATAGAAGACAACAAAAGGTTTTGGTTATGGTAAATGACTGAGCTTAAATTGGTATTGAACCAGGCATTAGAGATGCTATTTTGAGCAGTACATTGTATTATACTTAATTATCCATATTGTAGTCAGTGAGACTCTTTTGAGTAGTGTGCTCCAGGCAGTTGGCCTTCTTGCATGTGCAGACCCCTATTGTATGTAGTATTTATTTAGATTGGACAATGAGTAAATATTGTGGATAACAAATCCCACCGAGGTTTTTCCCACACCGGGTTTCCTCGTTAAAATATCTTGTGTTATGGTGTGCATTTATGTTGTCTCTATTATTTCTATTTACTGCACTATTTCTTGTTTACTGGTAAATTGTTTTGGGTTGCAAAGATATAAATAAGTTCAAAGATTTAATTAACCGATTAGACAATGATTCATCCCCCCCTCTCAGTGTCTTTGGGACTATCATTGAATCTAACAAATGGTATGATTTAGCAGACTGAGACCATTCTCTCAGACAACAACAAATTCATGTAGAGCCTAAATCTTATTTTGGTAGACATTTTTCAAATTGTAACCAACTGGCTACAGGAGCTGAGGTAGAATTTTTGTATTCTTTGATTATTTTTGACATCCTTTGTCATTGATGTCAAATGGGGAGTAGTATGGAGAAAAATAAAGAGTATTATGAAGAAAATACATAGAGTACATCACTTGCTCAAGGGGAGCACACTTCTTTTTGGATTTCATTTTTGGGATAACAGTTTTGGATTTTTCTGATGAGTGTTGCCATCAATGCCAAAGGGGGAGATTGTTGGCATTCTACACTCTAATGAGAATAGTTGAAGTTTTCATTGATGGCAAACATCTGGCAATCAACCGGCAATAGATTTCTACACATGCACTGACATCACAAACATCATACAGCGACAGGCATTGGCACCGATAGGCATATTCACTGGCTTCTAGATTAAACTGTAAATGAAGTTTACCGGTACTCATGTCGACATGGGATAATGTTTTTCTTATATGAATTATATTATAAATGTAATTAATTATTTGTAAGCAGACTTGGTATATTGTAATAGACTCATATATGTATGAGATCTCATAGGTCATTTTGTATAGTAGTTGAATGGTAATGGATAGAAAATTATTGTATAAGGTGATATAGAAGACAGTGAAAGGTTTTGGTTATGGTATATGACTAAGCTTAAACCGGTACTAAACCAGGCATTAGAGATGCTATTTTGAGAAATACATTGTATTAGATTTAATTATCCATATTGTAGTCAGTGAGACTCTTTTGAGCAGTGCGCTCCAGGAAGTTGGCCTTCCTGCATGTGCAGGCCCCTATTGTAAATAGTATTTGTTCATATTGGCTAGTGAGTAAATATTGTGGATCACAAATCCCACTGAGGTTTTTCTAACACCGGGTTTGCTCATTAAAATATCTCGTGTTATGGTGTGCTTTTATGCTGTCTTTGTTTATTTTTGTTTACTGCACTATTTCTTATTTACCGGTACATTGCTTTGGGTTTCAAAGATATAAACAAGTTCAAAGATTTAATTAACCGGTTACACACTGATTCACCCCCCCTCTCAGTGTCTTTGGGACTATCATTGAATCTAACAATTGGTATGATCCAGCAGACTGAGACCATTCTCTCTAACAACAATAAATTCATGCAGAGCATAAATCTAATTTTGGCAGACATTTTTCAAATTGTAACCAATCGGTTACAGGCGATGAGGTAGCATTTTTGTATTCTTTGATTCTTTTTGACATCCTTTGTCATTGATGTCAAAGGGGGAGTAGTATGGTGAAAAATAAAGAGTCGTATGAAGAAAATGCACAGAGGAGATCACTTGCTTAGGGGGAGCACACTTCTTTTTGGATTTCATTTTTGGGATAGAAATTTTGGATTTTTCTCATGAGTGTTGCCATCAGTGCCAAAGGGGGAGATTGTTGGCATTCTACACTGTAATGAGAATAGTTGATGTTATCATTGATGGAAAACAATGGGCAATCAACTGGCAACAGGTTTCTACACATGCACGGGCATCACAAATATCATACAAGGCAGGTACTAGGACTAGTAGGCATATTCACTGGCATCTAGATTACACCAGAAATGAAGTATACCGATACTCAAGCCGACATGGGATAAAGTTATGCTTATATGAATTATATTGTAAATGTAATTAATTATTTGTAAGCCGACTTGGTATATTGTAATAGACTCATATATGTATGAGATCTCATAGGTCATTTTGTATAGTGATTGAATGGTAATGGATAGGAAATTATTGTATAAGGTGATATAGAAGACAATGAAAGGTTTTGGTTATGGTATATGTCTGAGCTTAAACTGGTACTGAATGAGACATTAGAGATGTTATTTTGAGTGGTACATTGTATTATATTTAATTATCCCTATTGTAGTCAGTGAGACTCTTTTGAGCAGTGCGCTCTAGGCTGTTGGCCTTCCTGCATGTGCAGGCCCCTATTGTAAGTAGTATTTATTCATATTGGCCAGTGAGTAAATATTGTGTGTCACAAATCCCACCGAGGTTTTTCCCACACCGGGTTTCCTTGTTAAAATATCTTTTGTTATGGTGTGCATTTATGCTGTCTCTGTTATTTCTGTTTACTGCACTATTTCTTCCTTATCGGTACCTTGTTTTGGGTTGCAAAGATATAAATAAGTTCAAAGATTTAATTAACTAGTTAGACATTGATTCATCCCCCCTCTCAGTGTCTTTGGGACTGTCATTGAATCTAACAATTGGTATGATCTAGTAGACTGAGACCATTCTCTCAGACAACAACAAATTAATGCAGAGCCTGAATCTAATTTTGGGAGACATTTTTCAAATTGTAACCAGCCAATTATAGGTGATGAGGTAGAATTTTTGTATTCTTTGATTATTTTTGACATCCTTTGTCATTTATTTCAAAGGAGGAGTAGTATGGAGAAAAATAAAGAGTAGTATGAAGAAAATGCACAGAGGAGATCACCTGCTCAGGGGGATCACATTTCTTTTTGGATTTCATTTTTGGGATAGAAATTTTGGATTTTTCTCATGAGTGTTACCATCAATGCCAAAGGTGGAGATTGTTGGCATTCTACACTCTAGTGAGAATAGTTGATGTTTTCATTAATGGCAAACAACTGGCAATCAACCGACAATAGGTTTCTACACATGCACCGACATCACAAACATCATACACCGATAGGCACTAGCACCAACTGACATATTCACTGGCTTCCAGATTAAACCGAAAATGAAGTATACTAACACTCATGCCGACATAGGATAAAGTCTTGCTTATATGAACTATATTATAAATGTAATTAATTATTTGTAAGCCGAATGGGTATATTGTAATAGACTCATAGATGTATGAGATATCATAGGTCCTTTTGTATAGTAGTTGAATGGTAATGGATAGAAAATTATTGTATATGGTGATATAGAAGACAGTGAAAGGTTTTGGTTATGGTATATGACTGAGCTTAAACCGGTACTTAACCAGGCATTAGAGATGCTATTTTCAGCAGTACATTGTATTAGATTTAATTATCCATATTGTAGTAAGTGAGACTCTTTCGAGGAGTGCGCTCCAGGCAGTTGGCCTTCCTCCATGTCCAGGCCCTTATTGTAAGTAGTATTTATTCATATTGGCCAGTGAGTAAATATTGTGGGTCACAAATCCCACCGAGGTTTTTCCCACACCGGGTTTCCTCGTTAAAATATCTTGTGTTATGGTGTGCATTTATGTTGTCTCTATTTATTTATGTTTACTACACTATTTCTTGTTTACTGGTACATGTTTTGTGTTGCAAAGATATAAACAAGTTCAAAGATTTAATTAACTGGTTAGACACTGATTCACCCCCCCCCCCCCTCTCAGTGTCTTCAGGACTGTCATTGAATCTAACAATTGGTATGATCCAGTAGACTGAGACCATTGTCTCCGACAACAACAAATTCATGTAGAGCATAAATCTAATTTTGGCAGACATTTTTCAAATTGTAACCAACCGGTTACAGGCGATGAGGTAGCATTTTTGTATACTTTGATTCTTTTTCACATCCTTTGTCATTGATGTCAAAGGGGGAGTAGTATGGTGCAAAATAATGAGTAGTATGAAGAAAATGCACAGAGGAGATTACTTGCTTAGGGGGAGCACACTTCTTTTTGGATTTCATTTTCGGGATAGCAGTTTTGGATTTTTCTCATGAGTGTTGCCATCAATGCCAAAGGGGGAGATTGTTGACATTCTACACTCTAATGAGAATATTTGATGTTGTCATTGATGGAAAACAACTGGCAATCAACTGGAAATAGGTTTCTACACATACACAGGCATCACAAACATCATACACCGACAGGTGCCAACACTGGCAGGAATATTCACCGGCATCCAGATTACATTGAAAATGAAGTATATCAACACTCAAGCCGACATGGGATAAAGTTTTGCTTATATGAATTATATTGTAAATGTAATTAATTATTTGTTAGCCGACTTGGTATATTGTAATAGACTCATATATGTATGAGATCTGATAGTTCATTTTGTATAGTGGTTGAATGGTAATGGATAGGAAATTATTGTATAAAGTGATATAGAAGACAGTGAAAGGTTTTGGTTATGGTATATGACTGAGCTTAAATCGGTACTGAACCAGGCATTAGAGATTCTATTTTGAGTAGTACATTGTATTATGTTTAATTATCCATATTGTAGTAAGTGAGACTCTTTTGAGTAGTACGCTCCAGGTAGTTGGCCTTCCTGCATGTGCAGGCCGCTATTGTAAGTAGTATTTATTCATATTGGCTAGTGAGTAAATATTGTGTGTCACAAATCCCACCGAGGTTTTTCCCACATTGGGTTTCCTCGTTAAAATATCTTGTGTTATGTTGTGCATTTATGTTGTCTATGTTATTTCTGTTTACTGGACTATTTCTTGTTTACCGGTACGTTGTTTTGGGTTGCAAAGATATAAATAAGTTCAAATATTTAATTAACTGGTTAGACACTGATTCATCCCCACCTCTTAGTGTCTTTGGGACTATCATTGAATCTAACAATTGGTATGATCCAGCAGACTGAGACCATTCTCTTAGACAACAAGAAATTCATGCAGAGCCTAAATCTAATTTTGGTAGACATTTTTCAAATTGTAACCAACCGGTTACAAGCGATTAGGTAGAATTTTTGTATTATTTGATTATTTTTGACATCCTTTGTCATTGATGTCAAAAGGGGAGTAGTATGGAGAAAAATAAAGAGTAGTATGAAGAAAATGCACATATGAGATCACTTTCTCAGGGGGAGCACACTTCTTTTTGGATTTCATTTTTGGGATAGCAGTTTTGTATTTTTCTCATGAGTGTTGCCATCAATGACAAAGGGGGAGATTGTTGGCATTCTACACTCAAATGAGAATAGTTTATGTTTTCATTGATGGCAAACAACAAACAATCAACCGGCAACAAGTTTCTACACATGCAGTGACATCACAAACATCATACACCGACAGGCACTAGCACCGACAGGCATATTCATCGGCTTCCAGATTACACCAGAAATGAAGTATACCGACACTCATGTCGACATGGGATAAAGTTTTGCTTATATGAATTATATTATAAATGTAATTAATTATTTGTAAGTTGACTTGGTATATTATAATAGACTCATATATGTATGAGATCTCATAGGTCATTTTGTATAGTAGTTGAATGGTAATGGATAAGAAATTATTGTATAAGGTGATATACAAGACAGTGAAATGTTTTGGTTACGGTATATGACTGAGTTTAAACCAATACTGATCCAGACATTAGAGATGCTATTTTGAGTAGTACATTGTATTAGATTTAATTATCCATATTGTAGTCAGTGAGACTCTTTTGAGCAATACGCTCCAAGCAATTGGCCTTCCTGCATGTGCATGCCCCTATTGTAAGTAGTATTTATTCATATTGGCTAGTGAGTAAATATTGTGGGTCACAAATCCCACTGAGGTTTTTCCCACACCAGGTTTTCTCATTAAAATATCTTGTGTTATGGTGTGCATTTATGTTGTCTCTGTTTATTTTTGTTTATTGCACTATTTCTTGTTTACCAGTACATTGTTTTTGGTTGCAAAGATATAAACAAGTTGAAAGATTTAATTAACTGGTTAGACACTGAGTCACCCCCCCTCTCAGTGTCTTTGGGACTTTCATTGAATCTAACAATTGGTATGATCCAGCAGACTGAGACCATTCTCTCTGACAACAACAAATTCATGCAGAGCATTAATCTAATTTTGGCAGACATTTTTCAAATTGTAACCAACTCGTTACAGGTGATGAGGTAGAATTTTTGTATTCTTTGATTCTTTTTGACATCCTTTGTCATTGATGTCAAAGGGGGAGTAGTATGGTGAAAAATAAAGAGTATTATGAAGAAAATGCACAGAGGAGATCACTTTCTCAGGGGGAGCACACTTCTTTTTGGATTTCATTTTTGGAATAGCAGTTTTGGATTTCTCATGAGTGTTGCCATCAATGCCAAAGGGGTAGATTGTTGGCATTCTACACTCTAATGAGAATAGTTGATGTTGTCATTGATGGCAAACAACTGGCAATCAATCGGCAATAGGTTTCTACACATGCACCGACATCAATAACATCATACATTGACAGGTGTCGGTACTGGCAGGCATATTCACCGATATCCAAATTACACTGGAAATGAAGTATACTGACACTCAAGCCGACATGGTATAAAGTTTTTCTTATATGAATTATATTGTTAATGCAATTAATTATTTGTAAGCCGACTTGGTATATTGTAATAGACTCATATTTATGAGATCTCATAGGTCATTTTGTATAGTGGTTGAATGGTAATGGATAGGAAATTATTGTATAAGGTGATATAGAAGACAACGAAAGGTTTTGGTTATGGTATATGACTGAGCTTAAATCGATACCGAACCAGGCATTAGAGATGCTATTTTGAGTAGTACATTGTATTATACTTAATTATCCTTATTATAGTCAGTGAGACTCTTTTGAGTAGTGCGCTCTAGGCAGTTGGCCTTCTTGCATGTGCAGACCCCTATTGTAAGTAGTATTTATTCATATTGGCTAGTGAGTAAGTATTATGGATCACAAATCCCACCAAGGTTTTTCCCACATCGGGTTTCCTCGTTAAAATATCTTGTGTTATGGTGTGCATTTATGTTCTCTCTGTTGTTTCTGTTTACTGCACTATTTCTTGTTTATCGGTACATTGTTTTGGGTTGCAAAGATATAAATAAGTTCAAAGATTTAATTAACTAGTTAGACACTAATTCATCCCCCCCTCTTAGTGTCTTTGGGACTATCATTGAATCTAACAATTGGTATGATCCAACAGACTGAGACCATTCTCTCAGACAACAACAAATTCATGCAGAGCCTAAATCTAATTTTGGCAGACATTTTTCAAATTGTAACCAACTAGTTACAGGCGATGAGGTAGAATTTTTGTATTCTTTGATTATTTTTGACATCCTTTGTCATTAATGTCAAATGGGGAGTAGTATGGAGAAAAATAAATATTAGTATAAAGAAAATGCACTTAGGACATCACTTGCTCAGGGGGAGCACACTTCTTTTTGGATTTCATTTTTGGGATAACAATTTTGGATTTTTTTCATGAGTGTTGCCATCAATGCCAAAGGGGGAGATTGTTGGCATTCTACACTCTAATGAGAATAGTTTAAGTTTTCATTGATGGCAAACATCTGGCAATCAACCGGCAACAAGTTTCTACATATGCACCAACATCACAAACATCATACACTGACAGGCATATTTACCAGCTTCCAGATTAAACCGGAAATGAAGTTTACTGACACTCATGCAGACATGGGATAAACTCATGTAGACATGGGATAAATTTTTTCTTATATGAATTATATTATAAATGTAATTAATTATTTGTAAGCCGACTTGGTATATTGTAATAGACTCATATATGTATGAGATCTCATAGGCCATTTTGTATAGTAGTTGAATGGTAATGGATAGAAAATTATTGTATAAGGTGATATAGAAGACAATGAAAGGTTTTGGTTATGGTATATGACTGAGATTAAACCGGTACTAAACCAGGCATTAGAGATGCTATTTTGAGCAATACATTGTATTAGATTTAATTATCCATATTGTAGTCAGTAAGACTCTTTTGAGCAGTGCGCTCTAGGAAGTTGGCCTTCCTGCATGTGCAGGCCCCTATTGTAAATAGTATTTATTCATATTGGCCAGTGAGTAAATATTGTGGATCACAAATCCCACTGATGTTTTTCCCACACCGGGTTTCATCGTTAAAATATCTCGTGTTATAGTGTGCTTTTATGCTGTCTCTATTTATTTCTATTTATTGCACTATTTCTTATTTACTGGTACATTGTTTTGGGTTGCAAACATATAAACAAGTTCAAAGATTTAATTAACCAGTTACACACCGATTCACCCACCCTCTCAGTGTCTTTGGGACTATCATTGAATCTAACAATTGGTATGATCTAGCAGACTGAGACCATTCTCTTCGACAACAACAAATTCATGCAGAGCATAAATCTAATTTTGGCAGACATTTTTCAAATTGTAACCAACCGGTTACAGGCGATGAGGTAGCATTTTTGTATTCTTTGATTCTTTTTGACATCCTTTGTCATTGATGTCAAAGGGGGAGTAGTATGGTGATAAATAAATAGTCGTATGAAGAAAATGCACAGAGGAGATCACTTGCTCAGGGGGAGCACACTTCTTTTTGGATTTCATTTTTGGGATAGCAGTTTTGCATTTTTCTCATTAGTGTTGCCATCAATGCCAAAGGGGGAGATTGTTGGCATTCTACACTCTAATGAGAATAGTTGATGTTATCATTGATGGCAAACAATTGGCAATCAACCGGAAACAAGTTTCTACACATGCACCAACATCACAAACATCATACACTGATAGGTACCAGCACTAGCAGGCATATTCACTGGCATCCAGATTAAACCGGAAATGAAGTATACCCACACTCAAGCGGCCATGGGATAAAGTTTTGCTTATATGAATTATATTGTAAATGTAATTAACTATTTGTAAGTCAACTTGGTATATTGTAATAGACTCATATATGTATGCGATCTCATAGGTTATTTTGTATAGTGGTTGGATGGTAATGGATAGGAAATTATTGTATAAGGTGATATAGAAGACAACGAAAGGTTTTGGTTATGGTATATGTCTGAGCTTAAACCGGTACTGAACCAGACATTAGAGATGTTATTTTGAGTGGTACATTGTATTATATTTAATTATCCCTATTGTAGTCAGTGAGACTCTTTTGAGCAGTGCGTTGTAGGCCGTTGACCTTCCTGCATGTGCAGGTCCCTATTGTAAGTAGTATTTATTCATATTGGCCAGTGAGTAAATATTGTGTGTCACAAATCCCACCGAGGTTTTTCTCACACCGGGTTTCCTCGTTAAAATGTCTTCTGTTATGGTGTGCATTTATGCTATCTCTGTTATTTCTATTTACTGCACTATTTCTTGTTTACCGGTACCTTGTTTTGGGTTGCAAAGATATAAATAAGTTCAAAGATTTAATTAACCAGTTAGACATTGATTCATCCCCCCTCTCAATGTCTTTGGGACTGTCATTGAATCTAACAATTGGTATGATCCAGTAGACTGAGACCATTCTCTTAGACAACAACAAGTTAATGCAGAGCCTAAATCTAATTTTGGGAGACATTTTTCAAATTGTAACCAACCGATTACAGGCGATGAGGTAGAATTTTTGTATTCTTTGATTATTTTTGACATCCTTTGTCATTGATTTCAAAGGAGGAGTAGTATGGAGAAAAATAAAGAGTAGTATGAAGAAAATGCACAGAGGAGATCACTTACTCAAGGGGAGCACACTTCTTTTTGGATTTCATTTTTGGGATAGTAGTTTTGGATTTTTCTCATGAGTGTTGCCATCAATGCCAAAGGGGGAGATTGTTGGCATTCTACACTCTAATGAGAATAGTTGATGTTTTCATTGATGGAAAACAACTGGAAATCAACCGGCAATAGGTTTCTACACATGCATCGACATCACAAACATCATACACTGAGAGGCACTGGCATCGACAGGCATATTCACTGGCTTCCAGATTACATCGAAAATGAAGTATACTGGCACTCATGTTGACATGGGATAAAGTTTTGCTTATATGAATTTTATTATAAATGTAATTAATTATTTGTAAGCCGACTTGGTATATTGTAATAGACTCATATATGTATGAGATCTCAGAGGGCATTTTGTATAGTAGTTGAATGGTAATGGATAGAAAATTATTGTATAAGGTGATATAGAAGACAGTGAAAGGTTTTGGTTATGGTATATGATTGAGCTTAAATCGGTACTGAACCAGGCATCAAAGATTCTATTTTGAGCAGTACATTGTATTAGATTTAATTATCCATATTGTAGTCAGTGGGACTCTTTTGAGCAGTGTGCTCCAGGCAGTTGGCCTTTTTTGCATGTTCAGGCCCCTATTGTAAGTAGTATTTATTCATATTGGCCAGTGAGTAAATATTGTGGGTCACAAATTCCACCGAGGTATTTTTGAGACCGGGTTTCCTTGGTAAAATATCTTGTGTTATGGTGTGCATTTATGCTGTCTCTATTATTTATGTTTATTGCACTATTTCTTGCTTACCAGTACATTGTTTTGGGTTGCAAAGATATAAATAAGTTAAAAGATTTAATTAACCACTTAGAAACTGATTCACCCCCCTCTCAGTATCTTTGGGACTATCATTGAATCTAATGGTAAGCATGATGTATCCTTTCCAGTTCTTTCTTGGTTTCTGTTCACCTTTGATTGATATTAGTATAAAAGTGAAACATTAGATGTAAATGCAAGAATTTTCTCTCCTAGTTCAATAGCTTTTCTTAATAGATCTTTATTCAGTGAGGGCAATTCTCTGTGTATCAATATCCTTCATGATCTGTTCTCCTCACTTCTTCCTGTAGGTTTTCTCTACATAGGTCTGTGCTACTTCTTCAAGGGACTTAAGTTGTTCAGAGGCATCAACAACCAACTGGCCAAGCTGGCCAACGGGAGTTGACAAGTTCCCTATAGTAGTTTTAGGTAGAAGGCTTGACAGAAGATCTACAACATTTTGAATGGTTTCAGCTTCCATTCTCTATTCTTTAAGCCTCTTCTTCTGAGCTCGGGATTGCATCACATTTGCAAACTCCAACAATTCTGATGCACTCATGTTGTCTATATTTATTGGCCCTTTGATGCAAAATGAGTCATCATCATCATCATGTTGTTGTTTGACCAATGCCTTCTCTGGTTCAGCAAATGTCTCCTTATTAGTCATCTCTTCCTCTTGTCCTTTCTCCTTCTCCTGTTCGACGGTCTGTTTATCAAATTTTTCAGCAAGTTCCACCTAAGTAGCCTTTGAAACCGGTGGGAGTTGGGGTTTCACTTGCTGATCATTTACCAGTGGGGGTGGAATATCTACAATTGGTTGAGTTGTTGGTATCTTCACTATATTAACATGTGAATTAGTAATTTCAGGTGGTTGCATATTTGGTACAATGATATTTCTAGATAGATCGATTGTATCGTGAATATCATCAATAAAAATTACTAGTTGGGAAGTAGTATCATCCTTCTTCTTGATAGGATAGACAATATCAGCTTGCACTATTTCTTCCTCATCCATTTCTGGTAAGTCCATAGTATCTTTCTAATTATCCTATTGGGAATTTATCAGTTTATGCATATTCTGAATTTCCTTC
The DNA here is from genome assembly GCF_030272615.1 of Cryptomeria japonica. Lineage (NCBI taxonomy): Eukaryota > Viridiplantae > Streptophyta > Pinopsida > Cupressales > Cupressaceae > Cryptomeria > Cryptomeria japonica. Next base: position 519,049,291 of record NC_081407.1, read on the forward strand.
ACTATTTTTTGTGTATCAACTTCAATAGGTTGCACCTTCCCACTAAGTAGTTTCAATCTCTTTGACTTAAAAGAAAATAGAGCTTTGTGTTTTTCAAGCAATGTAATTAACTCATCTTTTGACAAATCAAGAAAATATTGCAAAAACACATTATCAATAATTTCTTTTTCATTCTTCACAGCTTCCTCCCATTTATTCAAAAAAAAAGTATATAAAGAATCAAAAATATCTTTCTGAGGATCATGAGGTAATCAATTGTAATGACACAAATAACTGATTACCTGTTGAACAATTTGTTCCTTCTGATCTTCATCAAATGAATCAAAATATTCTTTGACATTATCAAATCTATTCTTTCCCAATGTCTTTACCGTTCTATCAAAATTAGATATAGGCTTGTAAGACAAAGCATTAATGGGAATAGTTTCAACTGGTTTGGAATTCTTTCCAGTTTCCTTTACCTTCTTTGGTTCTTCCTAAATATCAATATCATCAGATTCTGCTTGAAGAATCAGTTGTCGACCTCTTTTCTTTGTTGCAGTTTGCTTCTTTATGTATACTTTAGGTGTCGGTTCCTTTTTAGTTTGGACACTTTGTGTCACTCTAGTACATTTTGTCACCGGAGGTGCTTGCTCAGCCTTTTTCTTCTTTCCTTTACCACTATTGGTTTCAACTTTTGCATTTTGCTCCTCAACAGTATCCAGTCTTTTCTTCTTTTTGTCCACTGGAGATGTCAACAAGTTATTGGCATAACCAATCAATAAGTCATAATTGACTTCATAGCTCATGTCTTCCATTTCATCTTCTCTTGGTTCAATAGCTTCCATCAGACAAAAATCAGTGGTGACTGTGAAAATGATGTCCTTAGCAAAGTTTTTCACCACATCCTCAGGTAGCCTTACCCTCATACTCATTTTCTTCTGAAATTCATTGAAATATTTGTTCATTGCGGCCGAGAAGGTGTTCTTAACAAACTTAATATTGTTCTTGATTTCAACGGTTATCGGTAGGTCTTTAGACCATTCTAGATCACCAATTTTAGGTAGGAAACTCTGAAAGTAAAAGAATAGACCAATCAGTAACTGACCAAACTTGAACTTTTGATTGCTGTCCTTCTTGATTGACTATAGATTCAACATCAATTGACTCCTTATTTCCTCACAAAGGTCATAATTTGCATTCTCAACAATCATTTTATAGGTAGTATGCACTACTGTAGATGGTACACTGTTCATTCTACTGGAATAGAATATCCAGTAGCCTATAACCATAGTATCCAGTTTAATCGCTAGGTCCTTAATGTTATTAACAGAAAAAGAACACCCATCAAAGGTTGACGAGGTTAAAGTGGTTACTATCTCCTTATAAATTCACCTCAGTTTAGGCACTCACTGATTGACCAAAAACCAGTCACAACTTAAATAGCCTCCTTGGTTATAGTGTGTGTCCTTTCCAAATACATATTCTCACTATGAACACGACTCAAAATGATTTAGGTATGTTCCTCTTCAAAATCCTCAAGAAAATAAGTTGCATTATGAAAACCTTTCTCATAAACCCTAATATACTCAGGTTGAATCTTTCCGATCTTATCACAAAGGGTTTTTAACTGAGAATAAATTGACAATGATCCTAAATCTTTAATTTTACAATTAATGTAACTAGCCAAATCTCCTTTTACAATGACTCTGTTAGGAGCTTGAGATAAAGCATTATAAGACGCAATTCATTCTGATTCTACAACCTCCATAGGTTCTGATGTGATCATTAACATCTCTACTTTCTTAGATGATGAAGCCATTTCAGATAAACTAGATTCTGAGCAGGATTTACAAAGAAATACCTCAATTCACATGCGCTGCCTCAGTTACTGATTGGTTTCTCAAATGCACACTAGTTCATCCTTCAATAACCTTTGAATTAGCTTCAATCACATAAATCACGACACAAATTCGACTAAAACTAGCTATCGATTCTCTCTTCGCTCTGCAAGTGCTCAAGAATCCTCTCTCGAATGTATTTAGGATAAAAATAACAAAGAAACTCGCTTTTATCCTTTTTATCTACTGCATTAAATGTTCAACCACTAGGGTTACTAACCCTAATACACCGCTTGACGATGCATACAATATTAACAGGTGTAAAACTGGTTGATGAACTTTTAAAAAACTGATTGACAAAAGATATCAAGATTTCACACATAACAACTCAAAATTCAAACTCTCTTACCACTCTTCTTTCAAGGGGCCTAGAAGTAGATTTACCGCTATGCTCCCCTTAGCCCTATTGAAAGGTTCAATTCATCGGTGCAGGATTCTCCACACTGGGTGAAGGATTGGATTCTTCTATAGGTATATCATTGCTCTTCTTTTTTCAGATTCGGTTCATCTCTTCTCTAGTTTCCTCAACATTTACATTATGCTTTCCTTTCTGGTCATTAAAATGATTAACTAGTTTGTTCTTTCTGGATCTATAGAACTTTGCCATGTGTCCCAGTTTATGAAAATGATAGCAGGCCATTCTAGATGATCTCCAAGGTCCTGCATTGCCTCTTCTCCTTCTGCAATTCATAGCCACATGACCATAATTGTTACAAATGGTGTAAATGACATTAGTTACCTTCTCCATCTCAAATGGACTAAACCGATTGATATAGGGTCTTTGCCAGTTCATGTTACCCTGGTTATCATAGGTTCTCATCCAGTTGCCATTAGGTCTTGGATTTATGTGAGGTACTAGATTATTTGCTCCATAACTGCATTCAAGTGATCTATGTCCATACATCTTGCAAGTGAAACAATGACCTTAAAATCTCTTAGATACATACCTAGTATTTGCATTGTAACTTATATTTCCACTGGGTTTGCTTCTACACACATTTACAGTATGTCTAGGCTTATGACAGACAAAGCAAACAGGTTTAAAAACTTTCTTACCGATAGGCTTGTTAGCCTTAGGAGCAGTTTTGTCCTTGTGAATGTTGTTATTTGTATCGAAAGATTCTCCTTTCTCAAATGTGTTAAAACCTAGTCCAGAAGTATCACCTTTCATCCTTTGTGATTGGATCTACTCATCTAGCATGGTAGAACTTTTGTTGAACTTTTCCAGCTTTCCATTGGCTTCAATGAGTTCTCTGGTAAAATCTTCATTGTGTTTTGAAAGAGTCTCTTTCAGAGATGATACCATTTCAATATCTAGCTTCAAGGCCTCTTTTTCTTCTTTCTCTGCATGCCAATGCTCATGCAAAGTAGCATTCTCTTGTTTGATCTTGACAATCTCATGATCTCTCTCTTTGATAAGGTCTTCAGTTGCCCTCCTAGCTTCCAGTTCTTTCCTCATGCAGATAGTTAGGGCTTCTAACTTTCTTCTCAAATTTAGTTTCTCACCATTCAGTTTTTCAACTTCTTTGACTAATGCATCAATATTAGTTTCATCTGAAGAACTATTATCAAATATTTCCAATAGTTGTTCAGTCAGCTCTCTCCTTTTGACTTGCGATGCTTTGAATCTAACCCTTAGGGTTTCAAGCTCATCCTTGGTAGCTTTAAGCACTCTTGCCATCTCATAGTAGCTCATATCCCCCATGGTGGCTTTAGGGTTTCCTTCCAAGTGATTAATCCTTAAAGAAATTAGGATCTGATACCAATTGATAGACTTATAAAGCACTGAGAGGGGGGGGGTGAATCAGTGACACCAAAAACAATACTACTTTAAACACTGATCGGTAGATAAAGTTAACAAGTTTGTTAAACACTATGCATGTAATCTAAAATGATATTAATGCATCCACAATAAGTAAAACATCCACCATAACACAAGTGTTTATACGTGGGAAACCCAAATGGGAAAAATCATGGTGAGATGGGACTCACAAGTTAACTATCTACAGTAATAGGTAACTGACCAGTTAAGGTCTACAAACATGCCCTGCTAGGAGTGAATCCTGTTAAAGATCCCAAAGCTTTGTTAGGAGATATACCTTGTTAAAGGTAGTACCCTATTAGGAGTAACCTCAGTAGAGAATGTCTGAATCCAAACTAATGGATCACCTTGTTAAAGGATTTATATAATGAATCTTGTTCAGAACTTACCCAGTTAGAGGATTTGACTATTGTAGTGATTAGAAAACAATAGGTGATGTGATCTAGAAGTAGCACAACTTGCTTGAATAGATCCTCGTCTGCGCACTCAAAACTGAATTACCAACATATTCACATCTTAACACTTCTATCTTCGCATGAAATCATCTCATATCATATCTCCTTTCCTCATACAAAAAGTTCATCATAATGTCATTATATAGACATTTTGACTTCATGACGGCCTTAGGAATTATATAACAATTTCCTAGGTGCAGTGTATCTAGACAATCAAACATAACACATCACAAAATATCACTAAAATTTGTCGGTTAGGATAACTCATCATGACCGGTGATAACTCATCACACAATCAATGAATACCAGTTGGAACACTGATACAGGTTGGAGTTAATCTCTATCAACATCTAAACTGATTGCCACCATTGCTTCTTTGATAATCTCCACTGGATCTTGAAGTTGGTGTTGGGACATTCCTATATATACCAGTTGACGACATGTATCATTTTGACACCATCATAAGATAAACTTCTAATACTAGTTGCAATACAAGTAATCTTTAAAAGTAATACCGGTAGACAATGTAAAAATATGCGTGTGTGTACATGTTCCATCAATGTAAACATATGTAGTCATTCATTATAATCATTATCAAGCCAACAATCCTTTTTTGTCTGGTTCTGTGAGAAATCTTGTACGGGTTTATGCCTTTGTCATGGAAGATTTCTAGTTTGTCGTATGGGCCTGTCTAAATTGTCATCTGGGGTTGTCTAAATTGTCGTACAAATTTATATCTTTGTCAGTCTATAGCTGTCTTTTTGAGATCTGCCATATTTGCTTGGTCAATTTACAGTGAGCATAAACACCCAATATTTGTAATTCTATGCTTAGATTGTCTTCTTGGTCGCTTGGTCAAGTTATCATCTGTCAAATCAAATTCTAGAAATAGACACCTCAAGGTTTTCAAGTATTCACCTTCAACAAGTTCAAGATCTAAATATCTCAAAGTGCATTATCACCCTCTTTGATAAACTGATCACTCAAAACAAAGTTTCTCATCAGGATCTATCATCCTCTATCACAAAACTACAATGTTTGGTTAGGATAACCTTGTCCCACATCGTAGGATATATCGTTCCTATTGGACTTGTTTTTCTTCAAAATCATCATCATTGCACTCCAAAACCGAAGATCGAAAAACTTGCAAACTTTTAAACACTTGAATTATCTCTTTGTGTCATATCATTCTATTATATCTACATTGATATTTGATCACTTAACAAAACAACTTTTAGACAATCGAATCCTTGCACAATATCCAACACACGTGTATGCCCATTTTAACTAGAGCGCAGAGATGAAAGATCGCAGTAAGGGAAATCGAAACATTTGAAATAACTAAAGATTATAGAAACATGGAACATGAAAATGAAATACAAGAAGAAGGGTAAATAATATAACAACATCTCAGAGAAATCAAACAAGATCCTAAATTGGATAAATTTATGGCAAAAATATTGGAGGGAGAAAAAGAAAAATACTTCCTAATGTTGGCTAAATCTGGTGCTACACTCCCCCAAGATTTTGATGTGAGAAAATTAGCACAAAAGAGAAGTGACTCTTCCCCTGATAACAAATAACATGAGCATATTTTTGGTCTCAAAATTGATGACACATCAATTCTTGATAACAAAAGAACTAATGAGGAAACTTCCATTCTCAAAAAGGATGATGTAGAAATTCTCAACCATGTCAAATCTAATGAGGACACAAGAAGGGGTCAAGATGATACACAAAGAGAAAGATCATACTAGAACACACACTCATGGTTATACAAGGATAAATCATGTCGATAATCCTATCACAACTCTTACACAACAAATACAAATCCTGCAAACACAAATTCAAGGTATGCAGAGAGGAACTATTAGAAGATACTTGCTTCAAGAAATCTATCCTTACCCATTCGACAAAAATCTAAACATGATACCATTTTATACAAGTTACGAAACTCCTTGATACGATAAATATAATGGAAGCATTGATCCCTAGGATCATATATGAGAATTTTTCACGATGAGTATGGAGTTTGCACATGAGGATACATACCTGATGAGATTATTTCCAAAGAGATTAAGTGGACTAGCTATGGAATGGTTCTCCAAAATTCCACCTAGAATTAGATCGTTTATAGAATTGGTAGATAAGTTTGTTTCACAATACTCTTATAACATCCAACATGAGGTAACAATGCTCGATTTATGTAATACTAAGCAAAAGAGTGGAGAACCTTTCATGACATTTCTACAAAGATGGAGACGGTTAGCTTCACGATATCCTCGAACGGTATTGGAATACAAGAAAATAGACATATTCATCGACAACATAATGGAAAAATGAGCTACCATCTCAAAATGCAATGACATCAAAATTTTGAAAAGATTATTGATAATGGTATCAGAATGGAAGAAGCTATGGTAAAGAAGGGTGAGTTGAAGCTATACAAAGAAGGAGTTAATCCTCCTAACAATAATATTAGCAACAATAACAATGATAAGCCTAAATTTTGGAATAGAAATAGAAATATCGTTAATGATGGAATTGTGGATAATAACAATATAAAACCAAAACAACCAGTTTTTAATTTTCCACTCACTCAACAACAACTCAACAAAACAACAATCACCAAAAATCAACTTTCAACAATTTCTTTCGAAGGAAATTTACAAACATTGGTGAGCCACTTGGGTCAGCACTAAAGACACTTGTCGCAAACAAATTGATTACTTTTCTAGAAGGAAGGAACTACGACCTCAAGTGAAACCCTCTCGGTGGAATGATAACCATTATTGCGATTTCCATCAAAACAAGGGTCATCACACATATAATTGTCAGTGGTTGAAACATGTCATCTAAGATTTGATTGATAATGGAGTAATAACTACGGATGGACATACGACAAATGAATCTCATACAACTTTTAAAACTCCACTTCCGAACTATGAGAAGGGTGAATCATTAGCAACACATAATTGTAAGGGTAAAGAAAAGGTAAACTACGCTCATACATATGATAATGTGGTAAATATGATTGTAGTTAAAGAAAAGCAACATCAAGAACCTACTCATGTTATCACAAGAAGCAAAGCTAAAGTTATTTTTCCGGGTCCTACCACTAACAAGTCATCCACTACAAAACAATACAGTCTAGTGGATCAATTACAGAAAATGCCCCCGCACAAATATCCATCTTAGAACTTGTAAAGCTTTCACACGCACACAAAGAAATTCTTGAACGAGGAGCATTAGTAGATACAACGGTGTCTAAGGATCTTGATATAGATCAATTCTAAACCATGGTGGGAAATCTCACAACCCCTCACTGCTTATCATTCACTGAAGAAGATGACATGTCCTTGCAACATCCCCATAATTCTCCCTTGTATATCGAAGTCCTCATTCATAAGACATGAGCTAAACATGTCCTAATAGATGGAGGAGCTGGCTTAAACATTTGCTCATTGAGTCTTGTCTATGCTCTAGGTTATTCAGCAGACACTGTTGATCCCCAGAAAAAGATCACCATCAAAGCCTATGATGAAGAAGAGTGTTCCTCTAAAGGAATTGTGATATTACCCATCATAGTGGGACCTTTGCAGAAAGACACAGCATGCCAAGTTCTAGACTTGGACTTATCATACAACATACTTCTGGGAAGACCCTGGATACATGACATACAAGATGTTCCATCAACATATCATCAGTGCCTAAACTTTCCCTACAATGGCTAGGAAATCATGATCTCAGCAGATTCAAACCCATTTTAGTACTATAGTAATCTAAAACCAACTCAAGAGGTCATTGTTCCTCATAATAGGGAGGCATTATCTTCAAATACACAATCCAAAGAAAAATCATTTGCCTCAATTTTGTCAAGTATGGAAAAACAAATGTAGCTAAGAGATCGAGGGAGCGGAGAATATTCTCTATCCCAACTACCACTTTCTCCTAGATCCTATGGAAAACCACCAAACTCTAAACAACAACCAATTGTGAAACATCTTCCAATATTTGATGGAGCATTTGTTCATGCTAGGACCTTATCAGAGGAAACAAAAGACAAAGATGTGCTACAGTGGCTATACAAGGATGAAGAAGTCCAAATAAAGATCAACAATGTCAGAATACCTATAGAAAAGTATGGAAAAGGATTTAACATTCTTCAAAAAAATGGGATACACTAGAATAGGTCCTATAGGAAAAATAAAAGATGGTATCTCAAAACCTATCCAACCTTACACTTAGCAGGCTACAGATAAAGAAGGCTTAGGGTATGGACAAGTTACTCTACCAGAAGACACATCGTCTAGCCAACAATAAGAGGAATATGAAAACAAACAAGAACAACTTGCAATTGAAAGGTAAGAAGCATCTTCCAAGCAACAAGCACAAGAAATCATGAAATGGCAAAAGAAGCAAGCTTTAAATCAATAGGAAAAACAAACTAACAATACCTCCCAAGCAGCATTAACTCTCAATCAAAACAAGCATGAACCTAGTACTAATCAAGGAGAACTCATATCAAGGTTGACAAAACTCAATCTCAGTCCAGAAGAAGCTTAATATGAAAGAAGAAAAGATATAGAAAGAAAAGTGGAAGAAACAAATCAAACACCATATGAACAAATCTGTAGATTGCAAGCTAGAAGTGAGATAGATTATAATGAATGGGAATGGGATTCCTATCACTCTAAAGAATCAACTGAAGAAAATTGCTTTGAAGAAGATGTAAGAGTCGATGTAGTTCACACGTATGCAGAGAAAACATTAGGAACTAGCCCACTTGAATTAGAATCACATTCGACTGACTAGGACTTAATCAAGGACGATCAGGAGCTTCATGTGCGAAGTCATTCTGATAAGAGTACCGTTCTAGACATTGACATACATATCAAAAACTTTGACATATCTATCATGACCCTTGATACCCTTGAAACATCTCAACTTGATGACCCCTTACCTCTAATCCACCCTGAACTTATTGATTTGGAAAATGAAAGACATACTGCCATTGATACCTTTCCTAATGACCATGCCATATTTGTATATCTTAATGCAATCGATGCCACAACAAATTTCCCCAAGAATTTCAATAACACATCTTCCAGTCAAGTGGGTGCCAAATCTCCCAGTCACAAAAGTGAAGATAAAGAAAACAATATCAGGTCTAATGCTGAAAACCATTTCTTGGCAACATTAGATCAGGAAAAAGTAAAAAGAAAGGATGCATCTAATGGTGAAAACCTCCTTGAGGTGTCGCAAGATGGGAGATTTGACACTTTACCTACACACTATCAAGAAAGGTCATCCATTTTGATCGAACCAACAGAGGTGGTTAACATTGGCACAACTGAACAACCAAAGATTCTCCATCCAACGACTTCTCTATTAGAGCAAGAAATGAAACAATATATGGAATTATTCAAACAATGGAAAATCAATTTCACTTGGTCATATGCAGACATGCTAGTGTTAGATCCAAAACTTATTATACATCACTTAAATGTCAATCCAGGAGCCAAACCAGTTAAACAAAAATTAAGGAAGATGCATCCTCATATTGCTCTTCTAGTCAAAGCAGAACTAAAGAAATTACTGGATGTCGGATTCATTAGACCTATAGCTTATCCTCAATGGGTATCCAATATCATTCATGTTTCCAAACCAAATAAAAGTATCATAATATGCACAAATTTTAGAGATCTTAATAATGCATGTCCAAAGGATGACTTTCCTTTACCTAACATTCCCATCATTTTAGATTTAACTACTGGACACTCCATGTTTTCTCTAATGGATGGTTTCTCTGGATACAATCAGATTAAAATAGCACCTGAAGATCAAGAAAAGATAGCTTTCACATGTCTGTGGGGTAATTTTTGCTAGAACGGCATGCCCTTTGGACTAAAGAATGCAGGTTCTACATATCAAAGAGCTATGCCAACGATATTCCATGACATGATGCATACATTCATGGAAGATTATGTGGATGATATATTGGCCAAATCATGCAACAGAGAAGACCATATAGGAATACTAGAAAAGATCTTTGACATGTTAGAACAATATAAGTTATGACTCAATCCCAATAAATTTGCCTTTGGTGTTACATTAGGCAAGCTATTGGGATACATTATTTCAGCTAGAGGTATTGAAGTAGATCCAGCTAAGGTCAAAGCAATCATGGAAATGGCATCTCCCTAGAATATCAGTCAACTAAGATCACTTCAAGGCAAACTACAATCAATCAGAAGATTTGTTGCTCAGCTAGTAGATAAATGCCAACCATTTACTCATTTATTGCATAAAAATATTACTTTCAAGTGGGACAATCAATGTGAGGACACATTCAAATAGATCAAAGCCTATCTCATGCAACCACCCGTCCTAATGTCACCAATTCTAGGAAAGCCATTGTTACTCTATGTATCAACCACTGAAGTATCATTAGGAGTTTTGCTTGCTTAACAAGACAATGAAGGAAAAGAATGATCCATCTACTACATCAGCATAACATTAGTAGGATACGAGATCAACTATTCACCAAAAAAAAAGCATGCTTGGTGGTATTTTTTTCTTCTCAAAAATTAAGACACTATCTACTATCTCAATCCATCAAGTTGATTGCTAAAATTGATCCATTGAAGTATTTGTTCAGCAAGGCAATATTAACAGGAAGACTAGAAAAATGGATCATGATTCTAAGCGAGTTTGATAGTGAGTATGTTGATAGAAAAGCTATAAAGGGGCAAGTCATTGTAGACCAACTAGTAGAGGCACCACTTCAAGATGATCATCCTTTATAGATTGTGTTTCTTGATGCTGATATCCTAACGGTCACCATAAAAACATGGCAATTATACTTTGATGGTTCATATACACAACATGGATCAGGAGCATGCATTCTATTCATCATGCCACAAGGTCATACAATTCCAAAAGAATACAAATTAAGTTTTCCATGTACCAACAATAGAACAGAAAATGAAGCTTTGGTTATAGCTATCAAAATGGCTATAGAATGGAACATTACACAACTTCAAGTCTTTGGAGACTCTTAGCTCATCATCAATCAAATCAATGACGATTATCAAACAAAGGATGAAAAGTTAATGCCTTATAAGAAGATGGTTGATGATGTCAAGAAATATTTTGTAGAAATAAATTTTTAGTAGATTCCAAGGAATGACAACAAAGCAGCAGATGCCATGGCAACACTTTCTTCTCTCCTTCAGACATAGGGAAATCAAGAGCGTTACGAATTCCTAGTGGAAGAGTTGTTTTACCCTGCACATAATTGTCCTAATTCACAAACTATTTGTCACCTTGTTGGGCATGATTCCTCATGCTATGGCCAAACTTATACATACTTGAAAGATAATATCCTCCCTCCTGACTTATCAAAGAACCAAAAGAGAAACTTTATTCACCAATCCTCCCATTATACTCTCGTCGTGGATACCCTTTTTAAACAAGGTTTGGACAGTACTCTTTTAAGATGTCTTAAATGAGAAGAAACTGAGAAGGCCTTAAATGAAGTCCATAATTGCATTTGTGGCACTCATTCAAGTGGTTTTACCCTTTCGAAAAAACTCATACGCTTGGGCTATTATTGGCGAACTATAAAATGAGATTCTTTTCAGATAGCTAAAACACGCAAACAATGTCAGATCCATAGAAATTTGATTCATGCACTAGCACAAGAACTTCATGCTTTGGCAACATCTTGGCCTTTCTACCAATGGGGTCTTGATCTAGTAGGAAATATAAGTAGTTCTTCATCTGATGGTCACAAATTCATCCTTGTGGCTACAAAATATTTCACAAAATGGATTGAGGCAGTACATCTCATCAATATCACAGGAAAACAAATTGATGCATTTATCTTGAACTACATCATCTATCGCTACGATATACCTATGACCATTATCACTGATAATGGGCGATCGTTCAATAATCAAGATGTATAAGAGCTATGTGAAAAATTCAAGATCCAACACAGATTTTCCACACCCTACTATCCACAAGGAAATGTACAACCAAAAGCATCAAACAAAACCATTCTAAAAATCCTCAAAAAGACAGTGAATGATGCTGGCAAAGATTGGCATATTCAATTGAACCCTGCTCTATGGGCCTATCGTACCAATATCCGCACACCAAAAACTGCCACACCTTTCTCTCGTGTTTATGGATTGGAAGCAATACTACCAATTGAAATAGAGATACCTTCTCTATGAGTATCAATAAAAGGCCTTATCCCAGATGAAGAACAATGAGTATCTAGATTGTAAGAGTCGGAATTGATTCATGAACAAAGACAAAATGCCTTTGATTATTTAAAGGTATATCAACAAAGAATGTGTCATAGTTACAATCACAAGGTCAGACTGAGAGTATTTCAAGTTGGAGAACTAGTCCTAAAGGAAAATCCACACAACCAGTTTGATCGAGAAAAGAAAGGGAAGTTTGAACCAAACTGGTTAGGTCTATTTGTGGTCACAACAATATTTGGGTCAGGAGAATATCACCTATCAACACAAGACAAGAATTAGCTCAAGGAACCCATCAATAGAATGCATTTGAAGAAGTTTTATGTCTGAAAAAGCAGAAAAATCCAAAAATGGTGAAAAAGCAGAAAATCCAAAAACAATGAAAAAGTAGAAAATCCAAAAAGAGTGAAAAAGCAGAAAATCCAAAAATAATGGAAAATCAAAAAATGCAAAAATAGCGAAAACAATGAAAAAATAAATAAAAATTAAATATGAGAAAAAGTGCAATAAAAATAGATGGTGAAAACTTGGCAAACAGGCGCTATCTATCGGCTAGCTCTTCCATCTATTAGTTCATGCATCCTTTTGCTTGCATTTATTTTTCCATCAGCGTTGTTCATATCCATAATAAGCCTTTGTACATACGGAGGCAACGCAACTGATTTCTCATCATGGTTTGGATTATTGGGTATATCATAATGACTTTGTTTCTAGTCTTGGGGGAAAATCCTGCACCTAGCTGGGGGCAAAATTTTCAATCATTTTGGGCTTAATCAAACAGGAAGAACAATATTTAGGCAACTCTTGTCAAACAAAAACTGAGACACATCCGACATTGAACATGAGATCAAATTGTCAACCATCAAACTATCACATGTTAGTCTAAGCACATCACACACTTTTCAATAGATGATATCTTTTGGATAATGCTTTTAACACTTTGGTTCAACTTTTCTATCTTGATTTTCGCTATCATGATTTCTGAGTGACTCCATGATGTCTTTGACTAGAGGAACAAGGAAGGAACATGATATTTTTCTTACCTGTTTTTTGTAAATTAATCATTAATATGTACAAATTTGTCTCAAGACATGATCATTGGAGTATCATCAAAGATATTTCCGATTTGCATGTAGAATTGGTTAATACTACCTGTTTTACGCAAGCAACACTCAGGTCATCTTGGTTCAATTGTACCTCGATGCTTGTGCTAAATTGCAATATCAAAATCTAGAAAATAAGTTCTCAGGTCATCATGGTTTAAGTTTACCATCAATGTTTTCACTCACTTCCCACATTTTAAAAAGCTCAATGATGACAAAATGCAATAACCCAATGACTGGTCTGATCGTAGCTTTGCATTTTATTTGCATTCACATTTGCATTTAGCTTGGATTTCATTCTTGCATGGGATCCAACAAGCTCATCTTATCTAATGTTAAATCTATCATAGGAATCATCAAAGCATCATGATAAGTGTATAAACAATCAGACTGGTGACTCATCTTTCTCTAGATATTGTCAACCCAACGCAAATCTTATGCTACCCCCTCAACAAAACCAACATCAACATATCTGAATCTTCTTACAACTTGATATCAAAAAAATGTCAGTTCTTTATCCAATCAACATTATCAATTCTATCAATCGAGCTCATTTGATCTATTATATCATGTCTTATACAAGATGTATCTTTCCTAGAACTAGACGTTCTGATCAAGTCTTATACAAGATATATCGTTCCTGAAACCAAATGCTTTGATCATCTTTGTCTTATACAAGAGGTGTCATTCTTGAAACCAGACTAAATCTCGATCTTATCAATCTAATCAATCAATCTTTATCAATCATCACATTGAGAACCACATCACCATAATCATAGAACTCGCACTTTTATCAATCAATGTTGCAGAAATCAACTCAATTCTAATCGAGAAATCAATTTCGTAATGCTCCAAACACTCCAAAGGTCAATTATCTCAATTGATCTCCCGAGAGGGCATCATTGTACCACAATTTATCAATCAATGTCTGGGGCATCCTATCAAACCAATATCATCATCAAAATGAGATTATTCTTTGAATCAACACATCATCACACCTCACTTCAAAGAGGGGCAAAATGTATATAACTAAAAATGGTCTGAAGATAATTAATTAAATAAGCAATTATTTAATTAACCCCCCTTCATAATTTAATTGAATTCATTAGCAATTTCATTAAATTCTCCCATTCATCTACTTATTAATAAATCTAAGGATTTATTTAATAGGTTCATTTCAATAGTCCCCTTTTATTAATTAATTCAAAATAATTAATCCCTCCCCCCATTTAATTCATTTCTTCTAATCCCCTAATTAATTAGAACAAATCAATTTATGAGTTGTTGAAAGTTAAATAGCCTTTTCCTATTATTTGAATTTTTAAATTTAAATTTCCCACATGCATCCTAACTTCTAATAACCTAACCTAACCATCCCTCTAACCTAACCCATTTCACCTAACCTTGGGTTTAACTAACCCTATCCTATCTTGCAAATCCTAACCTCCTTATCCTAATGTCCTATGGTGTGGATATTATCCCCTTGAAACACATGTCACTTTGGCCACATGTCTTTTCTCTTGGACACTTGCCCTCTTATGAGCAAGGTTCCTTGAAACTTGTCACCATAGAGATGACAAGTGTCCCTCCCTCCTCCAATTTCACCCTTGATATCTTCAAACTCAATCTTGACCATTGATTCCTGCCACCTCACCCCTGGCCTTGGAAATCCTATAAATATCCCCCATTCTAGAGCACAAAGGATCCCATCTCATATCAATTTAGGCATTGTTACTATAGGCATATCCATTCTAGCATATCATCTGAGCATTGTTATTATAGGCAATTGCATCTTAGATCTAGTTTAATTTGATCATTTTCTAGCATAATTGTTGAATCATGTAGCTTAATCAATCTGTTTTCTAGCTTAATTGCATCATAATCATAGCTTAATCATGCATATCATTATCTTAATTATCCTCTTGGATCAATCTATCATAATCAATCTCATCTAGCTTGCATATCATTATCATTTCAAATCCTTCGTCTAGGTGTAGTCAAGTCACTGGGATTGCTTATCCAGATTTGAGAGAAAATCCACACTCGTATCTCTTAGGAGGTGATAGGTCACTTTGTCATGGTTTATCTTTCATTTTCTTTTAATTTTCTAATCATGCTTGTAATGATCTATTGAGTGTTTGTGTTGCAGTTGTAGGTATCCTACTTCACACACACAACATAACCAAATGGGTCTTTCGAAACAAACTAAATGAGAAAGGTGAAGTGCATAGGAACAAAGAAAGATTTGTTTGTAAAGGATATTCTCAAAAGGAAGGAATTGATTTTGAAGAGACTTTTGCTCTGGTGGGAAGAATTAAAGTTGTTAGATTATTTCCTTCTTATGCTAGTTACAAAAATTTCAATGTTTATTAGATGGATGTCAAGTTAGAATTCCTAAATGGCGAATTGGAAGAAGAGATGTACATAGAGCAACTGGATGGATTTCTATTGACTGATCAAAGGGATGTGTTGTGTCGAATGAAGAAAGCATTGTATGGATTGAAGCAAGCACCAAGAGCATGGTATGCCAAATTGGATAAGTATTTGCTGAAGCTTGAATTTAACAAAGGTACCATCGATAGTAATCTGTATTTCAAGATTGATCATGATAATATTTTGATTCGTGAAGTTTTTATTGATGACATTATTTTTGGAGGAAATGATAGTTTGTGCAAAGAGTTTTCTAATGAATTGTAGAATGAATTTGAGAAGTCTATGATTGGAGAGATGAAATTATTTTTGGGATTGCAAATTATATAGTTAGAAAAAAGAATCTTTATATCTTAGTCCAAGTATGTGAAATATTATTAAAAAAGTTTGGTTTGGATGATACAAAGTCAGTTGGAATTCCTATGGTGATCAGATGTAAGCTGACTAAGGATGATGATTCCCCTAAAGAAAATCAGACCAGATATAGATCTATGATTGGTGGAGTTCTATATTTGACTTAGACTAGACCTGATATCATGAAAGCTATTTGTCTTGTTGCTAGATTTCAAGTTAATCCTAAAGAATGTCATGTTGTAACTGTTAAAATAATTTTTAGATATTTGAAAGGAACTCTTTATTTTGTTTCATGATACCCTAGAAAAGATGATTTTACTTTGAGTTCTTTTACTAATGTTGATTGGGTAGGAGATGTTGATGACCGAAAGAGTACTAGTGGTGGTACATTTTTCTTGGGAAAAAGGTTGGTTTCATGGTTATGTAAAAAGAAAAACTCCATTTCTCTATCTATTGCAGAGGGAGAGTATATTGCTGCTCCTAACAATTATACCCAGGTGGTATGGATGAAGCAAATGTTGAAAGATAGCAGAATAGTGTATGATGAACCTATTGCTATCTATTGTGACAATTCAAGTGCAACTAACATTTAAAAAAATTCGGTGTTGCATTCAAAGACTAAGCATATATCAATCAAGTTTCAATTTTTGAGAGATAAGGTTGTAGCTAGGAATCTGGAAATCATCAAAGCAATATAAATATTAGCCTAGTTCAATCACGAAAACTCAATTGCAATGATAACAATCCTAAAAACACTCAATAAAGACATGAAAACAAGACATTCAAGATTGAAAACTAAGCAAACCAAATGCAGACTTGAATGTCTCCTTCATGTGGCTCCATTGTCCTTCTTTCTCCTTCAAATAGCTTTGTTTGTGGATCTCACCTACTAGTGCATAAGCATGATGTGAAAGCAAGTAGACAAGATAGTAGCGCAAGAATACTCGAAGCATGATTGATTTGGGGATTGATTCAAAAAAGTGATTAATCAATAATGTGATTAGTTGGGATTGAAGAAATTCATCCAATTTATAGACAAATTGGAGAGAAGATCAAATTAGCATGAAGAGATTCAAATGGAAATTACAAATCAAGAATGACAAATTATGACAAATTTGCACTTTCTATGCAAGATTGATTGATTGATAATTCATGATAAAATTATGACAAATTTCTAGGTCAAGATTGATTGATTGTCAATTATGACAAATTATGACAACTTGAAATGTCATTCCCATGAAATTAGGAGAAAAATAGGAGAGAATTGAAATTAGATGAAATAGAAATTAGGAAATTAGGAATTAGAAATTGGGAATTAGAAATTGATGAAAATTAGGAAATTAGGAATTAGGAAAATTAGAAAATGAGGAAATTAGGAATTAAGTGAATTAATTAACAATTTTTCATTTATTAATTAATTCACAAAGAGGGAGGAATTAGTTAGCCAATTAAATAAACATTTAATTGTGACAAGAAGACTTAGGATAAATAAATCAATTATTTAACCTAGAGGGAGAAATGACAAACAAGGTTAAATGAATAAATCATGAAACCCTAGAAGATGAATTAGAAAATGCAAGAATGACAATTAGGTCTTGACAAAAGATAATTGATATCGATTCAATTTGATCATGATTCTGACTGACAAAGGACCAATGCTGACAAATGATTTGATTGATAAATACGCCAATTGACGAGGAACAATGACTAATTGATCCAAATTGACATGATTGAGAAGGACAACGATCGATGACAAACCGATCGCAAAATGACAAGATTGACAAGTTGATAAGGATCGACCAAAATCATGACTGAAAATTGTTATCGACAAGACCTAATTCGAAATCGAGAAAAATGAGGAATGCAGAAGAAGGACTCGATGCTCACAAATGATAAAGACCAAGTGCGCAACATGGAAGAAATGTTAATGAGATGCAAAAACCCTAAAATAAGGCAATGTGCAAATGTTAAAGTATGACTCCGCAAGCGTTGACCATTTTTAGACGTCTACAAAGGTAAATGAAAAGGAAGTCAAATTGGAGTATGTGCCTACAGAGGAACATATTGCAGAAATTTTCCCGAAGCCTTTTCCTAAAGATACTTTTGAGTATCTCGGAGAGAAGCTAGGGGTGATTGCCCCTCCTGATAAGAACTAAGATGCATTAGTCCAGTGCATTTTATAGCACATATTTGTTAGGACCTGGAGGCAACTAAGAGGGGGGATGTGAATCAGTTGTCTATTAATTTCAACCCAAATATACTTTAACCAAACTTGATACTTAATACTTATAAACCAAACTTAATGCTGGTAAACAGATTAACAATTAATAATAGTACCGGTGAAACTTAATGCATGAAACAGAAAGAGAAACAACATCCACAACACATAATACATAGATTTGTATGTGGAAACCCTGAAAGGGGAAAAACCACGGTGGGAAACCTTACCCACAATCAAATGATACTACTGCAGATAGTATGTGCATACAAATGGGGTCTACACATGCAGATAGGTTAGCTGCCTAGAGCTCACTGCTCAATCACAAAATGAGAGTCACACTAACTACAATTGGATGATTAAATCCAATGATAATGTACTCCTCAAAGTAGCATCTTCAATGTTGGATTTAGTACTGGTTAAGCTCTGATTGTCTCCTTCAAACCTTCCTTGAATCTTCAAATGATTTTTGTGTGAGTAGCTCTGCTTATATTCGCATATACCGAATATCATAACCTTATAATACCTTATCTCATTTCCTATCCAATATCAATCTCACAATTGAGATCTTACATATATACCAAAACCTAAGACCAAATGTGTATGTTGGCTTACAAAGAATAATATAATAAGTTCTATTACAAGTAAGTCAAGATGTGATGCATCATGTCATCTCAAAAACAATATTAATTGATTAAACCATCTCCATAACGTGTCATGCTGATCTGGAATAGATAACGCTTGTCGGTCCATAACCTAGACCCATTTGCCGGTAACAACAAATATGTCAACCCGTTTAGATCAATAACCAAATATCAAAACCAAGTGTCCAAACCATGTCTTCGACATAACCAAGTGATCTCTAGATGATAACAATTCATCCTTAGTGCTGGTGAACATAACCAAAGATCTTCAAAAGGATAAGTGTTGATAAGTGTTGACATCAATCACAAAACCAATGCAACATATCCATAATACCAACAATATTTTTACAGAATATTTTTGTGCTATATATAGATGCTTTTTGCATATAGTTTCATCATAAGAGCATTTATTGTTGGATTGTATGTGTAGGTGATATGTTGTAGTGTCTTCATGAAAAAACATCACTTGGGGATATTCAAGGGAAGTGTTGAGTGTGATGGCATTCTGGTAATCCTCATCCTCACAATTAGTTTCATTGCAAGAGCACTTTTTGGAAGATCAACATAGAGCAAGGTTGTGAACATGTTCAGAGATGTCAAATGGTGTGGGAGAAACCTTTCAGTATGGTTATTAAAAGTTGCATCCAAGGAGAAAGGTTTCTTTTGTACAAAGTGCAAAATTTTTCTTATCGGCATAAGTCACACCGATGAGATTGCCCAAGGAGGACGGAGTATGTTGATCAAAGTAACTCATGCTGGTGGTGTTTCCTAAAAGTGTGAGTGGCGGGAAGAAGAGAGATTAAGTGTTAATCTATCAGGGAGAGTTATGGTGATGATATGATAAGAAGTTGGAGTCATCAGAGTAGCATACACTATCGAGAAGTCCTAATTTATTTTACCCCGATACCCGATGGACTAAGGGGAGAAGGCGACTCTATTGGAGAGACTTTCTCTGATAAAGTGGTACCAAGCAAAAAGGGGAGCTAGGCCATCGAAGTAACATACACTATTGGGAAGTTGTGTTTTGAGTTATCCCGATACCCGATGAGGGAGACGAGCTCGTCGCAAATGAAGATATTACATTGGGAAAACCTACATCGATAGCCCAAAGTAACCTGATAAGGAAAGTAAAGTGCGGATTGAAATAAAAGACTCATCGGGGTAACTTACATTATTAGAGAAACATTTTCAGAGTTGTGCCAATGCCTAATGGGCAGAATGACACAAAGGGATAAATGAAAGGAGGTTTCATCGGAGAAACTTACCTCGATTTAATGTAAAGAAAAGCTAACTAATATAAAGGAAAGGAGGATCCATCAGGATAAGCCAAGCCTGGAGGAAGAAAGTGAAACGGCTGGGGCAAGATCTGATGGACTGATCAAAGTGACCTATGCCGATCAAAAAGACAAAAAGGTAATTGAAGGAACGCAAAATGCGGGTGGTGCCAAGTAATTGAATTATCAGGTAGGGTTACGATGATTAGCCATTGGAATATCTAATGTGATGGCCATTATTTAATGCTTGCGATCGGGTGGATTAGATCCACATGAAGCAAATCTGATGAGTTTATGATTGTTACAGACTCTAACCATTGCCTATCCAGCATAAAGAAAGAGTTTTTGTACCAGAATTATTCATAATGTTTTCCGCCATCAACATTGAAGTTGTAGACAAGAAGCGCGGGTAATTTGAAATTTCAAGCATTTAATCATGGAGGCTTCTGGTTCACAAGGGAAAAGAAAGGACATAGATATTTCAGACACACAGTCTGCTAAATCAAAAAGGATGAAGTCTGTGGAGGGTGTGCAAAAGCAAAAATTGAACCAGGACATGATTGGCCAAATGGAGTCATCTGGTACTAAGTCGAGGAGGTCTAAAACCTATTTGCTGCCCAAGAATCAATTGGAAGATAAGTATAAAGAGGTTAAAGATATCTAGACAACCATAAGGGGGCACTAATTGTTTCTATATCATTACCTAAGGTGGAACAAGGAGATGCCATTGTTGAACCCTTGGATGAAAAATTTGGGCAGACTGGTGGTCCCAAATGTTTTTCTGAATCTCAGATTATTGGAATTGCTTACCAGGAAGTACAACAAAGAAAAATGGTGCATTCAATTTCCCAATGGGGATCCGTTCATCCGGATATCTATCGGGACCATTTAGGAGGTTTTTGGTATGTCTTATGAGCCTTACATGCCCCTATCTTTTACAGACCTGGAAGAAGAGTATACCTGAATGGATACTACTCACATAGTGTGGAATTTAATGATGCATAAGAAGGAGAAAGGATGACTCACAGAGAAGGATGGTCCTCCTTTCGAAATTACTCTGTTCAGACAATACTTGCAATACACATACTGGGCATGTGGTCAAGTTTGTAGGGAAGAAATCCCTGATGTCATAAGGATAGGCCCATTGGTGCTGGATGCATATATTCAAATGCATGAGCCAAGGCCATTTTATTATGCAACTTACTTGGCAGAGAAGCTGCATGAAGGGTTCTTGAGTTTGCAGACGAAACCTAACCCTACTTTTAAATTTTACTCATTGCTAATGCATATGGTTTTGTTTCATGGGAAGATGAAAGGTTTGTGGCCAGAGGAATTAAGGGTGACTCCCAAGAACAAAGAGGGACATAACCAACCAGTTCAATTATGGGTATTCCTGTGGGACTTGAGGTTTGACAAATCACATTATGTGTTGTTTGAAGAATTTTTTTAAGCCTTTGTATAGGTTGTTTGGAGTGGAATGTGGTGGGTCTATCTCACCTGAGATTAAGAGGTTCTTGAGACCCCATGCTTTTGGAGACACCAGGGTCAGCCACAATTGGGGTGACTAGTTTGTATGTCAGAATTTCACTTTTTTCAGGGTTTATGGTTTTGAGGGTGTTTCGTATATGTTGCCTACATTAGTTCCTGATAGGATTGCCTATTTAGAGATTGTTAGGGAACTTAGTATGTCAAATGCAAAGCATTTGGGTGGTGCACACAGGCAGACATTTATGCTTGTCACTTTGTATTTTGGAGACTTCACCATAGTATCTACCAAGACTTATGAGATGATAGAAAAGAAACTGGTAGAGGAGTACAATTTGTATGGACACCAAGCTCGAAAAAATCATGATTCAGAGGGGTATATCAACCACTATAGGAAGAGCCATAATCTGGGAGAGTATTTGCATATACCCATGGAGGCTGAAGATTTATTTAGAAATAAGGAACGAGATGAGGCTAATGCACTTTTAGAGGAATTGAACCAAAAATTAGAAGAGCGGAAGTAGAGGCTTTAGGAACTAAGAGAAGAAGGAGATTCTGAGAGTGGGTCTAATGAGAATGTAGTTGTATCAACCCTCCATGTACCTAAATTAGAAGAAGTGGTAGAGAAACATGAGCAAATCATGATGAGAATAAATGCCAATGCAGATATAAGACTTGAAGAGCATGCAACTTTTGTTGCAGATGAGGTTTTTGTACAGTCAAAGGAGTTCAAGTCATTTTTGTACCATTATAAAGGGAAAAAGTTGAGGGAGAACATCCCAAATGTTACTCCAGAAAATGAAGCAGAGATGCTTAAAAAATTAAAAGAAGATATCAATGCAGAAGTGGCCACAATGACACTACAGAGAGGGAGACAACTTCTCAATGAGGCAGACATCATTTTGTTCCTAGGGTGGGACTTAAGTGCCTCGTTTATCTTTGACAACTTGTTGCATTCTAACATAAAGGATGTAAAATTGGGCATATAGGGTGTTGATGATATCTTCATTAGATCAAGGTATGATCCAAATGAAGAGGAGATGTTGCTTTGGGCCCTATACCCTCCAAATAAGAGACCCAAGATCATAGACGTAGATAAGGCATTTCAGCACATGATGAAGTTGAAAGTGGGAGAGGTTAATCCAATTGTCATCATAGATTTGGGGATTGACATTGCAAAACTGAATAAGGCCCAAATGCAATGGGTGGTAAAAGAGGGTCAAAAATATAAAAAATTATATGAAGATCTGTTGAGAAGTCGTGGTCATGAAGTACCATAGATAGCTGATACTAGTGCTCAATGGAAGAATAAATATGAAGACCAGATGAAGGAAAACATTAAGTTAAAGAGGCAAATCAGGACTGCCATAGTAGATGCTGCTTGTGTTTTGTTAAAAAATAGGTTTGAATTTGTTGGAAGTTCTTAGAGAATTCTGGACAAACTGTCAGAAGACCCTAGATAATATGGCTTCTCATAAAAGAACTTTGAACAGGCTGAAGGCATTGTTGAAATACAAGAGTGCCAATGAGAAAATCGTTGAGAAGATCCAGAGAAGGTTGAATAAACATAAAGGGTTTGGTATGGACATCAAACAGGAAGTTACAGATTGTAAAGATATTGTTAGGTATGGTTTACCAGATGTCGTGGATGATGTAGAGCAGCTAAAGGACAAAGAGATTTGGGTTGCGGAATCCCAGAATGTACTTAACACATCCCTTAATGTTGCCCAGGCAGATGTTTTGGATATGAAGGATACAGGTGAGAAAAAGGAGAGATTGGTTACCATGGAGATCACTGTCAGAGATACTGTATTCAATACCAACACTCACAAGGACAACAAGTATTTGGAGCACATACAAAAGTGTGAAACAATATTGGATGACCAGAACTGGTTTTTAATTATATTTTGTGTCTAATAGTTAAGCAGTTAGGTGTTAGGTTTTAGTTAAGTTTAGTTTAGCAAGATGAAAGGGTGTGTCCTTTCATTCAAATCCTTTCGCTCACATCTATGTAGTGAGTCAGTTTTGTATCATGAAGAAAATAGACAATTATGCTTCTGGCTAGGCTGCAAGTGTTATGTTTTAGAAAGGTCTAGTAGGAATGAGAAGTTTATTCTGTGCAAATTGAATGCATTGGAGTATTTGTAAGTGCAGTTTCTGTGTACATTCTTATTCCAAAAGTCAATATACAAGATTTCATGTTTTTATCTTCAAATCGTTGTGTAATTTTGTGTTTGATGAAATCATATGTCTCTTGATAAATCTTTTGGATTTGTTGTGATGTGCCATCACATGATGTTGTATCGAATGTAAAATTGGGTTTTTATTGTTCATGCAACACATAATGAAAGCTTCACAGTGATGGTCTTATAATTGTCTCTTGAGTTGATAGTGATTTTTGTCCACAAATTTATTCATTAACTGTCAGATAAAGGCACTTGTCTGTTATTAATCTTTGCTGAGTAAGTTTGTATGCATTAGGTCCTTATCAAAAAACAAATCTTCTAATTTCTATAAGTAACGCTCTTTTTCATAATTGCTTAAAGTCCTAACAATAATCTTCTGCATAATACAACTATACTCACACTCATTTTATCAGTTTTAAAGGCATTCAATAAAAAAGCACTTTAGTTAGCATAGTTGCAAGAAAACCTTTTTCCATCCCTGCAATTGCTAATTCCCACAATTTAAATTCACTCAAAACAAACCTCTTTTGTGCTTGAGAGTGTAAGGTACACCCGCCTGGGTTTAGTGGAGCCTAAAGCGCAGAGGGATTTGGTCTTTGACCATCCATGTTCGTTGGCCAAGGCTGATTGGATCAACTGAGGATTAATCAAGTCTTTGGTTTTCCAATCTGTGGTTTTAGGCACCAACACATTTCACAGTCATATCTTGTGATCCAGATTGATGAGTGGAGGCTTCTACTCAGGGGGAGTAGTTAGTAAGTCAGTTTTGTGAGTCAGTTATTGTGTTTTGTTGTGCTTTGACTTCATCCCATGCCACTAGAGGTATTTGTTTTTTGTCATTAGCACCTTCCCACAAGAATATTCTTTGTTGGGTAGTGAACTTTTTTTGCCATTCCATTTGTGATTTCCACACAGGATAACATATAAATGTGTAATGTTGTAACAACATATTTCAGCATGGTAATACTCCTGGCAGTAGAGAGCCAACGACCCTTCCAACAATTCATTTTTTGTTCACACTTGGCTTCAGTGTCCTTCCATAATGCATCTCTAGTTGATCGATATAATAAATAGAGGTATTCCCAGATAGGTTACTGGGAGCTTCTGAATCTACATGTTAAAGATGCTGACAATATGACATTGCATGGAATTGGTGGTATTGAAGAAATAGACACACATTTTTTCTTTATTTATTGCTTGACCAGAGGCATTAGTGTATTGTTCCAAGATATCATTTATTGTTGTTGCTTCCTCAATGGCAAGATTGCCTAGCATCAATGTATCATCTACAAAAAAATGATGCGTGAAAGGATCCATATTGTTGACAGCCTTAATACCCTTCCACCTTCCATGAATGGCAATGTTTTTTATCATATGGCTAAAGGAATTTGCCTTGATGAAAAATAGGAAGGTAGACAGGGGGTCTCCTTGCCTAAGGCCACACATGCCATCGAAAAAGTCACATGCTAAACCATTGATCATGATTGAATACCTGACCATGGAAATGCACTCAAAGACCCTTTCAATCTATTGATTGCTAAAGCCGAGTTGATTCATTGTCACCATTAAGAAGCATCATCTTACTTTCTCATAAGCTTTGGTGACATCGAGCTTCAGAATCATTCCTTTCAAGCTATACTTTTTAAAAAAGTGCAAGATCTCATGTGCAATTATAAAGCCACTAGTGATGTTCCTTTCTGGAGCGAAGACACTCTTCTCTTGAGAAATGATGTGTGGGAGGATTTTTTTTAGTCCATTAGCCATCACCTTAGAAATTATCTTATATATGGTCAAAGAGATATGGGCTTGAAGTCTTTGAAAGAAACACACTCCTACACTTTTGGGATTAAGGCAATGTTGGTATTGTCTAGGTCCTTCAAAAAATTCTTTTTCCTCCTTGATTCTTCAACAACTTTGGTTATATTATCCCCCATAAAATTCCAACATTTCTAAAAAACAAGCGCAGTAAAACCATCAAGTCCTAGGGCCTTATTCGGATAAAGTTGAAAAGTGGCAACACTTACTTCTTCTTTGGTAATTGGTCCACAAAATAAATCATTGCAACCCTTAGTAACTTTCACTAGTATGTATCTGTTGGATGTTTGGAGTGATTGTTGTCATTGATGTCAACATATTTCTCTAGTTGTGGCAGTGATGTAGTGAAGTTTAGTGAGTTGGTTTGTTTTGTATGGTGATGATCTGAGTTTGTAGATTAAAGGGCTTGTAGAGGATTATGTATACATGATTTAGTATAATTTTTTGAGGTCGAGTAAGTTATGGATATTCTTGTTGTGGTTGGTTATTCTATTGTTAAGTGATGGTAGTGTTTAGTATTTTGATTTGCATTGCTCCGCATTGTAATATTTTGTTTTGCAGATTTGGATGAGTTCTTGGGATATTGATGTGTGTCTTCAATTCAAGTGGTTCGTGGTTTGGAGATCCACAAGTTATTTTTCAAGGTTGACAATCATTCTAGTTAGTGTTATTGAAGTTCAGTATGATGATGATGTGATTCTAGTAATTTGTGTTGGTGCGAATGTTGTGGTGGTAGTTCATGATGTTTGTGGATGTTTCTGGATAGTGTGCCTTTTGTGTTGGTGATCTATATTGATCATTGTGTGTGTAATTGATGATTCTCTCTAGTGGGCAGATGTTCGATGCATAATTCTTGGAGGTGTCTCATATTTGAGGCATGTTATATGGGTCCATGCTATGTCTTGGCCGACAATGCTTGGTTCACATGTGATATTATAGTGTGTGTGGTTATATTTTTGTAATTAGGTGATGAGTGTTAAGTCAACCTTCATGATCTTCACAAGAGTTAATGTCATGTATAAATAAATGTAATATCTTTGTAATTGTATGTGTATATGGATGAGAATCAGAATGTATGTGCACTGAATGTATAAACCTTTCGAAGGAAGAGAAGAAGCATGAGAAGAAGAAAGTTGTTATGTTCTTAACCAGAACTATAACCAGGCATTAAGGAGATGGTATTCTCTTAGTTCATGATCTTTTAGATGTAATCCAAATTTGTTTGTAAGACATTGAGTCTTCCATGGGTTGTAGCCCTTGTTGTTTTGAGTAGTGAGATCTAGGGAGTTTGCTTGCATGCATGTGCATTCCCCATTGTAATATTTCATATACTTCTAATAGAGTATCCTCATCTTGTGGGTAGGTTCCCACTATGTTTTTTTCCCTTGACTAGGTTTTCCATGTCAAAAATCTTGGTGTTATGTGTCTTCTTGATATGTTGATAATTTATTGATTTCATGCTTAATTATCAGATCTAAGAATAAGTTTGATTGGTATAAGTTTGTGATGCTGGAGCATCCTCAGTTGATGAGAAATATTGCTTCAACCAGAAATATTTCCTTTCAGTTTTGTTTTAGTTTAGTTCTTTGTGCATTTTTCTATGTTCTTACTGGTTGGTACTGGTAGTTTCTTGTTCTTCGTGTCAGGTCTTATTTTCAGTTTTCAAATGGTTTCATGTGCTTGATTCTAGATTTTTAGTTCATTTGGGTTCTTTTCCGGTCAGTTATCACTTTCGGTTTACTGTTTCTGGGTTCTGGGACAGTTCTTGTGCTTACCGGTTGGTTTTCCTTCATTACTGACATGATTCTTGGTGTGTGGATCCATCTTGGGTCTTGTCCGATGTTCTTTGGCATGTGGCCGACCTTTCTATTGAACTGCATCACTTGGTTGTTATTTTCCAAAAATATTTCTTAAATCTTAGGGCTGACCTAATTACATGTTTCATTTTCCTGCATTGGTGAATGTAATCTTATGAGGCCAACCTAGATATGTACAAGTGGGTATAAATATGATATTATGTAATCATTGTAGGGGAAGAGGAAGTAGAACTTACAATAAGGATTGAGTTTCACATATTGTGATCCGGTTGATTCTTAGAGTAGCGGTTGGATTGTATCTGACTTGAAGCCTACATGTAACCGGTTAATTACTGGATGTTCTTTAATGATAATATGATGATTTCCGGATGATTGAAAGAAGTCCTAAGGCTTTAATATGATCTATTTATGTGAATTTTTTATGTTTTCTTTCTTCTTTCATTGTGTCTCTCTTGCTACACAATCTGGTTGACTCTTTGAGGGTTTTTACCAGTTATGGCTGCATTAGTTTGTGAGACAACTGATTCACCACCTCCTCCTTAGTTGTCAGTTGGTTATCAAAGCTATTTCATCAGTATCTTATCTGATCAATATTCCTTTGATCTACAATATCAATACCCCCAAGAAGGTTTTGAGAGTAATGGATTTCATATTGTTGTATTTCTCTTGGATCAGGGATCAAATGACCATCAAGATGCTAAATGTGTGAGATTTTGTTCCAACTTCTCTTCATCTTTGTGGTGTTATGAAATAACTTAGTGATCTGATATCCTTTTTCTATCCACACTTCTCTTGATTTATCCTGCTAATAGCATTCCTCCCTTGCAAGCACTTAGTCATATTTTGCAGTCAGTTCTTTCTCTTTTATGTATTCATTGTTTGCCATTCCATTTTCAACGATCAATGTTTCTTTGGAGTCCATCTTTATGGGATTGGCCTTGTACATTTGTCACTATTGTGTGCCCTACTCCTTCATTGCAAGAAAAGGATTTTTCTATTCAATTTCCATGGATTGAATCCAATTGCCTAACTTGGACTTGAGGATGATGTTTTTTGGTATCTTATTTATTGAATTACTTTAATTCTTGCGTACAAGACAAAATCATTGATGCCCATATCAGTTTCCAAGATCTGGCTGAATGAGTTTCCTAAGTCTTCCAAAATCGATTCAGACCAGTATTCAAATGCAAGGTTATAGAGTCTAATCTAGGTAGGTTCACACAAGGCATAGCATTTTGTGGGTTAAAATTAGGGCACTAGTTTTGCACAAAAATATGTTGGTCTTCAATCAACCACAATTTCCATTTAATTGCATCTCCATCCTTTACATTATTAAGGTCCACTATGAAGAAATGCATTGGGATAAAGTAGGTTTCAGTATTTTCATTATCCCAATTTTCTTTAATTCATTTTCATATCTCTTTCCATGATTGTGTCTTCTTAATGATTTGGCAATGATGATGGTTTGTTTTAGGGTATTGATGTCTCTTTTTGTAGTTTCACTCATTTTGTAGAGATACATATTTGAGCCTTCATACAACATTGGGACCAATTTTAAGTTTAATTTTTGGGTATTTCAAATATGGGGCAATAGATGGCTTTGATTGGGGACAAATACTGCAAAGGATGTAGGATGAATCCAAAATCTCTGGTTTCGTAGGCTAGTGCATTATCCATTGGGCAATAGAGTCACAAAAAGAGGAGACAACAAAAGAGACTAACTGGAGAGACTAGACACAAGCCAAAAATAGGACAAACATAACCAAAATTTTTGACTAAATATGTAAATGGTAGGCAAAGCCTACCTCAAATTTCTCTAGGATTGTCATACAAAACCATTCACAGGCTGAGAGAAATAGGCCCCTCTACAAAAAAGTGACGTGCATCCATGTGACACCTTTAAGCTTAGTAGGTTGACAACATTGACAAATGTGAGATGTGGAAGAATTTTGAACAACAAGCCAAGCAACCATATCTCATCATAAATCTTCACGCTCTCTTGGATCAAATTGGTACCATCCTGAACATTGTTGGCAACTTTTGGAATATTTTCAAGCATACCAATATCCTTTGTCTAAAGATCCTTCTGATAGTTTGGATTGGAAGAAATCGAGCCATGAATTGGACAACCTTCATATAATTTGAGATGTGAAGAAGCCTATGTAGGTGGAACCATTGAATATTGTTCTTGAATATAAATTTCCAATAGCATAGGATCATCCTTTATCATAATACTTTCTTCCTCTTTTCCATAAGAAATTTGAAAAATTCTTTCTCTGCAGAATGTGAAAATGTAGAAGAGGGGAGAATATTTGCATGTATAAAAGGTTCTCTTGTGGTTTCCTCTTCATCAATTACAACAAAATATTGACTACTAGTCTTCAAATATTTGACTTCATCAATGGAGTTGTCCTCTTCAATAATTAATGATGGGCAAATAGGAATATCTTCTCCATAAAGGAAATCATCTTCAGAAGCATTGATATACCAATTGGGAATAAAGACTACTTGAGATTCATCTTTATTCCCCTCCTCTTCATCATTTTATTGAAGCTTGGGCTGCATGGAAGTCTCGAAATCATTTATTTCTCCTTCAAGCTCCTTTTTTTCAGGTTCATGGAAGACTTCTTCCTTGCTATGGTAATCTTCATAATTGTCATGGCACACATAAACATAGTCTTTTTTTTCTTCCTCACACACTTTATCTTGATCTTTATTTTGACATGTATCCTTATGAGCTATTATAGCTTCATCTTCATTGACACATGCATATTGTGGTGGGTCATCTTCAAAACTTAGATCACAAAACATTTTATCTGGAATGTGTTCATCATCAAGAAAATAATTCTTTCCCTCATCTTTTTGTTCAATCTCTTGCAATGTTTGAATCAAGGAAGGATACACTTTGTTAGGATCAAGGTGCCTATTACCATAGAATCTCTTCAAGAAGTTAACTTGTTTAGGATCATCAAGACTTTGATTCGATTGAGCAACTGGTACAAGAGAAAGATCACTTTTCTCTTGATCTTTCTTGATTGTTTTTGATTGGGGTAAATGATCACACGCAAGAAAACTGATCTTTCCATCCTTTTCTTCAATCTTTATCAATACTTGACATAAGGTAGGGTGAATTTTATTAGGATTAAACTACATGTCACCATAAAAGTTCTTCAAGAATTCAACTTGTATGGGCTCATCATGATCTTGCTTCTTTTGATATAAATAGTTTTCATCATCACTTTCACTATCACTTTCCAATTTTCCTTTGTACCAAACCATTCTTTTGAATTCAATCTTGTAGATAGAGTCACCAACCATCATTTTGGAAAAGGTACGTTGAAATTTTTGAGGAACAAAACACACTGGTATTTCGCTCCCTAGTAGAGTCGCCAAAAATCTATTGGTAAACAGATTTGTCATTGCAATTGATTCTCCAAATTTGACCCTGTTTGCCTAAAGAGTAGTGACAATTGTTTCAAAAGTTGGAGAGATTGTGGTGAGTCCACAATCTTCCTCTGTGTTTGATAGGGGCAGCTCCCTCGTATGATGGGGGTATTTGGTATTTTGTGTACTTTTAACCTGAAAGTACAAAAAGGAAGGAAAACACAAAACTAAAGAAAGTATATAACAAAAACCCCAATGGTAGACATATGAATACACAATTGAGATTCCACGATCGAAATTGATTACAAAGGGGATTTGAGCATAAAATAAGTGTTTATATACAATGATGAAGAAATAAAGATAAAAAATCTTGACATATGAAAAGATAAGTTATCTTGACACATCTAACTCAAGATACCAGGAAGTGATTGTGTTTAATTACATAAATTGCATATATTGTTGATAATTCACATAAGCACAAAAAGGAATTACTAATTTAACATGCAAAAAATCAGCAATGACAACTTAGAAGAGCATCAAGAACATAAAAACTTGGAAGAATTCTTTATTGTCTTTGTGAGATTATACAATCTCCTAAACCTCTTTGTAAATAGTGTAAAATCAAAATTCATTACAAGATTCTCTAACAATTTCTACAGAGTTTCCCCTCTATCAAGTCCCTCCCCCTTTCCATCATACTTTAATGGATGATATTGCATTGTTACCATGGCTGCTTGCTTTCCAACCCTTCAAAGATTCTTGAAAAAAAAGTTGTTACAAGTTCTTGATTTTTTTTTTTTTAAACCCTTTAATCAATTAGGTTGAAAAGTTAGAAAATCCAAGCAATTGAGCCTAAGGTTAGATTTGCTCAAATTTTGAGCAATCTTAACCTTTTATAAGTTGGGATTTTGACTTTTCAAAGTAACAATTTAGGATTGCTCACTTTTTGAGCATTTTTAACCTTCCAAGGGTAGGATTATGAAATTTTTGAGCAACAAAGGGCATTGAGGAAATGATCACTTGCAAATATTCCATCAGAACCTACATAAAGACTTTTGATTTCTCTTCCTCTCAAAAAGAGAAAAATGGAAAATATATTGAAAACAATTTAAAATATTTGAATTATTTTCAAAAGAATAATTCAAATATTTCCCATTAGACTTTAATGTCTTGGTTTAGGAAAAATGACCACAACTTTCAATTGGTAAGGAGTTAGGCTCCAAAATTCTAAACAAACCTTCAAGGTAGGAAAATGAACATATAACATCATTTAGTTCTAATGACAAAACCTAGGGTGAGGGATTTTAATTGTTTTAGAGCGAGGGACATCAAAATTTAAAAATTAAAAATATAGCAAACCGTGAACTGGGTTTGGGCGAAAATTGGTCATATGGCACAATATGATGCTTATGACATATTCCCAAAATGATTTCCCTTAATTATTTTTAATTTTCAAAACTCATCCATTTTTTACATTTTAACTTACATTATTATGATTGACGACAATGTAGGTTAAGATTGACAACCTTGGATCGCATGCTCACTCATTTTGTAGAGATACATATTTGAGCCTTCATAAAACATTGGGACCAATTTTTAGTTCAAATTTTGGGTATTTCAAATATGGGGCAACATATATATATATATATATATATATATATATATATATATATATATATATATATATATATATATATATATATATATATATATATATATATATATATATATATATATATATATATATATATATATATATATATATATATATATATATATATATATATATATATATATATATATTTGTGCGTGTGTGTACATATGTATATGTACATATATATATACACATATGTACATACATAAATATATACATACATATATATGTATATATATGTATGTACATATGTGTATATATATATGCACATACATATATATACATATATATACATGTATATATATGTATATATATGTACATACACATAGATATATATATATACATATATACATATATATACATACATGTAGTGTCGTAAATTTTACACCCTTGCTAGGGTGGTACAATTACACACTTAGGTTAGCACTCGCCTTAGTGTGTCTTGCATCTTGAATTTCTAATTCCCCTTTAAGCATTTAATTAATTAATTAAATTAAATCTAAAGTCATGTTTCATCACTTTACATGTTATAAAGTTGGGCCCTTTACCCTAAGTGTGCCCCATTTCATCTTATTCCTTCAATAAATCATTTAATCATAAACCCTAATTATGTCTTATTTCGACCTTTAAGGCCCGATTTTGCATATCAAAACATCTTGAAATTAGCTGTAACTTTGGGATACACTCTAATATCATCATTTTTTAATGGTCCCAAAAATTTGGTGAAAAGTTGGCCGCACCGTGATGGGAATGCACATGGTCCTCGATTTTTTCCCTAAAATTTCGGGAGCATAATCATATGATATAATAATGCTTAACCCCAAAAGATCAGAAGGAAATTCAAATCCTAGGTTGGACTAAACATGAAATTAAGATCTAGGGTTTCATACTTAAGAGCTCTCTTTCTTCATTTGAAGGGGTCTTCTTCTAAGAATCTAAGAGCAAGTTTTTGGAGCATAAAGAGCCTTCTTTGCAGCGAAAGAGTAGATCTTTGAAGTCTTCAACAAAATTCAACATTCATCAAGCATCATTTTATCAATTGGGGGCTTTTGAAGATATAGAAAAACAATAGGAGATCACTGATTGATGATTGGCTTGAACCTCTCCCTTGGGGTTGGGTATGGTTTCATTTTGTTTTCATGTCTTTACATAAGCTTCATTTTGATTCATATTAATGGTTTTAGATCAATTTGGATCATGGATTTAGAGCATTTACTTTGTCAATTTTAAGCAATTAGGGTTTTCTCTTTAGGGTTGCTCTAGATTGTTTGCTTTCATTTTAGGATCTTGCATGCACATTTTCAATATATTATCGGCTATTTGTGGAGGTGGAAATCACCAACATAGGGGTTTGACTAAGCCAAAATCCTATATAGCCACCCCAAACCCTATTTTTCAGCTTCAGGTATAGGTTCAGATCCGAGCATCGCTGAAAGTTTTGAGACCGAAAGAGCACACCGGGACAGTTTTGGGCTGCAGATCTCAGCAAAAAACCTAAGGATAGGGGCGTGGTGCCCTTGTCCTAATTAGGATAGTGTCATGGTGCCATGGTCCTTCCCTTTGTCAGTAGGATTTGGTAGAACAATGTCTTGCAACACTAGTACATTTGGGGATCAATTCCAACGGCAGTTCATCGAGATTCCAACTAAAATTCATCGGGCTGCTGATGAGAAACATCATTGAGAACTTGTAGTCAGACATTCTAATGATTCTCAAGACCATCAAAATTCTAACGACATCAAAGAATCCTTCGATGATGACCATGACTGCACTTAGCTATCAGTAAAACTCGATAAGTCGTCGAAATTCCAATGGCTTCCAGGTAATGTTCCAGTGGTTCAGGCGTTAGAATAAATTGGAATTTCAATGGCCCCCTCACTGCTTAGCCATCGGTAAAACTTGATAATTTGTTGGAATTCCAATGGCAACCAGGGCATCTGCACCGACAAGGATGTTGTATGTACGACAGTTTAGGCGTTTGAATTCAGACAACCACGTCATTGTTTAGCCGTCGGAATTCCAATGACAACCAGGGCCTCCACATTGACGAGGATGCTGCATGTACAATGGTTCGAGCTTTGGAATAAATTAGGTGGGCATCAAAATTCTGACGCCCCCTCACTCCTTAGCCGGTGGCAAAACTCGATAAGTCGTCGAAATTCTGAAGATAACCAGGGCATCCACACCAATGAGGATGTTGTATGTGCGACGGTTCGGGCGTCAAAATAATTTGGGTGGGTGTCAGAATTTTGATGCCCCTTCACTGCTTAGTCATCAGTAAAACTTGATAAGTTGTTAGAATAAATTGGGTGGGCATCGGAATTTTGACGCCCCTTCACTACTTATCTGATGAGGATGCTGTCAACATACATCATCCTTGTTGGATGCTTGGTGGATGGAAAGGTTTGCACTTATTGACCAATACGATAATACTAAAGATTCATTATTCTATATCAGCCAACCAAACGACAATAAAAACAATTTGACAATCTAATCATGTGATTTTTTGGGTGTTGGATGCTTGGTGGATGGAAAGATTTGAACTGATTGACCAATACAATAATACTAAAGATTCATTATTTTGTATCAACCAACCAAATGACAATAAAAACAATTTGACAATCTAATATTTCCACTCAAAGACCAGCCTCAAAAAACCATGTATGATTGAAGAATTGTGTCCCACATTAAGTTCTTCAATCCCATCAATAGCCACCCATAGGTGGCATACCATAAGATGGCATGGGAGGCATTCCCATTCCACTCATACCTGGCTGAAAGAAACCTCCCATGCCCACTCCCATGCCAGGCATTGGAGATGCTAGCAAATCAAAGGGGAAGAAGCTGAGCATACATATTTTGTAAACAAAATAGGCACATATTTATTTCTGTAGAAGATTTAAAATGCTTATTAAAGAGAAACTTAAAATATTCATAGAATCATTAGAGTAGGTATGGAAACACAAAGTCAATCATATTATTCATCTAGACAAGTTCCAAAGCCACATCTGGTCTGATAAAGTCATAGCATATGAACAAGCATGAAGCAAATCATTCTTTCTTGCCCTGCAGCTCCAAATGCAAAAGTAAGCCCCAATCCAAAATGAAAATTCAAATTATACTTTAGCCTATGAGAGAGAACAACCAACTATATTTTTTACCAATTGTATACCTATTCCACAAAATACACTAGCAATTCCTCTGCAAGTTCACGATCACCCGATTGAGAACTAGTTTCCATTGCATCCTTGTAAAGATTATCCTTTTAAGACAGTGCAATATGTTAGCAAATAATTTTTCTATAATTTCCTTAAAAATGCTATTTTCTATAATTTCCTTAATTATTCTCTTAAAAATGCTATTTTCTATAATTTTCTTAATTATGCTCTTAAAATGCTATTGGAGGTGTTGGCAAAGCAAGGGGAAGAAGTTGAGCATACATATTCTGTAAACAAAATAGGCACATATTTATTTGAATTTTTAAAAACCATTAGTAGAGTAGAACAAGTGCTCCTTGAGGCTCAATTAAGCAAAATGCATACCTATTGAGCAACAAGATCTTTCTCTTCTTTCTCCTTGGATTTATCTTCTTGGATAGCCTCTAACTTGTTCCACAAAATACTTGTTCCACAAAATACACTAGCAATTCCTCTACAAGTTCATGATCACTCGATTGAGAACTAGTTTCCATTGCATCATTGTAAAGATTATCCTTTTTAGACAGTGCAATATGTTAGCACATAATTTTTCTATAATTTTCTTAAAAATGCTATTTTTCTATAATTTCTTTAATTATGCTCTTAAAAATGCTATTCTCTATAATTTCCTTAATTATGCTCTTAAAATGCTATTGGAGGTGCTGGCAAAGCAAGGGGAAAAAGCTGAGCATACATATTTTGTAAACAAAATAGGCACATATTTATTTGAATTTTTAAAAACCGTCAGTAGAGTAGAACAAGTGCTCCTTGAGTCTTAATTAAGAAAAATGCATACGTGTTGAGCAACAGGATCTTTCTCTTATTTCTCCTTGTATTTCTCTTCTTGGACAACCTCTAACTTGTTCCACAAAATACACCAGCAATTCCTCTGCAAGTTCACGATCACCCGATTGAGAACTAGTTTCCATTGCATCCTTGTAAAGATTATCCTTTTTAGATAGTGCAATATGTTAGCACATAATTTTTCTATAATTTCCTTAATTATGCTCTTAAAAATGCTATTTTCTATAATTTCCTTAATTATGCTCTTAAAATGCTATTGGAGGTTCTGGCAAAGCAAGGGGAAGAAGCTGAGCATACATATTCTGTAAACAAAATAGGCACATATTTATTTGAATTTTAAAAATCGTCAGTAGAGTAGAACAAGTTCTCCTTGAGGCTCAATTAAGCAAAATGCATACCTGTTGAGCAACAAGATCTTTCTCTTCTTTCTCCTTGGATTTCTCTTCTTGGACAATCTCTAATTTGTTCCACAAAATACACCAACAATTCCTCTGCAAATTCACGATCACTCGATTGAGAACTAGTTTCCATTGCATCCTTGTAAAGATTATCCTTTTTAGACAGTGCAATATGTTAGCACATAATTTTTCTCTAATTTCTTTAAAAATGTTATTTTTCTATAATTTCCTTAATTATGCTCTTAAAAATGCTATTTTCTATAATTTCCTTATTTATGCTCTTAAAATGCTATTGGGGGTGCTGGCAAAGCAAGGGGAAGAAGCTGATCATACATATTTTGTAAACAAAATAGGCACATTTATTTGAATTTTTAAAAATTGTCAGTAGAGTAGAACAAGTGCTCCTTGAGGCTCAATTAAACAAAATGCATACTTGTTGAGCAACAAGATCTTTCTCTTCTTTCTCCTTGGATTTCTCTTCTTGGATAACCTCTAACTTGTTCCACAAAATACACCAACAATTCCTCTGCAAATTCACAATCACCCGATTGAGAACTAGTTTCCATTGCATCCTTATATAGATTATCCTTTTTAGATAGTGCAATATGTTAGCACATAATTTTTTTATAATTTCCTTAAAAATGCTATTTTTCTATAATTTCCTTAATTATGCTTTGAAAAATGCTATTTTCTATAATTTCCTTAATTATGATCTTAAAATGCTATTGGAGGTGCTGGCAAAGCATGGGGAATAAGCTGAGCATACATATTTTGTAAACAAAATAGGCACACTTATTTGAATTTTTAAAAACCGTCAGTAGAGTAGAACAAGTGCTCTGTGAGGCTCAATTAAGCAAAATGCATACATGTTTAGCAACAAGATCTTTCTCTTCTTTCTCCTTGGATTTATCTTCTTTGACAACCTCTAACTTCTCCTTAACAAGCTCATCAACTTTTGTCATGTATTCTCGAATGAAATTTGAAAAAAAAAAAATTGAATATTCGCTATTTAATTCTGTAGAAGATTTAAAATGTTTATTAAAGAGAAACTTAAAATATTCATAGAATCATTAGAGTATATCAAGAACCTGAAGTAGTTATAGAAACACAAAGTCAATCATATTATCCATTCAGGCAAGTTACAAAGCCACATTTGGTCTGATCAAGTCATAGCATATGAACAAGCATGAAGCAAAGCATTCTTTCTTGCTCTGTAGTTCCAAATTGAAAAAGTAAGCCCCATTTCAATGCCCCAATCCAAAATGAAAATTCAAAATATACTCTACCCTATGAGAGAGAAAAACCAACTATATGTTTTACCAATTGTATACATGTTCCATAAAATATACCAGCAATTCCTCTGCAAGTTCATGATCCCCCGATTGAGGTAAAGAGGCATCTGGATACCATATACCGATGAGAGAGTGTAGCAAGCCAAAGTTGTACTCATCGATAGAAGTTATACTTATGAAGGAGAAAAGTTGAGAAGAATTTATTCATTGGCAAAAACTATATCGATATGACCCATCATCATATTAAACACTAGCGACAACAGTGGAGAATTATCTTGCTAATAGCTGATGAGGGTATCGGTAAGACTTATACCGATAAGAGTGGTGAAAAGAAGAGTCCATCAGTATAGCCAAAGTGATTAGTATGTGTTACTTTGAGCCACCCTAATTCTCAAAGAAATCATCGGTGAAACATATACCAATGGAACATACTCTATCGGGAAGACTTTGCTTATCGGTATGTTTCATTTCGGATTACCCCAATACTCGATGAAGGAGCAGACTGATTGAGTGGAGCAAAGACACTATCAGGAAGACTCATGGTGATGAAGCCGGTTGCATTGGTATTACCAAAGCTATCGGTATGTGTTACTTTGAGCCACCCTGCAACCAAAGAAATCATTAATGAAACGTATACCAATGGAACATATTCTATCGGGAAGACTTTTCTTATCGGTATGTTTCATTTCGGATTACCCCAATACCCAATGAAGGAGCAGACTAATTGAATGGAGAGAAGACACAATTGAGAAGACTCATGGTGATGAAGCTGGTTGCATTGGGAAGAGCTAGCCGATGGTGAAGCTCATCGGGGAAACAATGACTATCGCGATAACGCTAAATGAGCTCACCCAACGCCCGATAAGAATATCAGTTTGAGATATACCAATGAGGAGGAAAAGGAGTCATCGGCTTAGGGTATCCCGATAAGAGAAAGTAAGATGTCAAAGCAGATAAAGGGTTGTTCAGAGAGCGCCAAAAGGGAAATATTCATCGGGGAGACATATGTCGACGAGTCATTGTCATATCAGAATTCAAAACCAAAATTTTTAAGTCTTCTATTTAATACTTGTAGTAGATGCATCTATGGTTCGCATGAGGCAAATTTTATGAGAAGTTCATTATTACAAAAGAATACGACAGAACTAGAAGTTGCCTTGTCTAAATACTACGTTGGTGAAAGAAGAATACACAGATAGAACACATTATGCCTTTGAAAAACAAAGCAGAGGATTGCAATTGCAGAAATGGAAGATTTGAGTTCAACAAGAAAGAAGAGGGCGGCCAAGAGCCCTAACTCTAAGGTGAAGAAAGGAAAAACTAAAGAGGTGTCTCCAATTAGGAAGTTAAACCAAGACATGACAGACCAAATATAGGCACCCGACCTAAAATCCAGAAGGTTGAAGCAGCACCTGTCAGGGAGAGACCAATTAGAAGACAAGTACAGAGAGGTCGAAGATGTCTAGACCAAGGTAAGGGGACATGAACTGTTTATGTTCCACTATTTGAGAAGGAGCAAGGAGATGTCACTCTGCAATCCTTGGATGACAAATTTAGGTAAGCTAACAGTCCCCAATGTTTTTGTAAACATAAGATTGCTAGAGGTTTTGGTGAGGAATTATAATTCAGTGAAGAGGTGTATTCAGCTCCCAAATGGGGAAGCATTTATTAGATTTTTTGTGGGTACCATAAACAAGGTTTTCATTTTAGACCCTAGTCTTGATAAGCCCTTGTCCTTTGGGGAGTTGGAGGAAGAATACCTCAGAATGGACACTACATATACCATCTAGAAATTTTCCATTCACAAGAGGTAGGCAAGAAAATTAATAGAGGAAGACGGGCCACCATTCAACATTGATTTGTTCAAACACTACTTGTAGTACACATATATGTCATGTGGGCAAGAAGGAGGGGTGGAGGTGTCTGATCTAGAAAGAAATGGGCTATTGGTGTTAGCCTCTTATATACAAATGTATGAACCTAGGCCTTTTGTCTATGCAACATATCTGGTGGAGAGGTTGCACGAGGGTTTTTTAAACCTGAGGGATGATACTCATCCCCAATTTTAAATTTTATTCACTATTGATGCATCTAGTGTTATTTTATGGATATGTAAAAGGTTTTTCGCCTCAGGGCCTAAAATTAAATACCAAGAACAGGGAAGGTGAGGAGCAGCCCGTCCAATTGTGGACTTCTCGATATATGAGGTCCAACTATATTAAGTTTTAAGAACTTATTGTGATGCCATTGTACCAAATGTATGGGATTTCATGTGAAGGGTTTATCTTTGACAAGATCAAGAGGTTCCTAGGACCCAGGGATTATGATGAAAGACACATTATTGATCATAACTGGGGGGACTGGTTTGTGAATAAGGATTTTACATGTTTTAGAGTATATGGATTTGAGAGGAGCCCCTACATGCTGCCAAAACTAGTACCGGATAGAATAGATTATCTAGAGATTGTGAGGCAATTGAGTTTGTCCAATGCTAAACATTTTGTAGATATGCGTAAGAAAGCCTTCCTATCTGGGACACTGACTTTTGGTGATTTCACCATAGTGTCAACCAAAGCTTATGAAATAATTGATAAGAAGTTGATAGAAGAATACAATTTGTATGAGCATTATGCCAGGAAAAACTATGATCCTGAAGGATACATTTAGTCTTGCAAGAAGAGCTAGAACTTGGGAAGTTATCTACATGTTAGTATTAAGGTTGAAGATATCTTTAGGAAAATGGAGGATGCAGAGGCCAAAGAGGTAATTGATCAATTGAATAATGAACTGGTAGAAAAGAGACAGAGACTCGAGGAAATTGAAACCAAGGAGGAGGCAGAAAGTGAATCTGATGAGAATGCAGTTGTCTCTAGATGGCAAGTGCCAAAGAAGGAAGAAGAGCCAAACATGTAGGGCCAAATAGAGACAACACTAGAAGTTCATGCTGACTATCGGTTAGAGGAGTTTTATGTTTCTGTTGCTGATCATGTTTTTGTAGATGCCTAAAAATGTCTCATTAATTCTACAGTAATTATTTGTCTATTTAATTAAGTAATTCTTTAATTATTTGATTAAATTAACTATTTCTTCTAATCGTTGCCCTTCAACACTCCTAATTATTCTATTTCTATTCTCAAATCATTTTAATTAGTTAACTATAACTCAATTATTTAATTAATTACAACCTTTTCCTTAGTTAAATAATCTTTATTATTTAATTAATTCAGTTTCCCGTGATTAAATAATTTCATTTAAATTAATTAAATTCTTCCATTTCCCCAAATTATAATTCCAATTAATTCCATCTAATTTCATCTCATTTCTCCCAAATTTGAATTTCACTTCATTTCATCTAATTTCAAATCATCAAATTCACATTTTCCCAAATTTGAATTTCAGTTAATTTTATGTGCATTTCAGCATTCAAAAGTCCAAATTCAAATCCAAATTGAAAATGAAAATCAAATTCAATTTCAAATTCCTACAACACATGCTAAAATTAGAATTGATTGATCAAATCAGTTGTCTAATTAGTTAACTCAGTTAACTCATCAATCATCCTTTTTAACTCAAAATCAATCCACTTATCTCTCCAATCAATTCAATCTTCTAATCAATCAATCCAGTCAACTAATCCATATATTTAGTTTACTACTCAATCAAATTAGTTAACAAATCAATCAATTGACTTCACTAATCAATCTAAATCAATTATCTATCAATCCACACTTGAGTTCAAATTCTCACCTCCTTTGTGTTGAAAATCTATAAATTCAACCTCTTTTCTCAATTCAGTCTAGAATCACAAAATTAGAGTCTTCAAAGTATTTGTATGTAGGAAATTGGTGCAATACCTGAGAGCCACCAACCACTCAAATTGGAGAAGTACAATGGAAGCAAAGATGCGGAATGAGGGAGTTTCTATTTGAATGCATTTCTCATTTC
Organism: Cryptomeria japonica; assembly: GCF_030272615.1. Taxonomy (NCBI): domain Eukaryota; kingdom Viridiplantae; phylum Streptophyta; class Pinopsida; order Cupressales; family Cupressaceae; genus Cryptomeria; species Cryptomeria japonica. Next base: position 519,091,724 of record NC_081407.1, read on the forward strand.
TTGTATTGATTTTCATTGATTATGTTTGATGTTTGTTAATTAGTTGAGAATTGGTGATTCATTATTATTTGCTAATTAGCTTAATACATATGAAATCCAAGCATAGAAACATTGGTGAACCTGACTTGAATTACTCTAACCTTCACTTTCTATTTTGACAAAATTTGCAGATCCGTACGTGCACAGGAAACTGGATATCGCAATTGCATATGCAGAAATTCACAATTACCAATAACATATCGCAATTGCTATGACATCATATCGCAATTGATTAGACATGATATCAAAATTGCTTAAATAGATCGCAATTTCTCTAAAGGATTGCAAATTCAAAAAAATGTGTCATTTTTGAATTATTTTGTCTTGTGCATCTAACCCTGAAATTTTATTAAATTCTGGAAAAATTGATTTTTGCATATAAAATGTATCTAATCCAATGGTAGGAAAGGTGAAATTCTGAAATTCAAGTGCAAGGAAGGCAAAGAAGGAAATATGAGACAACAAAAGGCTTATCAAATGCTTTTAAAGGCTGAAAGGGAGCTCCGCGAGGTCGAAGAAAAAGAGGAGATTGCTCAGTATCACAGGACCATCCACCATTTTTTAACCAAGTACAAGTTCTTCGACGAAATTGATGTGATGGATCATGTAGTGTGGGACAATATCATTGTAGAATAACCCTTCTATCTTCTATATTTTTCTTCTATTTTTCAGTTAAAAATTAAAAAATTCAACAAAAAAAAAATGGGGTGAGCACTTGATCTCATATCATGTCACAATTGATCAGTCATCATATCGCAATTTCACACAGAACAATTTGCAATGATGATACATCATTCGCACGTGATCTGATATCAGCTCTCATTTGTTTTGTAGGTAAGTCGCATTTGATAGATTCAATTTTTCATTTTCTGTTCTGTTACAGTTCTGGTTTTTACCAGAATATCTTTCTATCTATAAAAAGACAGAACTCTATAACCATGTGTTAACTAACATTATTCTTTTTTTGCAGGGGTCTCTTAGAAACACTTCTTTTTGGTGCTTTAAATAAAGAACAATACAACTTTCATCATTGCTATGCCGGTTAAAATCAACACCACATCTGTGTGGAGCAACATCACCACTTAGAATAGAAAATGATTGCAATGGAAGGTTTAAAAAAAATATTTTTTGTTTTTCGTGTCTTCAAAGGAATAGATATTATGCTCTCCCCTTCAATGGGTGATTAAAAAACCAGACTCTTTTCCTTCATGCTTTCCTTTATTTTTTGCAATTAAATCTTTTAGAAGGCTTGCCCTCCCGAGTTTCCCTTAGGGCGCCATTAAGTTCGGTGAGAGGGGAATGACCTAAGTGGCCAACGGCTAAAGCCAAGTAATCCAAGCCACTATAATCAAATGCGTATGTGATGAAAATCATGTGCGACGAGTGTTACATGTTGTCACAATAATGTTATGTCTCCTTTAGTGCCTATACAGTGCATTAAAATCTGTAGAGCGTAACCTCTATAGACTGGGAGACCTCCCTCAATGGAGTGTAAAATGTTGCTGATTGTGACCACTCAAACGGAACCCTTTGTAAACACCATAGAAATTAGAAGCTAAGCCGAGTCAGTAACCAGACACTTATTTTATCATAGTGCAAGGGTGTACAAGAATTTCCCCCAAGACACTCACCATAAATCTCCCAGGATAACAGACCCATTGAGGATCAATCTTCTTTGATCTAATTTTTAGAAAAAGGCAAAAAAATGGGCGCACCCTAGGGTGTGACAGGGTTGTTTGAGTTGATGGAGTATCAAGATGTGGGATGTGATAATACTTGTGACCTTTTGACCTTAGGAGAGTCTTCCTGATGTGATATTGAATTACCCAAAAATAGTGAAAACAAAATGGGGTCTTGAAAAAGATTCCAACATTCATGGAAATTTGAAAAAATTTCCTAAACAAATTGCTCTTTTCATGATTTTATTCTTTTGATGTGACTATTGTGTCCTTTGCTTCGACAAATTCAAAACATTACAAGATACAAATCAAAGCAAAGTCAAAAGTTTCAGTGTTCAACAAGATCAAAACTTCAACAAGAAAAACAAGTGTCAACAACAAAACCAACATCAAAACCAAACCTTTTGTATAAATTCAAAAATGATGAAAATATTACTTTCAAGTGATCATAGGTCCTAGGTATTCAATTCATGTAGAGGTTCCATTAGAATCATCATGCAAAGTCCTCACACAAGTCATTTCACCAAAGTACCTTAAGGTTAGTGTTGCATCAGATTATAGGAATCATACCTAAGTCCATGGGTATTAGAGGAGATGGAGAATTCACATTAGAACAACCAAATCTTGGACCAAACAATGACCAATTACAAATAATTGATGGTTTAGATAACCTCGCTTGGGAAGTAAGAGTCAATCATACCCAATATGATACAGTTGAGGCCACCATAGATGATGAAATCCGAAAGGTTGTTCTTCTTGATGAGAAACTAAGGAAAAAGATACAAAGAGAAGCTCAAAAAGAAGCCATTAGACAATTGGTAGAGAAGACCATAGCAACATTCCTCAAACCGTGTTAGAAAAGAGAAAAGTGTTCATCATTTTAGGTATAATTCATTCATTTCTAGGATCTGCATTGTCTGCAAAGTAATCTTCAATGCATGGGTCTAAAAGGAAATGGTCAATTCCCATTTGAACAACCAAATCTTGGGGCAAACAAAATTCAATTAGAAAAAATGATGGTTTCAATACCCTTGCTGAGGAATTAATAATTGATCAAAACCAATACGACATAGTCAAGGCTATTATAGATGAAGAAGTTCAGAAATCAGTACAAATAGACATAGACCACAAAAATCGAATTAAAGAATAGGCAGAATTTGAATCTTTTTGACAATACGCTGAAAATATTGTGTCCGAATTTCATAATCCTAGGTAGCAAGTCATCATTTATAGATCACATTGTCTGCACTTTAGTTTTTAGGAGGTCATAGAAGCATATTAAGTTGCATTTAACAAAGTCTTGCATACACATTTTAGACAATCGAGATCACTTCGAAGCAATATTCATGCCATTAACACACACTCAAAAGGAAAAAAACCAAATGGATCCTAACAATGACCCCCTGGTCAACCCAACATGGAATATGGATCTATCTACACAACAACAAACATAGGGTTACACACCCACAACAATGTCAACAAACATGAACAAGATGCCTTCCATTGATGAAATATGACATAATTTAACAAAGGAAGAGATAGAATCATCCCAACAAGATCCCACAACATTAATGATTCTCAACACTCTCATTAATAGTTATAGAGATAGATATCTCACTCTCTTAGTCTAGAATGGGGCCAAATTACCGTCGGGGGTAGATATTTCAATAATATTTCCACAAGGTGTGACATTAAATTAGAATATACCTTAAATACCAATTACAACATAGACACAAGAAACAGTTGCTACATCAACGCAAGATATATCTCAAACTTCCAAGATGACTACAACCTCGGCACAGTCAATGATGGCACCACCAAGTGCCAATCTTACAATGTGGACAATGCTAAATATGACACTACAAGGTCCAGTATCTCACACCACTACCTTGGCAAATATAACTCAACCAACAGTTTTGGTTAGTTCCACCTACAATAGTTAGAATATGAATCGAGGGACAACTAGCTTGGCTCAGCCGAATCCTACTCTACAATTTGCATACTTCACATCACCTACTGGGACTTATGGAACATAGTTACTTGGTCTGTCTACATTTCAACAAGCTCAAAGCTACTCAAATAATATTTCTTTTGTAGGGAACATTCATTGGGTCAATACATAAATAACCCAAACAAAACTTCTGACTCAATAAATGGAGAACCTTCAAAAACAAATGGCCAGTATACAAGTAGGTAATGATAAAAAGAGCTACACCATGGAGGATCTATGTCTGTATCCTTTTGACAGAAAACTATACATGCCACCTTTTCCCCCACATTTTGAAACGCCAAAATTTGACATCTATAGAGGGAAAGGAGATCCTCGAGATCATATAAGATAATTCTTCACATCATGCATTGAAGTAGCTAAAAATGATACATACTTGATGAGATTATTTTCAAAGATCTTAGGAGGGACAACATTAGAATGGTTTTCGCACCTTCGACAAAAAATTACTTCATGAGGAGAATTGGCTAAGTTATTTATATTCAACTTTGTCTTCAACATAGATAATACAATCACATTAATGGATTTGTGTGCAACAAAACAAAAAGAAGGTGAGACTTTCGCCACATTCTTACAAAGATGGAGAGGCCTATATTGTTGATGTCTTAGTCACATCTCTGAAGCAAAGCAAGTGGACATATTCAATGAAAATCTTGTGCCTCCAATTAAATATCCATTACAATTGCAATGCCTGAATAATTTTAAAGACATAACAAAAAAAGGAATCAAATGTGAGAAAGGCCTATTAGAACAAGGGATATTAAAACACCACAAGGATAGTAGACCAACCATCAGCATAAACAATGAAAGACCAAAATTTTGGTCTAGAAACAAAAATGTCATAAACGACAGAGTTGTTGATGCATGTATTATAAACAGAGCTCAACCAACAATATCTCTACAAGGACCAACTGATAAGAACTAGTCTCAAACAAACTACACCAATGCACTACAGTCATGTAATCCAAGGTCTCCAAAGATAGGTGCACCTAGAAGGAATTTTACACCCCTTGGAGAACCTATTGAATCAGCACTGAAGAAGTTGATACAAAGCAATGCCATAACTTTACCAAAAGTTAGGCCATATGAACCAGGTCCATTTAAGACTGCTTGGTGGAATGACAATGATTTTTGTGAATATCACCGCAATAAGGGTCACAAGACAACAAGATGCTACAAGTTAAAGAACCTCATCCAAGATCTCATAGATCAAGGTGATACTACTGTGGATAATAAAACACAAAATACAGATCATACCATTTTCAAAGATCCTTTTGTCAAACATGACAAAGGAAAGGCTTCTAGTTCTAATGCACAAAACAATACTACCAATTATACCAATGTATTATTTGATTATGCCATTAACACACTAAGTGAAGGACATGAAATGGTAGCTACAATCATAGTGAATCCAAAAAGGAGGGATTGTGCCATCATCACCAGAAGAACAAAATTCACATTACAAGGAGTACCTTCGAACCAGCCTTCAATAACTAGCAACTACAATATGGTGGATCAATTGAAGCAAACTCTAGCCCAAATTTCACTATTTGAGTTATTGCGCATATCACCAGCCCATAAAGCAATCCTGGATAAAGCCTTACAAGATTTGGTTGTTGCTAGAGATATTGATGAGAACACATTTCAATCTATGGCTGGAAACTTGGCAGCGTCAAAAGTCATGTTCATTGAATAGGATGTCCCTGCAAACCGACTCATGCATAATGATCTGTTCCACTTGGAAGCTTTCATTGATCGAAAAAAGGTTCGAAGAGTACTTATAGATGGTGGTGTTGGCGTCAACATATGCACTCTACATTTGATCAAAGCTTTGGGATATTCTGAATATTATATTGACTCTACTAAGAGAATCAATATAAAAGCCTATGATGATGAGGAGCGCCCTTCTAAAGGTATGGTGACTTTACTAGTACAAGTGGGACCAACTACAACAAATATCACCTTTCAAGTCCTAGACAGAGAATTGGGGTACAATATGTTGTTAGGTCGCCCATGGATACATACAATGTAAGAAGTACCATCAACTTTTCATCAATGTGTAAAGTTCCCATACAATGGTATAGAGATCACTATCCATGGTGACCCAAACCCTTTTCAACACTTTAATTATTTAAGGGCAAGCTCAGACAATAAAGTACCAAACAATTAGGAAGCTCCTATTCACCTACAAATGGAATTATTATCAATTAAAGAAATGGTAGAAAATACACCAACCACATCTTCTTTCCATATTAGAGAAGTTGTTTGTGGATAATATTCCATTTCAAGCACATCAGATGGCAAACAATCATCATTTTGTCCCAGGTCCTTTGGGAAGCCTCAGAACACAACAATAAAGAAAGATAAAGGGAAAGAAATAGTAAAATATTTAGATTCTTTTTCTTTCATTAGATGGGGAGACCTACAAGAAGAATATCTAAATGAAGATATCAATCACTGGATATACAGAGAGGAGGATGACACGATAGTACCCAGGATACCTCTACATCAATATGTAAATGGCTTCAAGATGTTACAAAAATATGCATATGATGGCACCACAAGATTAGGACTACAAAAGCAAGGAATATTAGAACCTATTTTACCACATGAAAACCCAAAGAATAAAGGCTTGGGATATAAATATATGCCACAAATAATAGAAACTAGACAATGTACATTGGATATATTGAACAAGCCAAGGTTACCTTCATAATACATACCTCAAAATCAGTCATCAACAAAGATGTATTTCTCTCCACCTCAAAAATGAAAGAGACCACCAACATCTCCTATCATGGAACTAGATGGTGAATAAATGAGGCAACTTCTGCAAGAACCTAGCATACAGACATCTAGCAGTACAATGCCTGAATCATCTACACAAGCAAACATGGTAATAGATACAAGCTTAACACCAGCAAATGAACCAAATCCTTGGTTACTGTCAATAATTTTTGCAAGAGAAACGAATTCAGCTCCTCCATTTGAATCAAATGAAGAAAGACTGCAAAGACTAATACTAGGCTTAAGAAGGGTATCCACAATACAAAGGAGGTCTACTCATTTACAACAAACTTAGTAACCTGAACAAGAGTAGAAAAGCAACACAAAATCAGAAAGTGAAATATACATGGAAAGCATCATAGATTCTCATGACTATGAATTTCCATCTGAAAATGAAGACAAACCACCACCAATTTATGATGAAGAAACAATAGATTATAACCAGGTATGCATGATATCAAGATCCTCTAAGACAACAAGAAACAAAGACTTGATCCTCATGCATCCATGTTTGATTGACTGGGAGCAAGAAGGAAAGCCACAATTAGATTGGTTTCAAAATGATGAAGCATTAGCTGAATTCTTGGGTGCAAGGGATGGATTCCCTTATAATGATCACAAAGCTAGTTATGCAGTAGATTTGGAAAAAAACTGCATATTTTGGAGAAGCAAGCTCCTCTCTTAATCACAATAGTGATGATAAATCTAAACACATAATAGATGCCCTACCTATTGATAAAGAATGATCAACATTATTGATAGAAGAAACTGAGGAAATCAACATCGGTGATGCTAATAAAGTTTGTAACATTCACCTAGCAAAATCCCTCGATCTAGTGGAAAAAGAGAAATTCATCAAATTCTTTAAGCAAAGACCCATCAATTTTGCATGGTCTTATGCAGATATGTCTGGATTAGACCTTGAATTAGTCTTGCATCACTTGCCTTTACTTCCAGGGGTAAAACAATGCAAACAAAAGCTCAGGAAGATGCATCCTCACATAGCCTTGTTAGTCAAAATTGAGCTACAAAAATTATTAGATGTGGGTTTTATCAGACCTATAGACTATGCTCAATAGATTTCAATCTAGTCTTGATATCCAAGCATACTGCAGGTATCAGGATCTGCACCGACTTTGGAGATCTTAACAAGGCTTGCCCCAAAGATGACTTTCCACTCCCTAACATTGACATCATAGTAGACTTGACAGCTGGAAATGAAATGCTATCACCCATGGACGGTTTTTCTGGGTATAATCAAATCAAAATTGCACCAGAAGACCAACCTAAAATAACATTCACTTGTCCATGGCAAACCTATTGCTAGAATGTGATGCCATTTGGCCTTAAAAATGCAGGTGCCACTTATCAAAGGGCAATGACCACCTTGTTTCATGACATGATACACACACTCATGGAAGATTATGTAGATGCCTTTCTAGCAAAGTCCAAAACAAGGGATAGTCACTTAAACATATTAGCTAAGATCTTTGATAGACTTGAGCAATATAATGTAAGATTAAATCCAAAAAAATGTGTCTTTGGATTAACATCTGGAAAACTCTTGGGCTTCATTGTATCCAATCATGGAATCGAGATAGATCCAGAGAAGGTGAAAGATATTTTAGACATGCCATAACCTACTACGCTCAATCAACTTAGAAGTATAAAAGGGAGATTACAATCCATAAGGCACTTCATTGCCCAATTGGCAGAAAAATGTCAACCATTTCAACATCTTTTATAGAAAGGTGTTACATTTAAATGGACACAACAATGCCAAGAGGCATTCAAAACACTAAAAGAATATCTATTATCCACTTCGATATTGGTTCCACCCGTACATGGGAAACCATTACTCCTATATGTAGCTACAACAAATTCCTCTTTAGGCGCTCTCCTAACATAACATGATGAACAAGGAAAAGAGAGAGTTGTCTACTACATTAGCAGAACACTCATTGGGTATGAAATCAACTACACATAGATAGAAAGAACATGTCTTGTAGTAGGCTTTGCATCACAAAAACTAAGACATTATATGTTGAGTCATAAAATACAGCTGGTTGCACAATTTGATCCACTCAAATACTTGATGAATAGAGAAACACTAACCAGAAGACTTGCAAAGTGGGTCATGATACTCAGTGAATTTGGCATTGAATACATCAGTAGAAAAGCTATAAAAGGACAAATCATAGAAGACCAACTTGCAAAAGCACCTTTACAAGATAATCATCCAATGGTGATAGATTTCCTAGATGAATCAGTATTTACACTATTGACACAAACACAATGGAAATTATTCTTTGATGGTTCACATACAAATCATGGAGTAGGAGCAGGAATTTTGTTCATAACTCCTCAAGGAGATTCAATTCCCAAATAATTTAGGATTGTCTTCCCTTGCACCAATAAAATTGCTAAATATGAAGCCCTGATGGTAGGACTGCGCAATGCACTGCAATGGAGGATCAAAGATCTACAAGTCTTTGGAGACTCACAACTCATCATTAATCAATTCAATGATGATTACAATACAAAAGACGATAAGTTACAACCGTACAAAAAACTGGTGGAAGAATACAAGCAACACTTCATCAAGATCACATTTGAACAGATACCAAGAGTGCAAAACAAGGCATCAGATGTGATGGCAATAGTAAGATCTCTCTTGGATATGCCAAATGATGGAACTCACTTTAAATTTCAAGTGGAACAACTCATTGTCCCAGCTTATGAAATACCATCCACTACATATGTATGTATGATAGTAGGACCTGAGTCTCCATGGTACAAATATATATACGCATACTCGCATGATCAATATATACCTCCCGATCTTTCACAAAATCAAAGGAATGCACTCATACGACAATCATAAAAACATAAAATTATTGCTAATACTTTATACAGAAAAAGTATAGACAACACCTTACTCAGATGCCTTGATATTGAGGAGGCACAAATTGTCTTAAAAGAAGTTCATGATGGAGAATGTGGCGCACATTCTTCTGGAACTGCTCTAGAAAAAACACTATTACGAACGAGTTATTATTGGCCTATGATGGAAAAGGATGCTTACAAGTATGTCCAAAGATGCAAGCAATGCCAAATACATGGGAACCTCATTCATGCACCTACTCAAGATCTTCAGCCAATAACATCATCATGGCCATTTTCACAATGGGGATTAGATCTTGTAGGGAAAATAAATCCTACATCTTGCAATGGACATAAGTTTATTACATAGTATTCCAAGGGTCTTTGATGGTTATAAGAGTCAGAATAAACTCAATTGCACACACATGGGTAAAAGAAATATCAAAGTTTCAAGAATTGATGGAGAAGTTTTCCGCACCTCCATTCATAAATATTGGTTACAAGGTGTGTTAAATTGGATGGTCGAAGTATTTTTGAGAATGGACTGAACTCATATCTCTGAAATGATTCACACCTTTAATCCAATTAGTGCATTTCAGAATGCAAGACACACACTCATCCTTGTTCGAATAGGAACTGCATTTTTGTCATGCATCCTACATTAGCATAGTTCATATTGAAAATTCATTGTCCCCTCATCATGTTATCATCATAGGTCTGCATACTTGGGGGCATAACTGAAAAAAAATTCTAAAAATCAGATAAAAGTCTTGAAAAAAAAAAAGAAAAAAGAAAAAAAAAAAAAATTGATCATTGAAAAAAATTCTAAAAATCAGATAAAAGTCCTACAAAAAAAAATCAAAAAACGATGATTGAAAAAAATTCTAAAAATCAGATAAAAGTCTTAGAAAAAAAAAAAAAAAATGATCACTGAAAAAATTCTAAAAATCAAATAAAAGTCCTGAAAAAATGCTAAACATTCAGAAAAATGATCCTGAAAAAATCCTAAACATATAGAAAAGGTCCAAAATCCAATCCAAAAAACATTCATATATCAATTTAAAACTTGCAATAAATTGTCTCACAAGAATCAAACACCCCAACAGATGTCTAGCAAACACTTCACATGAAGTTAAAAAGATACAACTATCTTGTCAAAATGTCTGCAATCAAACTGATCAACGGTCTAATCTATCGATCTATCAAACTATCAACGTGATCAACATCTTGTCTTAAACAGAATCAGTACACTCAAAACTAGACAGATCGGTCTTATACGGGGTCCAAAACTTTTGAAACTAGACATTATCAAAATCACATCAAAGATATCAAAGCAAAGGCACAATCAGTCTAACTCATGAGTTTTGTCTATTTTTGGTTGACTCTTTTTTATCAAATTGGCGAAGATCATTTCTTTTAGCTACTCAAGGATGTCCAAAAGTGACTAGAGAAGCCATGATGGGCATGATCCTTTTCTTTGTTTGTTGTTTGTGGTTTGAACCAATGAAGTTCTGGGGCAATTGCTCTAGTGGGTTTCTCTGATAGGAACATTCATCTTGTGAATGCCACACATACCTCGAATCCTAGTGTAATTCCCAAAATGGAGGGTTCATTCCTTGTCTGTTACGTGTTTGTTTCTTTGCAATGAGATATCTATACATCTTGGTTACTCATACCCTGGTGTAATAAGTTCCATTGTTATACAATAAGGCTCAATGATGATAATGTATTGCACTACGAATAAAACAATGAAGACTTTCTCATAAAATTTCTATCAAATCATCCATTATAGCATCAAAATCCAGAATAAACAAAGATTGATTCAGTTGATTGATCACTCTACATCTAACAACTAACAATTCTTTCAAGGTCTTCAACACATATTTTGACACAGAAAAATAAACATCATATTTTCATAATCATTCCATAATGATAGTCCATTGCATTATAATAATATTTTCATCAATCATTATGCATCACAACAAAGAGCTACATCAAATCATTGCATGATATCACATTCACAAAGAATTCATCATCACAATAAAGAAACATTATACCATGAAGTTCACCATCAAAAGTTCATCAAGAAATAATATCATATATATCATATAGAAATGTGTCAAAATACATCGTATCTACAACATCATCATAAATATCCAATCTCTCAACCTATACTGCCTCTATCAGTAGGTACATCTTGACTAACTCTAGCCTGTTCCGATGATGCTCTAGGTGGACCCATCACTCCTCCACTACTAGTCTATCGAGAGGTACATCGACTCGATCTTCTCCCCATAAAAGCACTAAAACTAGGTTCCCTCTGACCCTCGAGAATAGCTCTCTCATAAGCCTACCGATAATAAATAGCCTCCTGTGCAACAATAAAATGTCTATCTGCCTAGCTATGAGCCTCCGTCACTGGCCCAAATAACTGATCATATGCATCCATGGTGATCTGAGTTCTCCTGACTACCTCATCTCTCTCCCTTTGTAATCAATCTCTCTCAGTAGCTATCTGATCCCTCTCTGTAGTCAACTCCTCCATCGCATGCCAATATTGATCCCTATCCTTCATCCACCACTATCACAAAGTAGCAACAAAGTCCTCTAAATGCCTAACTCGATCTCTCAATCCCTCCACATCTCCTCTCTCCACACCTATAGACTCTGAAGCCTAGGGCATCTCCACATCATAACCATCATCCCCACCCTCATCTCCATCATTGGTCGATGACCTTGATCTTGACTCATCACTCTCATCAGAACTGCTCATGGATACAGTCTCTCCACCAATATCCACATCCTCCCTAACACTATCCACCTTCCCTGCAACCGCTGCTATCAGATCTATACATCCTCCACCTCTACCTCCTTCACCTCTACCATCTCCACCTCTACCTTCGTCACCCCTACCACCTCAATCTCCACCTCCTCTACCTCTCCCTCTCCCCCTAGGACCCCTGCCATGTCTAATATGTGGAGCACCAATCAGAACTATCGGATCTATCAAAGGTATAGGCCTGTGCTATATCCACCATACACTATACTACGTTGTAGACCCTAGATCTGCTACACCAAGATGCCATCCCCACAAAACAGGAGCAAGAGAATCAAACTCAACAATAACAACATGAGACTAACACACAAGCACCCCAATCACCAACCTCTCGAGTAGTGCGAGCAAAATAAGTTGTCACATCTGGAATACTCTGTACTTCCCTGAACTATCTAAGTACACAGCCAAGAAGATGCATATCAATAACCCTATGACTACCCATGTCTCGACCAATAAGATATCTCTGTTGTCGACAAAAAGGAAGATGTTGAGCATCATTAGTCCAACCATGGCAAGTAAGATAAGGTCTCCATGAGAAATATTGTAGGATATCAATCTGATGACGCCAATACAAGATGTTACTCGATGCCCTATGCCTCACACCAATAGTATACCCAAAAGCATATGGTTGATCTGGCTCTAAATCCATATGTATTGCATGATGGAAGATAGCTATTGTTATTCCCAACCGATGCTGAGAGGGGAGGGGTAAATCAACACTTTACCAGTTTTATCGAATTGAAACTTTTACTTTCAGTTTGAACTAATTGATCATTCATCAATGTAAACATTTATTGTAGAAGATTAAGCATACATGAAAATATACACAATGAAACACAAATTTATCTCGTGGAAACCCAATAGGGAGAAAACCACGGTGTGAGTAGGAACTCACAAAATTTGTACTCTTCTGGAGTACACCCAGTTAAGAGCCATCCTTATTAGGAGATTACAAAGACACTGTTAGGTGTCACTCGGTTAAGGGATTTTGATCAAGGCTAGTTAGTGCCTTTACCCTGTTAAAGGTAGCTTGGTTAAAGGACTTGGAACATCAATCAAGATGTCACTTGGTTAAGGGATTTTTACAAAGGGACCTGTTAAAGTCCACCTGGTTAAGGGATTTAAGTTGCACTTGTTAGAAAGCAACATAAGAATGATCTGATAGAACTGCTACTCATGAGCCTGATCAGATCACACTGAAGATCCATTAGATCTGCATCAGTTGTGTCTGTTCTACACAACTCTGATTTCCTAAATGCACTATCAACTCTACCTTCTTTTAATTTGTTGATCCTTGAATATCACACTATCGGTCCTCTGTCACTGGAGTCACCACTTCTATGAAACTCCACTCTACTGGTCTTCTGTCATTTGGCTCTGCAGTCTCTTAAACTCCCCTATGTCCACTTTCACATTATCTTCATTCACCTTGACAACAACTATCTAAAGAATGAGATATGTGTATTTATAGACCCTTTATTTTGTTGCCAACTTTCCCTCCAAAACATACCTTTCAAAAATTTCATTGTCAGGCCTTGAATTACTTCTCTGAAATCATGTAGGAATCTCTGTCAATATAGTCAAACATGTCGATAAATCCACCGGTTGACTGGAGAAGACTCCCAATTTAGTTGGATGTAACTGAACATTACCAGTGTGTTGGTTACCGACTCTTCCAGTGTACTAATCAAAACCTATCTAGCCGATTTCCTCTTGTATACTAGTTTGTTCTTTGCTTAGCCGAAGAACCTCTTCTGTGTCAATCTACTCACTGCTACCAATCTTCTTACTATTTGCCAGTCTACTTACTGCTTGTCAGTCTACTCACTGCTCGTCGGTCTACTCACTGCTTGTCGGTCTACTCATTGTTGATGGACTGTGAAGAGTAAGGAGATGGTGTTGCCAACAATGACAACCATACCATTTACCGATCATACAAAATATTATCAAAATGCCAACAGCTATGTGCTCCCAAGCCCATGTCTAGAGCAAAGTAATACCACATCCAACTGATTTCTGCTGCAAGTAAACAATCCCATGCATCTGATGATATAAAGTCACAAGAAGACAAGGACCCCAAGAAAAAAATGCATGTCAATAATCATATCATGTATGAAACGTCCCCATCCAACAAGAAAACCATGGGCGTGCCTATCAGGTATCAATAATCCAGCAACAGTACAAGCAAGCACAATGGTGAGATCATCATAATCAAAATCATCCCAATGAATCTCATAATGACCACGGATATGTAGATCCTGCTCCTCACACTCAAATAGGGTACACAAAGAAGAGATACCATCATGACGATCAAAAGTAACTCGTCTACCAAATATCAAAATATGTAAAATACGCCACATCCTCAAGTGTGATGGACACCTCACCAGTCGGTAGATGAAAAGAACATGTCTCTGAATTCCACCGCTCAATCAAAGCAGTAATCATGACCCTGTTGGTCGTAACCTCAGCCAAATGCGCTATATAATACAATCCAACCTGTCGTAACAAGGCGGTATCCTCTGATGTCAATCAAGACCATCTGGCCTTGTATGCTTAGCAAGTAGTACTGGATAATGCGCCTGCATTTAGAAAATATAAAAAATAAGTCAGCTACTTCAAAACTGTCAAGACACATAAATAAGAAGAAAAACATGCCTTATTATCAAATGCAAATACTTATTTCAACTGCGAAGTAAATTTCTCAAATGTGACATACTTATGCCAATTGCGAATCAAAATTAACATATGCGATATAATTTTATCAACTATGACACAATGTTATCAAATTCAGCATAAAATATCAAATGTGAAGTGTTTACATCAATTGCGACATGATTAAATCAATTGCGGCAATATTGACAGTCAATTGCGATATTCATGACAGATGGCATACCAAAACACGATTAAAAATTATGCAAAATATAGATAGAAACAAGCAGAAAATAATGCAACTCACCATGCCACCAATGTTAGGAGGTCTTTGATATGACCACACTCGCTCAGATAAATGGAACCTTGCTCTATGACCTGCCATTTTTCTCCAAGGATGCCAAAAGCATAAATTTCTCTAAGCAATTCTTTCAAAACAAAACAATGCAAATGAGCTCAAATCAATACCAATCTTCATTTTATAAGCTTAAAAATAGGGTTTCTCAACATAACGCCCGTGGACCCCTCCTGCTTCAATGCAGTTGTACACATGGAAAATGAGATCAAAACCATTTCAAACTTCATATTATCACTATCTAACACATTTCCAAAAAACTGGTCTTTGTTCCAAAAAAATTCGACCACTTTTTCTAAGGGGGCATTATATCCTAGCGTCACTGGGGCATACTGGGGCATTTTTTCTTTTCATTTTCTTTGAAACAACATCATTTTGACATTGTCTCAAAGAGGGGCAAATGTAGACACCTAAAAATGTCTCATTAATTCTACACTAATTATTCTTCTATTTAATTAAGTAATTCTTTAATTATTTGATTAAATTAACTATTTCTTCTAATCATCGCCCTTCAACACTCCTAGTTATTCTATTTCTATTCTCAAATCATTTTAATCAGTTAACCATATCTCAATTATTTAATTAATTACAACCTTTTCTTTAGTTAAATAATCTTTATTATTTAATTAGTTCAATTTCCCATGATTAAATAATTTCCTTTAAATTATTTAAATTAATTAAATTCCTCCATTTCCCCAAATTATAATTCCAATTAATTCCATCTAATTTCATCTCATTTCTCCCAAATTCGAATTTCATTTCATTTCATCTATTCAAATCATCAAATTCACATTTTCCCCAAAATCTGAATTTTAGTTAATTTCATGTGCATTTCAGCATTCGAAAGTCCAAATTCAAATCCAAATTCAAAATCAATTTCAATTTCAATTCCTACAACACATGCTAAAATCAAAACTAATTGATCAAATCAATTGTCTAATTAGTTAACTAAGTTAACTCATCAATCATCCTTTTTAACTCAAAATCAATCCACTTATCTCTCCAATCAATTCAGTCTTCTAATCAATCAATCCAGTCAACTAATCCATCTATTCAGTTCACTACTCAATCAAATGAGTTAACAAATCAATCAATTGAGTTCAGTAATCAATCTAAATCAGTTATCTATCAATCAACACTTGAGTTCAAATTCTCACCTCCTTTGTGTTGAAAATCTATAAATTCAACCTCTTTTCTCAATTCAGTCTAGAATCACAAAATTAGAGTCTTCAAAGTATTTGTATGCAGGAAATTGATGCAATATCTGTGAGCCACCAACCACTCAAATTGGAGAAGTACAATGGAAGCAAAGATGCAGTTGAGGGAGTTTCTATTTGAATGCATTTCTCATTTCTTGTATTGATTTTCATTGATTATGTTTGATGTTTGTTAATTAGTTGAGAATTGGTGATTCATTCTTATTTTCTAATTAGCTTAATACATGTGACATTCAAGCATAGAAATGGTTTTTATTCATTCCAAAGAATTTAAAACATTCTTGTACAATTTTAAAGGGAAGAAATTGAGGGACTCTATTCCCAACATAACGCTTGATAGTGAGGCTGAGTTGTTAAAGAAATTAAAAGAGGAAGTTGATGTAGAGATAACCACAATGACCCCTCAAAAGGGGAGGCAACTTCTTACAGAGGCTGGGGTGATTCTGTTTCCCGGAGGGGACCTCAATGCTTCTTTTCATCTTTGACAGTTTATTGCATTTAGAAAACAAGGAATTCAAATTGGATATATAAGGTGTAAATGATGTATTTATTGTTTCAAGATTTAATCAGGATGAGGAATCTTTGAGGTTATGGGCTCTGTACCCTCCCCACAAGAGACCAAATATCATTGATGTTGACAAGGCCTTTGGCCATATGATGAAACTAAAAGTTGGTGAAATTGATCCAATTGTTTTTGCTGATATCGGAGTGGATATTTCAAAATTTAATAAAGCACAGATGGTCAGAGTAGTGAGGGAGAGGAACCAGTACAAGGTGTTGTATAAAGAAATGCTAAGGAGAAGTGGGAAACATGTGCTAATGGTTATTACTCCAGATAGCTCTCAATGGAAGAAAAAAATGCAAGGAGTTTCAATAAGAAAATAAAAGGATATTAAAACAGATGCAAAGTGTGAGGGTAGATATTGTTGGTGTATTACTAACTAAAAGATTTGAGGCTTTAGAAGGCTTTCTGAAAGAATTTTGGACAGTGTTTCAAAAGAACATGGACAATGCAGTTTCACACAACAAATTTTCAAACAGATTGGGAACAAGGTTGCATGATAAAACAATGGCCAAAACAGAAACAAAAGAAATTGAAAAAATAAAGAGGTTGTTGGCTAAACAAAATAAATGTGATGAAGAATTACAATTTGAATATGATGAATGCAAATACACTATTTAGCATGGTTTCCCATAGTTAATTGATTAGAAGGGTGAGATAAAGGATAAAGATGTATGGATCTCAGAATGTTGTAGTCTTCTCAATGTCGCCCTTGATATTTCCCAAATTGATGGAATTAAATTGAAAGAGACTGTGAAATAGATGGAAAACTTTGTCATGTTGGAAGTCATTGTCAGGGATATCATCCATGATGCAGACACATATAAGTCAGAGAAGTACTTGGAGCATATCCAGAAGTGTGGCAAGATTTTGGGAGACCAGAGTCATGTTTTTCTATGTTTTTATAATATGTTCATATTGTAAAGACAATTTTTAGGAAATTAGTTTTTAGTTAGTTTTTGTTAGTTTTAGTTTTAATGAAAGGGTAATTCCCTTTCACTTTCAAATTGAATACTCATCTATAAATGGAGGATCTTCTAGAACAAGTGGGGGAGATACCTCAAGTTTAATGATCTTATCAAGACAATTTTATACAACACTTATGCAGTTTATTTTTTGGAAATATCAAAGTTGATGGATGATACATATTGAAATCAACTAGTTTGATTATCTATTTTCAATATAAATTTCAAGTGTTCTTCATTATGAATGGTATATGCTTTTCAATTGATTGATTAGTTCCATGTGATAAATCTATTTTATTAGATTGTGTCAATGTGCTATCTTATGCTATTCTGATTGAGACTAATTTCTAGTTTGAGCATCAGTTTGAAAGGTTGGTTGGAAAGTTTCAAGTTGTCTTATTGGTCTTTCAGAGAAAAGTTAAAATTCAATAAGACTAATGCTTTTGATGTGATGATATTGTTTTGAAAACAAGTTATTAAAACTATCTCCATGGTTATACGTAGGATCTTTCAATTTGAAATAGTATGAAATCAGTAAGGGATGAAGGCATTGGTCTGTTGTTGATTTGATATTATTAAATCAGGTATTTTCAAAATCAATATTCATCAAGGAATCATAATTTTAATTTATACAGGCACAACTTCATAAACATTTATAAGTAAGCATTTCATAATTTTCAGCAAGCAAAAAATATAACCAGACAAAATTTAAGAATCATTTGCCTCCTCAAAAATTCTCTATAGAAAATCCTTTAACCGGAATTCAAGAAGTTCATGTTTCTCAACCTAACTGAAATTCAAGATCATTAGAAATCTATTCAAACTCTAAATTACATCCCACTTTAACTTAAATGAAAGAACCAATAGAGAAGTTCCTCTCACCCTTTGAGAAAGCCCTATCTGATCAAAGTTATCATGCATATCTATAGATTCTCAAAGTCTATCATAATCTTCCTCTTCTGCATAAATTTCATTCAAATCCTCATTAACAATAGCTAAATTGTTGCTCTGTACTACAACCATGTACGGCTTCACAAGACGGAGATGTCCAGCGTGGATAACAAATACAACAAAACAAAAGAAATTCATGAAATTTTTCCAAACCAAATAGTTGCTAAAGAGAACATCTAGAAAAACTTAATACCCAAGTGAAATACATCTCAGTAATCCTAAAAATGTGAGAGTTGAGAAATACAACACCACAGGAGCCTAAAGATCTTTGGAAGCTGAATAACCTATTACAAGGAGAAGCAAGGAAGCAAATAATAGAAAAAATAATACACAAAAAATATGCTCAAAAAGATGAGAGCTCAATATTCACAAAATGTGTAATGTAATAATAATACAAGGAAAAGAAAATTAACCTCTAATAGGTCAAGAAACCCTAAAAGGGAAAACCTAGGCTTGCACGTAATAATTAATAAAAGAATTAATTATTATGCACCTAATGTTAGCTTAAGTGTAAAAAGAGATAATAGGGAACTTAAAGAAATAAACAAATATTGTTTAATTAATCAAGTAAAGACCCGATTACTCTAACACCCCCCTTAATCTAGACTTAGGGAGAAACTAAAACCTAGAATAGCTACTGAAAGCAGGAAAGATGGGTCCCGACAACAAGGCCTGATCAGGTACCCAAATACAATGAAATCTCTATGAAACAAAGAAAAAGGAGAAAACCCAGTGGGAAAAAACTCTTCTCCAAAAAGAGATAAAAGAACATGTTGAAAGAAGAAGGAAGGCCTCATAAATACCCCCAAGGATAACTTCCTTCACCCCAAGCAGAGAGCACAACTGAAGATAGCACGATGATGCAAAAGGTTTCGTGAAGATGTCTGCAACCTACTCGGCAGTGGGAATGTACTCCAGAATGAGAGAACCATCCTGAATCAACTGGCAGATAAAATGCATGTGAAGCTCAATGTGCTTTGTCCATTGATGCTCTACCGGGTTGCGGGAAATATGAATAGCACTCTGATTGTCACACCAAAGAATAGTGGGACTATCAGGAGGAAAACCAAACTCAGTCATCAACTATCGAAGCCATAAGATCTCTTGACTGGCGAGCACAGTAGCTTGGTACTCATCCTTTGTAGATGATAATGCATGAGCAGTCTGCTTCTTGCAAGACCATGTGATAGGACTAGAGCCAAGACATAAAACAAAGCCAGAAGTGGACTTCCAATTAGTGACATCACCAGCCCAATCTAAGTCAGTGTAGCCAATAATGTGAGGTTCCCCTGATGTGTAGTGAATGCCATGAGAAATAGAGCCCTGAATGTACCACAAAATACATTTGGCATCTTGCCAATGACTCTCATGGGGATCATGGGAGAATTGAGAGACAAGGCCAAGCACAAAGGAAAGATCAGGATGGGTGTGAGTTAGGTACAACAAACTGCCAACCAACTACCTGTAAAGTGTGGAATCTACTCAAGGAGTGGGACAAGTAGTAATCAAAACAACCCCTGACTGAAAAGGAGTGGGAGAAGGCTTGCAATCAAGCATACCAAAGCGCTGAAGCATGTCAAGAGCATACTTCTGCTAGTAAATGTAGATCCCATCAGAAGACTGAATCACCTGAAGACCAAGGAAATAGTGCAGAAGACCGAGATCTGTCATCTCAAACTGGTCGATCCAGGCTCGCTGAATATGCTGAATCATAGAGGATGAGCTAACTGTGATGAGGATATCATCAACATATAGCACAAGAATCAGGATCTCACCCTCAAGAAGATGAATGTACACTATGTGATCAGAATGCCTATAGGTGAAACCAGTGGAGAGCAAGAAACAATCCATCTTCTCATACCAAGCCCGAGGGGCCTATTTGAGACCATATAATGAATGTCAAAGTCTACAAACCAAAGAACTATCTTGCACAAATCCCTGAGGCTTCTCTATATAGATTTCCTCCTATAGGTCCCCATGCAAGAAGGCACTCTTCACATTCATCTGAAAAATGGGCCATCCCCGAGAAGCTGCAAGAGATAGTACAAAGTGAATAGAGTTCATCTTGGTGAGAGGGGCAAAAGTCTCAGAGTAATCAATACCCTCAACCTATGAGAAACTCTTTGCGACAAGATGTACTTTGTACTTATCAATTGAACCATCAACAACATACTTAGTGCGATACAACCAGCGGCACCTAACCATCTTTCTGCCCTTAGGAAGAGGACAGAGATCCCAAGTATGATTCCTCATCAAAGAAAAATACTCCTCCTCCATAGCACAATCCCACTCAGGGTGTCTTGTAGCCTCTAAAAACTTCTAAGGATCATCTGAAATGGCACGACTCAAAAGAATAGAACCCATAGTATGAGAACGGGTGCGACGAGTATCAGAAGGATCATCGACCATAGAACCTCTCGCCTCAATAGTAAAGCAAGCCCACTTGGGAATCTAAGGTGGAGCAGGTGGAGGTGGGGAAGGAGGATCATCAACACCATCATTAGAATCATCCTCAAAATATTCCTGAAGAGATGCAGGGGGAGGAGTAGGCAGAAGAGTAGACACTGGAGTTAGGGTATCCACTATGGAAAGGTGCTCATGAAACTGAACATCCCAATGAAACAAGACCTCTCTAGAATTAGGATCAAACAACTTGTATGCCTTAACATCCTCACAGTAGCCAACAAAAATGAGGGGTCAGCTCTTTCGCTCTATTTCTTTCCTCTGAGCATCAAGAATAAAATCCCATGCCTCACTGCCAAATACTCAAAAAAAGGAAACATCGGGCTTGTCATCAGACCAACCTCCTTAGGAGTCATATGTCGAATCACCTTGTGAGGCATCTGATTCTGAATATAGTTGGCACAATTGACTACCTCATCCCAAAAAGAGGAATCCATGGACCTGGACTAGATCATACAATTCGCCATCTCCCGTAAAGTTATGTTCTTGCGCTTAGCGACACCATTCTGATGAGGGGTGTAGGGAACAGTAAACTAATGTTGCAAACCATGCTAAGTGCAAAAATATCTGAAAGCCTGATTCACATACTCCCCCCCCATGATCTGTACCTATCCGCCGAATAGAACAACCAGACTGATTCTCTACAAATGTCTTGAAGATTCGAAATGAATCAAAGAAATCAGACTTGTACTTAAGAAAGTACACCCATGTGCATCTAGAGAAGTCATCAATAAAAGTGAGTACATACTTGGCCCTAGAAAAAGAAGGAGTGGGTGAATCAACTCTAAGGGTGCCAAAGCATGAGGGGTTCTTCCCTTTAGAAAGGGATCTTTGTGATGCTTTCCAAGTACACAACCATGACAAACACCATCAGTGCAGGAAATTTGTGGGAGCCCAAGAACAAGTGCTTGTGTACTCATCTGCTGAAGATATTTGTAATTGACATGGCCCAAGCGCTCATGCCAAAGCTTACTCATTGAATCTGCATGTGCTATAAGAGACAAACTTGCACCCGCAAAGGGATCAAATCCATCAAATCTATACATATGAGATGCAATATCAACACTCCTAGTAGCCACAACTAAATCAAAGTCATGGAGGTCTCAAATAACCACATCTTGTGGTGAGAACTCAACTATCTTACCAGAGCCAGAATGACAAATCTGATAAATGGACAAGAGGTTCGTCGAGATGTTAGGGACAACTAGAACATCCTGCAGAGTACCCCCATCCAAAGAGACAAAACCTAAACCCAAGACTGAAAGCTAAACTGAGTCACCCACTGCAATTTGTGAAGTACCACAAGAGGCAAGAGAAGGAACCAACTACTGAGTGTGAGTCATATGGTGAGAAGCACCAGAATCTAGTATCCATGTGGACCCATAGGTCAAAGCATGAGCACTGAGAGCATGACCTTTCCTTGTGGAAGGAGAAGATGCCTAAGGTGAGGAGATGTGATGCTACTGCATGGCTTCCTCTAAAGCCTCTAAGCGTTTCCAACACCTGAAAACTGAATGTCCTTCCTTGCCACAAAAACTGCAAGTGTCTCCTGATTTCTTCGTAGTCTTGGAGGAAGACTCACCAGACTGTGAAGATTTCTCATGTTTTAGAGGAAATGGTGGTTTAGAATCAGACTTAGGAGGGGGCTTGCAGGAACGCTCAGTGCCTACAAAATTCTTCTTTGGCTTCGATTTCTACTTTTGCTTCTCCTTAGAGGACTGAGAAACCAATGCTTTGTTCTTGGACCCTAAGAAAAAATCCAGCTGAGAAAGATTAGATTGCTCATGAGACAAATGCTCACAAAAGACATCAAAGGTAGGCATGGTGAAACGAGCACCCAAGCCATCCATGGTGGAGTACAAAGCAGAGGCAAAAAACTGAAAAATGACCTCGAAGCTTCAAAAGAATCAAGTGAATGCACTCTGTGTTTGTCTTGATCTTGCCACCTCCCTAAAGAACAGATCTGGTAGTCTTGAACTTGTTCAAAAAGCCCTCAATGGTGGGAAAGGAATCAGGTGACAAGGAAAATAGCTCTGCCTCAATCCATAATGCCTGAATCTCATTAACCCTCTCGAAGAGAGACTCAAACTTCAACCACATAGCACGAGGAGTGAGCAACTCATCAAGGTGCAACAGAAGACTGTCGGAGACATGCAAAGAGAGAAAACCCATGGCCTCATCCATCTTGTTTTTGTGCTGAAGAATCTCATAAGGATTCTACAATAGAGGTTGAACCTCATCCAAACAAGACCACAACCCTCATGCTCGGAGAAGCCTCGTGATGCGAGGCTTCCAGGTGTGATAGTTGTATGATGTCAACAACTCAACCGAAGGATTTGCCATGAAAACTCTGCAATTGCACTTGTTTTGTTGGTTTTTTTTTTACGTAATCTTTTAGAATAGACAAAAGATGTAGAAGGGTTTGTTTGTTTTAAGAGTTTTGTTGTTCTTAATTTCTGATATAAATCACAGAAAGAGAGAAAAAAACACCCCCCCACAATAGATAAACCCAAACCCTAGTACATACTGATGAGAAGGAAGTAGTGCATAAAAAAAAATTCAAACTGAAATCTCATCTACCTGATGAAAATAATGAGAAACAAGATCACATATTTAAATAGAGCATGCTGAGAGCTTTCCAACGCCTATTCGTTTTTGAAAAATGGAGTCTGTTTGCCCATTCTACGACCCCAGAAGTGTAGAAAAGAGTCCTGACTTTGATTGGAAAAAAGTATAGTCAAACAAAAAAATCGAACAAAAAATACAACACCACAAGGTCCGGCTCAGAACCATCTTTCCGACGCCTATTCATTTTCAAAAAAACAACTCCGTATGCTCAAGATATAGCTAAAAAATGAACCCCCCTTAAAGAGACAAGAGGGTGGAGGTCTGTTGGCAGGGGCATGGCAGTGGTGGCCCTTTGGTGGTGCTCTAGGGAGGAGTGGTAGAGTGGCAAAGAGGGAGAAGTGGTGGCGGAAGGCACCAAGGTGGCCGGCGGTGGGGAGAAGGGCTCTGGCGAGCAACGGTGGCAGGGAAGCAGGCATTGGCGCCGAGAAGGGGAAGTCGGCGGCGGGGGCAGCAGCCGGTGGGGGTCGGGGCCGGTGGGGGTTGGCAGGGCAGGGCCAGTAGGGCTAACAAGGGGCCCGCACTGACAGGTCCAGTCGGCCGAACTGTCAGGGGTACGGAGCCCTCCAAAACCCACCTGCAAAAAATGATTTTTCAAAAACTTTTTTTTTTTTTTTTATCCTTTTGCCAGTAAATTTTTTATTTTTGATTTTGTTATTTTTTTTCAAAAAATCAAAAATTTGGCTTGCATGCTGTGAAAAGGCAAAAAATATTTTTTTTGCAATTTTTCTTGAATTGCGTGTCAGGGTCATACGACCTGGTACTGAAGAAAAATTACCCCCAGATGTTCAGGAGTCAAAACTAGGCAAGTTTTATATAACTATAGAGGTTTTTGGGCCTTTTGAGCATGATGGTGAGGTTTGTTTAGACTCAAAGTGCTCAGAAAAAGGCCTATCCCTAAGTAGATAAAAAACATCCTGAAACCCCAAATCTGCTTCCAATGAAAAAACTCTCAAAAAAAGAACATATAGCTACAGATCTGAAGCTCTGATACCATGTGAGAGTTGAGAAATACAACACCATAGGAGCCTAAAGATCTCTGCAAGCTGAATAACCTATTACAAGGAGAAGCAAGGAAGCAAATAAAAGAAAAAGCAATACACATAAAATATGCTCAAAAAGATGAGAGCTCAATATTCACAAAATGTGTAATGTGAAAATAATACAAGAAAAAGAAAATTAACCTTTAATAGATCAAGAAACCCTAAAAGGGAAAACCAAGGCTTGCACATAATAATTAATAAAAGAATTAATTATTATGCACCTAATGTTAGCTTAAGTGTAAAAAGAGATAATAGGGAACTTAAAGAATTAAACAAATATTGTTTAATTAATCAAGTAAAGACCCGATTACTCTAACAAAAAATAGTAACAAAATAAAAGAGTTTAGAGCCATACCTTACGCATGATGTCAACCATTTGTGTGTGGTCTACCCTAAGGGTAAGGACATTCAAGAGGTCATTAATAAGATCTAGGTGTTCTTGCAAATAAAAGTGTGTAGGGGAAAAAGTGACACTAAGCAAACATGCCCTAATCTCACTTTCAATCACACACTTGTGGAATACGAAAGAGCCTAGAGGTATCACACAATTGGCTACTTCTTTTTGTGGAAGAGAGAGCCACGGGCTACCTATTAGGATTTCTATTCCTTGTTGCAAATGATAGATAAAATGATGCAAGTTCAACTACTAGCCCTAGAGTGCAAGTATGAACTAGTAACAAGATTGCAAGATTGAGATTAAACAATGGAAAGCTGTAAACACAAGGGAAAGACAAGAATGCAGATGCATACCCGGAGTTAAAATTTGAGTGAAAATGTTCGGGACGGGGGCGCGAGCGCCATTGTCCTGATTCTACCCCTGAAACTGTTGTTCTGCCACCTAAAAAGCTGTTTGAAATTTGTTGTCTGACAGAAGGACCAGGGCGCCCAGCGCCCCTGTCCCAGGGACCAGGGTGCCCAGCGCCCCTATCCTGGCAGGACCAGGGCACCCCACGCCCCTGTCCTGGTCTTTTTCTCTGAAATTTGGTGTGTTGTTCTGTCTCAATCCGCTTCCGTCGGATCTGCAACTTGCGGCATCGTCCGAATCCCAAAACCTACACTTATATCTGAAAAGGTATGGTGGGCGGCTATATAGGGTTTTGCCTTAGTCAAACCCCCACTTTGGTGATTTCCACCTCCACGAATAGCCAAGTTGTATTGTAAAAGTAGTGTGTGCAGACCTTGTGTGTGTGCAAGATCCTAAAATGCAAGTAAGCAAACTAGAGCAACCTAGAAAGTAAACCCTAGTTGCTTGTAAATGATAATGTAAATGCTCCAAATCAAGATGAAAAGAGATCTAAAGCATGAATACAAATGATATGATGAAGCTTATGCAAAGACATGAAAACAACATGAAATCATACCCAACCCCAAGGGAGGGGTACAAGCCAATATTCAGTCGGTGATCCCTTATTGCTCTTCAATGCCTTCAAAGCCCTAAATGGATGAATGAAATTGATAGATGCTTGATGGATGGATGTTGAATGTTGTTGAAGTCTTCAAAGATCTTCTCTTTCACTGCATAGAAGGTCCTTGAAACCAAAATTCTGATCCTTTCAAATGAAGAAAGAGAGCTCTTATATATGAAACCCTAGGTCTTAATTTCAACTTTTGGCCGACCTAGAGATTGAATCTCCCGCCAATTTCTTGGGGTTAAGCTTTATTTTATGATTGGATTGTGCTCCTTAAATTTTGGGAAAAATGTCTGGGACCGTGTGCACTCCGGGCGCCATGGTCCTGACAACTTTTCACCAAATTTTCAGGGCCATCGGATATGATGATTTTAGAGCGAATCCTGAAGTTACAGGTGATTTCAAAATGTTTTGACCCCCGAAATCAAGCCCCCAAGTTCAAAATAGGACCTAATTAGGGTTTTAGATTAAATGATGTATTGGAAGAATAAAATGAAAGGGGCACACTTTAATGAAAAGGGCCCAACTTAATGATGATGAAATGATAAAATAGAACCTTAGACCTAATTAATTTAATTAATTAAGTGCTAAAGGAAAAATGCAATGCAAAATGCAAAATGCGCCAAGGCGGGTGCTAAACTAGGTGTGAAATTGTACCACCCTAGCAAGTGCGTACAATTTACGACGTGACATTTAGCCCCCACTTTAGCAGTCATATGAACACTATGTGCATATGCAAGCTAAAGTACAGAAAAGTAAACATTATTTGAAAAAGGATATATCCATAAGTCTATCGAACGAAGCCCCCAGCAGTATCTACAGTACACAGTTAGGAACCGCACCCTACAAAACACATGTGTTAGATCACAAAATCACCTAATGCTTACTAAGGAAGGTGATGAAAATTCGAGGGTAGCTATATGCCCCCCCCTATTTTGGTTTGCTAATTTTAGTGAGTTGAAACAGGGTATCATGTTTACCACTTCGAATTGTTATAGAATATTGATGACCAATGCTCACAAGAAGATTTGATATGAGATCAAAAACTAATGGAGAATCATTTGGTAAGAAAGAGGACTAAATCTCAATTCCAACACAACAAAGAGTGTGAGGATTTGAGAGTTCTCTAACACAAGATGAAAAATGGAAAAATGCAAAGAGAAGAAAAGAAAGGAAAAAAGCATGAATACACACATTGGTGATCCATGAGAAGAATAGTGAGAGAGAAAACATGGACTTCTTACCCCTAGATCTTGTCTAAGTGATCCATGGGAAAAGGACATGGAAAACTAGCCCCTAGAGTCTGTCTAGGTGATCCATGTAAGGGAGGAGAGTGAGAAAGTCTAGCCTTATGCCGCTAGTTCCACTCAACCTCGTGCATGTGTGTGTAAGGGAGGTTAGAAGCACCTCATAGGAGTCTATGCCCGAGTATGCTACAACCTGTATATGTATAGTACAAAAGCGTGACATCTTGCTCTAAGAGTCTGTGCTCTGGTTTCGAGAATAATCACCTTGCATAAAAGAAAAATGGAGACATCTCGCTCTAAGAGTCTGTGCTCTAGTTCTGAGAATGACCCACTGCTCAAAAAGTGTAATGTCATAAGCAAAGTAGAACACGGATACCTACCTTCACCACAGAAGAAGATACCCCAAAAATGCAACAATGTCATAGATCCAAGCAAGAGAGTTTTGCACTCTTTAAGAAAGGATAAGATAGTTGAAAAGGGATATCTTGTAGTATGTGTAAAGGAGATCCTTAGAGGAGAAGAGATCTTTGTACAAAAGACACCTATCCCTGAGAGGAATTGTCTTAGACAAATATAACATCTTCTAGAATAAGACAAAGAAGAGAATAAGAATGCAATACTTCCTTCTTTTGCGAGGTGAAAGTGATTCTTAATGAAGGATGACGCTCTTTTTAACCCAATTGGGAGAGTGAATTCATTATGGATGTATTTTACCAAGTGCAAAAGAGGTTGTAGTCAAGGACTTACACCTCTTGTAAGAGAGAGTCCTCGAACAAACAACAACAAATGCATACAAGGAATAACATCAAGTAATAAAGTTCACACCATCCACGAAATAGGAAAAAGTGGATCCTTAGATAAAAATAAGAAAAGATCATTGCCTCCCAAGGAGAAGGTCAATGAGAAGGACTTACACAATCTTCCAGGGAGAGATTTAGACATAAACAAAATGTACTACATACTCACATGAGTTCATGCAAGCAAGACATTAGTGTATGTAAAATGCTCCTCACAAGAAGTGGGTAGGATAAGAAAGAGAATACACATCTTCTCCCATATCTAGGAAAAGAGGATTCTAAAGAAAAGATGATCAATATTTCCACACTATTACCCCAAAGGGAAATTTTAACCATAAAAAGAAGAGATGTATGAAGTCACTCTTGTCCCCATAGGAACAAGAGATAACATAGAAAAATTAGGCTATTATGTTGCTTCAAAAATATGATTGCACTTGAAATTTTACCATCATGAATGACAATGAGCTCCCAGTAAATGAGCTACCAATGTCACATAATGATGAGCAACATAATAGCCATTAATGTTATTTAAAGACATGATAGATTGGATGAGGTATTTGAATATGACATGCTAAATGCTCAACTATAAGTGAGATCAAAAACATGTATAAAATGATAAAAATTGAAGAAGAAAAGTCACAAGAAATCTTAGAAGAGGGATGAGTGTAATTTATTAGAGCCTTATCCCTGGAGGAAAGGACTTTATGATGAATAGGAGATAAAGATTCATAATTGGATTTAGAAATTTGAGGGGAGTCATAAAGAGATTTGTTCATCGCCAAGATTTCCTTATGAGGGGAATGAGAGTTGATAGAAGTAGAAGATGATTTAGTTGAAGTGAGATCATCATCACTACTAAATATAGCATTCACATTGAGAGATGGTCTTTTAGATGCTTTGGTGGGCTTAGAAAGATCATATCCAAGTCCAAATGAATATTCATGCATGTTATGTTCTAAAGGAACTTTAATTCCTTTCTCATTTGTGCCACAACCATTTCCACTATAGCCACTCTTAGCCAAAATGTGAAAACCACGACCATAGAGGGATGCTAAATTAGAGAGGGATGGTAGTTTTTCATAAGACAAAGAATCAAATTCTTCAGAATTAGAGGTGTGAGGAGAAGAAGCGGCCACAAAATTATTGCTCATAGGTTCAGGTAAGACTGATTGATCTCTAGTTTCTTCCTTCTTTTTAACTTTAAGCTCTCTAGGAGGAACCATATACTCACGTACAAAGGTGGGATTGAAATCAAGAGATCCCCAATCATCTTCTGCGAGAACCTTCTCAGGATCAAAAGCCTTTTCGTGTATAAATTCAAGTTGAGAAGAATCTTCTTCAAAAACTTCAGGCTCATCCAAAGAATTTTGATTATCAGAGGGTAATGATTCATCCATAGGTATCTTATTTAACGAGTCATCACTAGAAGAGGAAGGCTTAGAAGAACTCCCTTTGGAAGTAGATGTTTGCAAACAAGCTTGAAAATTAGTATCACCTATCAAGGTATATGTCTTATTATTATAAATAAAATTAACTTGTCTAAGCAATGTAGAGAGGACAGCTTGCATACTGTGAATCCAAGGTCTCCCTAATAACAAGTTGTATGTTAGATTTCCCGACATAACATGGATAGGAGTAGGCAAAGTAACAGGTCCCACTATGATGGGTAAGGTGATAATACCTAATGAAGACTTAGCCACATTATCAAAGCCTCGAATAGGATGAGAGTTAGGCTCAATAAGGGATGTATCCACATTCATCTTATGCAATAGATTAATGCTACACACATTAAGGCCAGAGCCATTATCTACCAGTGTTCGTCTTATAGCAGTGTCATTTATGATAACCACAATCATCAAGGGATCATATTGATGTTGAATTTCACTAGTAGGCAACTCATCTTGAGTAAACACAATTTGAGCTTTAGGATTCATCACAGAGTTAACCAAAGACACTATATTACTAGATGTATTAGGTGGAGGAACATTCAAATCTTTCAAGGCATCTTGTAACATTCCATGATGAGTGGAAGAAGTTTGGATCAAATCCCAAAGGGATATCTTAGCAGGAGTAGTTTTAAGTTGTTCTATGAGATCATAGTCCTTACCAAGAACTTGTGAAATACGAGGAGCTTGAGGAAGAATAGGTTGGGAAGGAGGAAGTGAAGTTGGGATAACTGGAGGAGGATTAGGTTGCCTATTGTTTCTTGTGTTATAGGTATGAGCAACCGCATTATAACTCTCTCTAGTCAGTTGCTTAGCATACTCATAAGGGCTCTTAGTAGAATAACCTCCTTGCACAGTAATAATAGGTTTCTTAGGAGTGCAAAAAGAATCATTAGCATGACCACCTTGAACCACTAAGATAGGCTTATTTAAAGGTTGAGAATTTTGAGAAGGGCAAGCACCTTGGACAGTGAAGAGAGGTTTGTTAGGTGTTTCATTCACACGTATCAAATTGATTGAGGATGGTTTGATAGTCTTCTCTTGCACTAAAATCTTATCATGGATTAAATCAATTTTAGGAGAGAGACAAGGGGTAGGCATAGATGTTCCAGTAGGAAGAGTAATACTAGGAAAGGTCATATCATCCTCTATCATCAAAGGATCTAAATGGGGAATAAACTCTCTAGGAGAAGGATCAACATTACTCTCTAAAGTCTCACTTTTGAGAGGGAGATCTTTGAAAGATATTTTAACCATCTTGCTTTGAGCTAGGGTTTCCTTATGAGTAGAACCAAGTTGAGGAGAGGGAGAGTAATTAGATTCAAGGAAGGTGAGAAACTATCAAGGGAGTTTTCCATCTTGATTTCATCCCCTTTGGCTAGGGTTCTCTCATGGGGTAGAGAATAATCTACACCTTCTTCTAATGGTTCATCCCAAATAGTGAAGTGGTTGAAAGGAATGTTTGAAGTATTGTCAATTTCAGGAGAGGAGATAACATTGTTTATTAATTCCTCATCCTTAGGAGGGAGAGCATCAACAGATGTGTTAAACTCATCCTCTTTCCTCAAAATATGTTCAATATGATCTTTAGGGGAGAGAGAATTAAGGAAATTTCTTATTATTTCATCTTCTTTCTCTAAGGGATGCTTATGGGTAAAACAAACTTTAGGAGAAGGGTAAGCATTTATCATTAATTCATCATCTCTAGTGGGAATTTTGTTGGAAAAGGAAATGCCATCACTAGGAAATGTAGGGATAATGTCATCTTCTTGCACAAAAGGATCCTCATGAAGGGAGTGTTTTTTAGGAGGAACATGAACATATTTCTCCAAAGATTCATGCTTAGGAAGGAGATCTTTGAAAGAAGTGTTCATAACCTCTTGTTGCACTAACATGCCCCCATTGGAAGGACCAACTTTAGGAGAAAATAAGTCAATGTCCATCAATACCTTTTCACTTAGAGAGGCATCATGTAGGGAAGGTGAAGTAACATTAAGAAAGGTGTTTATGATAGCTAAATAGGAAGGGCACATTTTAGGAGAATTGTCAAGATCACTCTTAAAGTCTTCATCCTTAGAGCATGGGAGAGTCTCAAAGGGATTGGTAGCAACTCTTTTAGGCACTAAAATGTTGTTATAAATGGGGGGAGGTTCTTTAGGAGAAGGAAAAATTGAAACAAGGGAAGCTAACCCATTATCACATCTATGAAATGAATGCATCATAACAACAATTTTCCTCTTTCAAATGATAACACATGCAAAATAGAAGGAAATGTTTAATTTTTACCAAAGCAAGCACTTAGAATGTAGATTTAGAAAATGAAATTTATGATTCAAATGAGTTCCTAAATCAGATTTGAAATTATTGATCCCAATTAAGCTATCCACGAGTTCAACTTTGAATTGAAAAATTAGGGTTTTAGCAAAAATTTCCTCTAAATTTTTTGAATCTTGCAAGAAATTAAAACTTGTAAATACAAATTTGAATTTGAAATAGCATAAACACTCAAATTTGAAAACATAAATCAGAATTAGAGAATATTGGAATTCATGTCGGGTTCACCAAAATGTGTAGGGGAAAAAGTGACACTAAGCAAACATGCCCTAATCTCACTTTCAATCACACACTTGTGGAATACGAAAGAGCCTAGAGGTATCACACAATTGGCTACTTCTTTTTGTGGAAGAGAGAGCCACGGGCTACCTATTAGGATTTCTATTCCTTTGTTGCAAATGATAGATAAAATGATGCAAGTTCAACTACTAGCCCTAGAGTGCAAGTATGAACTAGTAACAAGATTGCAAGATTGAGATTAAAAAATGGAAAGCTGTAAACACAAGGACAAGACAAGAATGCAGATGCATACCCGGAGTTAAAATCTGAGTGAAAATGTTTGGGACGGGGGCGCGGGTGCCACTGTCCTGATTCTGCCCCTGAAACTGCTCCTGAAACTGCTATTCTGCCACCTAAAAAGCTGTCTGAAATGTGCTGTCTGACAGAAGGACCAGGGCGCCCAGCGCCCCTGTCCCAGGGACCAGGGCACCCAGTGCCCCTGTCTTGGCAGGACTAGGGTGCCCCATGCCCCTATCCTGGTCTTTTGCTCTGAAATTTGGTGTGTTGTTCTGTCTCGGTCCGCTTCCGTCGGATCTGCAACTTGCGACGTTGTCCGAATCCCAAAACCTACACTTATATCTGAAAAGGTATGGTCGGCGGCTATATAGGGTTTTACCTTAGTCAAACCCCCGCTTTGGTGATTTCCACCTCCACGAATAGCCAAGTTGTATTGTAAAAGTAGTGTGTGCAGACCTTGTGTGTGTGCAAGATCCTAAAATGCAAGTAAGCAAACTAGAGCAACCTAGAAAGTAAACCCTAGTTGCTTGTAAATGATAATGTAAATGCTCCAAATCAAGATGAAAAGAGATCTAAAGCATGAATACAAATGATATGATGAAGCTTATGCAAAGACATGAAAACAAAATGAAATCATACCCAACCCCAAGGGAGGGGTACAAGCCAATCTTCAGTCGGTGATCCCTTATAGCTCTTCAATGCCTTCAAAGCCCTAAATGGATGAATGAAATTGATAGATGCTTGATGGATGGATGTTGAATGTTGTTGAAGTCTTCAAAGATCTTCTCTTTCACTGCATAGAAGGTCCTTGAAACCAAAATTCTGATCCTTTCAAATGAAGAAAGAGAGCTCTTATATATGAAACCCTAGGTCTTAATTTCAACTTTTGGCCGACCTAGAGATTGAATCTCCCACCAATTTATTGGGGTTAAGATTTATTTTATGATTGGATTGTGCTCCTTAAATTTCGGTAAAAATGTCCGGGACCATGTGCACTCCGGGCGCCATGGTCCCGACAACTTTTCACCAAATTTTCAGGGCCATCGGATATGATGATTTTAGAGCGAATCCCAAAGTTACAGGTGATTTCGAAATGTTTTGACCCTCGAAATCAAGCCCTCAAGTTCAAAATAGGACCTAATTAGGGTTTTAGATTAAATGATGTATTGGAAGAATAAAATGAAAGGGGCACACTTTAATGAAAAGGGCCCAACTTAATGATGATGAAATGATAAAATAGAACCTTAGACCTAATTAATTTAATTAATTAAGTGCTAAAGGAAAAATGCAATGCAAAATGCAAAATGCGCCAAGGCGGGTGCTAAACTAGGTGTGAAATTGTACCACCCTAGCAAGTGCGTACAATTTACGACGCTACAAAAAGTGTACAACTTTTTAATACAATTCAACATTGACCACTTTAACTACAATATCTTTGAATTGTATATGATCCCATGCCTATGGAGAATGGTTCATTATAGTAGTGGAAACATTATCATATTCATCATCTTGAATATATAAATATGTAAGTTCCTTCTAGTGCTGTTTGTCATCACAAACACAGATATGAGTTCATCAAAGTGACCCCTGTTTTGATAGTAATCACTGACCTTTTCCAAGTCATCCACTTGGAACAAAAAATAAATGTCAGAACACAAAAAATATAAATTTCTCACCTTCACAGTTACACATAACACTACAAATGAACCTTCCCAGATTATCAGGAAAAAAAAAACTTAAAAAACAAACCACTTACTTGTGGTGTTGTTGTTCATGTTGGCTCTGTTGGACCCTACAATTAAGATTCAATATACATTATTCAAAAAGATCAATTGTGCAACATAATGAAATATTGAAAAGTGTGTTATCTTATTGAGTTTTGCTTGGTTTCAAGAATAGTTTAATATTCTTTACTTAACAGGGCCAACCACGTGAAGGTGGAAGCTCATTTGGCCCCTTCTCCCCACTAAAATCACTCGAAATTCCCCGTTAACATCTAACATTCATTCATTGTTTCATCCATTAATAAAATATAACATTCATTCATTATAAAATAATGTTCAATAACACATAACATTCATTAACATGCAACATTCATTAATATTAATTAACACATATCATTCATGAACATTCATTAGCACATAATTACATTCATTAACACATAAAAATCAGTCATTATCAAATAATGTAGATTACAATCATTTATTTATTTATTTTTAAGCTATGAAAATTCTAAGTGGAGCATCATTTTCTTCATCACTTCCCCCCTCTTTAGTTGTTTGCCCTCTGCTCATGATCTCAATGTATGCCTAGTCCTCTTCTGAGGACGAGGACACTGATGCAAAGGGGGGTCCTCTGAAATAAAAAAGAAATGGGTTAAATTCAAATTATTTTTTATTGTTGTTACAAGTATTAACTTAAAGAACATAACCATGGTGCTCTTTATCTGATGGGGCCACATCATCTTCAAAATCATTTTATCTAGCCTCAACCTCAACATGTTGAACACCCTCTAGATCATCTGGAGTTGAAATATGAAAGGCTATATTATCAATACACCAATTTAAATTAAATATGTTTAAAGGAATAACAGTGGTCCTCTTTACCTAACTGGGGAGCATCACATTCCTGATGTTGTCTACCTAGATCATGCTCCACTTGGTCACCACTGACTACATGCTCTAAAATATTAACAAAAAAGGTTACGTTAATTTCTACACCAATTACAATTTAAGATGTTTATTTGTATTAATAATTACATTAAAAAAATTGAATAGAAAATGAGTACCTCCACTACTGGGATGCACATTCGGACCTTCATGTGGAGGTTGTGTTCCACGATTATTAGGCCGCATTCCAATGCCATGCTCATTGTTATAATTGCTTGCTTAATTCAAACAAATAAATTCACTTTATGTTGGAACTTAACATCAAATAGATTATTGGTAAGGTATTCAATTTGAAATTATTTTCATATAGCTTATTTACTTGTGTGACGGATGCACCAGAATCTTGTGTTTTCCCACTCAATTCTCGTAGTCATTCAGCCACGGCTGTATAGCCTTGCTGGTGGGCAATTCTCTTGTCATCTTCTATGGGCACTCTATTGAAATCAAAGCACTGCATTTTTGCTTAGTATCGTGAATGTTGCTTGTATTGTTTGATAAAAAAAAAAATTGTTTGCAATTTATAAATATTTTGATGCGATATTTCATTTATTGATTCTTACAATTTGTGCGGCAAGTTTCATATAACCACTAGAGTCAAGTTTGTGTTTCCCATACTTTTCTTGTCTTGCCTTGGTTTCCTTTGACGTGTCACTCAATCTATGAAAAGTTTGAAATATGTTAGATTATATAAATATAAAGAGTAATTTGTACATAATTACATTCTTAATAGTAGCACATACCTTCTTATGGCATGTAGTGGTGTATTTCCTTTTTTCATTTCAATTCTCTCCTTCACATCCAAAATCAAGTCCTTCCACTCCCTCTCTGGAATCATGGGGGGGCGCTCATAATTTACATTCTTCTCTAAATGTGTCATGTACTAGTCTCTCACATACTTTAGATATGTGCCAACTTTATCAAGGAGCTTGGTTTTGTCGAATGTGTCATTTCTGAACTCAACCATACGGTTTGTGAGTTCATCTTTTAACCTATTTTCTTGGTCATTCCACCTTTTAAGCAAAAATAGACCTATTAGATTCAGAAATGAACTGAAGCTACCTTTAATATAGTTCAATAAATGGATCAAAAGAAAACTATTCTAGAAATGATGTCAAATAAAAATAGTGGATTAGGGTTAGTTCACATATGATGTTCCACCTTTTACGTATGGTGGGCACAAACATCTGCAATGCAATGTCATTAAGATATTTATAAAAAATATCATTTCCTACAAAAAAAATCATGGGATAATTAGTCCAAAATGAGTGACCAGTAAGTAAATTACAATTACACTATATATAATAATAATTTTAAAGTACCTGGAACCTTTTGTATCTTCAAGGGAATCAATTCTTCATCGCTCACCACCAATGTGGTCTGCAACATTCCATACTAGCAATATGGGAAGATCCAGGAAATGATGGTATGTTATCACTAGTATTCACCTCTGGCGCATCCTCATGTGCATCTCCTGCTGCAAAAAATGAATCCACTATGAAATGCCCACAAGAAAGAACACTTCAAGGGAAATAAACACATGACAAAAGAGAGAGCAAAAGAGGGATCTACCAACAGTGGGCAAGTCAACATGATGAGTAGTAGAGGACGTCTGCATGATTCCTGTTGCTGACATTGCAGTCAGAAATACAAATAGGGATAACCTTGAATGAGGCGGCCTTTCCATAGGAACATTGCCAACACCTGAAGAATAATATATTCAATATATGAAAACTGCAAGAATTGTAAACAAGGATGAACCTTTATTAAGAGTTGTAAAGAAATATGAACCTTTATTAAGTGTTTGATGCTAATATTAATGATACAACAGTATGAAGGAGAATAAGGAAGGTAGGTTTTGATGCAGGACAAAGGTATGGAAATTTGTGACAAGAGGGCAATGTAAGTGATAAACTAGTATAGTCCTTAAAAAAGATAGCCCATGGAATCTATTTATTTAGATTGTTTCAATGTGCTATCTCATGTTGTCAAACTTCATGCTATCTTATTGGTCTTTGTAATGTCCCTACTTTGAAATATAACTTAATAATAGTAAATTAAAATACAAGTGATCAGATTGGATCAAATGAGAACTTCTAATTGTGCAACTAGATAATTTATTAACAGTTTAATAAACTATTATTACAATCATATATACACACAAAACTTATTATTATTCATTCTAAAGAGAGAGAAATAGTATAGATAGGGAAAGGCATGTGTAAATAACACTAGCACTAAAAAAGCAAGTTCACAAGTCCAAAGAAGGAGTAATTTTAATGTATAGAAGATGGTCATCACCTGCACTACTTGCAATACCCTGATCATGTCCACCAGGTTGATGATGACACATGAAATTATGTAAAAAAAACATGTACATATTTTAGTTAGTGACATAAAAGAGTATAAAATATAAACCATTATTGAACTTTTATTATAATTAAAGCTTTCATTATTGCTTAATACTATGCTGAGGTGCTGATGTAAGGGAGGTTCCTTTCCCTTTCCCCAAACATCCATCTATGACAAGAATATTATTAACAGTATCAAAACTACTCAAAAACACTCAAGAAAATAACATAATAATGTAACATTTTGCTTCTATCTAATTTGTACAATTACAATGAGGTTTACCTGCTCGGTAGAAGTGTCAGGACCTACATCCCTATTTTGTTATGTGACAGATCCAGGTCACCCTGTGACAAAGAAAAAATATACACGTCAGTGAAATGAAACCAATAGACTTAGCAAAAAAAATTAATAATAAGATGGTATATTAGAATCATTAATTGGAGGTTGGTTTAAATGGTATATAGTACTTACCACCCCCATGTTAGTAACTTTATTTGTATCTATAAAATTCAAATTGTAATTGATTAGCAGCTCTTCCCCTACACTTATTGATTTTATCGCACATATGAATACACTATTTCCCTCGCGTGCCTCAAATATGCAATTAGGTTGCTTATTAGTTGACCCAGGTCGCATACTATTTATAAAACTTGCAATATTCCTTGTTTCTTTTGGTCTTCCATCAATGTATACAGCCACTCGTTTACTTTGATCATTATCTTTCTGTTGTATATAATTTGTTGATAGTGCATACCTATGCATACTTTTTTTATATCGAACACTTTGCATCCAATTTTTGTAATTATAACAAGGTCCGACATACTCCATCAATTTAGTAACTTTTTTGTAATAGACCTTTATATCGTACATGGAAAATAGGCCCAAACCATGCAACGATGAAGGTTCTATGCGATATATCCTCTCGTTAACACAAAAATCATTATTTATTGGAGGAAGTGCCTTGGGTGCCCATTGTTTCTCTAGATGTTTATACCTCGAGGGCACCTCGATGTTGCCTTTGGTCTCATCATCATAAGAACATGACCCCCCTTGAGCAAGGAAAAATTCCATGCATTTATTGAATTTTCTTCTAATCTTTTGACCTCTAGTTGATCTCCCTATTTTAGACCTACTACATGTCTTACTTTCATCGACTATTCCTACATTTCCCTCACTCAAGGAAGACACATCTGACAAATACCTATTTGGTGGTACCTGCACTCCATCTAATGAGAGATTTAGTTGGTAATGAGAGAGATATTTTGGAAATGAGGGTAATGTTGATGAAGAAGTCGGCCTTGAAGTTGATGTTGAGATCAAAAATTGAATAAGTCCAACTGGGGCCTCAAGTGTTGATATCTGTATTAGATTTGCTGCTAATGTCGAGGTTTGAAGAACTAAAGAAAATTGTTTTCCTAGTAATTTTTTTAAAATAAACTATTTCTATAGGGTGTATTGACTTATACCTATCGATCCATGAGACTGTGCAGGATCCTCGTCAAAGGTGTTCAAGTTCCTACTTATGTAATTAAATTATCTTATGTTAGCTAAAAATTACATGATACGTATAGTAAAAATTACATAGTACATAACATGAACAATATGCAATCATCATAATCATTGTATACGTTTTTATTCCTTACCTTTACTTTATGTAGACTGTGTAGGATCCTCAACTATAGGGTTGATGATGTCTATAGTCAATTACCTAGTTACACCAAGGGTGGCAGCAACATACAAAATATATACATGAAATCAACACCAATAATTGAGCATCATAAGCATTACATTTGTAATTTGATAAACAATAAATACATATGTAGCATAAGCATCATAAGCATCACATATGTATCATCATATATGTAATTGAGCATCATAGGCATCACATATGTATCATCATAAATATGTAATTGATCACATATGTATCATAAATCACCATCCATCACATAGCTAATAGATAGTCTACATTCCATAAATAAACACAAAGTTCAAAAAATGTCAAATATATCATCATAAACATGTAATCCATCACATATGTATTTTAAATCACCATCCATCACATATCTAATAAATAGTCCAAATTCCATAAATAAACACAAAGTTCAAAAAATGTCATACATTTCATTCATGTCATTGATCTTCTTCTTCATCCAACTCATCATCATGACTATCATGATCATCATCACCATCATCATCATCACCATCATCATCATCATCACCATCATCATCATCATCATCATCATCATAATCATCATCATCATCATCATCATCATCATCATCATCATCATCATCATCATTTTCATCGTCATCGTCATCACCATCACCATCACCATCACCATCACCATAACCATCACCATCACCATCACCATCACCATCATCAGCAGCAGCAACAACATCATCGTCCTCATCATCTACATCATCTTATACTTCTTTGGCATCTTCTTCTTCCATATCATCACACTTTATCAGCCTTCCTCTTGGATCATGTCTAACAACAAATGGCCAACCCGGTTTATGTGGAACCTCTGAGTAAAATACCCGCTCACATTAGCTTGGAAGAACATAGGGCTCATCCCCAACTGGCTCAAATGACCTTGTATTAACCATTGTAAATACATTTTCATGTTCAATAATAGTTCTATCAGGATCATTTTTATTCAATCATAGCCTATACCATTTGAATACGAACATAACTAATTTGTAGGAATTAAATTCACACTCAAGTATATGATCCAAAATGCCATAATATGGATTTTGAGACTCTTGAGGATGTATGTTGTTTCTAGATGAAATATTGATCACCTCAAAGATTGCAATTATCCTAGAATCACAAGTTTTCTTCATGTCATCCAACTTTTTGATGCAAAATTTATGACCATTGCAGCACATAGTGTCACAACCCTCCTTTATCACTTTTTGATTTGATACAATTCTATTTTTTTTTTTTGGTTGAGCTATTGAAAATGATTGAATGAATATTATAAAAGAATAAATGATGGACCCACATACACACTTGGAGAATATAATTTAAATAGACATTATTTATTTATTCTTTTTCCCATTCCCAATTATGGCACATGTTGTAGGAGAAATTATAAACTTCTAGAGGAATCTTCAATACCTTGCATGTAGCTCCCCCACTAGGATATTAATCAATTTTGCATGGGTCCAATATTGGAAAAAGAATCTCATTCTTAATTAATTTCTCTAGATAGTGGACTTAAGGGATTTTTCCTATATATTGTATGCAAATTTTCAAAAGAGTGAGTTGATTACCTTTATTGAAGAAAAGTTTTCTCAAGCATTAGTTTTTCTTTTGTAGTCACATTTCATTGTAGGATTGTGAAGTAGTTGATTGAAGAAATTCAAGAAAGGTTGCAAGGAAGGATCGAGGGAGGCTAGTTGAAGAATTTAGAGGTGATTCTACATCAAGCTGCAAGTATCCAAGTTCTCTTTTTTTATTTTTGAATCATGCATCTTGTTCTTGCTATGAATTAGATTAATAAAATCTTGCTTCAATTTCTTGCTATGAATTAGATTAATAAAATCTTGTTTTCAATTTCTTGTTGTGAATTAGATTAATAAAATCTTGTTTCAATTTCTTGCTGTGAATTACATAAATAAAATCTTGCTCAAATTCTTGCTGTGAATTAGATTAACTAAATGAAATCTTGTTTCAATTTCTTGCTGTGAATTAGATTAACTAAATGAAATCTTGTTTCAATTTCTTGTTGTGAATTAGATTAATGAAATCTTGTTTTAGATACTTGCTGTGAATTAGATTAATAAAATCTTGCTTCAATTTCTTGTTGTGAATTAGATTAATAAAATCTTGTTTTCAATTTCTTGTTGTGAATTAGATTAATAAAATCTTTTTTCAATTTCTTGCTGTGAATTAGATAAATAAAATCTTATTCAAATTCTTGTTGTGAATTAGATTAACTAAATGAAATCTTGTTTCAAACTCTTGCTGTGAATTAGATTAACTAAATGAAATCTTGTTTCAATTTCTTGTTGTGAATTAGATTAATGAAATCTTGTTTTAGATACTTGCTGTGAATTAGATTAGATAAATAAAACCTTGTTCAGATTCTTGCTGTGAATTAGATTAAAGAAATAAAATCTTGTTTCAAACTCAAATTCTTCTATCTCTGTAAATAATTTCTTTCGCTATGCATATAATCATTGTATTAAGAAATCTCGCTATGTGATATAGTATTTCAAGTAGGAATTCTTCTCAAATTTATTGTATAAAACCCCTGTGGAAAATATTCTGTGAATATTAATTTCCTAAGAATTTCTCAAAGAAAGTTTGTTTATCTCAACATAAGGGCAAAATTGTTGGATATGATCACTGTGAAATCAAAATCTAAACATTTACCTATCCCTGTGATAATTTAGTTATCTATTATATTGCTAAAACAAAATTCTCTATTTCATTTCATTCTTGTGATTAAATTTTTATTCTTATTTTTTATATATATAATAACATTTTTATTTATATATACATCCCTCTTATATTATTAAATAAACTTGAATAAAAAAAACCATATCTGTATATATATATATTATTAAATTTATACAAAATGATAATAAATATATAAAATATTGCAAAGTGGTTCCAAAATTAATTTTTGCAAAAAAAAAATATAGACAAAGTGGTTTTCGAATTTTTTTTTTTTAAAGTATCGGGCCAACGCAAGGGCGATGGAGTTATGACAACCATCGGGAGTGGTACCCCCCACTACCCTGCGGTCACTGTTACGGTAGTGGCCGTAGGGTAGTGGAGGGGACCACAACGGTCCCCTCATCACTGCGGGCTTGCACCCACAGGTCCATAGTGGTAATGGGACTCGTGGCCCCCACTCCCACTTGGCTTTAAAAAGCCACTACATAACATTTAAATTTTTTGGCAATTGGATTTTTGAAATAATTTTTATTTTAGTTTAATAAAATTTAACTTAGGTAATTTTAATTATCTTTAGTGAATTTATAATTAATTTATCTTTAGCAAATTTATAATTGTAAATTAAATTATATCAAATTTTATAATTAGAATCATTCAATCTATTTAAGATTCATTGGGTCACTTATTTGGCATTTTAGATTCATTAAAAGCAATTAATTCATATTAATATGATTTGAACCAAATGTTTAAACTAATTGCTATTTTTGGGACCAGTGACTCTA
The DNA here is from genome assembly GCF_030272615.1 of Cryptomeria japonica. Lineage (NCBI taxonomy): Eukaryota > Viridiplantae > Streptophyta > Pinopsida > Cupressales > Cupressaceae > Cryptomeria > Cryptomeria japonica. The sequence goes on from NC_081407.1 coordinate 519,134,742, forward strand.
TAAGTGATTATTCTCATGGTAGAAATAAAACATTGCTTAACCTTGCCTATAACCTACACTATTCTTGCATCATGCGAATTACTTTACATTATTTGCATTTATTGATGACAAAGTTACATTTTCTTCATCTTCATGCAAGTTACACGTTTAATTATTAATATGCGAGTTTCATAATTGTCATTATTATGCAAGTTATATTTCAAGTTTTGAATATTAAATAATTTAGTTATGGTTTTTATTCCACGTGGTTCATCAAGTAGTTATTTCAATTAATTAAGCTTTGCAATGTTTATATGCACGTTCAATTCATAATTGTTTTCAAGCATGATATTTTTCATAGCTTCTTAGTTGAGAAAACTAAATAAACAAAGTCGGAAAACCAAAACCTAGCAGCGTTCGGTATTTATGGTGCCTCCGGGTCACACTTACGGGTAATGTCGTCGTGTTGAACTACTGCACTTAATGTCTAATAAAGCTACATGAACGACGTCTATAGCATCGTCCCTATAAATTGTCAGGGAGTAATAAGGGGCACTTGGAAGTTAAAATCCAAGGGGCAGGTAATCCCCTTGGATTGATAATCTAATAAGATAATCCTTAAATGATTTTACATCCATTGAGTAAAACCATAGTAAACCCCCTTTAGGGTTGATTGAGTGAAATGCTTTTATGAAATTGATTTAATCTTGAAGAGATGTTGACGATTGACAATTGGGTCAAGGGTTACGCTTATGATAGGTATTAGGATCTAATTGTTTTAGGTCACAAGCAATAGGCCATCTTGAGCCTTTGCTTAAGTGCTACCATCGTGGGTAGCAACCACAGAGAAACTATCTAGGATATTGACCCTAGAAAGGGTTGTGTACCCACTAATCAGTTTACATCAAACCATAGAGTAGAAAATAGAACTACATACTTTACGCCTTGATCCCGTGTCGAAACGGGTATGTAGGCAGTCTAGGGACAGAGTACTCAAGCGTTCATGGATGGGGTCTAGGTTCTGGTAAGAAGAAGGATTGAGAAGAATCCTAATTTGAAAGATAAGTATAATAAAAAGGAAAAAGTAATTCAATGCATACTCGGAAGGAATCCCGTATGGATTTGCTTGACTTCCTGGGGCTTTAAGCCAAATTCAGAGGTGGAATTCAAGCTTGTATTATGTTATTTGATTTCTCCTAAGGATGGTGACTGTGGTGCACTCCTATTAGAGGAGTGTAGTCCTTAGTGAGTGACTCAGGACTCGAATGGTCCCGATGAGTCTAAGTCTCTGGCTAGAGCACCTCCTATCCCAATTGGATAGATGCCTATCCCGTATTGGATAGATGAAACTTCCTACTTTGTATGGACATATGTCTAACTCGTATGGTTAGATTCTCATCCCAGATGGATGAATGCCTAATCCTAATGGATGGATGCCCAGAGTATGCGATTGAATCAAACACAAATGATTAAAGTAAACAAAAAAAAAGTGGACAAATTTGGTTGGGTTAAGTAAAGTGGGTTATTACACATAGCCTTGTGGTGTTTCACCTATGATATGTCTAACATGTTAAAATTATTGCATCATGAGTTGATAAACATATAGGTGATTAATAAAATTATACGTACCTGTTTATCTCTTAAGCCATATGCTAAATCAATTTCCCTTTGCGTAACATTGGAATCTCCATTATGATGAGCTTCTTTAACCAATAAAGCCACACCTTCCCATGTTAATGTGCAACTAGAATGTTGACATCATTCAATCCACACCATCATCCAATCAAGATTGTTTGCAATATACAAATGTAGTGCATCCCACTCCCAACCAACTGTATAAATAATTAATAGATGACTTACAACCAATTTATTTATAAGATTAAGAATTAATTAACTACAATAACATCTTATAATTACCTCTCACTTTCCTCAATCTACCTTTCCCCATCAAGTACTCCCCTTCAAATTTGTTAATGGGGTTGGGATCCCAAATGCAATCTATGTGGATCTCTACTGCAAACTTAGGAAAATATTTAGCAATGTACACCATAGTCTAGTATACCATATATCCCTCCACCATAGAACCCTCAAGATGTGCTCTTTGTCAAATCAAATCCTTCAAAAATTTCAAGTGTCTCTCAACCATCCGCATTGACCTAGTCCACACTATTCAATCTCCTCAACTTGGTGTATGAGGTAGTGTTCTTGTGCATTGAAAAAAGTTGAAGGTAGACACTTTTGCATTTTACACATTAAATGAGGAATTTTTCTCTTCCAATATTTGATATCTTCTTTGTGGATTTGTTTAGATGAAAACCACCTAGAAGAGATTCAAGATGCAAAAATATGTAAACGAGACTTTACAAAATAATATACAATATATTACATAACATGTAAAATAAATCACAAATATATTATCTATACAAAAAATTGAACAAAGATCACTACTTACCTCATGTATTTTCCAAGATCATATATGACTTGCTTGACATTATTGTCAAAGTTGTCTGGGAGAGATAGAGGTAGAGCGCACTACAACAATTATCAAATGATCTTTTCATTGTTTTCTAACATAATACAATGAAAAGTACATGTGTAGTATACAAATATTTAATAAATACACAAGAACATGAATTACCTTAATGAAGGTATGCCAATCATATGTTTTCATCCCTAGCCCAAATTCACTTTTCTTTGATATGAGATTGTTTATGTTCACAGCAAATCCTGTAGAAAATCAAAATTTTTGTATGACTTCTTTTATAGCATTGCTTTGCTGGTCCGTTTATAACCAAGGAAGGGCACTTATATTAATCTAGTCTCCATTGCTATTTGATTGAATGACATTTTTCATTGCATGATTGGATTCCTAAATGTCACTACAAATTTTGACATTTTTTTCTTTATCACACCTTCCCTCCAATATTTTCCATAATGTATCTATTATATTCTTTCCAATATGCATAGTATCAAACAAATGCACAATTTGTAGCTTCTCGTAGTAGGGAAACCTACTAAATTGTCTTGGATAACTTTTTAGTCCCTTTGGAAGGTGGTCATCAATGCCTTGACGACCTTCACGGTCATCAATTACATCATCAATAAACAAAACACAATAGAAAAATACAAATTCCAAATATAAACCATTAGATGGAATGACATTACCTTGATGGTTAATTCTATTATATTCCAACTTCTATAGGCAAGGTTTCATTCTTCATGGATTTGATGTAGTCTCTTATTTCCCATTGAAAAATTGTTTTTTCAGTATTTCGATACTTACGATTTTAGTGGAGGAAGTGCCTATACTCATCAAACACCTACTTTCCTAAACTTTTTGAATGATGGGATTTCATCTTTGGACCACAAGCTGGACATGCAAATTTTCCCTTTGTTTGAAGACCTACAAGATAATGCATAATTGGATTAAATATGTTAATTTTTATAATTATAATTATAATTATAATGTGCAACTTGAACACTGTAACATACCACAAAAATGTGTTAGCCCTAGGGCATCATGTATTGTCCATACAAGCATTGCATGGAATTGAAATTGTCTTTGTCCTACTGGTCTAGAGATGTCATACATAGTGACACCATTCCATAACTCCAACAACTTGTCAATAAGAGGCTCAATATATGCATTCATATCTTTAACTTGGTACTTACCTAGTTGAATGAACAAAAAAATTACATAATTATTATGACCATTTTACTGCAATATTTATAATTAAATGTAGATGACTATTAAATGATAAAATACCTGGAACAATCATCACCAACATTATGTGCTCCCTCTTTATTGACGTCCATGGAGGAATATTATTGTTGATAAAAAAAACCGGCCACACCGAGTAAACAAATCTTATCTCTCCAAATGGATTAACACCGTCCGCTGCCAATGAAAGCTTGAAATTGCGAGGTTCTTCTTTAAAGTGTGGTCGCTTTTCCTCTATGTCCATAAATGTTGAACCATCCACATGAATTTGAATAATTTCATCTTGACTTCTATTGCATGCATGGTGTAATACCCTAAAAATGGTCATCTAAACCATGGGCCCCTAATCTCGACAACATCACCAAGGTCCTAACCAAAGGCAATTAAATCAATCTTGAGCATATTATTAATTCTTTAATCACCAAATAGCACATGGCAAATCAATTACTCAATATTAATTAAATATTTATTTAATTAATTGAATCATTTCTAAGAATATCATTTTGATCAAATTATCCTACTTTAATTTATTAAATATCCTAGCATATTTAATTAATTAATAAATTTGCCATTTAATCATGCAAAAAAAAAGAAATAATTTATCACAAAAGAAGAATTAATCACAAAGCAAGAGTTGAATTGAAAATTAAACAAAAAGAATTAAATTGAGAGAGAAATCAAACTTGAGATATTATTTCTTTTTCTAAATTTAGAACTTGAAATCAGAAAAGCAATTAATTGAAATATTGAATTATTGTCTAAAATTGGAACTCAAAGTTTTTCAGAAAAAGAAGTTTAGTTGCATTGAAAAGACTATTTTCTTGAATAAATAAAAGAATTATCTATTTTTATCACAAATGCATGGAATTAATTTAATTATTATTTCTAATGCAACTTGAACTTCTTATCTAAATGCATTTCAATTAAACTATATTGAAATCTATCTCAAGGTTAACTGAACCTGATTTCTCAATTATTTTCAGTTAATCCTAAATTGAGCTTTTTCACCATCTTTCTTGTAATTCTCTATAAATTCAGCCTTCGGCTCTCATTCCAATTTACCCCAGAGATTTTTGAGAACACGCTTGGAGATTATTGTCACGCTAATTTTGCTCTAGAGTCATTGAAGATCATTGTGCTTTTTTAGATTATTTGCATCCATTATTGCTTGAATCCATATTGCTTGAATTTGTTATTGTTTGAATTATTCATCCATCTTACATCCATACAGTTAACATCATATAGATTAAATACTTTGTCTTGGTGTAGTCTAGTCACTGGTATTGCTTATAAAAATCTAAGAGCAATCTTATACTCGCATCTTTTAGAAGGCAATTAGTCACTTTATTATGGTTTATTACCTATTGATTATTGATTTACTAACCATACATATAATGACTTAATTGAAGTGTTGTGCTTACAGGTACAGACCCTTTTTCACACACACATCTCTGGCGCCCACCGTGGGGCAGAAGACTACATTTTTCGGCCTCCAAGACTGACTTCTTATTTTTTTGTTATTTTCCAGATTTCAGATTTTTCGGATTTTCATCCGTACATCTCGTATGACATTTCCCACAGGCTGAAATGACAAACAACAGGTGTCGTACGAACTATAATCTTGTCTTGTACGAGCCAGAATCCTATCTCGTACAAGCTTAAATACTTTCGTATGATTTTGTAAATTTCTGGTTAAAAAGAGGAAAAAACAAAATTTCATGATTTTGGTTTTCTATTCAAATTGATTATTTTGATGACTGGCCCTAGTTGTTTATCTATCTATCTTATAATTTTTCACAGCCTAATTAGTTTTTGCAGAATGCTTGCCAAAGAATATCCTTGTCGCACAAAGACAATATGACTACTGATTCGTTGTCTTTGCAAGTTGCCTAAGGAAAATCGACCAAACATCGTGTATTCTTTCAATTCATTTTTAGGCACCTAAATTGCTATCTGGTTAAAGAACAAATGTGTCTTTCATGTTTTTAGAAGATTCTGAGAGGTAGGAGAGTATGCTCTTGTCTTTTTCTAGACAATCAGAAATCTAGACCCTTGAGGCTTTTTCTTTGTTTGAGATTTGTATATCTTTAACAAGCCTGTCCTCCCGAGGGGTTGAAAAACTCTTAAAGCCGTTACGGCTGGTGTGAGGGGAACGACCTAAGTGGGAACGGCTAAACGCCAAGTACTCCAACCCACTATAAAATAAGCATGATTTGATGAAAATCAAGTCAACAGTAGTGCTCGGGAATAGCTCTCCTTCGTACCTTCAGGTATATTAAACCTTGGTTTTCAAGGCTGGGAGACCTCTTAATTGAGTTTATACCTCGATGCGTCGAACGGATCCCTTACTAGTTCCAATTAAAAATTAGAAGCTACCCGGTTCACCTCCAAAAGGGGGATAATCTTTCTGCAAGAGAGATAGTAACTCTCCCAAGATACTTGTCATTTCATGCCCTCATTAGCATTTGGAGTCGGATAATACGACATTGAGAATCCATTACGTGAGACTCAGCAATCGTATTCTGATTAGCTATTGGGTGTGTACCTGAGTCTACAAGAAAAGGTTTTCTTCTCTCACCAAATTCCTTAGGGCTTGCATGCTGTGATTGGAGTTACTATTTATATGACGTGTTTTTTGTGTTTTCATCCCTGAAACAAAAACTGAAATACCAAAATTGGAGAAAACAAGAAACAAGCTCAGTGATCAAAAACTTTGTCCGTGTCAGAACTCGTCTATCCTAAGTCAAAACTCTATCTTTGTTAGAACTAGTCTATCAGTGATCAAAAACTCTATCTATGTCAAAACTTGTCCATCCTAAGTCAAAATTCTATTCAAAACTAGTCTATTCTGGTCAAAAATTAGTCCATTTCAGAATTGGTCATACTCAGTTGTCATACTCAGCAATCAAAAAAACTCAGAATTTTAGTCTCTAGTATGTGAACAGTCGTACGAATCTAATCATTTATTGTCCTGCACCACATCCTGTGTCATACAAGTCTTGTGATTTCTCGTCCTACACCGTATCCTGTGTCGTATGAAACCCAAAAGTCTGTCGTGTGAAGCTAAATCTTGTGTCGTACAAAATAAAACTGCACTAAATCTTTTGTCATCCTGCACATACCCATCTGTCGTACGATATGAGGCAGCAACTTGTACGAAACAGAACTGTTGTCATCCTGAAGCTACTAAATTGTCGTCTGGTTCAGTAAATCTTGTCGTACGAATCTTTGGTTTTGTCAGTACAGAACAGTCAAACTTGCCTAAAAATAGTCTACAATGAACATAATACTGGTTATCATCATCCTAAGCATAAACAGATCAAGACAGTGTACCTTTGCCATTTGCATTGCAAGATTTGGTCGATCATCTTTCAGCTAGTTCAATCAACTACCTATCAAACCTAAGTCACTTAGATAACATCTTATACAGGATAGATCTTTCTTGAAACCAGACTGAATCTTACACTACTCTTAGAATCAACTTAGATAGACGTCTTATATAGGATAGATCTTTCCTAAAGCCAGACTAAATCTCAGTTGTTTCTCTCAAACAATACATTAACTGAACAAACTAGCTCTGAAATTGATCTTGACCTCTGCATCACAAAAAAACTTTAGGTCACACTAATCCATAAAAATGCCTATTCAAACCAGGAGTTCTCATAAGAAAGAAGCCAAAGGCAAAGGACAACCCTTCTCATATCAAGATAACCCATTTTACATGGAGGATCCACTCGCTGACATACCTTCATCATCAGGCAGACCAATTTTTGATGAACCTGAATCTCCCACTATATATGAGACGGAACACAATTACAAGAACAAGGACAACATTAGTATTCACAAAACCGATAATGATTCCTCATCAAGTGATGCTGAAAAAGACACTGAACCTCCAGAAAAAGATATTCTTGACTGTCAAAAGGACAAAGACTTTAGAAAGATGATGAAAGCTATCCTGGATTGAGAGAAGGAAGTCTATTTCTTAGAACTAGCAAACAAGGTGCCAAACTTCCTACTAGATATGATGTTCAGACACTCGTTACTAAAAGGGAGGAATCACCTATACTCATGGTACACAAACAATTACAAGCCTTATAGATGGAGGTCACAAAACTGAAGACTAAGGATAAGTCCCCAAAACAATATTCTTTGGAAACAATATGTCCCTTTCTATTTGACAAAAATCTATACATGCCTCCATTTCCTTCACGAGTTGAGATCCCAAAATTAGACAAATATGATGGTACCTCAGATCCTCAAGATCATGTCAGAGATTTTTGTGCCACCTATATGGATTTCATGCATGATCAAATGTACATCATGCTCCTTTTCCAAAGGAGTTTAGGGGGTCAAGCAATGGAATGGTTCTCAAGTCTACCCAAATGAATAAAAATGTTTGAAGAACTAATCCAACTATTTTTACAACAATACTCATACAACATTCGACATCCTGTGACTATGATCAAGCTTTGCAATACTAAATAGAAAATAGGGGAGCCTCTTCTTACTTTCCTCCAATGCTAGAGAAAGATGTTCTCTAGGTATTCTCGACCTATCCCAGACATTGAGAAAATGGATATATTTGTCAATAACTTGGTCCCCGAACTGATGTATAGTATACAAATGCAAGTACACCCATCATTTAACAAAATGGTAGATAATGCCATTTGAATGGAAGATGTGTTCATAAAGAAGGGAGATATCTCACCTTGGAAAGAAACACAACCAGGATCTAGCTCTAAAGAGAAGAACAAGTATTGGAAATTTGGAAAAGACAACAACAAGAATATTGTTAATGATGGAGTAGTAGACACTATTAAAGCTAACTCAAAGCCCACAATATTCAACTTGGCTAGTGGTACACCAGCACTTAAAGTTGCTGAGGCTGCAACAAAAAATCCACCAACGAAAAACAAAAGAATGGTTAAAAGAAAAGCCTTGGCTTTCCAAACCTAAGCGTGATTTTACTCCTCTCAAAGAATCATATTAATCCACTTTCAAAACTCTATTGGCAAACAACTTGATAATGCTACTAGTTAACTCCAAACCATGATTCAGAAGTCAAACCAAGATGGTGGAGAGAAAATGAATACTGTGACTTCCATCAAAATAAAGGTCATAACATAAACAATTGCATGAAGCTAAAACATGAGATTCAAGATCTCATAGACGCTGGTAAAGTTGTTGTTGGGAATCATCCGACCAATGATGATCATAAAGCATTTAAGGACCCTTTACCTATTTATGAACAAGGTGATTCCTCAAAGACCAAAGGAGGTGCCAAGGTAAATTATACTTATACCAGCAATGACAACGTCATTAACATGATTGAGCCTTCCCAATCAGAATATTGCAATGTGATTATAGTCCAAGATAAACCGAATTAATCATGATATGCAAGAGCTCTGACCTGATCTCAAAAGAAAGTCACTCTCCAAGGAGCTAGTTCTTCCAACCCAGCTCAAGCAACATTGAACCCACCAGCCCAATCAAACAAACAAAAAGAATCAACCTTGGATAAATTTAAAAGGCTAACTTCAACATCATCCTCTGGATATAGTATTATTGAACAGTTGAAAAGGACAAATGCTCAAATCTCAAATTTTGAATTGCTAAAACTCTCGTCTGCTCACAAAGAGATCCTAGACAAAGCATTGCTCACCACTAATGTTCCCAAGGATTTAGAGATTGATCAGTTTTAGTTTATGGTGGGTCATCTGACTTCACCTCACTATCTGACCTTCTCTAAAGAAGATGACAACTCGCTAAATCATCCACATAACCAACCATTGCATATTGAAGCCATGATCCATAAACATAGGGTCAAACATGTTTTGATAGATGGAGGCGCGGGGTTGAATATATGTACTTACAGTCTGCTTACACAACTAGGATTCTCTAAAAATGTCATTGATCCCGGCAAGAGAGTAACCATAAAAGCCTATGATGAAGAAGAAAGGACCTCTAAAGGTCTGGTATCATTACCTATTAGGGTGGGACCTGTAGAAAGAGATGTCCTTTTCCAAGTACTGGATATTCTTTTGTCATACAATATCTTACTGGGTAGGCCGTAGATTCATGAAATGAAGGCAGTACCGTCAACATACCATCAATGCTTAAAGTTTCCTTATAATGGAACATAAGTTAGTATTTGTGCTGATACGAATGTCGAGTGTAATGCATTGATAAAAGGTGCAGATACTTTTGTGCCTCATAATAGGGCAGCCTCTACAAGTGAAAATCTAGAAACACTGATGAAAGACTTAGAAAAGAGATTGAAGAATACAAATACCGACATGGATGGCTACAAGATAGAACTGGTAATTTCATTAGTTTCTCTCCCTCCATCACCAAAATAGTTGGGCAAGCCATCAGAGGGTATGAGAACACAAACTTCAGCTCTGAATACCATATATGATGCTCTCTTTTTATAGTCCTCTACCTCCCTGGTGGATGAAATAGAAGAGGATGATGTTCTTAACTGGCTCTTTAAGGAAGATAGTCAAAATGAGGAGGTATGACATTGTGAGATTTCCTCAAACCAATATGGTCCTGGCTACAAGATGATTCAACACATGGGATATTTAGGTACTAGTCCCCTAGATAAACATCAAGAGGGTATTACTGAACCAATTCAGTTGCAAACAAAACCCACAAATGATAAGGCTGGACTCGGGTACAATCCAAAAAAGATATCAGATCACAAACATGTTTCTAAGTCTAAGTGGCAGAAAAGGATATCGCCTTCAACATTATAGGAAGCAGATGCTCAACAAATAAAGCAAAGTGTAGAAAAGAGAAAGAGGAATCAGCAATCAAGAAAAAAGAAATAGTCAGTGCTCAAGCTTCAATGGTGTCAGCTACAATAATACAAGAAGTTGAGGCCCCAAAAGATATAAGAGATGAAGTAGTAAGAATCAGAGAATTGTTTGCACCACTAAAAGTTCTAGTAACATACACTGGTAGGCAACAAGTAGATGATTTAGAGATTGACTCAAATGAGTATGAATGGGGTCCTGATCACCTCTCAGATACATCTAGTATAGAAAATCTAGAAGAGTCTAGCGTTGTCATAGATGATACTCAAGAGCTGATGCGCATAAAACTAGAGAAGGAAATATAGGAAATTAGACAAAAGAGACAAGCAAATTATGAACAAGGACTGAAGGAAGGAAGAGTACCAGAAATATTTTCATCTATTTACCCCTATGCTAAAACAGAACAAATCAGGTATAACACTATACAAGAAGAGTTAGAAGCTACAAAATAAGAACCAGTTATCAGTCTAGAGGAAGCTGAATGGAGTAGATGACAACAAATCAAAGAAATAGTAAGATCATGTCAACAAGTGTGTCAGATACAAATGATAAATGAATCACAACATGAAGGAACTTGCAGTATTAGAGATGTTGGTGTTGATACCATACATATAGTTACTAAATCACTTGAAGAAGACTCAAAAACTTCATCCGATGACTCTGATGACTTTGATGATAGTTTTATTCAAGACAATATCTACTCAGCCTCAAATTCTAAATCATCTGATACAAACAATGAAAATTTGTCTACTGATCTTATCGTTGTCCAACCATGATATGACATCCAGTTTGGCGTAGGGAACAAAACTACAAGTATGTCTATTGGATTAGGTCAACTAAATATTAACGTGAACTTTAATAATCATGTTCCAACTCTTCCTGGTCTTGAGACACTTACGCAAGGTATCCTTCTGGAACTTGACTTTTTGATCCACAGTTGTGATGACAATACCGTGAATGCTCTCGAACCTATCCAACATTTATCCTTACTACATCCAGAACTAATTGACTGTACTTTACAGAACCAGCCCATGAATATACCTACTTTTGCCAATGACTATACGTTAGCCTATTATCTCAATGCAGTTGAACCCATGTACTCTTCCACCAGCAAATAGAGTGAAAACATGACTAAAGCGGATATCAAGTATCTTAGTCACAAAAACAAGAAAAATAAAAATAAAAGATTTGATGGCAATAACCACATTGTGGTGGTATCAAAATCTAAAAAAGAGAAAATAAAGGACGTACCTAAGGGTGAAAACCTCTTTGAGGTGCCTGAAGGTGAGATACTTGATGTACTGCCAAGTCATTTCCAGGAAAGGTCCTCCATATTGATCGAGCCAACTCAGCTAGTGAACATTGGGAGTTAAGAGACACCACACATCATTCATGTAGCTCAATAACTATCAGTAGAAGAATTGAAATATTTTACTCATATATTCTTAGAAAAGAAAATAAACTTTGCATGGACGTACTCTGATATTCTAGGCTTGGATCGTGATCTCATCATGCACCATCTTTCTATCACACCAGGAGTTAAACCAGTCAAACAAAAACTCTGTAAGATGCACCCACATGTGGCACTGCTGGTCAAGGCTGAGCTGGAAAAAATATTAAAAGTTGGATTCATTAGAGCTATAGATTATGCCGAATGGATTTCAAACATAGTACTAGTATCAAAGGTAGACAAATCTATCAGAGTTTGCACAAACTTTAGAGATCTCAACAAAGCTTGTCTGAAGAATGACTTTCCATTACCAAACATTGATATAATAGTCGACATGACTGCTGGATATGAGATGTACTCACTAATGGATAGATTCTCCAGCTATAATCAGATCAAAATAGCTCTTGGAGATTAAGAAAAGACAACTTTCACCTGTGCATGGGGAACCTTTTGCTGGAATGTCATGCCATTTGGGTTGAAGAACGCAGGGGTGACCTATCAGAGAGTAGTTACAACTATCTTTCATGATATGATGCATAAGAATATGGAAGATTATGTTGATGACACCATAGTGAAGACTATGAAGAGATCCACACATATTCAAGAGCTAGGTCCTATACTAGACAAAATGGAAAAGTTTAAACTCCAGTTAAATCCAAAGGAGTGTGCATTCAGAGTAACATCTGGTAAACTAATTGGATACATCATTTCAAAGAAGGGAATTGAGGTTGATCCTGAGAAGGTCCAAGCCATAATGGAAATGTCACCTCCGAAGAACATCAGTCAAATGAGAAGTCTATAGGGACGTCTCTAATCCATTAGACACTTCATTTCTTAGCTAGCAGACAAAGCTCAACCTTTCAAAAAAGTATTGAGGAAAGGAATAATATACAATTGGGATTAGGAATGTGAAAAAAACCTTCAGTAGATAAAAGAGTACCTGCCTAATCCACCAATATTTATGTTGCCTATTCGGGGTAAACCATTGATCTTATACATATCAGCAATTGATTCATCACTAGGGGCACTTCTGGCACAACGGGATGACAATAAAAAGGAGTGAGCCATCTATTACATTAGCAAAACATTGGTGTCCTATAAAATGAACTACACTATAATAGAATAAGAATGCTTGGCATTAGTCTTTGCATCACAAAAATTGAGACACTACATGTTAGCACATTCAATCAAGCTAGTGGCTAAAATTGATCCGCTCAAGTATCTACTCAACAAAGCAACACTAACAGGAAGATTGGCAAAATGGGTAATGATCCTTACAGAGTTTGACATTTAATATGTGGAACGCAAAGCCATAAAAGGATAGGTAATTTTTGATCAACTTGTTGAAGCTTCGCTTGAGGACACTCAACCACTGCATATAGAGTTTCTAGATGAATCAATAATACATCTTACTCAACAACCCTGGAAGATGTTCTTCGATGGGTCTTTTACTCAAAATGGTTCTAAGGCTAGAATACTATTTATTACTCCTGAGAAGTATTCAATCCCAAAGTATTATAAGATTTTATTCCCTTGCACAAACAACATTGCATGATATGAAGCTTTGGTAAACAAGATAAAGCTACCTATTGAATGGAAGGTTGCAGAATTACACATCTATGGAGATTCTCAACTGATCATAAATCAAATCAATGATACATATCAAACTCTAGATGAGAAACCGATGCCTTATAAGAGAATGGTTGATGATCTTAAGAAGTATTTTTCTTTTGTATCATCCCAACAAATTCCTAGATCCACAAATAGAGCAGCAGATGCTATGGCCACCTTGGCATCTATACCTGAGTTACAAGAGTCCAATTTTTGCTTTGAATTCCTAGTGGAAGAGTTACATTACCCAACTTATGATTCTCCTGAGACCCAAATAGTCTGTTCTATTATTGGACATGACTCATCTCGATACAGCCACATCTACTCTTATCTATGAGACCAAATTATCCTTGAAAATCTTACCCGTAATGAGAAAAGAAACCTAACTCGAAATGCTTCACGATATGCTATCATTGCTAACGATTTGTTTAGATGAGGTTTGGATGGTACATTGCTTAGGTGTCTAGAAACTGAAGAATCTAAATGTGCGTTATCGGAAGTTCATGAAGGTATTTGTGGATCTCATTCAGATGGTCTTACTTTACCTTGAAAACTACTACAGACTGGCTACTATTGGCCAAACATGGAGAAATATGCTATTAAATTTGCTAAGACCTGTGAGAAATTATTAATGTCTTTTCTGCTATAATCAATTGTGTATGTGAAATTATTACAAGTCTGTGTGCTTGAAAGTAAGCCATATTGGAGCAACAACATTCTCTATTAGTTTTTAGTCCAAATGCTACCCATAAGTGCAGACAATCAAACTTTGATTTAATGGTCTTCATTTATATCTGTTTTGTAAATCTTTGGCATTCATTTTCATGGCTATGGATGAATGTTATTTTCCTTTATTGCTTTCTGGTTAAAAGCATATCAGCAATTTAATTCCTTGTAAATCTTCTAAGAGGGAGCTATACCTCTCAATTCAGAGGAAGATTATCACTTCAATGATAATCTATCCAACTGTTAGTTCTTTTTGTCCTTCATTCTGGGCATTTTGAGTTTATTTGTATAGTTATTTTAGAAGGACAAATTTGTTCACTAACAATCATCTCTAAGTGTATCAGAAGAGAATGTCCAGAGGATATAACAAGAAGGTTAGGCAAAGATAATTTTAGGTTGGTGACCTAGTTCTAAGAGAAAATCTTAAAAATCAACAGTTTCGAGACAACAAAGGGAAGTTTGAACCCAACTAGCTGGGTATATCATAACTGCAGTATTCAGCTCTGGTGCCTATCAACTCTCAAATTCGGAAGGAGAAAAGCTCTGCGAACCGATTAACACCATCCACTTGAAGAAATTATTTGCTTGGCATTCTTTGTGCCATCAACATGTATAGCTGGAAAAAGTCCAGAAGAAATCCTAAAAATCGGAAAAAGTCCTGAAAAAAATTAAAAAAAATCATAAAAATTAAAAAAAAAGAAAAAGAGAAACAAAATATAAAGAGAGAAAATGCCCTAGTGAAAACCTGGTAAATAGACACCTTAGTATAAAAAAAAGGAATCTTTGCCAAGCAGGTGAAAACCTGGTAAACAGGTGCCTCTTGTACTCAAACGCTCCATCTATCAATGCAACATTGGCATTTCCCGCTTTCATGGATCTTTTCTTTTGCTTGTACATATATTTTAGTCACTTTTGTGACATCTTGGTTTGTTGGAACCCTCATGGATTGAAACTGATCAATGTCCTAGTCTTAGGTTAATCAACTGAGCACATTACATATCCTAAGCAGTGTCAACCAAGTCATCTTTCCGTTAGTGAATCGTGGTCGCCCACTCTGAGTCAATCACCTGTCTCCTAACTACCAAAGAGTTTTATCACTGAGTACACAAGCAAAACAACATAATGGAAAACAATCACTAAACAGTTTGAGCTATAACTGAAAAAAATTTATTTGTGTGTTTGTCTTTTATATTGGTTTTTTATTATTATCCCTCTGAGTAACTCGAGGAAGTCTATCTTGACTAAGAGGAGCAAGGATTGGGGGCATAATATTTTCTTTGATTTCTGCTTGTATGAATGATCCCAATGATCTGGAAACATCTAAATTAACTGGGTGTCTGTGATAAGAGCCTTCACATACCTTGACTCCGCTTATTTGTATGCTACACGGAGGTCCACATCATTTCTTTGTTTGTTTTGAAGGAATTTCTTTATGATGCAATTCGGGTCCCTACGAAATCTGTCCAAGGATATGAATGAAAAAAAAAGGGTCATTGCGGACAAGATAATTAATATTGCACATTGAAAAAGAAATGAACTCTAACCTGTCTGTTGTGTTTGTTATGCTCGGTGATGAATCTTAAGCATTTTAAATCCAGTGGCTAGGTTTAGGTTGCATTTTGCATATCATTCTGCATTTTTTGTGAATTTAGAGTGATTTCAGTATGGTAATAATCTCTTTATCTTCTGAATGAGAGCTGAAAGTATCATCATTTCTTACGCTAAGTGGTCTCTTTATCATCATTTTTTCGATTGAGTACTTGTGTTTTTGAGATGTTTAACTGCATACATAAACATTTAATATAGATTCATACATTTCATTATTCACTCATCTGCATTCATCTTATTGCATAGAAAATAAAAATTTGCATTTCATATTACTCATTACACATTCATCTATTTTGCATATGAAAAGAAACAAAAAAAGACATCCATAATCATTTGCATTACATAGTGAAAATAAAAACATACACGTAGAATAAAGCATATAAAATACATCTCATAAATCAGTCAACACAAGTACAATGAAGTCAAATCAGATCTCATATATATATATATATATATATATATATATATATATATATATATATATATATATCGTATAAAGTCTAAGAGTACAAAATGATGTTGAATGACATATACAAACTCCCATCGGAGCAAGAATCGTATAGGCTACAAAAAATGGGTGTGTCTACAAAAAATATCTGAGCTACAAAAAGAATATCTAGCTCTCAGCCTCTCCCTCATCGCCTAGTGGAGGAGGTGGAGCCTACTGATCAGGATCCTGACGAGGTTCTCAAGCTCCCTCTGACCGTGCCATATACTGTGAGTAGGGAATAACCTATTGCGCAACTGGAACTACAACACTATATGCTGCAACATAGTAGGCTGCCCTACTAGTCTAGTGAAGGACCTCCTATTGCAAGGCCTCTATCTCTACTCTTGTCTCTGCTCTCATCTCTAAGATCTGATGATTGTGCTCAACCCTAAGATCTACAAGTTGTCAGTCTCACTCCGCCAGCTGAGTCTGAGCCACTGTCAACTGTGACTGTAGCTCTGCAAGACGTGCTCTCATCGATCATCTCACATCAGTCCCCTGCTCTCTCGTAGGCTCTCCACCCCAATCTCCAACTCCAACTCCATCCTGATCCTCACATTACTATCGAACCTGTCTCGAAGCTGCTCGCTCCACCCAACTTCACACCTATCCTCCCAAGGTATCCGCCCTCACCCCTCTGTTGTCCAACCTCAGTTGGAACCCTATTGTTGCTAGCACCAGGATTGCCACCTGCTTGCGTCTGAGCCTTGGCTCTCTATCCTCATCCCTGTCTCTATCATTGGCCCTATCCCGATGTGGGGGCATCATCCTCAACATCCTCTATATGAGGAGCTTGCTCAGCTGGATCTGTGAATCTAGGGAATGGATGTTGCTGGAACTAATCTCTAAACTGGAGCAATACCCCCACATCTGCAACATCATCCAGGTAGTCCCATCTCACTCGCTATAGACCAGTCAACTCCTGCATACTCAAGGCATAGGATAACCTTGGTGACCATCCCCACCTCTCCTCATCAGCATATCGGGCATACATTGTATACTCCTATGACACCCCCTGAGGCCTGCCATATTGCCTCATCACCCATGATACTACAAATCACTCCACTATAGTCTGCGATCTGCCGATAAGTGGGCGTGTAACAAAAATATCCTGGCATACCAATCACCAGTCATCCCATGGCTCTAGACCCCTGTACGGTCTCCATACAATGGCTATCAAGCCATCAAGCTACCACCGCCAAAAATTGGTCTTGCCCAGATGGGGCGTGTAACATAGCCTACATACCTATATATAATCGGCTACCCAAGCTCTCTACTATCATCTACTATTGGCCAACAAACTAGGAGGTGCTCCCAAGCCCAAACCTATAAAATAAATACACCTGTAGCGATGCTCCTGCCATCCCTATATATAATCTCATGCATCTTGCGATACATGTGGGCCAATATACAAGAACCCCAACCTAGTCTCTGAGGGGTCTCCATCAATCTCTCCAGCATCCTGCCCCATCCACATTGGAAACCCTGTTGTTCTCTATCTGGCATCAGAAAATAGTCAACAAATCTTAATAGAACACATGCCAGTGGAAACTCCTCATTGTATCTGCTCATCATAATGTCCCAACTAATGGAACGGGTCAAAATCTTTGGATCTCTAAATACATGTCTAACCGCCTGTAGTCTAGGTAACAGTGCTGCATCATAATCTACCTTATCCCCAACAAAAGGGATATGAAGGATCCTATATACATCCTCAGGAGTGATGGTCGTCTCCCCCACTCACAAATGAAACGTGTTATGCTCTGAATGGAAACGCTCAACCAATGTTGTGAGCATACCGTGATTCACACGGATATCTGGTAAACCAAGAAGATGAGTCAAACCACACAAATCAATATGAGCCTGATCAACCTCTAATAACTATCATACTAATGTCATGGTGGGAGGATAAACACATTTGAAAAGAACAGGAGGTAATTGAACCTGGAAAAACCCAACAATGAACATCAGAAAACATTCCAAATGAGCCTACAAGAGAAATAAAACATCACGCAAATCCAACTAAGTCAAGTGCAAAATCAAAATTTCAAGTTTAGACCTTCAAAAATGTTCACTGTTTCCCGAACAATAAAACATAGAAGGGCAGCATTTTGTACGAGTCAGGATTGACCTTTGTAAAACAAAACATCCCCATACAACAAAATATCAGACTTCGCATGACAAAATGGTCTTTTTACAATCATGTCGTATGATACACGGGTAGGGTCTGAACGACAAATCTAATGGTCTTAAATGACAAAAGATAATTCAACAGTTTGTCGTACAAGACAGGATCCTGTCTCGCAAAACAAAACGTGAAACCTGACTTCAAACATGCCAAAAACTTGAAAAATGAACAAAAAAATTCAAAATAGAGAACATAAAGAGGCTTAAGATTGACCACTTACCGCTGGCTCATAGTTTTGGGGTTGATTATGTCATCTCTGGTGCTCAAATCAATGCTCACGAGTAGGGACCACCATTTTTTTCGCAGAAGGCTTTTTGAATTTTCAAACTTGGAGGGTTAAAATGATTTGAAAATGACACTTTTGTCCCATATATAGCCAAAACCCTAATTTTTCAACTTGCTCTGATGGACATGAAAATTGTACCCTTAGCTAATTTGCCGTTCTAATTCCATTTTCGGGATTGAAATTGAAATTTGAGATCATTATGCTAGTCAATTTCATAAAATTTGGACCACTTAGTGCTTTTTCATCAAAAGCTCATTCTTTCTTCAAATTGCGCCCAATTTCTCAGTAATCAACGCTGAATCTCAATTTTAATTCTACACATCAACTTTGTGCTCAACGCAAAATTTTTAAATATTCCTTAGAATTCTTCTTTGTTCTCAAATAACTTATTATCACCAACAATTGCCTATAATCATCAAGTACCCTCGCTATCTTTCGATTTCTCTCCCGAGGGGGCATATTCATGACCTTATGACCTCACATCTCACATGTCAAGAAATTTTTTTTTTATCTTCATCAAAATTTGAGCAAAATCTTTTCAACAAAAGAAAATCAATCAAATTCTTATTGCTAAGAGACATCTCACCTTTATTGCTTCACATCAAGTTGAGATCTCTCGATCATTTGAATCGAATCAATAGCTAGGGGCATATCAGTTTTATCGCTTTAAATCAAGCTGATATTTGTCCTTCATCTGAATCAATCTCTTAACATTAATCAGTTTCATCACTTTATATCAAGCTGATTATTTTTTTTAACTCAATCAAAAGTTTAAAGAGTATCTTCGATCACAGGCTAAATCTAAGCAGGTGTTCAGTTTCATCGCATCGAATCAAGATGGACAGTTTATTTTTTGCTCATCGTATCTTGATCAATCAAGTTCAAGATCGATTTTTATCTTCGCTCACTGTGTCTAGATCAGTAAGATCTGCTTCTTGATCAATCAATTTCAGGTTCAGTATCTTTTGTTCTCTATCATTCCTAAGTTCAATTAAGTTCGGGATCAGTATCATTTTAATCAGACTTCATTCAGCTTCATCGCTTTGAATCAAGCTAAACACCTTGCTCTTCATCTGGTTCATGATCAATCAAATTCAGAACTGTCATCTCTTAGACATCGCACATTCTTTGAACCAACATGTTGCTCGCACATTAATTCAAAGAGGGGCAAATGTAATACCCTAAAAATGGTCATCTAAACCATGGGCCCCTAATCTTGACAACATCACCAAGGTCCTAACCAAAGGCAATTAAATCAATCTTGAGCACATTATTAATTCTTTAATCACCAAATATCACATGGCAAATCAATTGCTCAATATTAATTAAATATTTATTTAATTATTGAATCATTTCCAAGAATATCATTTTGATCAAATTATCCTACTTTAATTTATTAAATATCCTAGCATATTTAATTAATTAATAAATTTGCTATTTAATCATGCAAAAAAAAAGGAACTAATTTATCACAAAAGAAGAATTAATCACAAAGCAAGAGTTGAATTGAAAATTAAACAAAAAGAATTGAATTGAGAGAGAAATCAAACTTGAGATATTATTTCTTTTTCTAAATTTAGAACTTGAAATCAGAAAAGCAATTAATTGAATAATTGAATTATTCTCTAAAATTGGAACTCAAAGCTTTTCAGAAAAAAAAAAAGTTCAGTTGCATTGAAAAGACTATTTTCTTGAATAAATAAAAGAATTATCTATTTTTATCACAAATGCATGGAATTAATTTAATTATTATTTCTAATGCAACTTGAACTTCTTATCTAAATGCATTTCAATTAAACTATAATTGGAATCTATCTCAAGGTTAACTGAACCTGATTTCTCAATTATTTTCAATTAATCCTAAATTGAGCTTTTTCATCATCTCTCTTGTAATTCTCTATAAATTCAGCCTTCAGTTCTCATTCCAATTTACCCCAGATATTTTTTAGAACATGCTTGGAGATTATTATCACACTAATTTTGCTCTGGAGTCATTGAAGATCATTGTGCTTTTTTAGATTATTTGCATCCATTATTGCTTGAATTCGGTATTGCTTGAATTATTCATCCATCTTGCATCCATATAGTTAATATCATATAGATTAAATCCTTCGTCTTGGTGTAGTCTAGTCACTGGTATTGCTTATAAAAATCTGAGAGCAATCTTATACTTGCATCTTTTAGAAGGCAATTAGTCGCTTTGTTATGGTTTATTACTTATTGATTATTGATTTACTAACCATACATGTAATGACTTAATTGAAGTGTTGTGCTTACAACTACAAACCCTTTTTCATGCACACACATGGTAATCCATAAATTGTGCCAAGCTAGTGCACCTGAATAATCATTGCATACATGGAATAATGGGAATATAATGAAGAACCTTGCGAGGTACCTTTTTTGTTATTCGATTTGTTCAATATCTACTGATATGACATTCAGGGCATTTTGTTGCAAATTCATGTTGTTTATGATATATAATATGATCATTGGGACAAGCATCTATTGCTTGATACTCCATTCCAATATCTTTTAGAATGGAAGATAATTCTCAGTATGAGTGAGGTAGAATATTTGATGGTTGTAACAAAAACTCATCTATCAATCTACAAAATATTAATTTGTTAATATAAAGAATATTAATTGTACATGATTCACCCTTTATTAACTAGAATGACATATATGACGTACCTTAACATACGTGAGATTGTTATGTTGGATAAACCATCCATAACCTTGAAATTCACCAACAACAATACAACAGAGAGAAGAGTTGTTTGGGAGCCTTCATAAAGGGGATCGTATGCCTTCTCAAGTACAGGTAAATCATGAACAACTTGAAAGTCATCTTGATCATCATGATCGGCTACACCAGTATGAAATATGTCATGGATCAATGTATTTGTACCATCATCTTCAATTATGTTTTCTGGGGCATGATCATCATCTTCCATGGAATCATTATCTTCATCTTCAATATTCACACCTCCATGTTCCTCCACTTCGAAAAACATATTCTCCGGGTTGTGTTGGTCCATATCATATGCCCTGGGGAGCTCGACCTATATAAAAATGATCAACATAAATAAACCATGATCATGATCTCATCATAAATTTATTTCTTATGTATATAAATTGTTAAATTGATATAATTAACAATTTACCAATGGATGATAACCATGCTCCCCTTCAATGTGACCATGTTGCCTACAATTTTTCTTAGTTGTTATAATTAGGAGTCTTCTAGTCTTTAAGCCCTTACAAATTTTGCAGGGACAATAACATTTTACATCACCTTTTCTTTTTAAGTTAGACCACAATCTAGCAATTGTCTCCTTATTTTGTTCTTCACTGAGATTTTCTGACATGGTCTTTCTTCACACGCAAAAAATTCGAGCTATCGAAACTTCAGTGCATAACCTTCACAAACTACGCAAAAGGATATCACAAGTACAAAAGTCTTCTTAGAACTAGTTATATAGAAGTTCAAATGTTACTTAAAATTAGACTCTCTTCAATTATGAAGACTATTTTATCTAGATAGTTTTCTTGGCTAAAAAAGAAGCTTGATTTTGGCAAGTTGATGAAAAATATTTGAGTTTTAATAAAAGAGAAACCTTTTTATTGTGTCATATAGTAGAATCAACTTAGGACTGATGAATTTATGAAGAAGTCAATATGAAACCAACTTCATATGAAAGATAATTGAATTTACTATTAGAATCCAAAATATGAAGAAACTTCAGCGGTTACATTAAGAGTTATAATCAATTCTTTTGTTGCAACCCTATCAACAAGGGTTTAATGACAGTTTTGACAAAAACCATTAGAACTTTCTTTATAATCCATGGATGACCTTAAAACTTGTCTTGAATTAAATATAACTCTTCATTATACAACCTCAAATAGGTTATTAGGGGCTAGATTCAATCCAAATCTTATTAGGAAAAACATCTAAAGCAGCAAATAATCATGATTGTCAAAAACAAAAGTTAAAAGAATTGAACAAAATATCAATTTTATCATTGAATCTTCATCAAAAAAAATTCCAATACATAATTTATAGCAATACACTTCCTTCCTATTTATCCAACAAACAATTACATGGAAGTTTTACTTTCAAACTGACATACAACCCTGTAACTGTCACAACCCTGCAGAATTAAGTGACAGTCAGAGGCTTTATTTTATCTAGCCTTACAAGACTTTCCCCCAACTCTATCACACACACTTAATATGAATCAATGATGGATTTTTTAGCCTCTCATGGTTCTATAACTATTCCAACTACCCCTAAGACTGAAATGTACAATTTGGCAACATTCTATGCATTGTTGCATTACAACTTTTTAGTGACACCTTGACAACTTTTCCCTTTTGACATGAATGACCACTAAACATTACTTAGATACTTTTACCTTAGAATGGACTCAAAACAACATATTAAACCTTTATTACCCTTCCATGGGTACATTTACATTATTTGAACAATAAGGACCTGAATAGGACTATTTGACAACTTTTGACAAAATGGCTCAGTTAGCCTTACACATTGATTTCAAGCTTGACAAGCTTTTTTATTTCTCATTAGTCATGATGAGTATGTAGCTTCTTAATCTTAGTACCATTTAGCTCTCCATTTTCTTTAAGAAACAAAAGAGTGTGGATGTCTTTAAGTATGGATGTCTAGAAGTGGAAGAGAAATGGAAGAAGTCCATTAGAACTCCACAAGTCTACAAATCAAACCATCGGTGTAGCCTACCCTGAAGAAAGAACCCTAGAAATGACAAAGGTCATCAAGAAGTGATTAACTATCACTAAAAGGGGATAGGAGTTATCCTGATACTCGATAGACACATTGGGGGGATATACACTGATCGAGTCATTACTAAAGTATCATTGACATGACTTTCATTATCAGAACATGCGAATTGATGTCTTGTCGATAGTCGATAAGGCTATCAGTAAGACTTACACCGATAGGAAGAGAAGCCTTAGTCATTGGTACAACTTAAATAGATCGGGGTGTAACATTTCAAGCTATCCTGATGCCGGATGGAAATAGTAGAGTAGGAGATTCATTGGGGAAAAAGTAACTATTGGCAGAGGTTGTTCAAGGTTATATCAATACTTGATGAAGGGCTCAGGAAGCCACACACCGATAAAAAACAAAGCTACTTAAGGAATGAAATATTACCGATGGCACCAAGGGAGTAATTCTTCAAGAAATTATATACCGATGAGTCATTATAGATACAATTCAAAACTAAAACCAAAGCAGACTATATTTAATGCATGCAATTGAGTAGATTGATGACTCACACGAGGCAAATTAAGAACCAAATGCAGGTTATGTCTTAGTAAAAAACACACAAGGTGATAATTATTGCTCACAATTCATCACACATCATGGAGGCTACAAGTTAATCAAGAAGAAAGAGGAGTGCTAAGGGCTCTAAATCCACGTCTAAAAAATCCAAAACAGCAAAAGTCCCTCCTACACAGAAACTAAATCAAGATATCATTGATCAATTACAATCCCCAGGCCCAAAATCAAGGAGGTCGAAACAACATTTGCCTAGAAAAGATCAGCTTGAGGATTTTTTTAAAGGGTTTGGAGATGTGTGGACAAAGGTGAGAGGTTATGAACTCTTCATGTTTCATTTTCTGAGAAAGGACAGAAAAGTGCCAATTTGTAACTCGTGGATAACCAACTTAGGTAAACTAGTTGTTCCAAATATCAAATTGATGGAAGTCTTGGTCAAAAATTACAATTATGTGAAGAGATGCATTTAATTTCCAAATGGTGAAGTGTTTATCAGATTTAGTTGTGGCACCATAGATGAAGTTTTTAGCTTAGACCCTAACCCTGATGTACCCTTATCGTTTGAAGAACTAGAGGAGGAATTTATTAAAATGGATACTACTTATAAAGGGTGGAACTTATATTTCCACAGGGTTGAGAAGGGCATTCTAATCAAAGAGTATGGTCCCCCATTCAACATGGACATTTTCAGGCACTACTTACAATACACCTATATGTTAGAGGTCAATGATGTAGATAATATTGGGCCACTGGTGTTAGCAATAAATGTACAAATGTATGAGCCAAGACCCTTTTATTATGCTATTTATGTTGTAGAAAAAATACATGAAGGTTTCTTCAACCTCAGAGATAATAGGGACACCACTTTCAAGTTTTACTCATTGTTAACACATTTGATTTTATTTTATGGAAGATTTAGGGGTATGTGGTCAATGAATTTAAAATTCAACACAGTGGACAGAGTAGGTAAAGAACAATCAGTATGGATGTGGACATCAGTTTGGGATTCACGATATGTGAAATCAAAATACATGAAGTTTGAAGAACTAATAGTAAAGCCATTATACTAGATGTATGGTGTCTCGTGTGAAGGATCTATTTCCATTGAAGTCAAAGGACTTCTTGGACCTGTTGTTTTTGATGAAAGAGGTATTGTCAATCACAACTAGGGTGATTGGTTTGTTCACAAGGATTTTACTTGCTTCAGGATTTATGGTTTCGAAGGAACCCCATATCTTTTGCCAAAACAATTTCTTATATGGAGATTGTGAGACAGTTAAGTGTTTGGAATGCCAAACATTTTGGAGGTATTCATAAGAAGACTTTCCTGCCTAGGACTCTTAGTTTTGGGGATTTTACCATTGTATCAACAAAGGCTTATGAAGCCATTGATAGGAAACTGATTGAAGAATACAATTTGTTCAAATATGCTGCTAGGGTCAATTATGACCCTGAGGGATATATTCACAATTGCAAGAAAATTCAAAATCTGGGAGATTATATTCATGTTTAATTGGAAGCAGAGGACATGTTTAGAAACATGGAGGAGGAAGAAGCCCAGATGGTCATTGATGAATTAAACAAGAAATTGGAAGAAAAGAAAAAGAGATTGCAAGAAATGGAAACTGAAGAAGAAGAGAGTGAAGGAGAGTCCGAAGAAGTTGAGGTGGCATCTAGGCATCAACCACCAGACACAGCAGAAGAGCTAGACTTGCAAGAGAAAATTGTTGTTAAGCTGAACATCCATAGTGATGCAAGATACGATGATTATTTTTCCTTTGTGTCTGATGATGTTTTTATTAAGTCAAAAGAATTTAAATCCTTTTTATATAATTTCAAAGGGAAAAAAACTGAGAGACTCTATCCCAAATGTAACCCCTGAAAAAGAATTAGAATTGTTGGGGAAACTAAAGGAAGAAATCAGTTTAGAATTGACCACTATAACCCCTCAAAGGGAAGACAACTTCTTAGTGAAGCAAACATCATTATCTTTCTAGGATGGGACATGATTGCATCATTTATTTTTGATAGCATGTTACATTTTGAAAATAAGGATTTTAAATTGGATATTCAGGGGTAAATGATTTGTATGTCGACTCTATATTTGACCAGAATGAAGATGCTTTTCTTTTATGGGCTCTTTACACTCCAAATAAGAGGCCAAAAATCATTGATGTGGATAAAGCCTTTGGTCACATGATGAAATTGAAAGTTGGTGAAGGAGATCCCATTGTTGTTGATATGGGTATTGATATTTCAAAATTTAATAAAGCACAATTGGTCAAAGTGATCAAAGAAAGAGATTAATACAAGGGATTATATGAAGAATTGCTAAAAAGAGGAGGACAACATGTGCCACAAATCCATGATGGGTCTCAGTGGAAAAAGAAATGTTAGGAAGTGCAACTGAAAAATAAAAAGTTGAGAAGGCAAATGCAGAGTGTGAGGGCTGACACAACCTCTGTTTTATTGACTAAGAGATTTGAGAAATTGTAGGGTTTCCTTGAGGATTTCTGAGCTATTTATCAAAAGAATATGGATAATGCAATATCTCACAACTAGATTTATAATAGACTAGGAACTATGTCGCATGATAAGACAATGGCCAATATAGATGCTAAAGTCATTAAAGGAATACAAAAGTTGTTTAAAAAGCATGAAGACTTTGACACAAAATTGCAAAATGAATTTAATGAATGTAAGGAAATAGTACAACATGGTTTTCCAAAAATTGAAGATCAAAATGGACAGATTAAGGATAAGGATAAATGGTGTGGAGTGCCAAAGTCTTCTCAATGCTTCCCTTAACATTGCCCGATATGATGTACTTGACATGACAGAGACAATCGAGCAGATGGAAAAATTCATCACTTTGGAGATTGTGGTCACAGATATTATCTATGATGCAGATACCTAAAAATCAGAGGGATATTTGAAGCACATTCAGAAGTGCGATCAAATGCTTGGAGACCAGCCATAGATATCAAAAGATGTTTAAAGATGTGACTTTGTATTTTATAGTTTTAGTTTGTTAGGGCAGTTTTTAGGTAGTTAGTTTCTAGTTAGTTTTTTGTTAATTTTAGTTTAATGAAAGGGTATACCCTTTAATTTTTCAAACCAAATCCTCATCTATATGTGGAGGATCTTTTAGGAGAGACAGATATCACAAGTTTTTAGTTTTTTGTATCAAGACAATCTCTGTGCATTTTATTATGAACTCATCATCTAGAAGTACCAAGTTCATGGAGGATATGCACTGAAATCGACTGGTTTAAGTATTTTATTTTCAATATAAAGATTCAAGTGTTTCTCATTCATGATGGTATCTATCATTTCAATGGATTGATCAGTTCCTTGGATAAATCTATTTACATAGGTTGTTTCATTGTGTAATCTTATGTTGTTGTAATTAAGATTGATTTTTAGTTTGAAGGATTGGTTGGTAAACTTCAAATTGTCTTATTGGTCTTTCAGAGTAAACTTAAATTCAATAAGACTAACTAGATGTCACATTTTAATTGGAATTCATATGGAAACCTTTGAGATGATGGTCTTGTTTCATTAACAAGTTATTAAAACTATCTCTAAGGTTAAACGTAGGATTTTTCATTTGAAATGATATGAAACCAATAAGAAATCAAGACATTGGTATTTTATTGATTTTATATATTTGAATCAAGTATTTCCAAAGCAAATTTCATTAAGGAATCGTATTTCTAATTCATACAATCACTACTTTATAAACATTCATTTACAAGAAAGCAATTACAGTTTTTAGATAATAATATTGGGTTCAGGAACAATTGCCATCTTGAAGTCACCTAATTTTTTAAATTCGCTATAGAAAAGTCTTTAACCTACAGTTTTAGCTTTTAGATATAGGTTCACCCACCTTGGTTTAGTTAAGCCTGAAGTACAGGGGAATTTGATCTATCGATCATTCTCGTTTGTTGGCCAAGACTGATTCGAAATTCATCAAGAGAAGTGGCAAAACTCTTTGATTACCAATCTATGGTTTTGGGAACCAACAACTTCCAAGTGGGACTGATGGTTGGAACTGGATATTAGACAATTAGAATAAGTCTTGTAGTCAACAAAAAGTTTGCAACTCCATAAAAAGTGGGAAAAATGACCAAAACCTTCCTGGAAAGAGAAATTTTTGGGCTTTTGCAACTTTCAACATATGATAATAGCAGGTGGAATGAAGAGGAACGACACCAAGACAAATTTGACCGAGGGAGATCCATTTAAAGATTTCTCAAATATGTTATATATGATGGGCAAAATAAGGCTATATGCACAAGGGGGGATTCAAGCAAAATTTCCAACTGTTAGATTGAATCCCAACACACTCTACAAATGGTGCCAAATTGAACTATGGAAGATTCAAATTCTTATCACCTTATTTGATTTTAAAAGATTTTTT
This sequence comes from Cryptomeria japonica, assembly GCF_030272615.1. Classification (NCBI taxonomy): domain Eukaryota; kingdom Viridiplantae; phylum Streptophyta; class Pinopsida; order Cupressales; family Cupressaceae; genus Cryptomeria; species Cryptomeria japonica. The sequence continues at coordinate 519,163,377 of NC_081407.1, forward strand.
TGTGGATTTGAAAAAACTTGGAAGTTTAAGTCTATTTTGTAACACCACCTAGATAAATATGTGGACATCACTGTTGCTTATGTCCCGATTCTGGTATAGTAAATAGTGTTACTTATTTTTTAATTTGTATACAATACTTTTAGCCTTTATGTAACATAATCAATAATTGGAAGACTTTTCAATAACTAGGAACTGCAGCATTAGGAAAGTAAAGAAAAATAGATAAATGAGAACATGTCGGTAGGATGACAAGCTCAAATTTATGAGACACGCACTCTGAAATGAACTTGTCTGCAACCAACTTTACATGATTCAAAAACACAACCTCCAAGTCCATAGGAATTTACAGGCATGCGAAAATCTATAAGAATTTTGTCATCTCCAATATTTCGATACCCTCCAAACTACAAAATCAATCCTTTGATATCACCTGCTAGACAACACAATTTGCAGAGGTAGAGGCAGAGGCAGAGGAAGAGACAGATGCAAAAGAGGCAAAGGAAACATCGAACCCGATTTGCAGAGGCAGAGGTAGAGGAAGAGGCAAAAGAAACAAATGAATTGGCAGAGGCAGAGGTAAGTTGAGAGTTAATTCAATCCATTGCGCATGGTTTCCAAATGAACCCGCGTTTTTTCTTTTTTTAAATAATGCCTTTGGTTGTTGGAATTCCAACTAACATGGGATTCATCGGAAAACATCGTTGTCATTTCGATGTTATCGGGCATTTAAAAAAAAAAAAAAATTGATCACAAAATTCCTTGTCCATCAGAAACCTCCGTCGAATTTAAGGCCAAATGTATTAGTGCAGGCTTCAGAACTCATCCGATTAGTTGCAGCTCTAGACTTTCAGAATCAGGACAATGGCATGGCACCCTGGTCCCGAACATTTCTGCTAAGATTTCAGACACAAGTGCACCTCTGATTTTGCCTTATGATCTATACTTTTCAGCAGTATATCAGTTGTCCTTTGATCTACATACTCATATTAGGGTTTGCTTGCTTACTTGCATTCTAGGTTAGATTGAATTTTTGCATCATTCCTCTCTCTCATTTATAGAAAAGAAATAGAAAAACTAAGAGGTGATCCTTAGCTCTCTCTTCCACACAAGAACTAGCCCGAAGTGTGTCACCTCCCTAGGCTCTTTCGTATTCCGTGAGTGTGTATGAGAGTGGGATTAGGGTTTTCATACTCAGTCTCACTTTTTCCCCTACACATCTTTGGTGAACCCGACGTGAATCCAATTTCATTTTCATTGCATTTCATTTTTAGATCTAGATCTATTTTATTTCATTTGCTTTCAAAACATTAAAAAAAAAAGAGAGATTTCTTTCATTTTTCTTACATTGTGTGCTTAAATTTCATGCAATTTTCATTTCAAAATGTCAGATTTCTATTTGTAATATGTTCATGCATTTGATGATGTATGCGATTATGTTCATTATGAGTTTAGTAAGGATGAATTAGATGAAGCTCTAGAAGATTTTTTGAACCCTAAGCCTTCTAAACCCTTGTTTTGCCAAAAATTAATCAACCTTGTTACTATGCCATTTCGTGGTGATGAGAAAGATAAGTTGAATGATTCCTCTCATGGGTGCATTCCAATCAACTCCTCCACTAGATCTAGTAACATGGTTGACTCTTGTAATTCCCTCTATGATGTTATGTCTCCTATTGAGTCCAAAGATTAACCTTTCAATCACTATGATCATGTTGTAGACACTTAAAAATAATTATTTTAATTATTTTTAATTCCTCACTTAATTAATTAATTAATTATGTTAATTAAAATTATTCTCAATATTAATTAGATATAATTAATACTGTCACTATAGCATATGATTTATTTAATAAATCAATCCCTTTCTTTATTCTTCTAAAAAAATCAAATCCTCACAAATCTTCCTCTTAGCTAATTAATTTCAATTAATTAGTTAACCTACATGATTCCTACAAATCATCTTCTTAATTCATCATTAACCTAATAAATTCTTCTAGAAACTCCCTAAACTCACTTAACATTATTCTTCTAATTTTTTATTTCCTCCACTCATTCTCTCTCCTAGTCAAATTCTCCTACAAATATAAATCCCACCTAACATTTCCTCTAATCCCCCTCCTAATGAGTCGTTAATGGCTAATCATCATGATTAGCCACAAAGTCAACTCTTTGTCCTTTCATCCAGCCACTAGCTTTAAATGCTCTTTTTCTAGATGAATATAAGATTTTCGAAATCTCACATTCCTCTAGGCATTTCCCTCTCCCAAGGAATTTTTAATTCCTTTTATTCTTCTAATCCCCATAATATCCGTTTTTGGAGAATTTTTAATTCCTCCAATGCATCTTGTAGAGTGTGGAGATACGAAATGCCTTTAGGGCATATTTCTTGGTCTCCACACCTGCTCTTGGAGTTTGTGTGAGCTCACAAGTAAATCGTAGCCCCTCATCTCGAATTCATCCTAGCCATTCATTTTCCTCTCCTCTTCCTATAAAATAGGGCTCCATCCCTTCATTTAGAACATCTTGAAATCTAGTAAGCTTATGCTGCCCTTTTGAGCCCAGGAAATCATCTTGGCAACTTGATCATCTCATCCTTATCATTCATCCTTATCATTTGTGCACAATATTGGAGAGCCATCCACATCCAACAATCAAAGGAGCACATCAAGTGGAGCATTATCAAGGGGCGCCTTCATTTCATCAAGCTCAATCTGAAGGAGAAGGTAAAATAACAAGGTGAAATGGTCTTTTATGATATTTTAGCATTCTGCATGTTTATTTCGTTATGTTTTGATCAGTTTACCTTTCAAATATGTTTTCCCCTCTTTATTTTGGCACGCCCGGTGGGACTCACGTCCTTGAGAACTAATGTTGTTATTTTTTTTAGGTTTTTGTGATTGTGAGACGCAGGTTCCAGAATAGCGCGATTGCAGAAAAAAAAAATATATATATATATATATATATATATGTATCTTTTTCGCAGGTTCCAGAATCGCGGCTTTGCATTTCTGCGCGACAGCTCCTCCTTATTCTGTTCTGTTTCTATTTTTTTTAATGTTTCTGTTTCTATTGCAGCACGACAGCTCTGTTATCTGATTTGTTATTTGATTTATTGTTTGTTCTATTTTAGTATAATCTGTGTGAAAGTAGGAGAGTATGCTCTTGTCTATATAAACAATCAGAAATCCAGACCTTTCACTTTTCTATTCTGTTTAGCACGACTGTATGCTCTGACCGTAGGAAAGTGTGAAAATAGGAGAGTATGCTCTTGTCTATCTAGACAATCAGAAATCCGAACCTTTGACACTTTTCTATCTGTGTAGTGCTACTATTTGCTCTGTTAATCTATCTGAAAATTTTAGGCGCTAACTGTAGTCTGCATTTAATTTATTTATTTCCTATTATCTGCTCTGTTTAAATATAATCTGTCTACCCGCAGGAAAGTGTGAAAGTAGGAGAGTATGCTCGTCTATCTAGACAATCAAAAATTCAGACCTTTGACATTTTTATTTTATTCTGTTTAGTGCGACAATTTGCTCTGTTAAATCTAGGGTTTTTGTCTGCTCTGTTAAATCTAGGGTTTCTATTTTGTTAAATTTAGGGTTTCTGTTTTGTTAAATTTAGGGTTCGAGCCTAATTGGCTTGGACATTTTTATTTTTTTCTATTTTTTCGCCATATCTTCTTTATCTTGACTCCATTTCCCTTCAAACTTCACCAGATTCTCCACATTGCCATTTTCCACATTTTTTTCCTTGGAGGCCTTATCTCAAAAATCCACTTTTTGAAGCCCAAAATCCCATATTTCTCTATTTTTAGGGTTTGCCATAACTTCTTCCCTTTTCAACCAATCACCTCCAAATTTTTCCCATATTATTCATCTTCAACTTTTGCTTCTTTGTCCCTCTTGGGCAAATTTTCCCATTCCTTCATCTCTCCTCCAAAATCCCCATTTTTCGCTTGCCTATCCCTTAGAAAGTGGTAAAAACCTAGTCAAACCCCATTTACCCATCAAAGCTTTCTTCAAATCCACATTTGTCATTAGTAAAAAAGTTTTTATTCATGTTTTTCTATTCATTCCCAAAAAATTAAAAAAAATTAATATTTTTGTCATTTTGTTGACTTTTGCAGGACGCTTGTTGAAGACTATTTTTCCAAACTACTAATCAAGTTGTTTTGCAGGACGCTTTTTGAAGACTCCATTTTTCAAACTACTAATCAAGTGGTTTTGCAGGTTGCCTAACTGATTCAACGAAATATTATGCATTTATTTAAATTAGGCACCTATATATTAATTAAAATAGAATGAACCATTGTCTTATGTGTCTTTAAGAAAAGCATAAAGGTAGGAGAGTATGCTCTCGTCTTACTAGACGATCAGAAATCCAGACCCTCCAACCTTTTCTTGTTTGATTGTGTGTTTACCTCTAGCGGGCCTGCCCTCCCAACTTTCTCTTTGAGAAGGTAAGAGGGGAACGACCCAAGTGAGTACACCCGGACCTAGGGTTCCCAACTCACTATAATAAATAGGCCATTGACTACGAAAGGGTTAATGGTTGGGGCTATATGACAGTTCACTCGCACATTGGGTCTTAATAGGATCCTAGAGATCTTAATCATGCTTGCGTGACTACTAAGTTCTTGGTGCTTCATTGGGCTATAGGCCTCAATTGCACTTGTGCAACTTCAAAGGGTAGCTCCTAATGGGAAGACTTACTTAACACCTTGTTCATAGTGGCCAAAAAACCCTCTAGTCATTAGTGCAGGAGGTCGGACCTCTGAAGCATCCCATATTCTTACGGCCCTTAGTAGAGACACAAAGTTCGCCATGAGGAGTTTTCATGGGAATTGATGCTTGGCTGCCCCGAGAAGTGAGTGCCGTGGAGGGGAGCTAGTGGGGTCAAGCATCTAAGTGTCCACTCTGGGTAAGCGTAGATGGGAAACCAATTGGGATTCAATGACTATTGTCCTTGCCAGCCTTAAGAATGTTGTATATGAGCATGAGTTTCTTTGAGATAATATGCATTTAATCATTGTGTTTTCTTTGTTTGATACATACTTGCCAAGAGTAGACTAAAAACACATCACTATCCCTAACAACTTTGCAAAAATATTTGTCAAGACACAAACAAATTGTCCAAGTCATTACCCACACCAAGTCCAAAATTGTGTCAAAACTTCGTCCGTCCCATTTTTTATAAGCTAAGAGTTTATCCTCTACGTCAACATTCAAGTTTGTCCTTTGAAACACCTACTATCGTCCAAATCAGGGTGGTCATATCCCTTCATACAACTTGCCATTTAAATAGATCCTTCATGTTCATGCCAAAGACAACCTAGTCAACAAGTTTTCTTCTAAACCATCACTAACATACCTTCTTCATCAATCATCCTCAAATTTCTTAAGTCCTTTCATCACAAATTTCTTAAGTCCTTTCATCCTCAAATTTCTTAAGTCCTTTCTTAAGTCCTTTCATCACAAATTTCTTAAGTCTTTTCATCCTCAAATTTCTTAAGTCCTTTCATCCTCAAATTTCTTAAGTCCTTTCATCACAAATTTCTTAAGTCCTTTCATCCTCAAATTTCTTAAGTCCTTTCATCACAAGTTTCTAAAATCCTTCCATCACAAATTTTCTAAGTCATTTCATCACATTTTTCCTAAGTCTTTTCATCACAAATATCGTGTATGGTCGCAACTTGATCCCAAAAGAAAAATATGGCTGATCAACAATATGGCATGCCAGACATTGGTGTCCTATATGAAGATCCCACACAAGATCATACACAAAGTGGGCAACCAAGCGATCAAGATCAAAGCCAAAATCTTGACATGGTTAACCAAGATGAACTTTGTCCGAAAGTGCAAACTTTCCTAGCGGATTCTTATAACCAAAAGATGATAGAAAAGTTTATTAAACACAATCCTACTACACTTCTGAAAACTCTTCTTGAACATGGAGCTCAACTTCCACCTGAATTTAATAGATCCGCTCTCATCCAACAACCACAAGGAGACCTCGCTCCCACACAAAGTGTTGCACCTACTATTCAAACTCAATCAATTGCAGCCCCATCAATCATCTAAGCCCAATCAATGCCACCCGTGACACCTCCCACCACAACCTCCATCTTGCCTTCTTCCTCCTTACCATCCATACCACAATCAAATCCAATCTCATCCATTCTCCAACAAACTTCTATACCACCTCCTTCTATTCAACCACATATTTCTATTCCACAAACTTCCCTTTCTCCCAACAATGTCACAAATTTTATCCAGACCGCAACCAACTATCACATGAACCCCAGTGACATTATTCATCAAATCCCATGTTCCCACCTCCTCATCATATCAATATATTGGTGGTGGTGCACCTTCTTTAGTTCATCCAATTCTTGGGGCAGATACAATTCATCAATATCAAAGTCCACAACAAGACCTCATCAAGGAAATTCAAGACATGAAGAATATCATCAAAAACATGAAAGAAAAGACTAATAAAAGGAAAGCTTACTCATTTGAAGAGTTTTTCCCTTGTCCTTACGAACCATCTATATCAGTTGCACCATATCCCCCAGGATTTGAGATCCCTAAATTCACCAAGTATGAAGGCAAAGGAGACCCCCATGACCATGTCCGAGAATTCCACATCTTATGCCAAGAAGTCTCCTATAGTGACCTTTATCTTCGCAAACTCTTTCCCAAGAGTCTCATAGGACACGCCCTGGCATGGTTCTCATCTTTACCACGAGGTTCCATTGTCTCTTTTCTAGACTTGGCAGAAAAATTTGTGGCCCACTATGCATACAACATGGGTAATGATGTTTCTATGATGGACCTATGTAATACAAAACAAAGGCTTGGAGAAACCTTCGCCAATTTCCTACAAAGATGGTGACATCTTATCAAAAAATTCCAACGGGACATGCCAGAACAACATCAAATTGAACTATTTCAAAAGAACTTGGTGCCTGAACTTTCAAGGCCTTTAATATCTCAATGTATCAAATCCTTCCAAAAATTGACTAATAAGGGCCTTGCCCTCAAACGTGTCTTGTTGGAGGAAGGAAACTTGAAACATTACCAGAAGTCATCACAAAGTTCTTCCTCTTATCATAACGACAAGGCAAAATTTTGGGTTAAAAATAAAAACGTGGTCAATGATGGTGTAACTGATGCAAAGCGGGTCCAAACCGTGGCCGCTCCCCCAAAATCCACCACCAATATTCATCAATTCAACAATCAAAACAATTCAAATCAATCTCAAAAACCTCACAACAATGTCTCAATCCAAGGATGACCACCCCGATCGAATAACAGGACTCCAAGAGATTTCCCTCCTCTTGCTGAGCCTATTGAAGTGGTGTTTCAAAAACTTGTCCAAGCAGGTATAGTGGTTTTCCCAATCACTCGCCTGTTTGATCCCAATCAACCTAAACCAAGATGGTATAATGAAAATGAGTATTGTGAATACCATCATATCAAGGGACATGATACATGAAAGTGTATGAAACTGAAGATCTACATACAAGATCTCATTGATAGAGGTGAGATTGAGGTAGCAAATGCAAAACCTGGTAATAACAATGACAAACTCAAAATGTACCAGGAACCCTTCCCAAAGCATGATAAAGGAAAAGGCTCATCATCTAATGCAATGGATTATGACTACACTAATCACATAACCGGTTTTGATTTTTTAGTAAGTCGCATTGAACCTATAGACAATCATGTCAATGTCATAACCATCCAAGGAGTTAATCCTCCTTCTTCCCAAAGCAGACCAAATCTGGCTAGAATAGTCATTCAAGGTGCCACGCCTTCCACCTCCCATTTCCAAAATGACTGTAATGCAACTACACACCGAGGAAGAGTCACCATCCAAGGAGTTCCTCCCCCACCAAACCCCCCACCCATGTCTTCCACCTGCCGATATGACCTCCTTGATCAACTTGGGAAGACACCCACACAGATCTCCATTTTGGAACTTCTTAAGACTTCTCCAGTCCATAAAGAAATTTTGGAACAAGCCCTTCTCCAATCACGTGTTCCTGATAACATCAACGCCACCCAATTTCAAACCCTCATTGGAAACCTTACTGCCCAGCAGCACATTGTATTTAACTCCCAAGATGCTCCCGCAGATGAGGACCATAATAAACCTTTGCACATCGAAGCTCTCATCCACAAGCATAAGGTCAAACGTATCCTGATAGATAGTGGATCTGGGCTTAATCTGTGTACATACAAATTAATAAAACAATTGGGACTTTCTGAGGATCTGATAAACACATCAGTAAGGATCACAATAAAGGCATATGATGATGCAGAAAGAATTTCAAAGGGCGTGATGACCTTACCTCTTTAAGTGGGCCCCATTACAATTGAAACCCCTTGCCAAGTACTTGATCTTGATCTCCCCTACAACATTCTCCTCGGGAGGCCATGGATTCATTCCTTGCAGGCCGTACCCTCCACCTATCACCAATGCATCAAATTCCCCTATAATGGAAAAGTGATCACTGTCAAAGGCGATCCCCAACCTTTTCAATATTGCAAACTATTAGAGGGGAAGCATCCATATCATTGCCCACTAAATAGACCTTCGCTAACGCCTCCATCTAACACATCAAATGTTGCCTCCACATCATCCCAACCAAATAATCAAATCAAGATCTTGGACAATGGTTGTGGAGAATACAAATTGGAGGACGTCTTATTAATAGGCAACCTCCCTCTCTCTCCTAAGTCATTTGGTAAACCAAAAGAGCTAAAAAAGGACCCGAAACCAGTCATGCAATGCCAAAACACCACCTTCCAGCATTGGGGCCCACTTGATAACGAGAACCTTGAAGCAAATATCTCTTCATGGCTGTACCGGGAAGAGAACAATGATCCAACAAGAATATCCAAAGAAATGTACCCAAAAGCATTTGCCATAGTTGAAAAAATGGGTTACAAAGGACACGGTTTGGGACCAGAGGAGAAAGGAAGAAAAGCACCCATTAATCGTATCTCCTACAAATACAACAGAGGCTTGGGGTACACCTCGATGCCTAAGATTACTATCGTCGGTGCCCCTTCTAGCCCTTCTTTGGATATCGAAAGCGCTGACGAAGAGGAATTCCATGAAATGCCTTATGAATACGAGAAAGATACCTTCTTCGATGCTTACATCAATACCATCACCTCCGTAACTCCTCCCACTTCACATGAGCTACATCTTGTCCATCTTGAACTCATTGACTGGGGCCAATGAGACAAACCCAATTTAGATATCTGTGCCGACGATAATTCTCTCATTACTCTCCTAACAATGCAAAATATGGAAGACTGTAATAGAATTGAGGGTATTCAACTACACGAAAAGGGATACTTTGGTAGTCAAGTCAATGCCCTTATCCACAAAAAAGATAATAAAAGAAAAAGATATGATTTCCTAGGTGAAAACCTCCTTGAGGCGCCTTTGGATGAACAAGAAATAAAAACAAAGGGCATATCTGAAAGTGAAAACCTGGAAAAGGCACTTGACGATGAGGGATTTTACCTCCCTACCATTGGTTACCTTCCATAGGACAAATCAAATTTGTTGATAGAAGAAACAAACAGCATCAACATGGGCACCAAAGTCATTCCAAAAAATGTGCTCATTGCCAAATCCCTCACCGAAATCGAGAAACAAGACTTCATCAACTTCCTTACAGAGGTTAAAATCAATTTTGCATGGTCCTATTCCGATATGCCAGGGTTGGATCCTACCTTGGTGGTTCATAATCTCGCCGTCCACCCAGATGCAAAACTTGTAAAACAAAAACTCCACAAAATGCACCTGTATATTGCTCTCTTGGTCAAGGCAGAACTTCAAAAGTTGTTAGATGCAGAATTTATCAAACCCATAGACTACACTGAATGGGTCTCCAACATTGTGCTTGTCGGCAAACCTGCTGGGGGCATCTGCATTTGCATAGATTTCTGAGATCTAAATATAGCTTGTCCTAAAGACGATTTCCCACTCCCAAACATAGATATGATTGTGGATCTTACAGTAGGACATGAAATGCTATCGCTAATGGATGGGTTTTCTGGATACAACCAAATCAGGATAGCAGATGAGGATCAGCATAAAACCACATTCACAACACCATGGGGTACTTTCTGTTACCGAGTCATGCCTTTTGGCCTTAAAAATGCTGGAGCTACATATCAACGAGCAATGATAACAATTTTTCATGACCTCTTGCACAAAATTATGGAGGACTATGTGGATGATCTGCTAGGAAAATCCAAGACAAGACAAGAGCACATCCCTATTCTAAAACAGATCTTTGAAAGATTGGAAAAATACAAGCTGCGCCTAAATCCCAAAAAGTGTGTGTTTGGCATCACATCAAGAAAACTACTAGGATTCATTGTTTCCCACAGAGGCATCGTGGTTGATCCCGCAAAAGTAAAAGCTATTATGGAAATGCCTCCGCCAAAAACTCTCAGACAACTACGCAGTCTCTAGGGAAAACTCCAGTCTGTCAGGCGTTTCATTTCATAGCTAGCCGACAAGTGCCATCCATTTGCACATTTGTTATGTAAAGACACAAAATTCAAATGGGATTGCCTCTGTCAAAAGGCCTTTGAAAAATTAAAAGAATATCTAGCATCACCTCTAGTTTTGATGCCACCTACCCCTGGAAAACCCCTCATTTTGTACATATGTGCTACTATAGTGGCATTAGGGACATTACTGGCACAAACAGATGATCAAGGGAAGGAACACGCCATTTACTACATCAGTCGGACGTTGGTAGGATATGAACTCAACTACACCCCCATTGAAAGAGCATGTTTGGCATTAGTATTTAGCACACAGAAACTACGACACTATATGCTAAACAACAAGACAAAAATCATTGCTAAAATTGATCCACTTAAATATCTCCTGTCAAAAGCTGCTCTCACTGGCAGAACGGCTAAATGGGTCATGCTTCTAAGTGAGTTTGACATCGAATATGTGGATAGAAAGGAAATCAAGGGACAAGTTATTGCAGATCAGTTGGCTGAAGCTCCACTTCTAGGCGACCATCCTCTTCTCACAGAATTACCAGATGAGTTCATTATGACTGTTGCCACATCCTCCGCATGGAAATTGTATTTTGATGGCTCCTACACTCAAAATGGATCGGGGGCAGGAATATTATTGGTCACACCTCAAGGAGATGGCATCCCCAAATCATACAAGATAGCCTTTGCATGTACTAATAACATAGCAGAATACGAGACCCTCATCATAGGTTTACACTTGGCTATCCATTGGAAAATAAAGGAATTACAAGTCTATGGTGATTCCCAGCTCGTCATAAAACAAGTCAATGATGAATACTAGACAAAAGATGATAAACTCCTTCCCTACCATACCATGGTTGAAGATCTTAAGCAACATTTCACGGCAATCAAGTCTGATCAAATCTCACGAACAAAAATCAGGGCTGCAGATGCAATGGCCACCATTGGCTCCCTCCTTCAAATGCCAGCACATAGTCAGAAGTGTGAGTTCTTGGTCGAGCAATTGTTTATACCGGCATACGACCTACCAGAATCTGAAATGGTGTGTGTTCTTGTTGGTCCAGAGTCCCCTTGGTACCAAGAAACCTTCGCTTTCCTCAAAGACAACACCATTCCCCCACATCTCACCAAAACCCAACAACAAACTTTCATCCGCCGATGTGTCCATTACACCATCCTTGCAGACACCTTGTTTAGAAGGCATTTTGATGGTTCCCTCCTAAGGTGTTTAGATAAACAAGAAGCCAAATGGGCATTACGCGAAGTACATGAGGGCATCTGTGGGGCACACTCAAGTGGACTCACATTGGCTAAAAAAATTTTGAGAATAGGATACTATTGGCCTAAAATGGAAGAAGATGCATACAACTATGTGAAGAAATGCATCCCTTGCCAGTAGCATGGTGACAAGATTCATGCACCATCATAAGAATTGCAGCCATTCATTACACCATGGCCCTTCTCGTAGTGGGGGCTCAATCTCATTGGGAAAATCCACCCTTCATCTTCCAATGGACATAAATTCATTATCACCACCACCAAATACTTCACCAAGTGGGTAGAGGCTATCCCTCTTACTTTCACCACCGGCAAGCAAATATCCAAATTCATCCTAAACTACCTAATCTGCCGATATGGCATCCCAAAAGTTATCATCACAGATAATGGTAAACAATTTAAAAACTAGGATGTCAAAGAACTCTGCCAAAAATTCAACATCCAACACCGCTTCTCCACTCCATATTATCCCCAAGGCAATGACCAAGCTGAGGCTTCTAATAAAACCCTAATAAAAATCCTCAAAAAGATAGTCAATGAAGCAGGCCGTGATTGGCACCTCCAAATCCATCCTGCATTGTGGGCCTACCGCACCTCCATCCACACCCCCATAGGTGCCACTCCTTATTCCCTAGTATTTGGTTCTGAAGCTGTCCTTCCCCTTGAGATTGAGATCCTCTCTCTAAGGGTATCGCTGCAAAACATCCTACTAGAGGAAGAATATAGAATTGCCCGCTTACAAGAGCTAGAATTGTTAGATGAAAGGCGCCTCAAGGCCTTGAATCATCTCCGGGTATATCAAAACCGTCTGCGCATGAGTTATCATATAAAAGTCAGAACCCGAGAATTCCAAGTTGGTGATCTTGTCCTCATGGAGAATCAGAAAAATCTACAAGAAAGAGAAAAGAAAGGCAAGTTTGAGCCTAATTGGCTTGGACCATATGCAATCACAGTGAAATATGGATTAGGAGCTTATCAGTTGGCTACTCCTGAAGGTGATCCTTTGGATGATCCGATGAATATCATGTACCTCAAAAGGTTTTATGCTTAGTCCTCAGAAAGTCTTAAATTGTCAAAAAAAATAAAAAAATGAAAAAAAAAGATCCTGAAAAAATTGTCACTTTGGTGCAAACTTGGCAAACAGGCACCTTATGATACAAAAAAATTAAGAAGAAAAGAAAAAATCAGAAAAAGAAAGAAAAACAATTCGTGGTGCTATGGGCAAGTATCTTGGTGAAAACCTCTGTGCAGGCGCCAAGGTAAATAACCGGCTCCACTGTCTATCATGTCGATACTACAAATCATCTACCATCCAGCCCACCCATGCACAACATTCCTTCTTTTCCGCCTCCCAATAAAACATGCGTATGATGATGAGTCTTCACCTAAGTCATGAACAAGAAATGTCCCAGTGAAACTGAACTTTTATGCCTCTGTATAAGCTTCAAGAAGTCTTGAGAAACAATCCCAAGTCCATCCTAGTTCTACTCTTGGCAAGAGGTATCATTTGGTCACAAGGAAGAGACTTGTTAGATTTTGTTAGATCTTTTCATATAGGCTTGCATCTTTTGCCCTACGACTACCACTATTTACGACTGCCTGGGTTCTTCCATATCTAGGTATGTTATGATAGGTGCATACTAGGGCATATTTCATAGTATGGCATGTTTTGGATCCTTCTTGTATAAACCAGCAACCTGGTACTAATGTTTATCAACACTTACCTTCTCGTGTACAAGAGGTATCGATGTGTTTGAGGGTTTCCTTGCTCAAACCCACAACTTTGTATTAGTGTTTCTTAACACTTGCATTGTTGTGTGCAAGAAATTCCCGTTTGTCTGCAGAGTCCGTCCACGCCCTGCGTTTCTCATGGCATCCTGATTTCTATAATCAGTGGTGCAAGTCACTCAAGGCAACATCAAACTAGGTTGGCTCTCCACATTTATTGTGCACAAAATCTCACCATCATTCCATCAAATCCTAAACTCAATAATCCCATGGAGTTCTCAATTTCCCCCATTTTCCTCTGCGGTCTCGCATCTCTTATTCTTCTTTCCAAATACCTCACGACTACTTCATATATCTTCCTCATTTATCCCTTCCACCCTAATTTTTCTTCCTCTATTTTTCTTTTTTTTTCCTCACATAATCAATTCCGATTTTGATTCATGTCTTATACAAGATGTATCCCTCCTGAAACCAAATGTTGTGATCTGATAATGTCTTATACAGGATGAATCCTTCCTAAAACCAGACGTTATGAGCTGATCATGTCTTATACAGGATGAATCCTTCCTAAAACTAGATGCTCTGATCATGTCTTATATAGGATGAATCCTTCTTGAAACCAGACATTCATTGTGATCGATCATGTCTTATACAGGATGAATCCTTCCTGAAACCAGACATTGTGATCGATCATGTCTTATACAAGATGAATCCTTCCTGAAACCAAACGCTCTTATCATGTCTTATATATGATGAATCCTTCCTGAAACTAGACATTGTGATCTGATCATGTCTTATACAGGATGAATCCTTCCTGAAACCAGACGATCTGATCATGTCTTATACAGGATGAATCCTTCCTGAAACCAGATGTTCCTTGTGATCGATCATGTCTTATATAGGATGAATCCTTCCTGAAACCAGACATTGTGATCAATCATGTCTTATATAGAATGAATCCTTCCTAAAACCAGACACTCTTATCATGTCTTATACAGGATGAATCCTTCCTGAAACCAGACACTTTGATCATCTTTGTCTTAAACAGGATGAATTCTTCTTGAAACCAGACTGAATCTAGATCTTATCAATCGAATCAAATCAAATCTATCGGGATATCAATTTCGCAAAAACTCCAAAGATCAAATACCTCAATTGATCTCTTGAGGGGGCATCACCATAACGTAATCTATAAATCAAGAGCTAGGGCATCCTATCAAACCAATATCAGCATCAAAACAAGATTATTCTTTGAATCAATGTGTCATCACACCTCGCTTCAAAGAGGGGCAAAATGTAGACACTTAAAAATAATTATTTTAATTATTTTTAATTCCTCACATAATTAATTAATTAATTATGTTAATTAAAATTATTCTCAATATTAATTAAATATAATTAATATTATCACTATAGCATATGATTTATTTAATAAATCAATCCCTTTCTTTATTCTTCTAAAAAATCAAATCCTTACAAATCTTCCTCTTAGCTAATTAATTTCAATTAATTAGTTAACCTACATGATTCCTACAAATCATCTTCTTAATTCATCATTAACCTAATAAATTCTTCTAGAAACTCCCTAAACTCACTTAACATTATTCTTCTAATTTTTTATTTCCTCCACTCATTCTCTCTTCTAGTCAAATTCTCCTACAAATATAAATCCCACCTAACATTTTCTCTAATCCCCCTCCTAATGAGTCGTTAATGGCTAATCATCATGATTAGCCACAAAGTCAACTCTTTGTCCTTTCATCCAGCCACTAGCTTTAAATGCTCTTTTTCTAGATGAATATAAGATTTTCAAAATCTCACATTCCTCTAGGCATTTCCCTCTCCCAAGGAATTTTTAATTCCTTTTTATTCTTCTAATCCCCATAATATCCATTTTTGGAGAATTTTTAATTCCTCCAATGCATCTTGTAGAGTGTGGAGATACGAAATGCCTTTAGGGCATATTTCTTGGTCTCCACACCCGCTCTTGGAGCTTGTGTGAGCTCACAAGTAAATCATAGCCCCTCATCTCGAATTCATCCTAGCCATTCATTTTCCTCTCCTCTTCCTATAAAATAGGGCTCCATCCCTTCATTTAGAACATCTTGAAATCTAGTAAGTTTATGTTGCCCTTTTGAGCCCAGGAAATCATCTTGGAAACTTGATCATCTCATCCTTATCATTCATCCTTATAATTTGTGCACAATATTGGAGAGCCATCCACATCTAGCAATCAAAGGAGCACATCAAGTGTAGCATTATCAAGGGGCACCTTCATTTCATCAAGCTCAATCCGAAGGAGAAGGTAAAATAGCAAGGTGAAATGGTCTTTTATGATATTTTAGCATTCTGCATGTTTATTTCGTTATGTTTTGATCATTTTACCTTTCAAATCTATTTTCCCCTCTTCACATGCTTTATTGGATGATGCCCTTGATGACTTCATGTCTTTGTCTAAACTTTCAAACAAGAATAATGCATCTAAAAGGTTAATCAATATGATCAATGCGAATGAACATAGCAAACCTCTTTTTGTTGTCCAAGGTTCTTGTCCTTCTCCAACTTCATCTCTTTCCAATCAACCTCTTTTCATGGTTCAATGTGGATATAGCCATGATTCCTTTAGCACTCCAAACAAACCTATCATTATGGTTCAACGAAGGAATCCCACTAAGATTCCTTATAGCTATGATATACAACTAACTAAGGAGAGTTATAATGCAGTTGTTCATACCTATAACATAAGAAACAATAGGCAACCTAATCCTCCTCCGCTTGTTCCAACTTCTCTACCTAATCCTCAACCTATTCTTCCTCAAGCACCTCGCATTTCACAAACCCTTGGTAAGGAATATAATCTTGTTGAACAACTTAAAGCTACTCCTGCCAAGATATCCCTTTGGGATTTGATTCAAAATTTTGTGACTCATCATGGAATGTTACAAGATGCCTTAGAAACATTGAATGTCCCATCCACGGTGACATCCAATAATTTGGCTTCCTTGATTAACTCTATTACAGCGCCCAAGGCTCAAATTGTGTTTACACAAGATGAGCTGCCCTCTAGTGAAATTCAACAATAATATGATCCCTTAATGATTGTGGTATTATAAATGATAGTGCGATAAGATGAACACTAGTGGACAATGGTTCTGGCCTTAATGGTTGTATCATTAACTTGTTGCATAGGATAAATGTTGATACATCTCTTATTAAGCTTGATTCTCTCACTATATGTGGCTTTGATAATGTTGCTAAATCTTTATTAGGTATCATCATCTTTCCTAATAAAATAGGTCTTGTTACTTTACCCACACCTATCCATGTCATGTCTAGAGAATTGACATACAACTTTTTGCTAGGGAGACCTTGGATTCATAGTATGCAAGTCATTCCCTCTACATTACATAGGAAAATTAAATTTATTTACAACAACACAACATATACCTTGCTAGGTGACACAAGATTACAGGCTTGTTTACAAGCATCAAGTTCTAAATCCTCTTCAACCAATTCTTCCCCAACTATATTATATAATTCCTCTAAAGCTTCTACTCCAATTAGTGTTACCACTTCATCAAACCTATCTCCTATATCTGAATCGATTCCCAATACTTCCTCAAGTGGACCCAAGGTTCTTGAGGAAGAGTCTTCTCAGCCTAAATCTATGATTGAGAACACTTTCTCCCCTAAAAATGTTCTTGCAGAAGATGATTGGGGATCCCTTGATTTCAATCCTACTTTCATAGGGGAATACATAATTCCCACTAGAGAACCTAAGTTCAAAAAGACAAAAGAAGAAGAAGAACCTAAAAAGTAATCCACTTTGTTTGGGGCCTTGAGTAATAACTTTGTGTTGGCTTCTCATAATTCATCTCCCTTAGTTTTTAGTCTAGAGTATTTTGATTCTTCACTTTATGAAAATCCTCCTTCTTCTTCAGAAATGACTAACCTTTATGGTCGTAGTTTTCACATCCTATCTAGGTGTGGATATAATGGAAATGGATGTGGTGTTCAAGAACAAGGGATTAAGTTTCCTTTGGAAAACAACTTTCGTGATATGACATTTGGGCTTGGTTATGATCCTTTCAAGCATACTAAAGCCTCTAAGAAACCATCTATTAGTGTTAATGTCATGTTTGCTTCTCTCTCACTAAAATATTTGGAATATCTGGATGGTGACCCTTCTTGTGTCTTTGATTTGGATTATTTTTCTACTGATGATTCCTAGCTGGTTTATTGGGAGCTTATGACAACCTTCCTCATTATCACCATAACCATAGTTTTCCCTATTGTCTAGATGCGGAAGCTTACTTTGGCAAAGAAAGAAATAATGATGAGATAGTTAAATAATTTCCCCAATTAAAATATTATCCTCAACAAAGCAATCTCCTAATAAATGACACCATTGATATCAAGATGGATCCTTGTGTTGAAGATAAAATTATAAAGATAGGGAAATGTCTTGACGAAGAAGAGCAAAAATAATATGTCGAGTTGTTACATGAATTCCCTGAGATATTTTCTTGGATATATTTTGACATGCTTGGTGTAGATCCTAAGATTTTCACTCATAACATTGTCCTAATTCTCGATGCTAAACCTGTGAAGCAAAAGATTCGAAAGATTCAGCCTAAAGTGGCATTACTTATTAAAGATGAGATTGAAAAACTATTGGATGCTAGATTCATTCATCCTATCGATTATTCCCCATGGATTTCAAACATTTTGGTTGTGGCTAAGGCTGAAAATAAGATTAGGATATGTACGGATTTTCATGATTTAAACAAGGCCTCTTTAGAGGATGACTCTCCTATCCTGAATATTGATATGATAGTGGATTCGGTAGAAGGTCATACTTTATTATCCTTTATGGATGGTTTCTCAGGATATAATCAAATCTTCATCAATCCTCAAGATCAATATAAAACTTATTTTACCACCCCTTAGGGTATGTTTTGTTGTAATGTGATGCCTTTTGGATTGAAAAATGCAGGCGCAACCTATTAGCGTGCTATGAATCTCATCTTCCATGACTATATGCATAAGAGCTTAGAATATTACGTTGATGACATCTTAGCCAAATTTGTTCTTCATACAAATCATGTTAAGATCCTTTATCAAATCTTTGAGAGAATTCATAACTATAACATGTGTTTGAATCCTCGAAAATGTATTTTTGGTGTGGATAGTGGAAAACTATTAGGATTCTTAGTTTCACATTGTGGCGTTGAGGTGGATACAAAGAAGATAGATTATATAGTTAACATGCCACCTCCTAAGAATGTCTCCCAACTAAAAATTTTGTAAGGACGGTTTGAACTAAGTATGGGGGTTCCACCCCCAACTTGTGGATCATACCTTTCCCTTCACACAATTGCTTAAAAACAATATCACTTTCCAATGGAATGAGGATTGTTGTCAAGCATTTGAAGACCTAAAAACCTATTTGGCCATTAATCCTATTCTTCAACCTTTTGATCCTACTAAGCCTTTCATTCTATACATTGTTGCTTCCCCTCAATCTCTTGCAGCCCTAGTGGCACAATGTGATAAGGATGGTAGAGAATGTCCGATTTGTTACATAAGTCGCACTCTACTCAGTTACAAGGTCTGATATTTTGCAATAGAAAGACAGTACCTTGCTTTAGTCTTTGCAACCCAAAAGTTGAGGCATTATCTCTTGAATGTTGAGGTCCATGTTATCATTAAATTTGATCCTCTTAAACATATTTTTTCCAAAATTGACCTTTTCGGACACTTAGCTAAGTGGGTTATGATGTTGACTAAGTTTGACCTTAAGTTTGTCTCATAAAAGGCAATAAAGGGTCAAGCATTTACTGACCACTTAGTTGATGCTCCTTCACCCTTCTCCCTACCTAATCCATAGTCCTTTCCCGATGAGTACATTTTTTCCATTGAGGTTGATGAGACTTGGGAATTGTACTTTGATGGTTCTAAGTGTCGTACAAGATCGAGGGCAAGGGTGGTCTTAATCTCTCCTAAAAATAAGCCTATCCCTTTATCATATCATCTCAATATCTTATGTACAAACAACATTGTTGAATATGAGGCTCTTATAGCTGGAATTAAAGTAGCCTTGGCATTGAATGTGAAACATCTACATATGTATGGAGATTCTCAACTAATCATAAGACAAGTGACATGAGTTTATCAAGATAAGCAAGACAAATTATCACAATATAGAGATCTATCTATATCCTTGTTACAAAAGTTCGATTCTTATAACATGGAGCCCATCCCTCTTCGTCGCCCATTTGTCTCCATGGTATGGGGTTCCCTCCAAGTAAGTTTGCTGGGAAGATGGCTCCAGGTTATTTCCTCCTCCACCATGTGATGTGTCGCTAGTGCGCACCTGTATCATCTCTGTAGTCTATTGTACTGTCCTGATCTGACCCATCTGAATCTATGATGTCAATCTCATCACTGGTAGGCCTAGGAATGGCTCCTAGCCTCGACATCACATGTGAGTGTTAGTTGTACATAGGAACATCAGTAGGAACGCACTGCTTGAGCCCAAACTTTTGCCAGACTTAGTCGAAGTAGAAGGGAATGACTATGTGGTTGTACCTCCCCTCTAGTAGATGGTTCCTCTGCATGTTGAACAACTGCCTTTGTACCCCTGCCCACATGTACATCCTAAGGTAGGGTCCCCATATAACCCCACCCAATGTCAATCTATCTAAGCTCCACCTCTAATGTAGGAGATTGTCGAATCGCCACTTGCAGGTAAGTGAATAAGAAAATACCCTAGGCTGCACTAGGACTAAGTCTATAGGGACTCCAACAGGCCTAGTGCAGGTAATATGCTTGAACAGCCACACCTATAATAGCGTGCATGTCATCAGGATGCATCCCTGCCCAAATACATACTCCTCAAGGTAGTGATAGAGATGCACAAGAATGCTCTAACCCCAAGAGTATACCCTCCTATGTCTCTCCATCGCTTAGATAATATAGATGAGTCCTCCATGTATGTGTGTGTCGCACCCATTAGGGCGCACCGCTAATGCAAGGGTTGCGATCATGAGTTGCCCCACTAATGGAACCTCATTGGTAGGGTGTAGGAGCCAGCTAACCATGATATGGCCCCTCATCTCACTGAGTATCACTCTCCCCATAGCAAAAGAGAGTCAATGGAAGGTCAACTCACCTCGTCAAGTGGTCTGTTGGCACGTACAGACTGATGCAGGATCTCCATCCTCATAGGTCGCTCAGGTCGATGTCGAGGCATGATGGCTAATATGTGGGCTCCTCTGTAGTGAATAGTGACAAAAATTCAAAAAGTGACAAATGAAGGTGTCACTTTCGGGTGAACTCACAAAGCTGGTTCCCACTTTTTGGTATGTCCTGATTTTTGCTAAAATCATACATTTTTAAAAAAATATAATGATTTAAGCTTTAAGAGGTCCCATTTTAAGTAATTAATTAAAGAGGGTTAAATCAAAGGCTCTTAGATCAAAATTTCTTGGATATAACCTCTCTACTTCTAAATCATACTTGCAATGGAGTCTCCTTTGCATCTATCAAATGTTGATAAAAAAACAATTTTACATTAGCTTTTGGGGGGTCAAATTAATTCATTTAAAAATTTTTTTTTAAAGTATTTAGTCCTTATTATAACCTTTCCAAATAGTATAACTTTTAATATATTTAATTTCATTAATATATTTTTATTTTATTTCTTATGAATGTAGGTTTTTCACCGAACATGAACTTCTTTGTTCAATGCATTGGGAAAAATAGTAAACTAATTCAAAAAAATTATGAAAAATATCTATGCACTAGGTATTGGTGTTTTCTTTCTAACAAAAAAAAGAAAATTGAATTTTGATATATATAGAACAATTTGTGTGTTCAAACGTACACCTGTATCCAAATTATAATTAGTCGAACTTTAAAACTTAATAAAATAAAAAATATTCAACATATCACTATCAAACCAAGTTCATGCCCTGGGTATTGATGTTACAAACCAAAATTCAAAAGAATTAACTTTTTATCATTTATAGAAAAAATATTATGCGTTTCGGGATACACATCACTCTTAAAAAATGTTGTTTGCTATAAACAACTACTTTTTGAGGGAGATGGAAAAATCAATAAAAAATTATTCAAACAAATTTGTAAAAAATATATTTAGAATCTACAAACAAGATGTTAAAAGTCACTAGTTTATATCATCTTCAAATTCTTAACGGTTTAAAAGTTATAGGTGTCAGAAAGTGAAGGTTTTTTCCAAAATATTTATCTAAGTGTCAAAGTTGGTCAAAAAGTGGGAACCAGTATTGTGAGTTCACCCTTTCATATTTTTGCGTTATGATTTTTTTCACTTTATGTTTTTTAGTTAAAACCCTAATTTCTACACTTTTTCTTCAATCTATCATATCTTGAGCTAGGAAGCTCTAATTATCACACCATCAGTGGTGTTGGAATTCTGAGTTTTCCCTCTCACTCCGTATTACTTCCATTAAGTTCTTTTATGATTAATCAAGCCTTGTTGCGAACTTGCTTCGTCAAAATCTTTATCACAATTCATTGTGGTAAACATGATACCCTATTTCACGTCACTAATAAGCAAGCCAAAACTGGGAGGGCATATAGCTACCCACAAATTTAATCACCTTCCTTAGTAAGCATTAGGTTATTTTGTGATCTAATATGTGGTTTTGTAGGGTGTGGTTCCTAACTGTGTACTGCAGATATTGTTGGGGGCTTCATCCGACAACTTATGGCTATATCATTTTTCAAAAGATGTTTACTTTTCTGTACTTTAGCTTGTATATGCATGTAGTTCCATTTGACCTCTAAAGTGGGGGATAAATGTAGTGTCATAAATTGTACACCCTTGCTAGGGTGGTACAATTTCACACTTAGGTTAGCACCTCCTTAGTGTGTCTTGCATCTTGCATTTTTAATTCCCCTTTAAACATTTAATTAATTAATTTAATTAAATCTAAATTCACGTTTCATCATTTTACATGTTATAAAGTTGGGCCCTTTAACCTAAGCGTGCCCCTTTTCATCTTATTCCTTCAATAAACCATTTAATCATAAACCCTAATTATGTCTTATTTTGACCTTTAAGGCCTGATTTTGCATATCAAAACATCTCAAAATTAGCTATAACTTTGGGATGTGCTCTAATATTATCATATCTAACGGCCCCAAAAATTTGGTGAAAAGTTGGTCAGACCATGGCAGGAATGCACATGGTCCTCGGCTTTTTCCCTGAAATTTTGGGAGCATAATCCTATAATATAATAATTCTTAACCCCAAAATATCAGCGGGAAATTCAAGTCCTAGGTTGGCCTAAACATGAAATTAAGATCTAGGGTTTCATACTTAAGAGCTCTCTTTCTTCATTTGAAGGGGTCTTCTTCTAAGAATCTAAGAGCAATTTTTTGGAGCATAAAGAGCCTTCTTTAGAGTGAAAGAGTAGATCTTTGAAGTCTTCAACAACATTCAACATTCATCCACCAAACATTCATCAAGCATCATTTTATCAATTGGGGGCTTTTGAAGATATAAAAGAACAATAGGAGATCACCGACCGATGATTGGCTTGAACCTCTCCCTTGGGTTTGGGTATGGTTTCATGTTTTTTCATGTCTTTACATAAGCTTCATTTTGATTCATATTCATATTTCAGATCACTTTGCATCGTGGATTTAGAGCATTTACTTTGTCAATTATAAGCAATTAGGGTTTACTCTTTAGGGTTGCTCTAGATTGTTTGCTTTCATTTTAGGATCTTGCATGTACACAAGGTTCTTGCACACACATTTCCAGTACATTATCAACTATTTGTGGAGGTGTAAATTACCAACACAGGGGTGTGACTATGGCAAAACCCTATATAGCCACCCCAAACCCTATTTTTCAGCTTCAAGTACAGGTTCGGATCTGAGCGTCGTTGGAAGTTTTGGGACCAGAAGAGCACACAAGGACAATTTTGGGTTGCATATCTCAACAAAAACCCTAAGGATAGGGGCATGGAAACCTACTCCTTCCCATGATAGTTGTGTGGCACCATGGTCCTGCCCTTTGTCAGCAAGATTTGACAAAACAGTGTATTGCAGGCTTTAGAACTCATCATGTTAGTTGCAGCTCCAGACTTGCAGAATCGGGACAGTGGTGTGGCACCTTGGTCCCAAACTTTTCTTCTTATATTTCAGACATAGGTGCACCTCTAATTTTTCTTTTTTATCTGTACTTTTTAGCAGTATATCAGTTGTCCTTTGATTTGCATTCTCAGATTAGGGTTTGCTTGCTTACTTGCATTCTAGGTTAGATTGCATTTTTTGCATCATTCCTCTCTCTCATTTACAACAAAGGAATATTAAACCTAAGAGGTGATCCTTGACTCTCTCTTCCACACAAGAATTTGCCCTAAGTGTGTCACCTCCCTAGGCTCTTTCATATTTCATGAGTGTGTATGAGATTGGGATTAGGGTTTCCATACTTGGTCTCACTTTTCCCCCTACACATCTTTGGTGAACCCGATGTGAATCCAATTTCATTTTCATTGCATTTCATTGTTAGTTCTAGATCTAGTTTATTTTATTTGCTTTCAAAACATAAAAAAGAAAAAAAAAAGAGATAGATATTTTTCATTTTCCTTACATTGTGTTCTTTGTTGGCATTATACACTCAGATGATAATGGTAGATGTTGTCAATGATGGCAACTAGGTTCAACTAAGTGGCAACTAGGTTCAACATGGTTCACAGGTTATACCAGCACAAGACTTCACCTACCGGCACCAGCAGATACCACAAGGTTTATTCACACTGGCATCCAGTTTACATCGACAACAGATCATACCGACATCCAAAGATGACTTGGAAATAATATTGTTTATGCAATGTAAATTGTAATTGTATAGCTGATATGATGTATTGTAAAGACTCATATATGTATGAGATCTTGTAGATCATTTGGTAAGGAGGAGTAGTATGCGAAGTAGGTAATAAAATGTCTATATGATACCGAATAATTGTATATGCACTTTGATGTATTTATTTTAAGAGCGAATAAAAAGAAGAACAAAGTGAAGACTATTTACCAACAAGATTTTGGCATAGGTATCAGACAGAGCTTAAACTGGTACTGAATCCAACATTGCATATTCTATTTTGAAGCAGTACATTGTTATTGGATTTAACCATCCAATTGTGTAGTTAGTGGGACTCCATTTTGTGTTGAACAGTGAGCTCTAGGAAGTTGGCCTTCCTGCATGTGTAGGCCCCTATTGTACTAAGTAATATTTATTCATATTGGCTAGTGAGTAAATATTGTGGGTCATAAATCCCACCGAGGTTTTTCCCTTACCGAGTTTCCTCGCCAAAAATATCTCTGTTATGGTGTGCATTGATGTCGATTCTTTTGTTTCTCTTTACTACATTATTATTTGCTTACCGGTATATTAATTTCAGTTATAAAGTTGCAAATAAGTTTAAATATTTCATCTACCGGTCAGACACTAATTCACCCCCCCCCCTCTTCGTGTCTTTGGGATTAACCAAATATCTAACAATTAGTATCAGAGCCTGGTCCTCTATTTGCAGAAGCCTAACAACTTGAGGAAGATTCTAAAACCAGTACTGATGGAAAGCTTGAGACAACAGTTGGAAGGAGCTCTTGAAGATTTTGATGTAGAAAAATTGAAGAATATCAAACTGGAAGATGAACTCAGAACTGCTCGGGAATTCATCAAAGCACTTCAAGAAAACTTGGACAGGGCACAAAATAAGAGAAAAGAATTACATGAGCAACTGCAAAAACAAGATGATGAAGAAAAATAAAATCTCAGAGATATTGCAGAGAAATTGAGACAAGAGAAAAGTAACATGAAGAATGAGATGCAAGATTTATCCATGAGACTATGTAAGGATATTGAAGATAGAAAGAAGAATGAGGAAGATTTGGCTAGAAGACTTAATGAAAGATTAGATTAATCTCTAAGGCTTAGTTATGAAAATGATATGCTTAAAATAGATTTGATTCACATGCAACATGAAAAAGAGGAACTTATGAGACAAGTTAGCACTCTAGAAAGTGAGTTGGTCACTGCAAATGAATACAAAGACAAATTCCAAAAGAGTTCAGCCAAGCTTGATGCTGAAAAGTCAAAAACCTGATGGAGAAACAATTGGACTTGGATTTGAACATGGATAAAGTTCTAGAACTGCAAACAATCATGATCACAGCAAACCGGTAAGGCAACCTAATGCTTATAAATTCAATGGGAAATGCTTTAATTGCAACAAATTTGGTCATAGAGAAAATCAATGCAGATTTAGGAATAATCAGAATACAAACTCATCCACCGGTCGATGTTCCAATTGCAATAAACATGGTCATAACTCAGACAATTGTAGAATGAATGTAAAATGCTATGTTTTTGTTAGATTCAGACATCTATCTAATCAATGCAGAACTCAAATCGGTCAAGGTTATGGAAAAGCTATTCAAAGAAACAATGTAACCTATCATGCACGTAACAAGATTGGGCATATTGTAAGATTTTGCAGAAGAAAGAATATACCGACAAACAATAGAGGATCTAATGACAAAGGCAAGGAAAAGGTGAATCAAATCAAGCAAGAATTCACTAAACAATGGGTCAATAAGAGAGATTGGAGAAATGATGAATCTGTCTCTGCACCGATAGAATAGAGCATTCTTACACTGGCAGGAGATTCTTCATCTAACTAAGGAATAATCCTTAAGGGTAAGGCAACCAATTAAAGATCATGCATTTTACCCTTAGATGGTGGTAATAAGTCACAGTTCTTCTTTACCAGCAGATGTGTTGAGTTACATGGAAATTCACTTAACCGGCGAAGCATTTAATGCGGTTGTAAGTTAACTTTTGGTTATAAAGCACTAGAATTTCTCATTTCAACTTACCAAAGCATTCAATAATTCAAAGAGCACAAAAATTGAGCACCAAGATTCAAGAAGCGAAGCAACAAGGATTTTTCAGGGCATCCAAGGTTTTCAGTTAAAAGGTATTTATCTTATGACATAGCTTCTTCATCTTCCGTTCCTGAATTCATTTCAAACCCTACTATTATAGAAAATATCAAGCGACCTACACTAGTCTTTAAGATCATCCCTAAGATAGCTAAGTTGGATGACTCCATTGGTGCATTTTCAAAAATCCCAAAGGGAGTTGCATTTGTTGAAGACCCTAGGGAATACATTCACTGTAACATCAATGATTTAGGGTCTGAGGATATAAAGAACATGTTCAGGAATGTTATCACTGACAACCAAGGTGTAGTCAAAAGGGAACACAAGATTGTGGAAGATTTAGGGCTCATTGACATCCTTCACATTCCTCAATTTTTCAAATGAGATTGTCCATTATGTTCTTAGCAGAGTTCACGGTGATTTTTTATGGCTAGACTTAGTTTTCAAAATCACTAAGGAAGAAATTAAGATTGTTACTGGTTTACCTTCTACTAGCACTAGCCCTAAGAAGAAAAATAAAATTCCAAACAAAGAGGTTATGAACTTAACCGATGCAACATCAAATAACAGATCACTTAGGGTTAGCGACATAACTGATAACAATGTTAAATATGCTAGTATGGTTATTGGATATAAGGTGGCACATTCTAATAGGCTAAATTCTTTTTCCAGTCTATGCATTCATAGTGCCTATGAGATGATAATGAACAATGCTAAAATTGATTTGTATGAGTGGTTGAAAGATGAACTGATAGAAAATCTAGACAAGATCAAAGGTGACAAGAAGGGAACTTTCAAATTTGGCAATCTACTTGTATGTTTAATGCTATATTTCTCCAAACCGATTCCCGGTATAGGCCACAAAGAATTTGCCTATGATATTTTAGTTGGAAAACAAATAAAAGAGGCAATTACCAGCATGGGTTCAGATGGTGACAAGAATGTAAAAGAGTATTTCAAGGACTTTCAAGCTAAAATGATACAAAGGGAAAGAATCCCTCTAAGCATTGTTGATAAATATGACAAATAGATATGCTTTGTAATTAAAAGAGAGGAAGTATGGATGGAGGAAGTTAGACCTAGAACTATATGGATAATTCGGATGGGTTATGAAGTGGATTCAAACCTCTTGGAATCTTATGCCAAGATACTCCTAGATGCTCCACTGGAACCGACAGAAAAGATCTTTGGCACTACAGAAACTATAGAGAGTGATGTTACTATTTAGAAGTAGAGGAAGAAAAGAGAGAAAATGATAAAAGATGCTTCAAAGTTTTTTGAAATTGTTAAATGATGAATACTAAGAGGGGGGGGTGAATTAGTATGCCAAAAATCTCTGTACTTAAACACTTACACAGTCTGAAGATAAACCGGTAAAACAGTCTAACAGACAGACCGGTTATCACACATGCAAACCAAAATGCGAATAAAGCATTCACCCACAAAAGCAATACAACCATAACACAAGATATTTGACGTGGAAACCCAACTGGGAAAAACCATGGTGAGATGGAACTCACAAGTCACTATCTGCAGAATAAAAACAAGACCGGTTAAGGTCTTACAATGTTCTTCACCAGAACAGATCCTGTTAGGAATCTCAATCTCTGTTAGGAGATAAGTCCAATTAAAGACTACCTTGTTAGAGGATTTCAGATTCATAGAAGTGAACCACCTTGTTAGAGGATTTTATAAAGGCTTTGAGGCCTACCCAGTTAAGGGCTACAGACTTGTCAAAGATGTGAGTAATCAACAAGTGTTTGATCTATCTTATAGCACAAACTACTTGATTAGATCTAGTATAGTTCACTGCTAATGCACTCTAGCATTACTTCATTCTTCTCTATCTCTTTATGTTTACAACTTGATCTTCTTAGATAAGATCACTTCTTATAACAACTCAACAATCACCTTAAACCCTAGCTACAACATAAACCCTTTGAGTAACAGCAAAAACTACTCAAAACCCTAGACATGATGTCCTTTTAAAGGAATCTGATTTCATGTCGATCCAATAGGATTACATTACAATTTCCTAGGTTCAATGAATCTAGACATACTCAATAACACGACACAAAAAGCACCGTCAGTGTGTCGGCACCGTCAATCAATTGGTGGGTTGGTAACTCATCACAAAATGTCGGTTGGTAACTCATTATAGAGTATTACCGGTTCATACAAAATATCAATTGTCGGTTTGACAAAATTGGAGATTGGTAAGAATGTGTTATGCCACTTTGCTCCCTTGTACCGGTTGAGATCTATGAACCACTTGGGGTCGACATGTCACTTCAGACTGAGAAACACATTCTGCAAAATCACTAGTCTAAAGACTAGAATACAACATACCGGTTGGAACAAATACCGGTTGATCTCTAACTCATACATATAAAGGGGTTGTCAGTACAAGTGTGTGTCCATCAATGACAAGCACATCATAAACATCAAGAATGCCAACAATCTCCCCCTTTGGCATTGATGGCAAAACTTAGGAAAATAAAATTTTGACATCTAAGTGTTTTACAACAAAAACTTGCCATTAACAAAATTGCTCCCCCTAAGCATATAAACTATCCCTTAATAAACACAATGTATAGAAATTTTGCTTACAGAGCATAATCATTGAGACATCAGAGCATATAGCATATATCAAAATTTCAAAAATAGATGTTGCTCCCTATTTGTCTTCAAAATAGATAGAGTACTTCTCCCCCTGTATTAGAAGATCAAAATGTTTAAAACCAAAAACAGATACTTCTCCCCCTTTGCCAACAATGACAAAGTATTACTGAACAACCCTATTTCCAAAAAAAATAAAAAGTTTATGACAACAATGAATAATACTTGTCAAAAACTGATTTATAGTCCTGCAAAAATTGTTTCATGGATAGCGACCAGGACTCAAGTAGGGAGGTGGCCACTTCTTTTTCTATTTGCATTTGGTATACCTATTCCTCCATGGCATCAACTGTGCTCAGCTCCTACATAATTTTCAAGGCATCCAGGTTCAGATAACACTTCTGAAGAATTTGCAGACATGGAAGTAAAACCAGTTGTAGCTCCTGCAAATCTTTAGATCGTGTATTGATCTCTTGCTCCATTTTGGCTGACTGGATCTAGAATCGGTGAACGGTTTGCCCATATGTTGCAAAGGAATCATAAGGTGTCTTAAATGTGCCCAAGTAGGACTATAAGTCCATTTGAAGCTTTTGCTTCTTAGCTAGCACATCATTGCAGAACAGATGAGGTTGACAGATTTTGCTTAGTAGCAAGTTTCCCTCATCCAAGGCATTCCTTATGTCCTTTCGGTCTTTTAGTAGTTCAGACTGAAGCTCATTCATCTTTTTCACCAGAGCAATGTTAAGAGCCTTTTGGTGCTCTTTCTTGACATTTGCCTCAGCTGCTTCTTCCAGGCTCTACACCTGATCATCCACTAAAGTACATAGTAGTTTGAGTTGTGCTAGTGATGATTCATTGTCAGGAAGATTGGTACCAGGGATTAAACTGGTAAGGGTGTCTATAGCCGCCTGAATTATGTCTTGTTCCTTTTTCCTACGAATGATTTCAAGGCACTCTTGAGCAACCTTGATGCTTTGCATAAGCTCTGACTCACTTGCAGATTGGAGATCGATAGGATTGGAGATATCAGCTGGTTTGGCTTGACTCCCGATTGCCTTTGGAGTCTCCATCTGTGCGCTCTCCATTGCTTTCGCTACCTTGTCTACTTCTACCTTCTTCCTTTTCTCTGCTTCTTTCTTTTGTTCTTGTTCCCTGTCTTCCTCTTCTTTCTTTTTCATGTCTTCTTCTTTCCTCTTCTCCTCTTATTTCTCTTTCTCTTCCTTCTTCTTTTCTTCCTCCTCTTTCTTCCTCTTTGCTTCCTCTTCCTTCTTCTTTTTTTCTTCCTCTTCTTTCTTCCTCTTTTCTTCCTCTTCCTTCTTCTTCTTTTCTTCCTCTTCTTGAGCCGCTTCCTGTGTGTCCTTAGCTTTCTCACCACCCTGTTCGGCTTGTTGCCCCTGTTCTGTTCCCTCAGAAGGTATGTCCTGAGTGACATCTTCTACATCCAGGGCATTGACATCAATAGTGTTGATTGGTTCTTCAACCAGGTTTCCTTCCTCATCAAAAACTTCATCCGGTTTGGATACAACGGGTTCTTTTTCCGCTTGGAGGTTGGCCATTTTTGCTTTGTGAGAGTTGATAGCATAATCCATATGCTAATGAGTATCTTTTTCAACATCATCAATTCTCCCCTCCAACAACCAGAGTCTTCTTCTCCTTGTGAAGAAGAGACCTTTATTTTGATCCAAGACATCAAATAATTTTGAATTTGAGAGGTCGGGAAAGTATTGTGCAAAGACTTTCTCCCTAATCTCTTGTTCTTTTTCAATGGCAATGCACCATTTATTATCTGATGCTTTAAATAAAGAATCTGGTGTCTGAGATTTAATCTCCGATGGCGACCGGTCATTTTTACACAAATAAATAATGATTTCCTGTAATACTTCTTCCTTTTCCTCATCACTAAAATCATCTTAATAATCTACTAAATCATGAAGTAATTTTCTCCTAATATTCTTAACTGTCCTTTGAAAATGTGTCAAAGGTTTGTATGAGGAGATATCAATATTTACCAGTGCGGATGCTGCCGATTCATTCTTCTTCATTTTCTTTGTCTGTCTGGCCTTCTTTGGCTTTTCATCAGACTCAGTTTCTTCAGAGTCTAGTTCATTTGTCTTCGTCTTCATTTTTATTTCAAAGACTTTTGCCGGTGTTACCTCCGGTTGCTTCTTTGCAGGTGACTGCTTGGTCACTCTTGTAGTTGCAGTGGTAGCCGATGTCGATGTTGCAAGCACTGCTTTGGCTTTCTTTGCTGCCAGTTCTTTTCCTTTCTTAACTGATGGTTCTTCAGCTGGTGCAATCCTCTCCAAGTAGGTTCCAGTCCTTTTAGCCTTTGGATCAAGAGGCAAGGCAATAAGGGTTGAGGCATACCCTTCCAGCATATCATACATAACTTCATAGCCCATTGGCTCCACTTCCTCCATTCTAGGCTCAATAGCCTCCATTAAGCATTTGTCCACCTGAATGGTGAAACAGATGTCATCTTCATATTTCTTAACTATATCACCTGAGATTCTTACCCTTTGACTCATCTTTCTTCTAAACTCATCAAAATATTTGTTCAGTACTTCAGGGTAACTGTTTCCAATGGCTTGTATGCTTTCCTTGATCTTCTTGGTTACCGGTTGGTCAGGAGACCACTGGACACCTCCTACTCTAGGAAAGTAGCCTTGGAAGTAGAAGAACAACCCTATCAGTAGTTGTCCAAACTTAAACCTTAGTGCATTATCTTGTTTGATTGCCTTTAGATTCAACAAGAGTTGCCTCTGCATACCGGTGCATAAGTCAAAAGATGCATCCTCTTTAATCATCTGGTAAGCGGCATTTACCGCTGCAGCAGATACATAATTAATCCAACTGGCTGAAAACATTTTGTAGCCTATCACCATGCAGGCGTATTTCACCAGATCATCCTTGATAGGATTAACTGTCATACCCCATGAGTCACTTGTTGAACTAGTGAGCTT
The DNA here is from genome assembly GCF_030272615.1 of Cryptomeria japonica. Taxonomy (NCBI): domain Eukaryota; kingdom Viridiplantae; phylum Streptophyta; class Pinopsida; order Cupressales; family Cupressaceae; genus Cryptomeria; species Cryptomeria japonica. Next base: position 519,195,520 of record NC_081407.1, read on the forward strand.
GGCCATTTCAGTTTTTCTTACCGTTCTTAGGGCTGGCACTTCCCCTATGTTGCAAAAATAGGTGACTGCATGAATTGCCTGAGGCGTGACATCATGCATCCTCTCCAGGTACATCTTGTCACCATGGACTTTGCTCAAAATGATCCTGATATGATCCTCCATAAAATCTTCTAGAAAGTATACTGTGTTATGGAGTTTCTTCTTCTCTAAGATACTAAACTCCAGTTTGATCTTTTGTCCTTGTCGCAAAATAAACCTAACTGGGTGTGAATAGCTAAAGAGCCTAGGTCTTCTATTTTGCAATCGATATAATCTGAAATTCCTTCTTCAACTATGACTCCAGCCGGAACTTGTGATAAGGCATTATATTTGGACTTCCTCTGAATAAAGCTTTCTGACTCAATGGATGTACTAGAACTGGTATGAGATGCGGAAGCCATTGTTGAGTATTTTCAAGAACACGAAAAATACCTTTACAACACGAATTTAGGGCATCCTGATTCTGCTTCACTTCACTCTCCGTCGATTGCCAAATCACCGCTTTGAGTTCTCCATGACCGCTTGCAAACTGGATCTGAATCTCCTTCAAGATTTATCAATTTCTTGAAATCTTAGCTCAAATCGCCTTTTCTTCGCTCTGCACTGGAAAACTTTTCTTTGCTCAAAAATAGATAGTGAGAAATGATTTGAAATATGCTTTTATACATGTCTCTCACCTATCACCATTAATGCTCCTCTATTAGGGTGAAAACCCTAATTTGCCTCTTTTATCATTGCTGGTCTTCTATCGAGCGACAGGTATCACATACCAGTTAAGGTCTTTTACCGGTGTAACCAGGGGTTCACAATAATTTCATCGTTCGCTCCCCCTAAGCCTCTTTGGAGCTTACTTTTCCGGTTCTGATATTTCCACACTAGGTGCAGAAACCAGTTCCTCTTCCAACATTGTTGGTTTCTTCCTCTAGGTTTTGTTCATGTCTGCTTGAACTTTTTCAACATCAACTTCTCCTTTCTGAGTGACCGGTATATCATCAGATATACTCTTTCTGCTTTTGCAGAATCTTGCAATCTGACCCGGTTTGTTGCAGTGATAGCAAACCAATCCAGGTGGTCTCCAAGGTCCATTGTTCATATTTCCATTCTTCCTTCTGCATGTAGCCACAGTGTGTCCATGTCCATGACAAATCCAACAATTTGCTCTCTATCCGGTTGTCAGTTGATAACCATTGTTGCTTAACTGATAATTTTAGGCATTGAATCGGTTAGGGTTCTGGTTTACAAAAGATTCTGGACCAGCTCCTTGGGTCCTCTGAGGATATCTTCCGGTATTGTTCATGACAGACCTGCATTCAGGTGCTCTATGCCCAAACTTGTTGTATGCATAACAATGACCATTGAACTTATTGGATCTAGGTACATTGTTGATAAAATAAGGAAAATTATTGTAGGCTTTTCTCCTACATACATTGGCAGTGTGTCCTTCTTTAAGACAGTTAAAGCAAACAGGTTTGAATTTTTGCTTACCTTTTCCTTTGAGTGTCAATTGCTTCTTTGATGATTCAACATTTGTTCCTAAGGATTCTCCTTCCTCATGTCCAAAGAAACCAAGACCATTGGTATTCTTTACCGGTCTAGATGACTCAAGCTTTTTCTCTAGCTTGATAGTACTTTTGCCTAACTTAGCAAGTATTTCCTTTGACTCAGAGAGTTCTTTGGAAATAGCAGTATTTGTCTCCATTAGACTTGCATTTTTCAGAGATGGCTATGTTCAGTTCACCTTGCATGTCTTCCTTTTCATCCTGCTCTCATGAAGGTGAGCAGTCAATGCACTAATCTCTTGTTTCAACTTGGAGATCTCATGATCTCTATCCTTTATTTGATCTTTAGCTTTCCTATGGTTCTCAAGCTCTTGACTAAACCGGATAGTTAGTCCTTCCAACTCCTTTCTTAGATTAAAGTTTGAATCATTCAGCTTATTTACTTCTGCAATCATGGCTTCCATATTTGCTTCATCTTTAGACCTACTTTCAGATAGCTCCATTAGCTTCTCTGCATGTTCTCTCCTTTTTGCTTGAGATGCCTTGTATTTGACCATAAGATCATCATAGGCTTGCTCAGACTGAGTGAGTCATTGAGTAAGTTCCCTCAAAGTGTATTCCCCCATATCTCTTTCCATGTGGTTAAACTTATAGAAAGGCAGGCTCTGATACCAAATGATGAATACTAAGAGGGGGGGGTGAATTAGTATGCCAAAAATCTCTGTACTTAAACACTTACACAGTCTGAAGATAAACCGGTAAAACAGTCTAACAGACAGACCGGTTATCACACATGCAAACCAGAATGCGAATAAAGCATTCACCCACAAAAGCAATACAACCATAACACAAGATATTTGATGTGGAAACCCAACTGGGAAAAAACATGGTGAGATGGAACTCACAAGTCACTATCTGCAGAATAGAAACCAGACTGATTAAGGTTAGACCGGTTAAGGTCTTACAATGTTCTTCACCAGAACAGATCCTGTTAGGAATCTCAATCTCTGTTAGGAGATAAGTCTGATTAAAGACTACCTTGTTAGAGGATTTCAGATTTACAGAAGTGAACCACCTTGTTAGAGGATTTTACAAAGGCTTTGAGGCCTACCCGATTAAGGGCTACAGACTTGTCAAAGATGTGAGTAATCAACAAGTGTTTGATCTATCTTATAGCACAAACTGCTTGATTAGATCCAGTATAGTTCACTGCTAATGCACTCCAGCATTACTTCAGTCTTCTCTATCTCTTTCTGTTTACAACTTGATCTTCTCAGATAAGATCGCTTCTTACAACAACTCAACAATCACCTTAAACCCTAGCTACAACATAAACCCTTTGAGTAATAGCAACAACCACTCAAAACCCTAGACATGATGTCCTTTTAAAGGAATCTGATTTCATGTCGGTCCAATAGGATTACATTACAATTTCCTAGGTTCAATGAATCTAGACATACTCAGTAACATGACACAAAAAGCATCGTCAATGTGTCGGCACCATCAATCAATCGGTGGGTTGGTAACTCATCACAAAATGTCAGTTGGTAACTCATCACAGAGTATTACTAGTTCATACAAAATACCGGTTGCCGGTTTGACAAAACTGAAGACTAGTAAGAATGTGTTATGCCGCTTTGCTCCCTTATACCGGTTGATATCTATGAACCGCTTGGGGTCAACATGCCGCTTCAGACCGGGAAACACATTCTGCAAAATCACTAGTCTAAAGACTAGAATACAACATACCGGTTGGAACAAATATCGGTTGAACTCTAGCTCATACATATAAAGGGGTTCTCAGTACAAGTGTGTGTCCATCAATGACAAGCACATCATAAACATCAAGAATTCCAACATTAAAAAGGGATTGTTGAAACTTGATCCAATCAGTGGTGTTGTTGAACAAGAAATAAAATCAAAACAACAACCGGTAGCACATATTTCTCCTCTAGCTACCTCATCTGAATCTAACAATGACAAGGCTGCAAAATTCAAAAGGGTGGAAAGGAAGAAGAGAAAACCCTCACCGACACCTGCTCCATCAGCAAAGAAAACAAGGACACTAAGAAAGAAACAACAGGCTGTGAGAGAGCATAGTAGTCCGAAGAAGAAGAAAGTTACACAGAAGAAACCGGAACAAAAGGTATCTGATACTCTTTCACCGGTATAACTTATCAATGAAATAACTCAGGATGGAAATCTTGGTAATGTTAGTAAGTTTTATCATTCTTTCAAATATTCTGATAAGGATACCATTGAGGAGAGTATAATTTTGTATCTATATATATACAAGAAGGTTCTTATTGAAGTTATAGATGTTCTTCCAAATGATTTATATCTAAGACTTGAAGTCAAGAGAATTTCTATTATGGAATTAGATAAGAAACTCAAGGTTGAGGCACTGTAAGCGGTTCATCCTGTTAAGTCTAAGCAAGAAATTGATGATTTGATATATGAAGCTAACAGAACTATTTTAGCAAGTGGTCACTAGTAAGCTAGCCTCATGGTCGGTAGATTAAAAGAGATAGCAAATGAATCAGTGGATAAGTGGGACATATTCTTTGTAGAGAAAGAAAAAAAAGAAAACAATGAAAGATAGAAAGTTAATAAATCCTTCACTAAGGTATATCAGAAAGTAGATAAGGGTAAGAGTAGGTTGGTAGTGTTCCTGATTTCACAATAAAAGATAACTTACCTCCACCAGCATAGGACACCCCACCGGTAGTAGCAGAGGCACCAGCCGAAATGAAAAATTAGCCTCAAGAGAAGTCAGAGGAAGTGAAAGTAGATGATGTTGATCTTGAGTCAAACATTCTATTCATAATGAATGTTGACACTCAGAACATCAATATTGTATTGGATAAAGAAATTGCTAAGAAAAAGAAATCTGAATCTACAAATGTTGAGAAACCTAAATCACCGGTAAAGGCAGTTGACACTCAACAGAATGTTGAGATACCGGCTGAAAAAGAACAAGAACAAACAAAAACTGAATTGGAAGAAAATAAGGAAGAGAAAGTGAATAAGGAAGTGGTTAAAGTGGCTGAACAGGTATCTGGAAAAGAGAAGAAACTTATTGCAAAACCTAGCACTTCTCCCAATACTTCTACTATGGATTTCAGACCAACAAACGTCACTGATGTATTACTGGATTCAATAAAGAAGATAATTTAATGCAATGCCTTAGAATTTAAGGTCATTGATGAATCTCTACCGATTTTGCAAATGATTGCACTGACATGCAAAGTAGATCACATTGTTGGCTCAACAAGTAAATTGGACACATTGTCTAAATTCATTTCTTCTAACATTCAGTCAGTAGATAAAATAAATGAGGAAACTATTTGGAAAAGAGTTAATAAGGAAAAGGAAGATTTCTTGACAAAACAATAAAGGATTGTACAGAACAAATTGATTCATTACTACCGGCATTGAATTCCAAAGGAATTGTACAGGGAAGCTTGCAAACCTCATCACCTAACAAAAGACATTGATGAACAGATAAAGAAAACTCAGAAAGAGATTGATGACATTGTAGATAACATGATAGGTTCTTCAAAACTAAAATCAGTTTTGGATCAAGAAATGGTTATTTATGAAGAAAATATTGAAAAATTGGAAAGAGAGAAAGCAAGGTTGAAGATGAAAACCCGAGACATGAAGACTAAACTTGGTCCTAGATTGGATAATCTACTAACAAAGTGGAATGAACTATCCAGGGAAACAATTCAAGGAGATAGATCACCAGAACAACAGATGCATTATCTCACTAGGATGATCAGGCAGATAGAGACAATAATTTTTGATAGTACAAAGTTTTTGCAGAGTCTTAACTTGGTTTTGGCAGATATTTTTCAGATTGTACATAACTGGCTATAGGTATCTAAGTAATTTTTTAATTTTTTATACTTTTGACATCCTTTGTCATTGATGTCAAAAGGGGAGTGGTATAATGAGAAAAATGTATAGAGTAAGGCATGGTGAAAAGTGAACAGAAGGAGATCATTTTCTCAAGGGGAGCAATTTCAATTTTGAAATTCATAGTTTTGATTTTTCTCGTGAGTGTTGCCATCAATGCCAAAGGGGGAGATTGTTGGCATTATACACTCAGATGAGAATGGTAGATGTTTTCATTGATGGCAACTAGGTTCAACTAAGTGGAAATTATGTTCAACATGGTTCACAGGTTATATCGGCAAAAGACTTCACCTACCGGTACCGGTAGATACTACAAGGTTTATTCACACTGGCATCGAGTTTACATTGGCAACAGATCATACCGGCATCCAAAGATGACTTGGCAATAATATTTTTTATGTAATGTAAATTATAATTGTATAGCCAACATGATATATTGTAAAGAATCATATATGTATGAGATCTTGTAGGACATTTGGTAAGGAGGAGTAGTATGCGATGTAGGTAATAAAATATGGGTATGATACCGGATATTTGTATATGCACTTTGATGTATTTATTTTAAGATCAAATAAGAAGTAGAGTAGAGAGAAGACTATTTACCAGCAAGTTTTTGGCAGAGGTATCAGACAAATCTTAAACCGGTACTAAATCCAGCATTGCAGATGCTATTTTGAAGCAATACATTGTTATTGGATTTAACCATCCAATTATGTAGTCAGTGGGACTCCATTTTGTGTTGAACAGTGAGCTCTAGGCTATTGGCCTTCCTGCATGTGCAGGCCCCTATTGTACTAAGTAATATTTATTCATATTGGCTAGTGAGTAAATATTGTGGGTCACAAATCCCACTGAGTTTTTTCCCTTACCGGGTTTCCTCGCCAAAAATATCTGTGTTATGGTGTGCATTGATACCGATTCTTTTGTTTCTCTTTACTACATTATTATTTTCTTACCGGTATATTAATTTCAGTTAAAAAGTTGCAAATAAGTTTAAATCTTTCATCTATTGGTCAGACAATGATTCACCCCCCCCCCCCCCTCTCAGTGTCTTTGGGATTAACCAAATATCTAGCATTCTTAAGTTTCATGCAATTTTCATTTCAAAATGTTAGATTTTTATTTGCAAGATGTTCATGCTTTTGATGATGTATGCAATTATGTTGATTATGATTTTAGTGAGGATGAATTAGATGAAGCTCTAGAAGTGTTTTTGAACCCTAAGCCTTCTAAACCCTCATTTTTCCAAAAATTAATCAACCTTGTTACTATGCCATTTTGTGGTGATGAGAAAGATAAACCTTTCAATCACTATGATGTTATGTCTCCTTTTGAGTCCAAAGATAAACCTTTCAATCACTATGATCGTGCTTTATTGGATGATGCCCTTGATGATTTTATGTCTTTGCCTAAATTTTCAAACAAGAGTAATGCATCTAAAAGGTTAATCAATATGATCAATGTGAATGAACATAGCAAACCTCTTTTTGGTGTTCAAGGTGCTTGTCCTTATCCCACTTCATCTCTTTCTAATCAACTTCTTTTCATGGTTCAAGGTGGACATAGTCACTTGTTTGCATCGCTGAGTAGGACCCAACTCATAGTTGTTTTCCCCCATTTGTTTATTTGTTGGTCTTATTTTTGGAGGACTCGAGCACCCCACTGCCTTGGTCCCCCTTAAATAGGACCCAATTCAAATTTGGGCAAGCTCTCCCCCTCCTTGATGGATTTTGGTCCCCATGCCTCAATATGACCATTGGAGGTCGGCCTAATTGGTAATTTACCTAGGGAACCCTATATAAGTACATCCTATCAATCCATTTTAGATCCAAGACTCCATCCATAGCATTTGTGCATTCATCATCAAGCATTCTCAAGCATCCAAGGCAACATTTCATCCCACCATATCCTTCAAGCATCATGGAGCAAAGTCATATCAATCGGCATGCAAGAATGTGTGTTTGATTAGGTCATCCATGTCCATGTGTTTTTTCATGTTATTGCATTCAACATTCGTGATCACATCTAAAGAGAATTGCATCATCAATCTTCTATCAATCATTGCAGATTTGAGGTATATCTTACAACATTTACTTCAGTATTTATATTTCATACTTCAATTTAATTCAAGGTTAATTCCTAAATCAGGGTTTGGACAAAGGAAAACCCATATCCACAACCATTTTCCTTTCTTTTTGTGTGAAAGGAGTTGATTCAGGAGTTGTGGTTAAAGATTCCAATAGAGTTGATGACAACGAACAAGTTTAGATTTAGGAGTAAAAAGTGAAGGACGAGGACAAACCAACCACCATGGTTCTGAGAATTTTTCTCAAATTTCTGACAGTGGATCTTGTGCATCTCCCTGATCTGAAAAAATATCCCATTTGTGTATCCAAGAGCTACAGGACCAAGGCAACCTACCACCATGGTCTTGACAATTCAGCCTAAATTTTCACCAATAGGTTCAGATCCTCTTCTTCTACTTAGATTCTTTCCTATTGCTTTGTCTGATGTCTATAACTCTTTGTTTCTTTTTATTTGCTTCATTGATCCATTGTTTCACCATAAACCTTAGAATTCACATCCAAATTTCAACTCAAAAAGAGGAGACATTCTATAGGTAAATTTGATTGACATCTCAACCCTTTTCCTAATTGAATTGTGGCTAATTCTATTGAATTTCCTCCCCCTTTTAATGTATGGTTTATTTTATGAGATTACTGGTTTTATTATCTTAATTAGTAAAACCCTAATTTTCAAATCTCACCATTACATTTTGGTGAACCCGGTGTATCTTATACTTCCATCTTTTCATTTTCAGATATGATTTAGAGTGTTTCATAATGGAACTCATTAAATCTAATTGGTTTTCTATTTCACATGTGTTTACATTGTTTTTTAGTTACATTTATCAAACTCATGTGTTGGATAATGGTTTCTTTTACTTTACATTACTTCTTTTTGTTGGTAGTACTCTTGCATATGGCATTATTAGAATTTCAAAGATATTTCCTAATTGCAAATCATCTCTTTCAACTTTTATTCATGTTGTATGTTGTTTTATGATGATATTTTTAAGGAAATTTCATATGTAGATCACATAAAAGCTTTTGTAGACAATGATAATCCTAGTGATGGCATTGAAAAGGCTAATACTTGTACCTCTCCTAGGGTATATCATGAAAATGAGGAAAGATTCAATACTCCTATCAATGATCTCTCTAAAGGAGAGAAATCATTGAAGAAAAAGATGACACCATCTTATTCTTATATATATACTCTACTGGAAAGGGGACAAGATAAAAATTTTGTTGTACCAATCTCTCTATCTATCCTCCTCATTCTTCTAGAGCTTATCTTAATCACCAACATATTTGTAGACAAGATGATTTTATGCATTTTATTCATGGTATATCTCCTCACATAACATTAAGAAAAAATGAAGCCTTAGATGATAAGACCCTTCTTCCCAAACAACTAAATATTGATAACAGGGCAACAACAATGCAAGAAAATTGAGAGGGGGGGTGAATTAGTTTTCTCTAAACTCAACCAAATTAACCTTAACTTTAGATCTAATCATGAACATCAATAACATAATAATCACCACATCAACAACACACATAACACAAGGATTTTTGACATGGAAAACCTGATCAAGGGAAAAACCATGGTGGGAACCTACCCACAATAAAATGATACTCTGTAGTAGTATGTGTAAATATTATAATGGGGAATGCAAATGCATTCAGGCACACTTCCTAGAGATCACTTCTCAAAAACAAGAAGGACTACAACCCAGATGAAGTCTCACTGACTTACAAAGCTCGGACAGCAATTTGGATTACATGAACTAAAAGAATAGCATCTCTAAATGCCTGATTACAGTTTTGGTTAAGCATATTGTCTAGACAACAACACTTCTCTGCTCTTCTCCACTACCAAAAAATAAATTCTCTTGTTCTCACATATAATAACCTTAGACAATCACAGACACTCAACTTAAATGACTACAACACTTATACAATTCATCAACCTTAACATTAAGGTCGGCTCAACACATAAGACCTAATTACAAAATCACATCATACGATACATAAATCCATAACTAGACCAATAAAATGTTAGCAAGGACATAGCATAGACCCAAATCAAATCCTCGAACATGCAGCACCATTAAATAATTCACCAAGATCATCTGCAACACACTACACCATCGAATATATCACATAACATGAAGAATACCACCAAACCAGTAAAATATACAACACAAACCGCAATCAATGTGGACCACCAAAATGCATAGCACATGATCAAATAACATCAATAAGCGATGTGAATTCCACCCCAATCGCTGCAACAACTTGGATAACAAGAATCGTCATTATTCCATCACTAAATCTCAATAACACCAACTGACAAATTGAAAGATATGCTTGTGAAGTTCCAAATCATGAACCATCTGATATGAGGACACACATGAACATCCCAAACATTCTCCAAAATCCACAACTCAAGATATAATCATTTCAGATAAATATGGATGAATTACCACAACTCTGCAACATAAAACAATGAAAAACCAGTCCACATACCAGACCTCATTATGTGATTAGATCACCATATTGAATCCTAAAACTAATAGTGAATCAACTAGAGATAAGTATCTCAAAACCCATTAAACCACATCAACACATCTGCAATAGATCACCAAAACAACTCATTGCAACATACCAATTCTTTGCAACATGAATATGTTCACATCAATGACAACAACACATTCCAACAACTCTAATATCCAACAATCTCCCCCTTTGGCATTCATGGAAACATATAAATGTAAAAAACAATAAATGTAAATAAAGAAATCAACAACCAACAATCTCCCCATAACTCACAAGGATCAACTCCCCCTTTGACAAACAACTCTAAATATTTCAGGGTTTTTCACATGCTTCTCTCCCCCTTTGACAACAATGCCAAAGACACATACAAATCATTATTCTCTCATGCATCTCTCCCCCTACAGGAAGACAATCTATCCCCCTAAGAAAAAACTCACAAATATGAACAACTAAATCACACACTGACTACTCCCCCAGAGTAACATCACCAACTCATCAATCCAGATAATATGATAAGACTATGAAGTCCACCGGATCGATGTAGCTCAATGCATCTAGTTTATAGTGGGAGGGGCAATCACCCCTATATTCTCTCTTAGCTATACATTTTTTTTTAGGCAAAGGCTTAGTGAAGATATATGCAATTTGTTCCTTTGTAGATGCATACTCCAATCTGACTTCCTTATCACTAACCTTCTCTCTCAGATAATGAAACTTAATTTATATAGGCTTTGTCTTATAATGTAACACTGTATTCTTAGAAATAATTGTAAACTAGAATTATCACAATATATAATAGTAGGCTCATCATAAACAACTATAATATCCTTCAACATCTGCTTCATCCAAATAACTTGAGTACAGTTGCTAGCAACAACAATGTATTCAGCTTTTGTGGTAGATAGAGAAATAACATCTTGTTTCTTACTTGTCCAAGCAACCAACTTGTTTCCTGAAAAGAATGCTCCACTGGTAGTGCTCTTTCGTTCATCAACATCACCTACCCAATCAACATCACTATAATAATTTAAAGTGAAATCATCATCCTTCGGATACCACAGACCATAATCAACTATTCCCTTCAAATATCTGAATATCCTCTTCACAGCAATAACATGAATTTCCTTAGGATCATCCTGAAATATTGCAACAAGACCTACAACATTCATAATGTCAAGTCTAGTCTGAGTCAAATATAGTAGTCCACCAATCATAGATCTATACAGGGTCTAGTTAGCCTTTAGAGATTCATCATCTTTTGTCATCTTACAACCAGTCACCATAGGATTTCCAATAGGTTTGGAATCATCTAACCCAAATTTCTTCATCAATTCCTTCACATACTTAGATTGAGATATGAAAATGCCTTTTTCAATCTGTGTAATTTGTAATCCCAAAAATAATTTCATCTCACCTATCATAGAAATATCAAATTCTTTTGCATATCATTAGCAAATTTCTTACTCAAATTGTCATCTTCTCCAAAAATAATGTCATCAACAAAGACTTCAACAATCAAAATATTATCATTATCAATCTTGAAGTACAAATTACTATCAACATTACCTTTACAGAATCCCAACTTCTTCAAATACTTTTCCAATCTGGCATACCAGGCTCTAGGGGCTTGTTTAAGTCCATATGATGCTTTCTTAAATTTGCTTACCATGTCTTCTTCATCTGTCAATGAAAATCCATCTGGTTGCTCAATGTAAATTTCCTCTTCCATTTCACCATTCAAAAAGGCTAACTTCACATCCATTTGATATATCTTGAATTTCTTATGAGCAACATATGCAAGAAATAGTCTAACAACATCAATTCTAGCTACCAAAGCAAAAGTCTCCTCAAAATCAATACCTTCCATTTGTAAATATCCCTTACATACCAGTCTTTCTTTGTTTCTAACAACTTGTCCATATTCATTCAACTTATTCTGAAACACCCATTTAGTACCAATTACATTCTTGTCCTTAGGTCTCTGAACAAGTTCCCATGTTTTATTCTTCTCAATATGATCTAACTCTTCTTCCATAGCTTTTACCCAATTTTTATCTTTATAGGCTTCAATAACATCTTTAGACTCAATTTTAGAAATCAAACATGTCTCTTCAGCAACAATCCTTCTTCTAGTCATCACACCTTTATTTTTATCACCAATAATCTGATTCTCTAAATTATTTAATCTTACATACCTTGTGGTCTTCTGATTATTCTGATTTTCAGCTTCATGAACTTCTTTACCGACAACATCTTGAATTACTATCTCTTCCGGATCACTCTACTTCATACATGGAGTCTGCACTTTCTTTGAAGTAACATCCTAATCATCAGACTCATATCTGCATGCTCTAATTTTCTTCTCATGATTCTCATCAACCTTCATATTTGCACTTCCCACTATCTTTCACAGTCTCTTATTGTAACATCGGTAGGCTTTCCTCTTAGTAGAATAACCCAAAAAGATTCTTTCATCACATCTTGCATCAAATTTTCCTATATCCTCATCTCTTTTGATATAAAATTTGCTTCCAAAGATCCTAAAATATCTAACTATAGGAACATGACCAAACCATAGTTCATAAGGAGTCTTACTAGAATTTCCTTTTATATGCACCTGGTTGAATGTGTATACAACAATGCTAACAACTTCTCTCCAATAGATATGTGGAACATTTCCTTCAATCAACATAGTTCTATCAGCATCCAAAACTATTATGGTCTTCCTTTCAACAGCTCCATTCTGCGGAGGGGTTCTCGAAGTAGATAATTGTCTTCCGATTCCATGCTCTTCACAAAAAGAGTTAAACTCATCGGAGGTGAATTATCCTCCTCTATCAAACCTGAAGCAGTCACCGGTTAGGAGGGACCTCAAAGAGATCAATTTGGACTAGTCAGCAAGAGTAAACACAATGAAAACACAAGGACATGATGGAGGAAATGCATAACAGATTGAATTATAACATGAAAATTGATTACAACCAACCGGTAACAACCGAGTTATAGAAACTGGCCCACAGGTCTGCTAAAACATGCTCAAAATATAGAATAGGTCACAATCAAGACCTCAAATATTAAGATATATCTTCTATGCTCAGTCTAACTTCTTGATTCCATTCTAATGCTCTATTATAATGATTTATATGATCCAAGGGGATCTAGTCGGCCCAAAAAGGGATCAAAACCCAAAGAACAAGACCTAACGTGCAAAACCAACAAGGTCGGCCTCCGCCAAAGAAATTCCTCCAAAAATTCAAAGGATGAAGTGTAGATCATGAGAAAAGGTCAGCCACACACCAAGGAATAACAAAATCAATGCTCAGAGCTCTGCAAGATATGGAAGGGGATCCGGTAGATCACCACTGCAAATAGGTCTAGGTAACTGGTAATAGGAAACTGTCTCGGAAACCAGTAGTGATAACTTGCCGAAAAATTATCCAAATGCTCCACGGTTTGGGAATAAGGAAGATGATCAAGTCTTCAAGTAAAATGAAACTCCACAATTTTTGGTGAGCCAAATCTGAGACACATAGAAAGAAATGTTGAAACTACAAATAGAAAGAAAAACATAAAGGAAATATTTTTGGTTGATGCAAGATTTCTGTCAACCAAGGATGATCCTACATCAGACATCTCGGGTTGTTGAAAAAGTGAGTCTCTCACTTGTTGGGGTCAGAGGAAAACCAAGGTGTTCTACCTCTTCTTGAGAAATCCAAGATGAATCTTCAACTGGTATGTCCTTCCACTTCACAAGATACTCCTTATATTGACATCTCTGAGTACCATGCCCAATCCTACTATCCAAAATGTCTTCGATCTAACCTGGTTCCTTCTGGGGAAACTATTTCTCCAAGTTTTCAATACTATCCTCACTAAATTCTGGTTCATAATACTGATGAAGATTTGCAATGTTAAGCACAGGTGAAATACTAAGACTATCTGGTAACTCCACTTCATATGCATTCCCAGAACTGAACTTTCTCAAAATCCTGCAAGGTCCAAACTTTCTCATCTGCAACTTGTTATAAGTTCCAACCAGGAATCTTTCTTTTCTCAGATACACCATCACTTCATCACCAACTTCAAATTCCTTATGTCTCCTCTTCTCATCTGCCTTCTCCTTATACTTTCTATTCATGTCCACCAAATGTTTCTTAACTTGAATATGTAAGTCCATCATGTGATCTGCAAATTGTTCTCCTTCTGAACTTCCTCGGTCTTCACTACTAATAACTCTTAATTCTAATATACCTCTAGGATGTACTCTGGTAATAATCTCAAAAGGTGTTCTTCTGGTACTCTTGTTTACTAAATAATTATAGGCAAACTCTTCTTGTGCAAGAATCAAATCCCAACTTCCGGTTTTATCTCCAACTAACAATCTCAACAAATTTTCCAAGCTCCGGTTAACTATTTATGTCTGTCCATTAGTATGTGGGTGAAAAGTAGAACTGAACTTCAAATTTGTTTTCATCTTCTTCCAAAGTGTTATCCAAAAATAGCCAACAAGCTTAGTATTTCTGTCTAAAACTATGCTCTTAGGTAATCCATGCAATCTCACTACTTCCTTGAAAAATAGGTCTACTACATGTAATGCATCTGATGTCTTCTTACAAGGTATGAAATGAGCCATCTTTGAGAATCTATCCACTACCACAAATATAGAATCATTCCCTCTCGGTGTTTTAGGCAATCCAAGTATGAAATCCATGATTATATCCTCCCAAGGTCTTACCGGTATTGTCAAAGGTTTATACAATCCCACATTTTGACTACTACCCTTTGCAACTTAACAAACTCTACAACTTTGTGCATATTTCCTAACATCCTTATGAATCTGGGGCTAAAAGTAATGCTCACTCACCAATGCTACTATTTTTTCAATACCAAAATGTCTGGATAATCCTCCAATGTGTTTCTCCTTTATTATATTCTCCCTCATAGAACTCTTAGGTATGCACAACTGAACTCCTTTGAATAATATCCCATATTAAATAAAGTAATCCAACCACTTTCTTCTATCTACCGTAACCGGTTCTCTACATGCTCTACAAGGTTATGAAAAAATTGGGTCATCATCATACAAGGTCTTCAATTCCTCAAATCCTAATGCTCTCACTCTCATCTCTATCAACAAATTCCTTCTCCTACTTAGTGCATCAGCAACTTTGTTAGATTTCCCACTTCTATGCTTCAACACAAAGGTGTAACTCTGCAAAAATTATACTTGTCTCATATGTCTCTAATTCAACTTACTCTGACTGTTCAAATATTGCAAAGCTTGATGATCTGAATACAACAAAAACTCCTTAGGCAATAGGTAATGTCTCCACTTCTTCAAGGCTTGAACTATGGCATAAAACTCCTTCTCATACACTGAATATCTCCTTTGGGCATCATTCAATTTCTCACTGAAATAAGCTATTGCTCTCCCTTCCTGACTCAAGACTTCTCCTATTGCTATTCCACTTGCATCACAATCCACTTGAAATACTTTATTGAAATCTGGTAAATCTAACATCGGCTACTCAGTCACTTTCTATTTGAACAGCTCAAAACTTTTGTTTGCTCTGGTCTCAATCATAGGGTTACAAACTGAACTGAAATTTTCAATGAGCTTCCAGTAGAAACTAGCCAATACATGAAATGATCTTACATCTCGAATTCTTTCCAGTGTAGGCCACTCAATAATTGCTTTTACTTTCTCAAGGTCCATTTTCAAACCATCCTCAAATATCACAAATCCCAAATAGTCTAACTCACCTTTCATGAAAGTACACTTCTTGAGATTTTTTAGCAACTTTTCTTCTCTCAACCTCTACAAAACTTGTCTCCAATGCAACTAATGCTCTTGTTTTGTCTTACTGAAAATCATAATGTCATCCAAATATACAATAACAAACTTACCCAAGAATGCTTTGATACCACTTGAAGTAGACAACGGTTAGGAGGGACCTCAAAGAGATCAATCTGGACTGGTCAGCAAGAGTAAACACAATGGAAACACAAGGACATGATGGAGGCAATGCAGAATAAAATGAATTATAACATGAAAACTGATTACAGCCAGCTTGTAACAACTAGGTTACAAAAATCGCCTCACAGGCCTGCTAAAACATGCTCAAAATACAGAACATGTCACAACCGAGACCTCAAATATTAAGATATATCTTCTATGCTTAGTATAACTTCTTGATTCCATTCTAATTCTCTATTACAATGATTTATAAGATCCAAGGGGATCTAGTCAGCCCAAAAAGGGATCAAAACCTGAAGAACAAGACCTAACGTGCAAAACCAAGAAGGTCGGCCTCCGCCAAAGAAATTCCTTCCAAAAATCCAAAGGATGAAGTGTAGATCATGGGAAAAGGTCGGCCACACACCAAGGAACAATGGAATCAATGCTCAGGGCTCCACAAGCTACGAAAGGGGATCTGGTAGATCACCACCACAAATAGCTCTAGGCAACTGGTAACAGGAAATTGTCAACTGGTAACAGGAAACTATCTTGGAAACTGGTAGTGATAACTTGCTGGAAAATGATCGAAATGCTCCACAGTTTGGGAATAAGGAAGATGATCAAGTCTTCAAGTAAAATCCAACTCCACAGGTTCTGATAAGACAAATTCGAGACACATAGAAATAAATGTTGAAACTGCAAATAGAAAGGAAATATTTTTTGTTGATGCAAGATTGCTATGAACTGAGGATGCTCTTGCATCAAAACCTCATACACTTCAGCTTCAATCTAGTCTTTGTCTCCACTCTAGCTTTAAATATTTTGAATTTCTCCAATGCTTCATATTTCTCCCTTACAAAAGTGACCCATATCATCCTAGAATAGTCATCAATAAGCAACATAAAGTATTTGTCTCCCTGCAAGCTTCTCACTCTAGACGGTCCATATAAATCAATATGCACAAGATCTAATGATCCATTAGACGTATACAGTTTTCTCTTGAATGAAATTCATGTTTGCTTTCTTAATTGACATTCTTTACATACCAAATTAGTAGGCTTCACTATCTTAGGCAGATCTCTAACAACTTGAGTATAACTTATCTTAATCATAAAGTCAAAGTTAACATGACACACCCTTCTATGCCACAACCAACTCTCATCAATCTAAGCAATCAAACAACTTTTCTCACCAACATTCAAATGAAAGATATTACCTTTAGTTTTAGTGCCTAATGCAATCTCTATACCAAAGCTATTCAAGATCTTACATTTCCCATTCTTGAATTGTAAATCATGTCCCTTTTCATCCATCTGACCAACACTCAAAATATTATGCCTCAAACCTTTAATACATAAAACATCATCAGTATTGTGCTTACCATCAAGACAAATAGAACCTCTACCATAGATTACATAAGCTTTGTTGTCTCCAAATCTCACTACACCTCCATCATACTTCTCCATATTCATAAATTTACCTTATCACCTATCATATGATGTTAAAAACCATTGTCAATCACCCATTCATCTTTCTCATCAATTTTAGTATCCAAATATTTCTCTTCAATAATACAACTTGTAGAATCAACAAATATCGAATCATCTTCCTTGATAGAAATGAACATAAATTCAACTTCCGAATTCCCTTTCTCGGACTCTTCATCACTTACACATTCATCAATAGCATAATACCATTTATTTTGATATGTATACTTCTGGTTATACTTGTAAGGCTTATCATACTTTGACAATCTCTCAACTCTTTCAGGACACCTAGAAGAAAAATGACCAATCTTATTGCATGAAAAATATTTCAAAGGCAAATTCCCTGCATACTTACTGGCTCCCTTAGGCAATCTTCTAGCAATGTGTGCTTCAATCTCTTCCAATTCTCTTTCTCGTTCTTCCATCTCTCTCATTTCTCTTTCATATCTGGACACCCTAGTTAAACTTTAACATGGATCATACTTCTGCTTCCTGGATACAATAGCTTTAATGCAGTCTCAGTTTTACCATGTGATTATCCAAGTTCACTTAATTTAAAAGTAGCAAGCTTACCAACCGGAATATCTCTTATCATTGTTATCACAATCTGGATCTAATCAATAGAAACAACTTTATATTTATAAGCTAGAGGCAAGGATCTCAACACTTTAGCCATAATTTCATCTTCCTCAAGGACTCCACCGACACATCTGATGTTCAACACAAGATCATTCACTTTAGCCATAAAGGATGAAATATTCTCATCTTCTTCCATCTTCAGCATATCATATTTTCCTTTCAAGATCTGCAATTTAGCGGCTTTCACATGTTTATCTCCTTCATACAAGATTTCTAGCTTCTCCTAAATCTCATATGCAGTCTGCAATCCCATCACATTAGTCATATCTGCATCACTTAGAGAACTCAACAATGCTTCCTTAACTCTTATTTTATGTTCAACATCCTTGATCTTAGCTGTAGTAACAAGACCATTCGCAGGGCCAATCTATGCATTCTTTGCAATCTTCCAATAATCTTCTCTAAGATAGTTCAAGTGCACTTCCATCTGGTTCTTCCATATAGAGTAATAAGTTCCATCAAATCTTGGACTCTCCTTCTTGAAAATAACAACAACCATCTCAGATATCCCCAAGCTATCAAGCTCCTTCCAGACGATCTAGCTCTAATACCAATTGTTGATAGCAGGGTAACAACAATTTAGGAAAACTGAGAGGGGGGGGTAAATCAGTTTTCACCAAACTCAACCAAATTAACCTTAACTTTAGATCTGATCATGAACATCAATAACAAAAATAATCACCACATCAACAACACACATAACACAAGGATTTTTGACATGAAAAACTTGAATAAGGGAAAAACCACGGTGAGAACCTACCCACAATAAGATGATACTCTGCAGTAGTATGTGTAAATATTACAATGGGGAATGCACATGCATTCAAGCACACTTCCTAGAGCTCACTGCTCAAAAACAACAAGGGCTACAACCCAGATGAAGGCTCACTACCTTACAAAGATCAGAAAATAATCTATATTACATGAACTAAAAGAATAACATCTCCAAATGCTTGATTACAGTTCTGGTTAAGCACACTGTCTACACAACAACACTTCTCTACTCTTCTCCACTACCAAAAGATAAATTCACTTGTTTGCACATTATAACAACCTTAGACAATCACAGACACTGAACTTAAATGACTACAACACTTATTTATACAATGCATCAACCTTAACCTTAAGGTCGGCTCAACACATAAGACCTAATCTTAAAATTACATCATACGATATATAAATCCATAATCGGACCAATACAATGTACTCAAGGACATAGCATGGACCCAAATCAGATCCTCAAACATACAGCACCACCAAAAAATTTGCCAAGATCATCTGCAACACGCTACACGACCGCATATATTGTATAACACGAAGAATACCACCGGAACAATAAAATCTTCAATAACATGGACCACCAAAACACATAGCACATGATCAGAGAAAATCAACAAGCAATGTGAATTCCATCGCAATCACCACAACAACTTAGATAACAAGAATCATTATTATTCCATCACCAAAGCTCAAGAACACTAACTGAAAAACTAAAAGATATGCTTGCAAATTTCCAAATCATGAACCATCTGATCTAAGGATACACATGAATGTCCCAAACATTCTCCAAAATACGCAACTCAATATATAATCATTCCAAAGCAATATGGATCAATTATCATAACTCTGCAATACAGAATACTGAAAAACTAGTCCACATACCAAAAATCATAACTTGATCAGATCACCACATAGCATCATGAAACTCATACTGAATCAACTAGAGATAATTATCTCAAAACCCATTAAACTGAATTAGCACATCTACAATAGATCACCAAAATAACTCACTGCAACATACCAATTATCTACAACACAAGAATATGTTGACATCAATGAGAACAACACATTCCAACAACTCTAATATCCAACACTAAATAGGACATAAATAATGATGATAGAAAGGAGAATATCCCTACAAGGGATATTCCTTCTGTAAGGAAACTTGCAGCCAAATTTATGACAATTTCCACATAATCCAATTGATATTTCAATAAAATAATCACATAGAATCAACATGCAAAGAATAGACAACATACCCATCAAAGATGACACAAGATATATCTTGAGAAAACCCTCATGAGGGAGAAACCCATCCTCCAAAAGCATCCATCACCATGTATTATTCAACAATGCAACATTACAATACAACTGTGAAAGCTTCAAAAATCCCAGCCATCAACAAGCAGTCCATGTGAACAAGCATGTAACCACACATCCCATGCCATGCTTCCAACCTCCACAAATGCTAAACCTAGCTAATTGACTTTTTACCCAAACAAATACCCTTATGGTTGCTTTTATAAGCACAAGCTCCCACAAAACCACCAAGTGGTATTACATCAAAACCATGTGATACAAAACCATATGCAAATACCATGGGCTACCTACCCCCTCGACCCCACATCTAATATTGGGTGGTGTTGTGACCTAATTCACACATCACCCCATCACAGATGGGGACCCCCTATTTTCCTTTTTTAGGTTTTGTCCTAGCTTTGCATTTTCATAAACCTTCATTTTGAAAGAGTTAACAGTTAGAGTTTTTAGGTCATTCCAAGCCAAATTGAGAATTTATGCTCAGAATTGAATTTGAGTGTTGTCAAAGTGTTCAAAAGGTCCGAAGGATGAAAATCACAATTGCTTTGTCATTTCTGACAACCTGCTATTTTTAGAAATTTTTGCTTTTTCTGTTTTTTTTTGCTTTTTTGAAAGTGACATCTAGATTTTCTTCTTTGAACTATTTTATTACTACCCATTTTGTCGGAATTTGAAAATCTTGCCTCTAGGTATAAAAAACAGGGCTTCAAAAATTTTGTTTTTTTCTAAGATTAGGGTTTTGTTCTTTAGGTCATTTTGATCATCCCCATGTCTTCAAGTTTGAAAATTTTTTCTTCTAAGTGTAAAAAGCAAGGGTTTGAAATTTTTTTCTTTTTTCGAGATTAGGGTTTTGATCCTCATGCCAAATTATTCCTACCCATGTTCTAAAATTTTTATAATTATGTCTTTAAGGGTAAAAAGCAGAATGTAAACCCTAATTAGGGTTTTGTTCCAAAATATCAGCTATAATATTAGTACCCATGTTCTCAGATTTCATAAATGATGTCTCCAAGTGCAAAAAGCCAAAATCGAAATCCAGATTAGGGTTTCTATCCAGATGAACCAGCAAGGTATGAACATGGCATGAACATTGTTGACCAAGTCAAAAGAAGGCAAGTGAAATGACACATTAAAATTTTTGCCTAAGTTGGAGAAGTAAAAATGGTAATGTTCAGACAAGTTCAACAAGGCTCAAGGGTAGAATGGCAGATGATCAGTTAAAATTGTCTAAGGATGTCAAATGTGGAATAAGTTTGAGCAGGATCAATTAAAAATTTGTCCAAGAAAAATTATCCAACAAGTGTTAAACTCTTGCCAAGAGTTAACTAACCCATAGCAAGAGTTATTAACTCCAGCCTAAGGTTAAGCTTATTCATGCACCAAAACTGTCTGACAATTTTCAAAGTACACATCATGTTCAAGCTCAAATAGTTCGACAGATAGTAAACTCCTACCAAGGGTTAACTAACTCATGGCAAAATTTAACAAACCCCTGCTCAAGGTTAAGCAAACAAGAAACCAAGGCGTAAAAATGGTTCAGTATATGCAATTATGTCCAACACTTTCAAAATCTGCCTTAAAATTATGACATGAAATAAAGATGGAAAAGATTCATCCAAGACACAAACAAACATGTCAAGGAATTTTGAAAGTCCATCACACTTTCAAAATACGCCTAGGCAAGAAAAAAAGATGACACAAGGAAGATGTGCAAAGTTCTCCAAATCTTGAAGAAGAATGTAGGGTCTATTAGCACATATTTTTGCAAAATATTATGTGCCATTTGTTTGATGCTTTATATGTATATTTTCATCATAAGAGCATTTATTGTTGGATTGCATGTGCAGGAGATATGTTGCATCATCAAAAAGATCCTACTGAAACCTGTTTTCAAATTGGACAAGTACCGTTGGGCCATGTTAAGGGTTGGCATTGAATAGGGACTACATGAGGAAATTTCATCATGACAGTATTGGGATCCTTATAAGGACATTCTTTGGGCCTATGTGATAGACTCTATCACTTATTATCACATGTGAAGTTTCCATGGAGGATTGGAAGTATAAACAATATATGAAGAGGAGCTTAATTAGCATAATTATCAAATTTGAGCTATCAGCGTAAGTTACCCTGACAAGACTGACTAGCTGAAACAATGAAAGAACCTATCGACGTGACTCAGACCGACCACTCTGAAGGAGAACCAAAAGGAAGTTCAAAAGGAGGGTTTCATCAGCCTAACATTCACTATCGGGGGCATGAGAAATTTTTTGTGCCGATAGCTGATGAGGCTATCGGTATAACCTACACCGATGAAGGAGAATACGAAGTAGACGGCAACAATGTCATCGGGTCATCAAAAAGTGTCCTTGTACGCTACCCCAATACCCGATGGGCTAGGTGGCAAAGGTGGTGTTATCGGCATGTCTTACTCTGATAAGGCGATACCAAAATGAGGAAAATACTAAGTCATTGGGGTAGCTTAAACCATCGATGAGAGGGATTTTAGGTTATGCTGATACCCGAGGAGGAAGACAAGTCAGGAATGGAGAAGGAGACTTGATCGGGATGAGTTACATCAATCGAAGACCAAGTCATTGGGATATCATCACCTCATCGGGAGGAGACATCTTTCGTTACACTAATACCTGATGAGAAAGCAGAGATAGGTGTGAACAAGGAGATCTCATCAGGGAAACATATGCCGATAGACCAGAGGAGTAAAAGGGTTTACAAGTGCGAAGGTGATGACATCGAGTCATCGGAGAAACATAAAATGAGTTGTTCTGATACCCAATAAGGTGACCCGATATAACAAATGAGATGCAGACTTCGAAGGAGGACTCATCAAGATAATTTAAACCATGGAGGAGCATGTTTGGCATTATAACAATACCCGATGCGAAGAATGCCATGGAGGGATGGACGGAGGGTATATCGGAATGACATACACCAATGAGATATAAAGGTAAAGGTAAAGCCTAGCTAGGAGGCGAAGCCATCGGGGAAGCTATAACCATAGGAATAAGAGAAAATGAGCTACACTGATGTCCGATGGAGTGATCGGGGAGACCTATGTCAATCAAAAGGATGGGTGGTGCCAAATGATTGAATCATCGGGAGGAGTTATGATGACTAGTCACTGCAAACTCTGATCTTAACGAATCCACCCGCCATTATTAATAAAGGCAATGGATAGGAGTGTGCTTGCACAAGGAAAATCACAACACCTTTTCAATTGAGTAAATGCCCCTGATGTATTAAATCTATATATAGAAGTTGGTATAAGGAATTTGCATAGCAGATTGAAGTGAACAGAGAGATTGAAGTGGAACTAAACTACAAAAAATTGAATTTCAGAAAGCTTGAAGGATTCAAATATGGAGGGTTCTAGTTCCAAGGGAAAGAGGAAGGTCACTGAGGTTTTGGAGACTGCTTCAAACAAGTCCAAAGGTGGAGAAGGTGCACAAAAATGGAAGTTAAACCAATATATGATTGACCAAATGAGCTCACTAGGAGCCAAATCTCGAAGATCTAAGGCTAATTTGCCTATCCATGACTAGTTAGAAGATGATTTCAAGGAAATTGGTGATGTCTAGACTAGGGTTAGAGGTCACGAGTTGTTCTTGTATCATTATTCATGAAGAAGCAAGTTGACCCCAATTTCAAACCCACAGACAGCTAGATTGGCTAAACTTGTGGTCCCTAATGTCTTTGTTGTTGGCAAATGCACACTCCAATGAGAAATTGTAGGTGATTGAAGGTTTTGTCATTGATGGAAACCTTGCAATCATATGACACTGGCAAGACAAAGATACCAGCACCGACACTGGCATCGACAGACTCTACATCGGCATACAGAACACCGGCAGTGAAAGAAAGGATACCGACACCTTGGCCGACTTCAATTTTGTTTAAAATGTGTTTTGTAATTAATTGTAAAATCATTGTAAGCTGACATGGTGAGTTGTAATATGACTCATATATGTATGAGTTCATTTTGTAATAGGAAATGAGTGAAGAAGAAAAGAGAATAGAAGACCTAATATATGAATTACTGGTTAAGGGTTTATGGTGTAGCAGAGCTTAAACCGGTACTGAATCTGGCATAGTAGATGTTGATCTAAAGCAGTACAAGACATTGGATTAGTATAATCCATTTTTGTAAGTCAGTGAGACTTCTTTTGTAATTGAGTAGTGAGCTCTAGGCACTTGGCCTTCCTACATGTGCAAGCCCCTATTGTAAGAGTAATATTCCCTTATTGGCCAATAAGCGAATATTGTGGGTCACAAATCCCACTGAGGTTTTTCCCACACTAGATTTCCTTGTTAAAATACTGTGTTATGGTGTTCTTCTCATGTTGTTGTTATTGTTCTTATTTACTGCATTATTTCCGGTTTACCGGTACTCAGTTTTAATATGCTTTTCATGTTTTAAATCAAGTAATTTGATCTACCGGTTAGATACTGATTCACCCCCCCTCTCAGTATCTTTGGGAATCCTAATATTTATAAATATTCAATTGATGAAAATATTAGCTAGGGCTTATAATGCCATGAAAAGATGTATTTAGTTGCCAAATGGTGATGCATTCATCCACTTTTCAGTGGCCACCATTCATGAGGTTTTTGGGCTTGGTTTTGAATCTGATGTGCCTCTGTCTTTCAATAAACTAGAAGAAGAATATATGAAGATGGACACTATATACAATGGGTGGAATTTGGCCATACATAAGGCTGAGAAAGGAAAGTCGATAGATGAATACGGGCCCCCATTTGATATCAATATTTTTCAGGCAATATCTATAGTATACGTATATGTCATGCGGTCAAGTGGGAGGAGTTGAGGTTCTAGATGTGGCTCGAATAGGACCATTAGTACTTGCTACAGACACACAAATTCATGAGCCAAGACAATTTGATTATGCTACTTACTATGTTGAGAAGATGCATGATGGTTTCTTAAGATTTCATAATAACCCCGACAAATCTTTTAAGTTTTATTCATTGTTAATGCATATTGTCTTGTTTTATGGACAACACAAGGGGTTGTGGCCTGAAGATTTAAAATTAAACATTCATGGTAAAGATGGGTAGGAGCGGCCAGTTCAATTGTGGGTGTCACTATGGGATTCTTAGTTCATGAGATCTCATTATGTCAAATTTGAAGAGTTTTTTGTTCAACCATTATACAGAACTTTTGGGGTTTCTTTTGATGGATCATTTTTCAGAAGAAATTAAAAAAAATTCTTAGACCCAATGAGAATGGGGATACAAGGGTGAATCATAATAGGGGTGATAGGTATGTATGTCAGGACTTCACATATGTTAGGGTTTTTGGATTTGAAGGTGCTCCTTATGTGATACCAAAGCTTGCGCCTGACAGAATTGCTTACCTGGAGATGGTGAGACAAATGAGTGTCTCTAATGCATAGCATTTTGGGGGTTCCCACAAGCAATTTTTTCTACCCGGGACTCTGCATTTTGGTGACTTCACCATTGTATCCACAAAGGTGTATGAAATTAGTGATAGGAGTTTAATAGAAGATTATAATCTTTATGAGGACACAAGTAGAAAAAACTATGACCCGAAGGGCTATATACACCAGAGAAGAAAAGGGCAGAATCTCGGTGACTATTTTCATGAGCATGCTGAAGCCTTGGACATCTTCACAAACAAGGAATCTGAAGAAGCTATGCAAATATTTCAAGATTTGAACTAGAAATTGGAAGAAAAGAGACAAAGACTGCAGGAAATAGAATAAGAAGAAGAAGTTGAAAGTGAATCAGGTGAGAATGAGGTTGTCTCGAGATTCAAAATGCCTGAAAAAGGAGGAGGAACTTGAAGCACAAGACCAAATTTTTGCGAGGATGAATGTCGATGTGGATGTTAGGTTAGAAGAGAATACTTCTTTTGTGTCTAATGATGAATTAATTAAATCAAAGGATTTTAAGTCCTTCTTGTATCATTTCAAAGAAAAGAGGCTAAGAGAAGCAATGCCAGATGTGACCCCAAAAAATGAGGCAAAGATTCTTAGAAAACTGAAGGCTGATATCAATTCAGAGTTCGAAGGCATGACTCCTCAAAGGGGAAGGTATCTTCTTATAGAGGCAAGAATAATTCTTTTCTCAGGCTAGGACCTTAGTGCGTCTTTCATTTTTGATAGCCTATTGCATTTAGATAAAAAGGATTTCAAGTTAGATATTCAAGGCGTGAATGATATTTTTATTGGATCAAGATATGATCTAGATGATGAGGCCATGATTTTATGGGCTCTTTATCCTCCAAATAAGAGGCTGAAGATTATAGATGTGGATAAGGTTTTCGGTCACATGATGAAGTTAAAGGTTGGTGAAATGGATCTCATGGTCACAGCAGATATGGGAATTGACATTTCAAAATTAAATAAAGCACAGATGAAGATGTTGGTAAGAGAAATAGGAAAATACAAATCATTGTATGCGGAAATTTTAAGAAGTAGGGCCCAGCCTGTACCCCAGATAGCAGATGAATCAAAATTGAAAAAGAAGTACGAAGAATTGCACAAAGAAAACAAGAAGTTGAGGGAGAGAATGCAGAACATAAGGATAGACACAGTGAGTGTCTTACTATTTAAAAGATTCAAGAATCTGCAGAAAACACTAGAGGAATTCTAGACTGTTTACCAGAGAAACGTGGATAATACAATATCACACCAGAGTATTTTTGATAGGTTAAACATGTTACTGCAGGATAAGGCACAAAGTGACAAGAAGATCAACAAGGTCAAAAAAATGATTGACACTCATGAGAGATTCACATCAGAGTTGAAAATTGAATATGAGGAGTGTCAGGGGATTGTTAATCATGGATTCCCAAGTGTGGTGGATGATACAAGGGTAATAAAGGATAAAGACCAATGGATTTTCGACTGCAGATCCCTACTCAGTGTAGCCCTTAGCATTGCTCGTGCAGATACTTTGGATATGAATGAAACAGAGGAATAGGTTGAAAATTTTGTTCTAGCAGAAGTAGCAATCATAGACATTATCTTCAACACCTACACCTATAAAGATGAAGGATATCTTTAGCATATCCAGAAGTGTGGTCAAAGGCTGGATGGGAAGAACTAGTCTATGTCATTGTAATGTGTTTTGGTTATAGTAGTTAGGGATTTAGTTAGGTTTTTGTTAATTTTAGTTTGTACTAATGAAAGGGTGTGTCCTTTCATTTGTGCCTTTTTAGTCACATGTATATAGGAGTCATATTGGTATTCAAAGGGGAGAACATACGAAATAATAATATACAAAAAACTACTATCATTCAGATTGTGTGTTGGGACTAGTAATGTTATGTAAAACAGGTCTGTAGAAATGAAAAAGTCATTATGTGCAAGCAAGTATATCATAAAGTACCTGTGAGTCTGAAGCTTTTGTATACCCTTTATTCCAAAAATTAATATACAAGATTTGTTGTTTTTTATCTTTAGATCATTTCATGTTATATGATATTAATGAGTTAAAGTTCTTTGGATAAATCTAAATAAGGTTTGTTGCAGTGTGCCATCACTTGTTATTATGTAGGAAACATAATTGTTTTTGTTGTTCTAGTGACATACATTGAAACCACTACAGTGATAGTCTTACATACTTCTAAGTTTTTCAAACTGACTCCAAAGATTACAAATACCTGTCCATTAAGTAACATGTAAATTGTTAGATAAGGCACTGGTCTATTATTAGTTTTCCGTGAGTAGATTTGGTGTACAGAAGGTCCTCACCAGAGAGACATACTTCTTACTTATACTAATATTGTTCTTCCATAATCACTCAAGGTTCCAACAGAATTATTTTATAAGCTTTTGTTCATTATCAATTATATTCAGGTTTTCAGATCAAAGCAAGTTAAAAGCACATAATAAAGCATAGTTGCAGGAAACGTTTTGTCATTCTTGTAAACAGCTAATTGGGTAAGTTTAAATTCACTATAAAGAAATCTCTCTATGATTTAGATATTGAGGTGTACCCACCTAGGTCTAGTGGATCCTAAAGTGCAGAGGAATTTGGTCTTTGACCATTCCTATTCATTGGCCAAGGCTGATTGAGAAATCAGTAGGAGAATCGGCAAAGCTCTGGGATTTCCAATCTATGGTTTTGGAAACCAACAGGGTCCACTTAGGTGAAGTGGAAGATGACATGCCATTCCAAGGAGTTGAAGATGGCAAGTATGATGACTGGACAATTAAATTCAATTGAAAATATATGTCAAGATCATATTCTAGAAAGAAAATAAACTTCTAGAATAAAGCAATTAAAACTTGCTAAAATATAATGCAAGCTTCAAGGAGAAATTCAAACTTCTAGAAGGAAGAATAAAACATCAAAATTTCCTAAAATTCCTTCCTTGTGTGACAAGCAAGAGGATAAGATAAAGCTTCTAGAAATCTCCAAGAAAATTATAAGACAAGGTTTTATTTCATTTAAGACTTCAGTATTTGTCTAGCAAGGAGAAGTTCGAACTTCTAGAAGAAGGCAAAGGGTTTGAATATCCTAAAGATAGAATAAAATAATAAAGCTTCTAGAAGAAACTCAAGAACCTATAAATACAAGGTTTTAATAGCACTTATCTTTGCCAAATCCAAGAAGCAAGTTCGAATTTATCCAAGGGAGATCAAAGTGAGCAACTTTCAAACATTAAGTTTATCAGATTCATTCCAAAATCTAGACATCGGTTGCACAGAATGAGGTCTTGAAGAAAGTGAAAGATAATGTTGATAAAATAGAAGAACAAATAAAGGTGATTCAAAACAAGATCTTCCTTGTAGTGACAAATATGGCTGGGAAGGATGCCCTTTGAGAAAATGATATGCAGTTGGGGAATTTGGAGGTCAAAGTTCAGAACATCTTCTTTCCTACCACAGGTCCAGTCTTGAAGGACAGTTTGGCTAAGGCATCAAGCCTCATGTCCATTAAATATGCCTTCTACAAATAGGAATTGGATTGGGAAATCACCTTTTCTTTGTGCATCGATGACTTGGAAGGATTAGAATTCAAGGTCAACATATTGCCACATGTCTCCATGGATGAGATTGACTAGATTGTGTCCAGGTTCATTGAATATCAGAAGAAGGGGGTGCAATCCTAAAAGATAGCATCTCATGCCACTTGTCTCCTTTGTAATTGATCATAGATTTTATTTTGGGAAACCCTAATTAGGGTTGTATTGTTTAGATCTTGATCGTTAATCTTAAATTGATCTCGTCCATTTATTTTTCTTTCAAAACTCTATATAAACCCCTCTCATTCTCTCATTTCAATGTTGTTGAGAGTTTTATGATATTGTTGCACAAATCTATTTGAGTAATAAAATATTCATTATTAGTATTGTTTTAAAAAAAAATTATTGCTAAATAGCTGCATGGTTACATACTCTATTCAAAAATTAGATTAGATTTTCTTAAGTAATTTGTTTTCAAGTTGTTAGATGAATGATAGATCTGATAGTATTGATTGGTGAAACCTCCCTCATACTTTTGTTGGATGGATGATTTCCTTTCAATGTGCAAAGTTAGTTTGAGATATTTAAATATGGATGTTTAACTTCTACTTGGAATAATATTGTTCAATTGTTGGCATTCTTCCTAAGTGTGAAAACCTTAAGCATAACCTTAGAAGATTGCACCCACTTTGCATAGTTGTTTGAGTGCGGTGAAACAGAGCACCATTTCCGGTTTCACCTAGTAATTACCATCTCTTTAGTTCGTAGGAATAGCTTAGAAGCGGTATAGAATCCCTAAACCTTCATCCTTTATAACTTTTTTTTAAGTCCTAAATCAAAAAATCAAAAAAATAGAGCATAAATTGTTAAATTTACCTAAGTTCAACATGTGAATTATTTGAATTTGCAAGTAAGTCCCCTTTGAGATTTTCAACACATACATTACCTAAGCAGTTATCCCACTAAAGTCGCTTGTTCGCACATATAGACCTTGGAGTCACCTTGTGGTCTTCTCGCAATCTTGGCACAAGTAGTGATTTTGTTTAGGAGAGGATAGAGTATCCTTATGGTATTTTATTCTAAGTGTTTGGTATATGATAAAACGTACACCAACACAAATTGGCGCTAGAAGGAGGGCATGATCATGACAAATTTCTAAATAGTTGAACGTTAAATTATATCAATTTGTACTTGCAAGGAATTGCCCAAAGTTTTTTAACCCTCCTCCCATGCACCAACATAAATCAGCCCTAGAAGGAGGGCCAGAAATAAAAAAGAAAGTTGTTTACCAGTTGAAATAGTAGGAATTAAGAAGTATGATGTTTCCGCATGAGTTTCCTTTTGACATACCTTTTGAGCAACCAGAACTAGGACTGTACTAGACAAACATCACCGATCAATTACACTCGCTTGCTTGGAAATCAGCAACAAACCACGCTCAATTCAGACAAGCAAGCCATGTTATTGCTGAAGAAGAAGAGAAAGGCTAGAAAATTGAAGCAAGTGTTGAAAAGGATTTGAAAGAACAAATATTTTTGGCCCTTCAACAACAATTCACAGAGATATACGACTATTTTCTTTGAAAACAGCTGCTTAGTCAAAGAAATCATGAAAAATGGAACTTCCAATTGTTCCTCCTCCACCTAGTAGAGATCTCGACCTTGTAGTGCAACCAAACCTGACTCTCAACGATGAGCAAGAAAAAGTAATTACATAATTGTACACTTTAGCATGGGAAACAAAAAGTGTTGATTACCCTCGAATGTGATTTATTCTTGAGGAAGAAGAAGAAATTGTTGATTGTATTGATGCTGAAATAAGAAGAGAACAACGTCAATAACCACCACAAGCTGTTGATCCAACCCCTCAACTTGATCATGCACCACCTCGACAAGATTAAGCAAAGTCACGCTGGATCACACAAGTTCCCCTTCGCCAAGCAAGTTCCAAAGAGTCTTGAGGTCAGCTCCAAATTCATCTAAGAAGTTTGTAGAGTTAGAATCCTCCACCAAAATCAAGCAAATGAAAAGAGCGGTTGTGACAAGTGAAGAAGAAGGTTCATCAAGAGAAGAAATACCTATTGAAGACAATATTTCCAAATTTCTCTATATTTCTAGCTTGTTTCAAACTCCTACTACAAAGGTTTCAATTTCAAGGGATACCCAAGAAGTCCCAGTGCTAGAAATCTCGCTTCTAGAAGTTAACACATCTTTAGTACAAGTCACACCAATTCAAGAAGTATCTCCACCAATATCCCCACCTCCACTTGTTTAGAAAATTAAAGTAGGAGTACATTTGGCAAACATTCCAATGGTGTGGCATCCGACAAATGCATCACCTATGACCTTTACCATTTATCATAACATTCCAAAGAATCTGGAATAGTTTCGTTCCAAATTTCACATTAATGATCCAAGCTGATCTACAGAAGAAATTATTAAAATTTTCAAAGATCTCCTCCATTATAGAGATATCCAAGAAAAGGATGTCTCTTGTAGATTATTCCCTTACACTTTTGATGAAGAAGCCTCTCACTAGTATATTCATCTGCCGATTGAATCTATCTGCAACTGGCAAGAAATGAAAGATGCCTTCTTAGAGAAATTCAGAGCACCAATTTCACTGATGGATTTGTATAGACAATTTGTGGAAGTGAAGAGATAACCAAACAAATCGATCAGCACGTTCAACAATAGATTCCACAAGGCTTACACAAGGTTGCGAGATCCTTACAACCTCGATAATGTTGCAACATTGAAAGTATAGTACGCAGCTTTAGACCGTTTTACCACCATGTTTATAAAATCAAAAGTTGTAGTTCTAGAAAGTTTAAAGGAAGCATATGTTGCAGCGGTTACAATTAGCAATGATTTGGGAGTAGGTAATACCTTATGACTGCTCAAATATTTGGGAATTCTTGTTTCCCAAGATCAAATTTAAGAAATTAATCGAGTGTTGGCTCGTAATACTCCTGTGATGAATCTAGTTTCTCCTCTGAACAATAAATTAGTCCTTCACCCATGAGGACCTATTTCTCAGGCACCACCTCCACAACCACTATATCTTCAAAGTACAACGACCTCCGCTCGAACTCAAGAGGAAAAAGAAGAAATGAAAGAATTAATCGACTAGGTTAAAAAATTATCAACTGAGATCACATATTTAAGGAATCAAAACAATCAAATATAAAACATGCAAATAAATTATCACTCAACTCAAGGGAATTATCAAGGTCAAAGTTCCTCTGGATACCAAATGGATCACCAAAATTTCCAGAGAGACAATCAGAATTATCAAGGAAATAATCAAGGATTCCAAAATAACAATCAAGCATTCTAGAAGAAAACATGGAATGTTGGACCCAACAATGGTATTGTACCATCACCCTTAGATACTCAACCTGTCATTGATAATCGTCCTACAAACAAGGTATTCCTAGTCGAAGCAGCA
Organism: Cryptomeria japonica; assembly: GCF_030272615.1. Lineage (NCBI taxonomy): Eukaryota > Viridiplantae > Streptophyta > Pinopsida > Cupressales > Cupressaceae > Cryptomeria > Cryptomeria japonica. The sequence continues at coordinate 519,228,216 of NC_081407.1, forward strand.
TTATCAAGATGGTGTAGACTACACAATACCGATCAGCATTCTGAATTAAATTGTCATGAGTTCCAAGTAGTAGCGGAAATCTTTAGGAATGAGAAAATAAATATAGAAGACCCACCTGTGACAGGATATGAGTTGGTCCTTGTACCAAGGTACAACCAGGCCCTTGTTTTTTAAAATGTCAAAAAATATGCTCCATATCAGCCTAATTCGAGATTCCCACATGCATCTGTGAATGGTCTAGTGGAGACACCACAATACCAAGCTAGGTCAGGAACTCAAGTCCCACCAAACCAACCAGTTATGATTAATGGTTATAGTTTTCCTCCATTCAATAATAGTGTACTAGTGGAAGGTACTAGAGAAGTTCAAGTATTATAGCACATGTTAGGAAACTTTCTCAAAGTGTACCAAAGGAATGTTCACCAAAGTGATCCGTTAACCACATCCATTCCTCCAAATAATTTTCAGACTCCACTGAATCCAAATGCTAAAAATGTGCCATCTCCTCCAAGAGATTCACCCGAGTATCGTCAGAGAAATGTCCAAGCAAATGGGATGAGACAAGCTATGGCACCACTAGTTAAACAAAGACGGAAAACAACCCATTAGGCTGGGCAGTCACAAGATTAGGCACGAGATCATCCCAGGGAAGAGTTGAAGAGATTAGGTAAATTTGTACTAGAATAATTCAAGAAAATGAAGGTCAGCTTGCCCTTGAATGAGATCATAAAAATTCCAGATATTTAAGAAACACTCTTGAATAGTTTAATCGAAGTTGTCGCTCCAAGGAGCACTTCACAGAATATGTTGAATAAAAATATACATAATGCTCCACTAAATTTTTATCCAGGATACACAATAAATATCGATTAATGCTCTGCAACAACAACCTCCTAATTTTGTAGGAATGGTCCAAACATCGACAAGAAGTTCAAAAGAAGAAGAAATCATACTAGAAGAAGTTCTTGGGGACACGGATATATTTCAAGAAGAAATTTTGACAAATGAGTTACCGCTGGCTTAATAGAAGAAAGGAAAAGGTCAAGATGACAACAATCAATTAAAACATCTAGTGATCCTTTATCAAGGGAAAGATGAGCCTCCTCCATTCTTATTGTCAGTCAAAATATTTGGGAAACTTGTACATAATTGTTTGGTAGATTCTGGTGCTTCTAGCAACGTGATGCCTCTCGTTATGTGCAAAAAACTAGGAGTGATACCTACACAGACCAACAAAAAGGTTAATCAGTTGGACAAAACCAAAGTTCCTGTAATCAGAGAATTGAATAATATTCACATGCAATTAGCAGCAAATCCTAGAGTAAAAATTTGTATCGACATCTCTATCATCGATATCCCAGATGGTTATGGATGTTGGCATGATTGGCATAATTGATGTAGATGAAGAATGGTGATTGAACCGATAAAGGACTGTTTTTAATGACATTATGATGAAGAGATTGAGATTGCATGATCGGATGACTTTGAGCAATTATTTGTGTTGTCATTGATGGAAACTAATGTTTACTATGTTGTATTTTGTCATCTAAGTCTTTTCGGTCTACCAGAAATTCCTTACCGGTATTATAGACAGTGAACTGGGAATTAGGATGTTAACTAGTAAACGAGGAATGTTTTGATTTGATCTAGCGATTGGTGATGATTGAAGTGTTGTTGTTTGGAATGTGAGCTTGTACCATTGTAATATGTATCTGACTGGAACCGCGTCATGTTTTGGTTATCGAAAAACATGTTTATGATTTCTATTGTATTTTTTCTAAGGTTTAAGGACCGGTAAATAATTCTCTTAACCGGTAATGATTTTTGGTTTGGCGGTGATCTACATCAAGTTAAAATGTTGGTGATGATGTGGCACAAATAGTGTGGAGTGTTTGACAAATGTTTTGGCATGTTTGGAGAGCGAATTTCTTGGGAATATGCAAAGTTCTTAGCATAGTGTTCTAAGGGTTTGAATTTGTATCAGATCGAGATGAGATGATCATTCAACAATTGTAATTGATTTTTTATTGATTGTAATGATTCATATGATAATCAATGATGATCCGTAATGATTTGTAAAATATCTATGATGATCTATTTTGTAAGTCTTAGGGTTTTGTGACCAACTAAGTTGAAAAGGTTTTGAGAAAAGTGTGAAGCCGAACCAGAGTATGAGATATGCCAAAGAGTAGCAGATTTGGAGCTTAATTGGTTTTGATCAAGCAAGCAATTAAGTGTTTTACCTAGATAATTCATTTTTGTTCTCTAACAATTGCAGCAGTCAAAATCCCTTAACTAGGTAGGTCCTAACAGGCCTTATATTGTAAATCCCTTAACTGGGTAGCTCAACATTTGAGTGTTAAATCCTCTTGCGAGGTTGATCCTAACAGGTCAAAGCTCCTAATAAGGCTCATCATCTAAATACTTTAACCGGGTGACTCCTTACAGGGTCTGCTCCTAACAAAGCATCATTGTAAGCTTCTAACTGGGCTAGGCTCCTAATAGGGCACATTCTGAAAGAGTGCACAATTTTTGTGGGTACCAATTCCCACCGTGGTTTTTCCCTATTTGGGTTTCCACATGAAAAACATGGTGTTCATATGGTGAATGTTTTTATGTGTTATTATGTTTTACTTTTAGTTTATGCATATTGATGAACACTTAATGAGTTGTTTTGATAACTATTTTAACAGTTGGTTATCAGTGATTATCGATAATGGTAAAGAGTTTATTATTGGTTTATGTTTGATTTGAAGAATTTTTATAAGTTTAAGTTTTGAGTTTGAAATTATTGTTAATACTGATTCACCCCCCCTCTCAGTATTTACTGGATCCTCTAAGATTAACAATTGGTATCATAGCATTAGTCCTCCATGTCCAGAAAGATTAACAGCTTAAGGGAAAGATCTTGAAGAAAGATGATGAAGGAGGGTCCCAAGTTTACCAAGGACAACTACTGGATATAGAAAGATCGAATGAAGATATACATTAAAATATTGGATGCTCAGTATTGGAATCATGTGTTAACCAAGTATGTTGCTCCTACTACCAGCCCCTTGACACTGGATGAGCTTAAAGAACAACAAGAAAACTTTCAATCCTTTGAAGGAATCATAAGGACTTTATCTGCTTCTGCGTACATAGATGTTCATGAATTAGAAACTGCATTTGAGGTATGGGAGAAATAAGAATTGATTTATGGAGGAGATGACCATGTTCAAAAAGAAAAAGAAGAAAGTTTAAAAGGCAAATTTGATGACATGAAAATGGCTGATGGTGAGAACATTGCACAATATGGTCAAAGGGTTAAAGAAGCTGTAGGTGGTATTAAGAGTGCTGGAGGTAAGATTGATGATGATATTTTATTAGTAAAATTCTTAGAACTCTCCTACCACAATATGCTATTAGAGTTTTTGCAATTCAAGAACTAAGATCTATCTCTAAAGATAAAGTCATTGTTGATTCTCTTATTGGAAAGTTGACTGCATTTGAGTTAAAACAAATTTGATAATAGTGTTTCAAAACCGTCTGAATATTCTTTTAAAGCTTCTATAATTGGTACATCTATTAGGAAAGGAAAGGATATTTGTCATAATCATGTCTGCAAGTCTATTCATGGAGGTAGCAGAAGTGAGGATGATAATGACGATCATCTGATGGAACTTGAGGCACTATTGGCTAAAAGATTTCCTAGAGGCATCGGTAAGTATAAAGGCAAATTACCCTTGAAGTGTTTTTCCTGCAATAAGATTGGACACATTTCTGCAAATTGTCCTAATGGTGATAGAAAAGAAAAGTTCAAAGGAAAAGGAAAAGGACATAAACATTGCTATGTTCCAGTTGATGAAGGAGTAATTGATGAAGAATCGGAAGATGATGAAAATGAGTAGATAGTGTTTATTGTTGTAGTGTCATAAAATTTCAACCCCTACAATTTTAACCACATTTGGGGTCCTCACCTTGGCAACAACATCTCCTTCCTTAACCAAGACTTATTTTTGCATTTCTAACCCTTCACCTTTTCCCTTTATGTCTTGTGATTTCTTTGTATCTTGTCTAGGGCCCAAAATAGGGTAGGACAAGGGCATGGTGCCCTTGTCCCCCTAGGAAAAGGGCATGGCATCGTTGTCCCCCTAGAACAAGGGCATGGCACCCCTATCCCCCCTAGGATAGTGGTGTGGTTCCCCTGTCTCCACCTCCTAGGGTGGTCCTATTTGTGGGTTTCCCGATCTCCTTTGCACTTCTTGTCTTTGGCATTTGTTGTCCTTCGGTGGTTGAAAGTTAATCCTTGAGGCATGTATAAAAGGGAATTCAATACCCTCATTCAAAGGGGGGAACTAAGGACCGATGACAGATGATAAGAGATATAGAGCATAAGGAGAAGATACAAGATTTCAAGGTCATTATCAAGCATTCAAGCATTCAAGTCTTGTTCATTTATCCATTGGAGCAACATTACAAAATTCATTTGCAATCATGTGTGTGTGTTAGGGTTTTGTCATGTTACATGCCATTTCATACAACATTTGTGGTTACATTCATCAAGCAAAGCAATCGTCATCAACAAGTTGTATATCTACAAGGTATACATTTCCATTGTTTACATGCAAGCATTTGCGATTACTTCCTTTCTAGGTTGATTCCTCAACCGGGGTTTGACTAAGGCAAACCCCTATCCACAACCCCCCTTTCTTCTCTTTTTTGTGTGTTGGTTGTATGTACACAACTGTAATTGTAGGTTTGGGCTTCATTTGCAGAGATGGAAGAACCCTTTTTGTTTTGTGGATTTAGCAGCGGACCATGTACATTCCCGCCATGGTCCCAACGACTTTTCTCCAAATTTGTAGGGCAGATCTGTATCAGTCTAATTATCTCATATCCAAAGTTATAGTGCGATCTCAAACTGGTAGCACCTCATTTCACTCACTTCCTCTCTCTTTTCTACATAGTCAACAAGTCAACTTTCTCATTTACAAAAGAGGTTAAATCACTTCAACCACTTGCAATCCACTTTGTATTCAAATCCCTTTCTCTCTTGGATTTGGATCTAGTGGATTTAACCCCTCTTTTGAATGTGAAGTTCCTCCCAAGTGAAAATCATCCTAGTGACTTCCTTTCTCTCTCCTAGGTGGGGAGTCACTGGAATCCAATTTTCCACTTTACACTTGTTGTGAAGGAAGATCCGACTAATGAAAAGCCATTGTTGTCTCACATGGATAGCAGTGATGAAAGGATAATAGATAGTGGTTGCTCACACCACATGACCAGTGATAGAAACAAGTTCTTATCCCTTGAAGAATTTGATGGCGATGTGGTAAGATTTGGTAACAACACACCTTGCATGGTTAAAGGTAAAGATAACCTTTTGAGTGTTGGTCAATTAAATGATAAGGGATCTTCTAGAATTTAAAAGTGGAGTGTGCATGATTCTTGGAAGTAATGGATAATTGATTTCTATTGGAAAGAAGACAAGAGGTAATCTATTTCATCTGAATACTAATGTGAATAGTTGTTTGGTGGCAAAGATTGAAGACAGCTGGTTATGGAACAAAAGGTTTTGTCATGTTAATTTTGACAATTTGATAAAGGTTAGTAAATCAAGTATTGTGAGAGGTTTTCCCCAACTTGTTAAACTAGATAATGTGTTATGTAAGGATTGTCAGATGGGTAAGATGAATTCTGTATCTTTCAAGAGTAAATCTTTCTCTTCAGAAAATATTCTAGATTTGGTTCATAGTGATCTTTGTGGTCCTATGAGGACTAAGAGCTATTTTGGTGATAGATATTTCATAATTTTCACTAATACTTTTCCAAGATGATGTGGGTAACTTTTCTAAAAGAAAATTCTGAGGCATTCAGTAAATTCAAAGCATTCAAAGCTTTAGTTGAGAAACAAACCAGGAAGAATTTGAAATGTTTGAGATCTGACCGGGGAGGAGAATTTACTTATGATGAGTTTATGAAGTTTTGTGATGAACAGGGAATCAAGAGGCAGATGTCAACTCTGAGAAATCCACAATAGAATGGGATAGCAGAGAGAATGAATAGAACAATTGTTGAAGCTGCTATAACCATGTTGATTCAAGGTGTAGTACCAAAAATGTTTTGGAGAGAAGCAGTTAGCACTGTTGTCTACACTTTGAACTGAATACTTGTCAAGAGAGGTAACAACAAAACACCTTATGAATTATGGCATGGCAAGACTCCTAATGTAAGTTACTTTAAAAAATTTGGGAGTAGATGTTTCATTAAATGTGATGATTGCACTAGAAAGTTTGATTCAAAGTGTGATGAAGGCATTTTTCTTGGTTACTCTACAAAGAGTAAGGATTTCAAATGTTATAACAAGAGAATAAAAAGGATGATTGAGAGTGCAAATGTGAAGGTAGATGAACTCTCTGAGAAATCTAATAAGACCAGTAGATCTGAACCTGAGAAAGATGAGGAAAAAGTTGTGATCATTGAACCGGAAGTACAAAAGAATGATGAGCAGGAAAATGCAGAAATAGGTGCTCAACCGGTAAATGAAGAGAGTGATAAAGAAGATGAAGAACATGAAGCAAAAGGCACAGCACCAGAACCATTAATACCAAGATATGTCAGACTGAATCATTCAGAAAAACAAATTATAGGAGATGGATTGAAGCAGGCACCAAGGGCATGGTTTCAAAAATTGCATGCACACCTGATCAAGATAGGATTCCAGCGTACCAGTGAAGACAGTAACATATGTAGACACCTAAAAATGTCTCATTAATCATGTACTAATTATTCATCTAAATTAGTTAAATAATTCTTTAATTATTTAATTAAGTTAATTAATCTTATTCTTCTAAGTTTCATATTTCCCCGTCATCTTACTAATTATTCCAATTTCAATTCTATCATCATTTATTCATTCAAACTATTTTCTGATGTTAATTAAATATTTATTATTTAATTAATTATGATTTTTAATCCTCAATTTAAATAATCTTTATTATTTAAATAAATTCATTTTCAATTTCTATCTCTATTCAATTAATCATTTAACCCCTTTTCTAGATATTAATTAAATATTTATTATTTAATTAATTATAAGTTTAATTCCTTTTAATTAAATAATCTTTATTAATTAATTAAAGTCCATTTCTAAATAATTAAATAGTTTCTTTAAATTATTTAATTAACTAATTAACTCTTCTAATTTCTTTTAATTTCATTATTTCTTCGAATTCAAATTCTAATTTCATTTAATTAATTCTTCTAATTCTAATTTCATTTAATTTAATTCTTCTAATTCTAATTTCATTGATTCTTTTAATTTCATTCTAATTCTAATTTCATTTCAAATACATGTGCATGATTTTAAAAATCAAAATGAAAATAAAAGTCAAGTTCTAAATATATTCAAATAACAAATTGAATTTAAAATAAATTCAATATTTGAATTAATTCTCATGCAAAGATTAAATTAAAAATCAAAGTCAAAATGCAAGCACATGCTAAATTAATTAATTCAATTAATTCATTCATTCATTCATTATCTTTTCAATTCCTATTTCTATCTTTTAGTTAGCTTTTTCTAAATAAAGCTCTCAATCAACTTTCAATTAGTTAACTATTTCAGTTTCTTTATTTCCTCCAATAATCCTTTTTCATCTTTCAATCAGTTTTTTTCTCAATCAGTTAACTCATTTAATCTATTCAATCTATTCAATTCCACCTCCAAATCAACAGTTCAACTATTAATCGGCATGTGAGCTCACCTGAGTTCCACCTCTTGATCAATCTGTTCGACCTCTCAATCAATCCTCTCCAAAAATCTATAAATTGAGCATTCAATCTCCATTTTCAACAATCACGAACTTTGAATATTTGTGTCACTTGCAGGTTGCCAGCTCAATATCTAAGAGCCATCATACCACAAAGAAGAGAAGAACAATGGAAGCCATGATGCACAATAGGGAGTTCTACATTATTTAGAATTATTCTATATGCTTTTTTATTCATTGAATTTGTTTTTAAATTTTTTAATTGAATAGGGATTCGTGATTTCCCTTGTTTTTAATTTGATTACATGGTGAATTTTACATACGACATTTCGGTGAACCCGACGTGAACAATAGCTAATTAACCTTCTCTGTTTTCTGTGTGATTTTTGCAGATCGTATGAAAATTTCATTTTTTTGGCAAGTTTGTACGGATTGCACAGCAAATTCAACAACCATGCAATCATGTTTACAGAATCACACAATCATATAGACAGGATCACACATTCGTGAGGACCCCATAACGCAAAAGCCTTTATCCTGTCATGCATTCGCTCAGAGTTTTTCACGTATTCAATAGAGTTATTTATGTGTTCTATTTATCTGATATTTCTTCTTTCCTGGTTTTTGTTTTGTTCTGATTAATTAAAAAATAGGTTTTCAGGACCCAAAACCTTTACAACATAGATAGAGAAAAAGCACCAAGAAGAATAGTGCTTTCAAGTCCGTATACAAAAAGACTGGCCAAAAGACCAGCAAACAGAAAGAACAACTTAACAACAAAAAAATAGCAAAGAAATAGAGAAGGCACTACACAATAATTTTCTTTAGCAAATCCTTTGCCTTAATCACCAGCTCATCGTAGGTGGCCCCAACAACTTTCAGGTCTTCCAGATCCTTGTTCGGTTTCTTTTCCTTCCTCTTGCCTCTAGTGCGGGTTCTGGGACCTTGAACTTCCCCTGTTCCTTCAGCTTCCAGGTCTATGTCCTAGATTTCCTTTTCATCATCCAGTTTTCTGATGAGGGTGTGGGTGTTGTTAGCTAAGATCTTTAGGATACTTAGGCTCTATTCAGCAATGTTCTTCAGACACTCCTCAATTTTACCAATTTTGGTAACAGTGTCTGAGAGAGTTTTATCGCTAGTGTTAGCAAGGCTTTTCCTTTCTAGCAAATCATTCTCAATCTTCTCAAACCTGGGGTTAAAAGCATCTCTGATGTCTTCAGCTTTGGCAATGGTGTTTTTCAGGTCCTCAATATAGTAGGCCATAGTGTTCCCTTCCTCGATATTAATGGTTTCCAGGATCAAGACTCTATTGCAGAGTTTTTTATTTTCATTTCCAGCTTTCTTGTAGCCATTAATGAGCCACTCCATAGTTTCCATGAAACCATGCAAACCCTCGAGAGGAGGACCAGATGGGGGGGCAGCTTTTCCAGGGGTAACCTGTTCCTCTTTAGGGATGTGGAGGGCAGAAATTGTATTGGCAGCCCTAAGAGTCTCTTCCATGGTCTCCTTTTCCAGACTCTGATCAGCTTCTAGGGCCTCAGCTTGCTTGTTGGCTGCTGGATCCTTACCTATCTCCTCTTTCTTCTTATGCTTTTTCCTAGTCTGGGTATGGTCTTTTGTTTTCTTCTTCGGCAACCCTTTAGGGTTCTCCTTTTTAGAGTTATTCGAGTCCTCCTCTTCTGAAGAGATGCTGATCAGGGGTCTGCTTTTTGGCTTTTTACCCTTAGAGGAAGAGGGTCTTGTTTTACTATATTTCCTCTTCTTCCCACTTTCATACTCTGAGACATCAGTGCTATCCTCTATGTCAATTGAAGAGTCACTATCAGATTCCTCCTCCTCAAAAAAGGCAGAATCAAACATCTCTTCCTCAAAATCCACAGAGGGCTGCATCCGAGCTATTTGGTTGGCTTTTAAATGGTCATAAATTAGGATCATTAGGCCTTGGTGCATAGTAGAATCACCTAGAGGGTTCTCCTTATAGACCTTGAGGGATGCATTCATCGAGCAAAGCAAGAAATAAGGGAAATTAACCTTATCATTGTGCCTAAAGTAGTTTAATAGAACAAAGTGATAACCATAAACTTTCGTAAACCTACCATCTAGAGTGATATAATGCATTAAAACAAAGAGGATCTCCCGCCAGGGTTTGGCAAAAGCCCTAGGCGGGTAGTAGGTTTTGCTCAACTTTACCAGTCATTTTTTCTCTTTCTCAATTTCTGGGTACCTTTCAATAGCTTCCCTGTTGACCTTCCTATCTCTCTAGAAGTTGCAACCTTCCCTTGTGAGGCCCATGACTTGAGCAATTAAGTCTTCATCGATTTCAATCATTTGATCACCCATTTTTAACATGCCCTTCTTCCAGTTCTTGCAGAAAAGACTGGTAACCATACCATCTCGACCATGGAGTCTCTCCATGAAGTTTGAGAGACCACCCTGCTGTAGAATACCCCAAATCTCTTCCTTCTATTTCCATTCTTTACAGCTATTTAGTTCATATCGCCTCCTATTTCCACCCATGTTGTCACTACCCACGGCCAAATTTTCAAGCTTGCAGAGCAGATAAGCCAAAGATCTTTTCAGAACTATAATAGTTACCCAGAAAGTGTGAGAGTTAATCGCATTGATGTTAGAATGAGTCATATTCTCATTATTATAATAACTCGAAGTACTCACATTAGTACTTTTCATAATTATCCTGTCCATCAAGAATCTTTGGAGTGCTTCTATATCGCTCATTACTTATGATTTGTCTGATGTCTCCGGGGAGTCCACGTTCACCCATCCACGTGGTAATTTCCTCACTTTTAACTGTCATGTTGGCAGCCCAGTCAGTAGAGTCGTTGGCCTCCTGGTAGATGTGGGATATATGGCATTTTTTAAAGGTGCTAATAAGGTCAATAGCAGAGGTGATTATGTTGTGAATTGACCATGAATGTTTTGAAGTCCCCTTAAGACACTTTATAATATTATTTGGATCCCCTTCAATCCATAGATAGGGGCAATTCTACTTTTTAGCTAGGAGGATGCCTTGAAGAGCTGCCATTGCTTCAACTTTATGGTTGGTTTGGGTTCCAATAGGGATAGCAACCATTTCCTTGAAAATTCCTTTGTCATCTCTAAGTATAGCTCCACAGCCTGAAGGACCAGGGTTACCTTTGGCAGCACCATCAAAATTAACTTTGAACCAGCCTTGAGGAGGGGTTTGCCATTTAGCTTCAAGCCTTTTATTGTGGTTGTTAGGACCATCAGTAATCTTCATATTCCATACCCTCAAGATATTTGATTCCAGTGATTTGTTCAAGTAACAAGGACCCTCAATGATCCTTATATTTTCCTGAATCAACCATTGAATTTTCTAGAACACAATATCCTGATTAAGGGAGACATCCCTGAAGATTCAGTTATTTCTTTCTTTCCATAGTCCCCACAAGATGTGAGGAAGAGAGAGCTGCCATAAATATATCAAAAAAGAGTTAGTCCATTTAATATTCCAAGAGGAGAATAGGTCACTGATGTTATTCATAAACACTCAGGCCATACTAAAGCTCTTGAGAAAACTTTCCCAAACAGAGGCTGAGAAGGAACAGTGGAGAGAAAGGTGGTCCATAAACTCTTCCTCTTGAAGGCATAGCACACATCTATTAGGGAGGGCAAAGCCTCTGCCTTTGAGTTTGTCAAGGGTCAGAATCTTATTTTGGAGGATGGTCCAGAAGAAAAGATTGATTTTGGGGGTGAGACCCTTAATCCAGGCTTTTGACCAGTAAGGGTGATAGAGAGGGGGGGGGGGAGGACACAATACATAGAGGAAATAGATAAAGTACCTTTAGGATCATGTTTCCAAATTAGGGAGTCTTCTTCTTTATTCAGCCATACCGCAGACAAATGGATCTTGAGCTTAGAAAGGCTAGGGTGGATGCTTTCAATGTTCTGTCATTCATTACCAACCCAGTACTCAGCAACTAAGGAGCCAAAATTTCTAATACAAGAGGGAGCATGGGGGGGCCATTCATTGATATCATTCAAGGGTTTATCAAAAAGCCAAGGATCCTCCTAGAATTTAACTTTCCTACCATTTCCTAGTTTCCAGATCACTCCTTTGGCTATACCTTCTTTACATTTAGAGGCATGATTCCATATGTGGGATCCATTAATACTAAGGTCCGGATGGATAAAAGAGGAGAGAGAGGAGGACAGAAGAGAGTACTTACTTCACCAAATTTTACACCATTCAGAGTCTGAATGAAACATTCTCCGGACTTGTTTGGACAGGAGAGCTTCATTTAGGGTTTGAATCCTCCTAAGGCCCAGACCACCTTTGCTTTTCAGCCTACATACCTTGTCCCAAGCCACCAAAGACATTCTTTGTTTATCCTCAACCCCAGACCATAGGGATCTTCTTTGAATTTTCTTGATTGCATCAGCATACTTAATTGAAATTCTGAAAAGACTTAGAGCATAAATCAGAATACTTTGAAGAGTAGCCTTAAGGAGTTGGAGCTTGCCAGCTTGACTTAAGAGGGCTCCTTTCCAACCTGCAAGTTTTTTATGAAATTTGTCCACTAGAGAACTCCATAAGGGATCAGGAGGTGCAATGCCCATGGGGAGACCAAGGTAGGTAGTAGGAAGATCAGCAATCCTACACTCCAGGATTCTGATGATCCTCTGTTGTCTTCTCTCAGGAGTATTAATGAAAAAAACTTCACTTTTAGCCCAATTGATAAGCTGACCAGAAGCAGAGGCAAATTTATATAGGATGCTCTTCAAAACTTTAGCTTCTGAAATACTTGATTCCCCCATAATAATAGTATCATCAACAAACTGCTGGTGGGAACAGATAAGGTCAGCAGAGGATGGCTGGAGGCCCTTAAAGGAGCCTTGCAACACCATTTTTTCCATAGTCCTTCCAAAGCATTCTGCCATAATAATGAAGAGGATGGGGGAGATAGGATCCCCTTTCCTTAGACCTCTAGAAGCTTGGAAAAAGGTTGAGGGAGAACCATTGACAAGAACAGCGAAAGTAGCAAAGGTGGTAAGTTGAGAGAGGAGGTCGACAACGCTAGAGGAAAAACCAAAAGAAGTGAGGACTTTCTGAAGTAAAGACCAGTCAACCCTGTCATAGGCTTTGGAGAGATGAAGCTTTAGGATGAAACCCTATTTCTTTGCTCTAACAAGAGAATGAATGTTCTCATGGACCATAATAATGGAGTCAAGAATTTGTCTTCCAGGAACAAAACCATTTTGCTAGTGTTTAATTAAGGCAGGAAGGACAGACAAAATTCTAGAGGTAAGAACCTTGGAAATAATCTTGTAAAAAGAATTGCAGAGGCTAATAGGTCTGAATTTGTCTAAAGAATCAGCACCTTGAGTTTTGGGGATGAGAGCAATAAAAGTGCCATTGATTTCTTTCAAGAGTTTTCTAGCCCCAAAAAATTCCTTAACTCCATTGGATACATCTTTTCCAACAATCTCCCAAAATTCTTGGAAAAATAACATTGGGAAGCCATCTGGGCCAGGCGCTTTGTTACCATCAAAGGAGAAAACAACATTTTTAATTTCCAAGTTAGAGGGAATGGAAGAGAGAAAGGCATTCTTTTGATCATCAATGAGACAAGGAATGTTCTAAAGAAAGGAGGATTGGGCTTCAGCATCCAGATTGTGATCCCTCTTGAGGAGGTCCGAGAAATACCTTTTAGCTTCATTCCTTATTTCATCCTCCTTGGCCAACTCCCCGTTATCCACCACTAGCTTGTTAACCCTATTAACTGCTTTATGCTTAATCGTCGACATATGGAAGAATCTTGTATTCATATCTCCTTCCTTAAGCCAAATGCATCTCGATCTCTGCTTCCAGAATGTTTCCTCTTTGGCAATGATATCATGGTATTTTTTGAGAGTCTCATTTTCATCAACAATAGACATAGTACTGAAACCATCCTTCTGGATTTGATCCTGTATTTTTTTAAGGTCTTCCTGAACTTTGCTCTTAGCCTCAAAAATATTCCCAAAGCTGGTTTTGTTCCAGAGTCTTATGTTGTCCTTCACACTTTTGATCTTTTTGACAACTTTAAACATAGTCGTTCCCTCAACTTGAATGCTCCACCATTTCTTAATATTTTTTTTTATTTCGGGGTGGAGAGTCCACATTTTTTCAAATCTAAAGGGAAAGCTTCTCCTTCTATTGATTGAGTCAGCAATGAAGGTAATAGGAAAATGATCAGATCCAACCCGAATGTGGGCCGTCAAAAAATAGAAGTAATGACTATACCAGTCATCAGAGATGAGAGTTCTATCAACACGCACTTGGATAAGATCATTACCAGTTCTTCTATTAGTCCAAGTGTAAGTGCATCCCTGTATTTCCAAGTCATTGAGAGCTTGAGAATTAATAAAATTCATGAGGGTCATCCTACTTTCCAGTTGAGGACGACTTCCTCCAAATTTTTCCTCCTCTCTCAAAGGAGTATTGAAGTCTCCCATAACCATCCAACTAATATTTTTGAAGTTGTCCCTAGCCTGTGTAATTTTTTTCCAAAAAGAGTTTCTAGCCTTCAAAGTATTAGGAGCATAAATATTAGTGAGAACCCAAGTACCATCTTTTAAATGCTCAAATTTGATACAAGAGAAAATAATTGTCCTGAATAATAACATGACCTTTAACAGTATTGAGATTCTAGATGGTAGCAATGCCTCCTAAAGCACCTTCGGAATTGCCACCACTAACATTACCATTTTTAAATAACTTCAAAGATTCAACTTTTTCTCTACTCATTTTGGTTTCTTGAATTAGAAAAATATCAGGATTGCTATCTCTTATCATATTCCTAATGATATCATGTTTATGGGGATTATTGAGTCCCCTAATATTCCAGGAGATAATCTTCATAACTACTTACCGATTCCAACCTCCTTAAGAGTCTTTTGGGTTCCATCTGCAATGTTCTTGTTGGCCTCCTTATCTCTGACTTTATGATTAGAGGGTCACCCTAGGGAAGAGGAGATGTACCCCACATCAACTTGAGCTATTTTGTTGGATTTTGTTAGAAGGGAAGTCGTGGGAGTAGATCCTTTCTTATTCCTATATTTTGGTTGCTTCCATTCAGCTTCTATCATAGGAGCCTCTTCCAGGTTGCTGAGGATTTTGGAGATTTTTTCTTCATTACCCCGGTTAGGAGTTCTGGAATCAGTTAAAACATTGTTCACTATTTTTGAACTCTATTCTGAGTCCGAGAGGTTCATACCCAAAATTGCACATTTTTGGGCTTCATGAATTTCAAAACTTGGCGAGGCTAGTGAAGAATCAATCC
The DNA here is from genome assembly GCF_030272615.1 of Cryptomeria japonica. Taxonomy (NCBI): domain Eukaryota; kingdom Viridiplantae; phylum Streptophyta; class Pinopsida; order Cupressales; family Cupressaceae; genus Cryptomeria; species Cryptomeria japonica. The sequence continues at coordinate 519,243,274 of NC_081407.1, forward strand.
TTTCTTCTTGGGGGTCAAGGATCTCCCCTTCCTCAGGTTGGTAATCTTTTGCTTCCAGTTCCTTGCCTTCATAAGTGTCAGCAACCACTTCAGCTAACTCATTTGAAAATTCAGTCTGATCTTTCATTTCCTCTTTTTGAGTAGTACCCAAGGGGCTGGCTTTGGTTGATTTGTTTCTCACTACTTCCTGGGTTGAGGGGCTAGAGATAGAATTTGATGACACTTCCTTCTTTTCCCCCAAAGGATTAAAGTGATTGGATTTATCTTCCTTATTCTCTGGGTTTTTAACTTGCCACACCATTTTCTTTGGCAGCTTTTGGTTTTCAATATGGGGTTTAGGCTGCTTAGGTTCTACCTTCGGGTTGTTTGGGCAGGATTTTGCCCAGTGACCTACTTTTTTACAATGGAAACAGGAAAAAGTGATAGATTCATATTCAATGTGTTGTTTCCAAGTTCCCAACTTTGAAACTAGGTCTATTTGTTTCGGCATATCTGCATCAGGGGCTACTCCTACACATAACCTAGCATGATTTAGTCTCCTTTTTGAAGCAGTGACTGGATCTATAAAGAGCAGCTCACCAAAGGAGCTTGCAATTCTAGAGAAGATACTTTCTACCCAATATTCAAGAGGCAAGCCTGGAAGCTTTATCCAGACTGGAACTTGCGCCAAGAGAGAATCATTCATATTCAGGTTCGGATGCCATTTTCGAAGGATCAATGCTATCTTTCCTACAATCCAGGGGCTTCCACATGGAATCTTAACCTTATCTTCTTCACATGAAAAAGTAAAAGATAGAAGGCCTTTAGGTAAAGCCGAGACTTCAACATTTCCCTTCAGGACCCATTTTCATTTGACAAAAGCCCTAACAACTTCAATATTAGGACGCGAACCCATAAATTTCCCTACCAAGGAATTCAACATATTGTTAATATTATGGTCCAGAACCTAGTCAGGGATAGAGATAGCGAACTTACCACCAGAAGCGTCAGAAATATTCTTGACAGGAGGTAGGGAGGATTTACCAGTTGGTCTAGTTCCAAAAAGGGAAGACCATTTCTTTTTTTCCTTTCACGTGCCAAGAGGATGAAGGAACAAAGAAGACAAGCGAGATGCTATCAGTGAATCCTAAAGGCAGAAAAGAAAATACAAGATCTAGAGGACCAACCAACCATTGATAGATACAACAGCCTAGTTCTCTTGTATAGAGTAAAATACAATTTTCTTAACATAGAGTGGATGAGGAGAGATCTTTATAGGGAATCACAATCTGTTTTGCAGGTTCCAGATCATAATTAACTTTTTTATTTTTATTTTTGTTTGGTCTTTCTGTGTTTTACCCATTCACCTAGATAGGATCACGCAATTCTTTTGTCAGTATCATGCATTCACTTTGTTGAAATTACGCAATCGCTCAGGCATTATCACACAACCTCTCACTTAGTATCATGCATTCACACAGGTATAATTACACATTCATGTTTTTCATATTTTAGTTTTCTATTTTCTGTGGGTTTTCTTGGGTTACTGATAATTTGTTTGCAGCATGTGGCGAATTTATAGAAAGGATTTGATTATTACTGAATCATAAACACTCATGTTATCACACTTCAGTTTTGGGCTTAAAATAAACCTAGTTAAAATGGGCATGCATGATTTCAAACTTTAGTTTTGGGCTTAAAATAAACCTGGTTAAAATTGACATGCATGCTTTCACACTTCAGTTTGGTGTTTTAAAATTGACATGCACATATGTATCTCACACCTAAATTTGGGTTTTAAAATGAATGTGAATCGGGCTTATCAATAGAATAACTCACACTTCATTTTATTTAAGGGAAAGAACTTTTTATCGTGTTTGGGGTGGACCTACTATTGCATCAACTACCTTTCCACCTACCTTCAAGGTCTTGGGAGAAAGGGAGAAGGTGATAACAACACCCAAATTTTTCATTTTAGTAGTGAGGGGTACCTTTGACTGGGGGTTTCATCACCCCGCAGAGGTAGTTTGAATTGGGATGCGTTGGGGATATCATCTCTTCTAGTGTACTCTCAAGCGGGTTTTTCGAGCCGCTATATAAATATACTAGTCAAGCAGCTAGAGTGTTGATTGAATTTGATGTATGTGGGGGCCTTCCCTACACAGATAAGCTCAACTAAAGTCTTAAGTGGCTTTCTCTGATAATCCATCATTGGATTGGGACCCCTCAAAATTTACAATAAGAACCAGCTTAGTAGCCCAAATCCTACATTCAGTGATTCTGGGAGTGTGGATCGTACCTCATAGATACCCCTCGTGTACCTTGCATTATGAGACAAAAATCCCTTGGTGATAAGATCTTTGGATATTCAGGGTAAGAGAGAATGGCATGCCCTAGAAGTGTGTTCCGTGGAGTGGAGCCAATGATGCCAGACTCTCTATCTGTTCATCTTGTTTTGGTACTTTGATGGGGGGCTCATTGAATGGTTACCACTTTCTAGCCTAAGATTGTCTTTTGTGCTTTTATATGTATCGTTGTACCAGACTAGTATTGAGTCAGTATGTGGGCTATTTCAAGCCCTACCTTACATATCTCTAAATTCTCAGAGTTGGTCAGAACACAGTTTAGTCAGCTATACCTATCTTCAAACAACTGTTCTTAGATTTGGAAAACAACAAACTTGTCCTACAGGCAAAATTACTGGAAACAAAGTTTATCTTGAAACATTAGATGTTCCTACAAACTCAAAAAAAATTACATACTTGTGACCATAGGAATTCTTTGCATATTCCTTATTTACGTCCTTATTATAGGACTCATATACATTCTTATTAACGTCCTCATATACATCCTTAGGAGTTGCATAAGTTTTTTCATAGTCCTCATATACGTCCTTATTATCATCCTCATATACATCCTTAGGAGTTGCATAAGTCTTTGCATAGTCCTCATTTACGTCCTTATTATTGTCCTCATATATGTTGCATAATTCCCCATTTACGTCCTTATTATCATCCTCATATACGTCCTTAGATTTGGTCCTTATTAGACCTCATATACATCTGTCTTAGTCTATCATCATTTGCATATTCATCCTAGAAATTCATAGCATACATCTTAATGGGTCTCCCAGGTGATGGTTTGCTCCCCTTCGAGCAATCTAATCTAGTAACAAATGACGGTCAATGAGAAATCATTGACAGTTTAGGTAACTTGGCCTGGCAATTAAAGATAAATGAACCTCATTACATAGGAGTCGAGTACGAGCTAAATAGAGAGTATAAATTGCCTATTTTAAGTACACCCTATATAAGTACATCCTATCAATCCATTTTAGATCTAAGAATCCATCCATAATATTTGTGCATTCATCATCAAGCATTCACAAGCATCCAAGGCAACATTTTATCCCACCATATTCTTCAAGCATCATGGAGAAAATTCGTATCAATTTTCAAGAAAGAATGTGTGTTTGATTAGGTCATCCATGTTCATGTGTTTTTCATGTTATTGCACTCAACATTCGTGATCACATCTAAAGTACATTGCATCATCAACCTTCCATCTATCATTGCAGATCGAAGGTATATCTTACAACATTCACTTCAGTATTTACATTTCATACTTCAATTAAATTCAAGGTTAATTCCTAAACCAGGGTTTGAACCAAGGAAAACTCCTATCCACAACCCTTTTCCTTTCTTTCTGTGTGTAGGGATATGATTAAGGAGTTGTGGTTAAATATTCCAACAGAGTTGATGATGACAAACAGGTTCAAATTTTGAAGGAGCAAAAAGTGGAGGACCAAGGCAACCTACCAGCACAGTTTTGAAAATTTTGCCCAAACTTCTGATAGTGGATCTTGTTCATCTCCTTTATCTATAAAATATCATATTCACCTATCCAAGAGTTATAGTACCAAGGCAACCTACCACCATGGTTTCGACAATTCAGCCTGAATTTCCACAAATAGTTTTTGATCCTCTTCTTCTGCTTAGGTCCCTTCTTATGGCTTTTTCACTGATCCATTATTTCACCCTAAATCTTACAATTTACATCCAATTTCAACTTAAAAAGGGGAGACATCCTATAGGTAAATTTAACTGACATCTCAACCCTTTTCCTAATTAAATTGTGGCTAGATCTATTAGATTTCTCCCCCTTTTAATGTATGGTTGATTTGATGAGATTAGAGGTTTTATTATCTTAATTGGTGAAACCCTAATTTTTAAATCACGCCATTACATATATACATATGTATGTGTATTTGTATTATATTAGATCCATTAATCAAATAGATTAAGAGTGATCGAGTGAAGACTTAATAACATAATAAGTCACATTATGCCTAGAGTTTTCAATGCTTATGTTATGAAACTTAACTAAAGTTTGGAATGTAGCTTATAAAAAGTAGACAAAATAAGGACCTATCAAATAACATGACATACTTCAAGCAACTGCTAAAGAGCATGGAACCTTGAACATGTAGTCCATGTTTTCTCGTATCTTGGGACACATCTCCCTAGTCAATTTAAAATGGCTAGGAAAAGGTGTACTAGAAAGGTGTACTAACAAGTTTAGCATCTTGCATCTGAGATCTTTTCAACACCTTCTCTATGTATTCAATTTGAGATAATGTTAATGTGTGATTTTTCATGTCTCTTGTTATTCTCATACCAATGATTTATTTTGTTGTGCCAAAATTCTTCATAGCAAATGACTTTGCTAATTTGTGCTTAAGCTCATTTATATGTTGCATATTAGATCCGGTAACAAGCATGTCATCAACATGTAATAACAAGATAATATAGCTATCATTATCAAATATCTTAAAATAAATACACTGATCAAAATGATATCTAACATAACCGTGTTCGACCATAAAACTAGAAATACCATCCTCATGGTGCTTGTTTCAAGCCTTACAAATTCTTCTTTAACTTGAACACGAAGTCCTCCTTCACTTTGACCTCATTTCCTCGTGGTTGCTGCATTTAAATCTCTTCCTCCAAATCTTCATGGAGAAAAAATGTGTTTACATCTAATTGTTTAATATGCAAGTCTTATGTAGCCATAAGACTTATAATAGTTCTAATTGAAGTTATTTTAAAAACAAGAGAAAATATTTCATCAAAATATATACCTTTCTTTAATACAAAACCTTTTATCACAAGTTTGGCCTTATGCCTTTTTGTGCTTCCATGTTCTTCCTTTGTCCTGTAAACCCATTTTTTTGCCAATGCTCTTTTACCTTAAAGTAACTGAACTAACTCACAAGTCTAGTTTGTATCAAAGAGTACATCTCCTCTTTCATTCATGCTCCCACTTCTTTCTAGTTTGTACCTAGATTATTTTTGCATATCTTTTGGGTTCACCAAAACCAGTCAATAATACATAATATAATGAAGGAGACTATCATTCAAGGGGTATAATTATCCTTGTAGATTTTTTGCAAAGGTTTGAGGTACTTATCATTTTTCTAGTTGTTGAATATTTTGATTTTCTAGCATCGTTGGAACTATATTTTATGTGGTTTCATCAATCATTGTATATTTTGTGTTTTCCTTTCCTTGTTTCTTTCCTTGTTTCTTTCCTTGCAACTAATCTTTGTAAATGACCTTCTCATTGAATATGACATCTCTACTCCTAATGATTTTGTGTTTTTTGTAGGATTCCAACAATGGGTAAATAACTGGGCATGACACCTCAATTTAGAGACTAGATGTCCTCACTAAGTAGCCATCAACCCCACAATTAAAGCTCATTTATCTATCAACCCAGGGACGTAAAACTTGAAATGGGACAAAACTATTTTTGCACTAAGAGTTTCTCAAATTATTCTATCCTAATCCTAATGATAGGAGATACTTGAACAAATAACATGAAATGAAATAATAAGAATCAAAGAAGCCTAATAACCATTAATTACCTCCCATAAAAGTAAATGTTGTTGAAACAGTAGAAAGAAACTGTTTTGTTCTATCTTGGCTACAGGAATAGTCATAAAATAGAGTTTCTATAGCTCCAAAAACAATCAAGCACTTAAAGCTATATTACAAACATAATTGAAAACAACTAAATACTAAATGAATAGAATCCTCACCGAGTGGACCCCCTTAGATGATTCTTCCTAGCTCAAATATTATGCATTCATAATTTCACCATTCACTCATACTGATAATATAGATAATAGAAACTTGTTCTTTATTTAAAAATATTAAATTCAACAAAAGGGTAAATTACATATCTTTTTCAACCACGCCTTTTGAGGAAAGGCTTGGTGAATTTATAGAAAGGAAGGGCTATGATTAACTAAGTACTACAACCGCTCCACTCCTTATAGCCAGGAGGATGGCTTTTATTGAAAGCGTAAAAACTAGGAACAAGAATCTTGAAACAAAATAGGACTCTGCTTATGGCGATTAATCTTCATTATGTTCTCATCCTATATCTACTCTACCATTAGGCATGGTGAGTAAATGAAAGGATACTTGTTCTTCAACTAAATCAAAGAGGCCTTGATTATCATAATAACTGATTAAATATTTGTAATATTTTTTACTCCTTCTAGGTTTGTTGTCTTTGACCTTTACAAAGTTCTACTACATCTTGACAACTGCATTTCCTCCTTTCTCATCAACATTAGGCACCTTCATGATAGTTGCATTCAAGGGGTTAGCATTGTTGGCATTTGCATGAAGATTGCATTGATCAAATTTTATGTTGTCATTGATGTCAATTATAATTGGTAATGATGTTGTATTAGTGTTGTTTTGCAACCGGTAAGAGAGCTTGTGAAGGAAACTGGTATTGCTAGAGAAGAAGTGAGTTCAACCGGTAAACCCTACCTATTTATATGCTAAACCCTAACCGATGAAGTTTGGTGAATCTGTTGTATTGGTTTATGATCAAACGATGAGCGGTAATGATTATGACACATATGCATGTTGTATGAGAAGAGTTTCAAATGGTTTTTGCCTTGGGAATGATCAAGTTCATTGCATGTAATGGAAACCACGTGATGAGTTACAGATATTGATGAAGCGGTGATCAAGGAGTGGTCGAGGTTGTCTTGAATGATGTGCAATGATTGCTATGTAATCCAATGGTCATAATTGAACCAATTTGTTTGTAATCTCTATGAGATCTTAGGTTTGTGATGTGTTACCAACCTATTATTTTGTTTATATGGTCGATGAGTTGTTTTGTTGTAGTGTTGGCAATTTTGGTTGAATGTAAGAGTAATTGGTTTCCGAACCAGATGATGTATCTACAGTATGTGTAAAGGAAGATAGGAGCATGAAAAGGATTTGATCAAGAAGAATAGTGTTATTCACCATATCAGCAAACCCATGTTGTTCTCTAACAATTACAACAGTCAAATCCCTTAACCGGGTAAGCTCTAACAAGCTTAGTGTTATCTAAATCCTCTAACCAGGTGATCCATTAGCTTGGATTTCAAATCCTCTACTGAGGTTACTCCTAAAAGGGTATTACTTCTAATAGGGAAGTATAATCAATCCCTTAACCAGGTGGTCGCTAACAGGATCCATTCTTAATAGGACTTATTGTAAAGCTTTAACAGGCATGGCTCCTAATAGGGCAAACTTCACAAGAGTAGAATACTTGTGGGTATTCATCTCCACCATGGTTTTTCCCACTTGGGTTACCACGTCAAAATCATTGTGTCAAGTGGTGAATGTTTTTGTGGTTATATTTGATATAGTTAATTTACTTAGCAGCTAAATCCACTTACATATGATATGATGACCGGTAGTAATCTGAAATGAGCTTTTACTTTTGTCAGTAAAGTATTTGGATGTTTTGGTTAAAAAGGTTTGTGAGTTTCAAAGTTGTTTTACTGTTATTCTATTATGATAGTAAACCAGTTTACTTGACAATGATATTGCAATTTATAGTTCAGTGTTTGAACCAGTCAGTTCTGAGTTTGACTTGAGAGGTTGTTTTTGTTTGGTGAAAAGTTTAAGTCAGTTTTCTATCTACTGATTCACCCCCCCCCCTCTCAGTATTTTACCATATCCTTATTGATTCATCATACCATCAATTGGTATCAGAGCATTTCAGGTCCTCTAAGGTCTAAGTCTAACAGCTTGAGGTAAAGATCTTGAAGAACGTGATGAAGAAAGAAGGTTTGAAGTTTAATAGGGAAAACTACAGAATATGGAGTGATAGAATGAAAATTTATATCAAGAGTCTAGGAATTCAATACTGGGAACATGTTGGTACTCAATATGTTGCACCTAGTGGGACTATGACTGATAATCAAAAGAAAGAGAAACAAGAAAATAATCAAGCATTGGAGGCCATTATCAGTTCTTTGTCTGATTCAGAGTATGTTGATGTCCATGATCTGGAGACTACTTATGAGGTATGGAAGAAACTTGAAGAAATCTATAGCGGTGATGAGAATATGAATATTGCCAAAGAAGAGAGTTTGAGAGGTAAATTTGATGACATGTGGATGGCTAAAGGTGAGAATATACAATAGTATGGTCAGAGGATCAAAGAGATAGTTGGTGAGATCAAGAGTGTTGGTGGTAAAGTGGAAGATGTCATAGTGGTTAGTAAGGTGTTGAGAACCCTTCTACAGGTCTACGCTATCTGAGTTGTAGACATTCAGGAGCTAAAGTCTATTGATAAAACTAAGGTAACTCTTGACTCCATCATTGGTAAGCTTACAGCATTTGAATTAAATGGTTATGATGGTAGTGCTTAGAGATCTGAATCAGCATTTAGAGCTTCAATTTCTAACCCTCTAATGAGGAAAAGTAGAGATGTCAGCCACAACTATGAGTCTAGATTCAGTAGAGAAGTTGATGATGAAGACAGATTGATTGAGCTTGAAGCATTGTTGGCCAAGCGATTACCCAGAGGTACGGGTAAGTACAGAGGTAAATTACCTTTGAAATGTTTGCATGTAACAAGATTGGACACATTGCAGCTAACTTCCCTAATGGTGACAATGAGTATAAGCGTGAGAAGTACAAGAAATACAAAGGAAAAGGCAAAAGAGATTGTCTCATTGCAGTTGATGGTGGTATCACTAATGAGGAATCTGAGGGAGATGCTAATAAAGACATTGTCTTTGTAGCCATTAAAGAGGAGAAAATCTGATCGGAAGGCATTCGTTTCTCGTATGGATAGTTCTAATGATTGGATCATTGATAGTGGTTGTTCACACCACATGACCGATGAATAAAGCAATTTGACGGAGGAGTTGTAAGATTTGGAAATGACTCACCCTACATGGTAAAAGGTAAGGGAACCATTTCTCTTAATGGAAAGAGCATTGCAAACGATGTTTAGTGGGTTGAAAGATTAAAGCACAATCTTTTAAGTGTAGCTCAACTCAATGACAGAGGTTATCCATTGGAATTCAAGAATGGAATGTGCAAAATCTATGGGAGCAAAGGTGAACTAATTGCAACCGGCAAGCAGACAAAAGGTAACCTGTTTCACCTGAATCCTAAAGTCAACAACTGTTTAATTGCTAAAGTAGATGATAGTTGGCTTTGGCATCAGAGATTTTGTCATATGAATGTGGATAACATTATTAAGGTCAGTAAGTCCAAGTCGGTAAGAGGTTTGCCTCAGTTGGACAAACCAGTGAATGCTCTGTGTAAGGAATGTTAGTTAGGAAAGATGACATCCTCAACTTTTAAGAGTAAATTTTATTCAGTAGAACATTTGTTAGATTTGATTCATACAAATCTTTGTGGACCAATAAGAACTAAGAGTATTCAAGGTGATAGATATTTTATGATCTTCACTAATGATTTCTCAAGAATGATTTGGTTCACATTCTTGAGGACAAAGTAGAATCCTTTAGTAAGTTCAAGGCATTCAAGGCCTTAGCTGAAAAGGAAAGTGGTAAGAAGATAAAGTGTATGAGGACTGATCAAGGTGGTGAATTTACTTTACAGAAATTCACTAGATATTGTGAAGATAATGGAATCAAGAGGCATCTTTCTGCAATGAGGACACCACTGTAGAATGGTATTGCAGAGAGGAACAACCGGTTAGTTGTTGAAGTTGCTAGAATGATGCTTATACAAGGAGGAGTAGCAAAAACTTTCTGGAGAGAAGTTGTTAGCACAACTGTCTACACTATGAACCGGATATTGGTAAAGAGGGGCAAGGATAAAACTCCTTATGAATACTAGTATGGTAGATCACCTAATGTCATTTATTTTAATATTTTTGGTAGTAAATGCTTTATCAAGAGAGATGACTATGTTAGTAAGTTCGAGGCTAAAAATGATGAAGTCATATTTCTTTGTTACTCCACCAAGAGTAAGGCCTACATATGTTATAATAACCGGACATAGAGAATCATTGAAAGTGTTGATGTTCGAGTGGATGAGTATCCTGAAGTCTCAGGAGAAACTAGTAAGGAGAAAAAGGATGAAGAACCTTGCATTCTAATTTTGGAACCAGACCGATGAATCCAGAAGTTGATGAAGTGAAAGTTAATGTACCAGTTCAACCAGAATAGGTAAATTCAAAAGAAGAGGATGACAGTGAGGAAGAAGAACCTAAAGGTAATGATCATGTTATTCCAAGGTATGTGAGACTCAATCATAATCTTGACCAAATTATTAGAGATAAAGATGATGGAGTATTAACCAGAAGAAGAATCAGAGAGAATTCTTGCATGATCTCCACTATTGAGCCTAGAACTGCTAAGGAAGCATTTGGAGATGATCACTAGATTAAAGCTATGGAGGAGGAGATTGAATAGATTGAGAAGAAAATGCATGGACCCTATTACCCAGACCAGTGAATAAAAATGTGATAGGTACTAAATGGGTATGTAGGAACAAACTGAATGAAGATGGAGTAGTAATCATAAACAAATCTAGACTGGTATGAAAAGGTTATGCAAATGAAGAAGGAGAAGACTATGGTGAGACATTTACACCAGTTGCTAGATTGGAAGGTGTTAGGACTCTACCTACATTTGCAGTATATAAGGGATTCAAAGTATATCAGATGGATGTGAAATCAGCATTTTTGAATGGAATACTGGAAGAAGAAGTATACATTGAGCAGCCAGATGGTTATGCTTTGACTGATGCAAAAGATATGGTGAGTAAATTGCACAAGGTGCTATATGGTTTGAAGCAAGCACCGAGAACATGGTATGAAAGGCTACATTCACACCTGATGAAGATAGGTTTCTAGAGAACCAGTGAAGACAACAATATATATCTCAAATCTGAGGGAGATAAGATACTGGTTAGTGAAGTGTTTGTGGATGATATCATATTTGGAGGAAATGATGACATGAGTGATGACTTTGCAAATGAAATGAAAAGTGAATTTGAAATGTTTTTAGTGGGAGAAATTAAATTCTTCATAGGTTTGTAAATTCAGCAGATGAAGAGCGGTATTTTCATCACACAGTCTAAATATGTAAAAGAGGTATTGAAGGAATTTGGAATGAGTGACTGTAAACCAATTGGGACACCAATGGTTATAGGTTGTAAACTGTCTAAGGAGGATGAAGCTGCATCTATTGATGAAAAGGAGTACAGGTCAATGATAGGGAAACTGCATTATGTTGTTCACTGCAGACCAGATATTGCTCATGCAGTTGGTTTAGTTGCCATATTTCAGAAGAATCCAAAGGAGACACACTTGATAGCAACCAAGAGGATATTTAGATATTTTAAAGGTACTATTGACTATGGATTATGGTATCCATATGCAGGTAACTTTGATTTGAAGGTTTATACAGATGCAAACTGGGCAGGTAATGTTGATAATAGGAAGAGCACAACCGGTGGTGCATTCTTTCTTGGAGGAAGACTTGTTTCATGGAGCAGAAAGAAGAAGAGTTGTACATCATAGTCCACTGCTGAACTTGAGTATGTTGTAGCATATATGAATTGTACCCAGGCAATCTGGATGAAACACATTCTAGAAGAATTAAAGTTGAAGATTACAAATCCAGTAAAGATTTTATGTGACAACACTAGTGCAATAAATATTTCAAAGAACCCAATGTTGCATGCTAGAATCAAGAATATTGAGCTGAAATATCATTTCTCAATAGAGAGTGCAGAGTAAAGATGTGTTATTGGAGCATGTATCTACCAAGGAGCAACTAGGAGATATCTTTACAAAACCTTTGCCTAAGACTACTTTTGATTATCTTAGAGGTTAGCTAGGGGTTGTGCCCCTACATGAGGTCAATTGAGCATGATGTGGAATACATCAGTCCTGGAGCTAATTGAAGAATCTTGAATCAGGATTGGTGTAGAGTGGAGTTATTCCATAGGGGGAGCATCAAGTCGTAGATTGATATTGCAGAACAATGAAGTATGACATTGCATGTTTTACTTTCACTTTGGCATTATTGTCAAAGGGGGAGAAGAACTATATGATTAGGGAGAAGAACCATATGATTGATAGAGAGAATATCTATGGCCAATTACAAGCTGAAGACATGATGACTCAATAGAAGGAGAGTACATGGTAAAATGTAAACCAGGATTCCTATTCACAATCATAGCAATCAAGGGTATTGATACTTGTATTGCCATCAATGCCAAAGGGCGAGATTGTTGGCATTTGCATGAAGATTGCATTGATGAACTTTTATGTTGTCATTGATGTCAATTATAACCAGTAATGATGTTGTATTAATGTTGTTTTGCAACTGGTAAGAGAGCTTGTGAAGGAAACTGGTATTACTAGAGAAGAAGTGAGTTCAACCGGTAAACCCTACCTGTTGATATGCTAAACCCTAATCGATGAAGTTTGGTGAATCGGTTGTATTGGTTTATGATCAAATGATGAGCGGTAATGATTATGACACATATGCATGTTGTATGAGAAGAGTTTCAAATGGTTTTTGTCTTGGGAATGAGCAAGTTCATTGCATGTAATGGAAACTGCGTGATGAGTTACAGAGATCGATGAAGCGGTGATCAAGGAGTGGTCGAGGTTGTCTTGAATGATGTGCAGTGATTGCTATGTAATCCAACGGTCATACTTGAACCGATTTGTTTGTAATCTCTATGAGATCTTAGGTTTGTGATGTGTTACCAACCTATTGTTTTGTTTATAAGGTCAATGAGTTGTTTTGTTGTAGTGTAGGCAATTTTGGTTACATGTAAGAGTAATTGGTTGTCGAACCAGATGATGTATCTATAGTATGTGTAAAGGCAAATATGAGCATGAATGGGATCTGATCAAGAAGAGTAGTGCTATCCACCAGATCAGCAAATCCATGTTGTTCTCTAACAATTACAACAGTTAAATCCCTTAAACGGGTAAGCTCTTGTTAGATTAGTGTTATCTAAATCCTCTAATCAAGTGATCCATTAGCTTGGATTTAAAATCCTCTACAGAGGTTACTCCTAACAAGGTATTGCTTCTAATAGGGCATTATATTCAATCCCTTAACCGGGTGGTCCCTAACAAGATTTATTCTTAACGGGACTTATTGTAAAGCTTTAACAGGCTTGGTTCCTAACAGGGCGAACTTCAGAAGAGTTCAGAGTACTTGTGGGTATTCATCCCCACCGTGGTTTTTCCCATTTGGGTTTCCACATCAAAATCATTGTGTCAAGTGGTGAATGTTTTTGTGGTTATATTTGATAAAGTTAATTTACTTAACAACTAAATCCACTTAGATATGATATGATGACCGGCAGCAATCTGAAATGAGCTTTTACTTTTGTCAGTAAAGTATTTGGATGTTTTGGTTAAAAAGGTTTTTGAGTTTCAGAGTTATTTTATTGTTATTCTGTTATGACAGTCAACCGATTTACTTGACATTGATATTGCAATTTGCAGTTCAGTGTTTGAACCAGTCAGTTCTGAGTTTGACTTGAGAGGTTGGCTTTATTTGGTGAAAATGTATGTCAGTTTTCTATCTACCGATTCACCCCCCCCCCCTCCACCCTCTCAGTAGTTTACCGGATCCTTATCGATTCATCATACCATCAAATGTGTAAAGATCCTTGTATGTTCAAAATCACTTAAAACATATCATTTATCATCATTCATAACCAAAAACACATTCATTTAGCATTATTATCATTTATTCAAAAAGGATTCAAGATATCACAAGTTTTCTTACGGTTATGGTTTAAAATAGATATAAGTCACATAACAATATGTCTTTTAAAACCATAAAGGAGTCTTAAACAACAAAAAATGTCTAAATAAAACATCTAAAATGGAGCTCATCATTCCCCCCGACGTAATCTTTTGTTGGTCCACCAACATGAGGATTTTGATTTTGCTGCCAAGTTAAAATTCCAAAGGCCCCCATAGTATTTTTCCATGTAGTCTTTACAATGGGACTCCAATAAAATCCCTGGTATTTGGCCAAACTATCCAACCTTGATCTTTCTTGATTAACATCAAAGGATGTAAGATCCTCTCAATATGGAATGGGCCACCAAAGCAATTGTGACTCAAAGATTAGAGGTATTCATTTTTCTTGCAATGACCTACCCAGGTGTGGTTTCCCTTTGGAGTGGTACATGATAGTTCTATAGAGAGTGAGGCTCTACTCGCTTCAATTCATCTGGCAAGAAATTCCACCTCCAACCTAGGTGGGTAGAAACTATTCTAGTTGGAGTATCCACCATTACTTCATATTATTGGTGAGCCTCTTCTCTCACAGTCTTCAGTCTACCCTTCTCTTCAAGATCATAGATTATTCAGTTCTATTTATAGAATATCCTATCAGTGTCACCTACTTCAACTCACAAGGTATCAAAACAATTTGGTCTATCTTCTGGTAGTCTCTAAATTGCTTCCCCTTGTTATTCTTATTGTGAATATAGGACATAAATGCCTCAGATGTATATCCCTTATAGTAGATTGTGGGTCCCATTGTGGATCACATGGGACAACATAATTGTGCAAATAAACTTCACAAAAAGGTTTCTAATTTGAGTGGAGGTTTTATATGCAAATAGGAAATCATCAAGGCTAATGGGAGAGGAATTTAAATGTGAGAGCTCCTGAGATAGTTTGTAGGAAAATTATAACCCTCTTAGGTGTAAGACATAGACCCTAGGTGGTGGTCTACATTGAACAAGTTGTGGAACAAGAGTAGTTACCTTTTCTAATTTTGGTTTTCAAATTGTTTATTTTTACATTTTTCTTCTTGATCACTTTCTGCAACTGCTCTTTTTCTTCCTTCCATGCTATCTCTTTATCCTCCATTAGCTTCCATTATTTAATTAAAAACTAAAGCCCATAAAAAATAGAGGTAGCATATGTATGCCTATCCTGACTATGTTGTCTTGTTGTTGATTATTCCCTCCTATATTACTAGTTGCCACTTGGTCTACTATTGCTACAAGATTTTCTAAACCATTAGTCAGTTGCTCATCATTCTTATCTTCCTCTAGACTATTTTGCCTCTAATTAACCTTGGTATCTGACTCATTGTTAAGAATGACTTGTATCCCTCCAGAATGGACTAACACTTCTTTTGTTTCATCTGATGAACTTTCCTCTGCACCCTTATCTCCCTTAGTATGGTGAGTAGATGATGGGGATGAAGGTGCTTGAAAAAGTGGAGACTGTATATTAGGGAATTGACCTTTTTCTCCATAAGTTGAAAGGTCTTTAGTGCTAGTGCTTGTAATAAGAATTTCCTTAGTTTTTTTCTCCTTACTCTTAAGCATCTTTCTAATCCTGTGGCTTCTCCTTACATCCTTCTTAACAACCCTTTTTTACCTTCTTTGTGGGTTTCCTTATTGGTTTAGTAGCCTTTTTCAATTTCTTAGTGGCTACAAGCTACTCAAATTCTTTGGCCTTTCATTTTTGAAGCTTAGGACTCTTGGGAACAAGAGTTTGAGTTTTAATTTTCTTTTTTCCACTTACCTTCTGCTTTGCAATGACTTTTCTTTTCTTATTTTTGGCCTCTGAAGGTGGAGTTGACATAGGGGTTTCCTTAGCAATAGAACTAGGGCTTTCAACTTCCTTATTATGCTCAATTGAATGAGTAGTTTCCTCAATAGGGATTTAACTAGAGGACTAAGTAGGAGGTAGTCTAGAAGAAGAAGTTCATTTTGTTCCTACAACTCCCCTAGCCTTATGATTCAAAGGAAGATCTCTAGGCCTTATGTTTATTGCCTCAACCCCTGTTACTTTCAAAAAATCATCGTAAGTCATCCCAGGGTTTGTCTCTTATAGAGTCTTTTCTATCAATAATTGAATAAAACAGTGGTGAGAGATAGCATGCACACTACCTTTTTAACTTTTTGTGACATTTTCTTCAACATATTGTAGAGAAAATTTGGAACATTTATCAGCCTCCCATGTTGAGGATGACTCAGAAGTTTAAAAAGTATTCAATGGAGTTGAGATTGTCGATCGCCACAAGTCAAATATTGGATGATATAGACTTCTCTAGGGGGGCATTCTCATGGAAAAGATAATATTTTTGTGCCTTTAATGGTCACTATAAATGGGGGGTCACCATGCACTGTAAATTTAGCCCTAGTTGTCCTGGCATCACGCCCTCCAGAAAATTTATCCTGTTGTAGGCAACCATGTTACTTCTACAATTTTTTGTTATGTATCATTTATCCTTAAACCCTTGACCACTTCTTGGTCATTATTCAAAGTATGAGAAAACTCTGATGGCATAGCTTCATTAAAGTCATGAAGCTTCAAGAAATAGTCTAACCACCCAGAATCCCTGAATATTTGGCAATATGGGTCTTCTAAAATGAGGATGTGATCAACTAGTTCATGATGAACAGAGGAGCCTCCCATCTCTGCAAATTATTTTCACCGCTAGTTCCCTTCTTCTGCAAACCCCAACTATGACCAAAACCTTCTAGTTACTACTTACTTCTGCAACTTCAAATATGCCTTAATTACCACCACAATTTTACATACTTCTTTATGATGAATGCTACTATAATTCACATTGTCATGGCTATTTTTGTTATGAAAAGGTCACGACTATAGGTATGTTGTAAAAAAAAGTAGTGGGAGTATGAGAATAAAAGATAAATAGAGTATAATAAATGGCAAAATTTGGGATACACGCAATTGTCTAAAACTTACTCTATGTTTATCAAGACATTCCTTTGAATTATCAACACACATAATGACACTTGGCCAATTTCCTCCCCCCGACTTAAAATAGAATAGGTGTCCACACATGTAGAAATATGAAGGGGTGTTTCCAATTGGAATGCTCGAATGAATATATTTAAGGTGATAATAAAACTATAAAACATAGATTTTAACTAATAACAAAAATAAAAGATCTTATACATACCTTGAAACTGATTTGATTGATATGGTGAGTTGATGAAAGTTTTTGCACATGTGAAGCTTGTTACAAGTGTGCTTGTCTTTGCACCAAAAGATCGACTTGTTAATGCTTGATACAACCGCTAGGCTTGTAGAATCCACAAGAGGCAGTTAATCCATGTCACAAACTTGAGCGATGCATTGCACAACACAAGGAGACTAATGGTGCACACCTTGCAACAATCCCCCCCCAACGCAAGTGAGGGGTTTGAACTTGTTACCAAGCTCTGATACCACTTGTTACAAGTGTGGTTGTCGTTGTACCAAAAGATTGACCTGTTAATGCTCGATACAACCACTAGACTTATAAAATCCATAGGAGGCGGTTAAGCCAAGTCACAAACCCGAGCATTGCACTGCACAACACAAGGAGACCAAGGGCACATACCTTGCAACAAATCTGACAACAAAAAGATTGAAGTGCTGAAATTTGTGTTGTGAAGTGATATAGTGATAGAAAAGGAAAGTGGAATGAGATGGAGATGATGTGGAATGGAAAGTGATTTAGAAGGTCACCACATAAGCATGGAGACTTTATTATGGAAGGATTAAAGTGATCCTTATTAAGCACGTTGTGAACTTAGAGGTCCACCATCATCGACTACAAGAAGAGTGTGATTATTATTGTCCGCAAATTTCTGCATGAACTCTTCTTTGCTAGCTAATTTATGTTAGAGATGTAAATGATTCTCATTCACTAACAATTTAAAGCTTACATCATCCGGGGTTGCAATTTTAACAACACCATTTGAAAATACTTCTGCAATTTCCTGAGGACCCAACCATTGGGTTTGAAGCTTTTCCAAGTTGTCTCTTATACCTAGAATCATATAAAAGAGCTCAATCACCTAGTTTTAATAATTTGTCTTTAATGTACTTGTCATGCCATTTAGCTCTCTACTCTTGTATTAACTCTGTATGGTTGAGAGTTGATCTTCTCATTTCATCTAATGCATTGAGGTGCATTACCCTGTCTACTTAGGCTTAAGACAAATTCAAGCCTAGGTCCAAGGTTCTTTTGAGGGTCTTGTGTTCAAACTCAGTAGGAATGACTGCTATTTTACCATATACCAATTCAAATGGGGTGAATCCAATTATCATTTTCCATGTTGTTTTGTAAGCCCTTACTGCTTTTGGTAACCTATTTGCCCAATCTTTCCTATGAAATGCCACAATTTTGGTTAAGATAGCTTCAATTTCTTTATTAGTCACTTATGCTTGTCCATTGGCCTATGGATGATATGGGGTAGAATTCTTGTGTCTGATATTATATTGATTTACCAATGTTGTGACTAGATTACATATGAATTGAGCACCTTGGTCTATGATTATCTCTCTAGGAACCCCATATCTAGTAAATATTTCTTCATAGATAAACTTAGCTATTTTGTTATCTCTAACATGTTTCATGATTTTGACTTCAACCCATTTAGTAAGATAATTAGTAAAAACCAAAATATATGACTTACCATTGGAGGGTGGATCAATAGGTCCTATAAAGTCCATATTCCATTTGTCAAAAGGGATGACAACTACTTGGGGATGCAAAGGCATTTAATTAGATCTTGTTGGTCTTACCATCCATTGGAACCTGTCACATTTCTTGGTATAATTCATTGCATCCTTGTGAAGACTAGGCCAATAATACCCTGCATTTTGTTGGCTCCCAAAACCATAGATTGGAAATCCTAGAGCTTTGCCAAATCTCCTACTGATTTCTCAATCAGCCTTGGCCAATGAATAGGAATGGTCAAAGACCAAATTCCTCTACACTTTAGGCTCCACTAGACCTAAGTGGGTATACCTTAATCTCCAAAGCACAAAAAGACTTCTTTATAGTGAATTTAAACTTATCAATTTAGTTGTTTGCAAGAATGGCAAAATGTTTCCTGCAACTTTGCTTTATTATGTGCTTTTAACTTGCTTTAATCTGAAAACTTGAATGTAATTGATAGTGAATGAATGCTTATAAAAGAATTTTGTTGGAACCTTAAGTAATTATGGAATAACAATACTAATAGAAATAAGAAGTATGTTTCCTTGATGAGGACCTTATGCACACCAATTTTTTTCACAGGAAACTAACAATAGACCAGTGCCTTATCTGACAATTTATATGTTACTTAGTGGACGAATATTTGCAATGAACTTTGGAGACAGTTTGAAAAACTTACAAATATGCAGGACTATCAGTGCAATGGTTTCATTATGTGTTGCAAGAATAACAAAAACAATTGTGTTTCCTACACAACAGCATGTGATGGCACACTGCAGCAAATTTTAATTAGATTTATCCAAAGAACTCGATTCATCAACACCATGTAACATAAAATGATCTGAAGATAAAGACATCAAACCTTATATATTAATTTTGGAATAAAAAGGTATACAAAAGCTATAGACTCACAGGTACTTCATGATATTCTTGCTTGCACAAAATGACTTTTCATTTCTATAGACTTGCTTTACATAACACTACTAGTCCCAACAAACAATCTGAAAGATAGGAGTTTTTTCAATTGTGTACCCCTCTCCTTTGTATACAAAAATGACTCCCTATGCATATGTGACTTGAAAGACACAAATAAAAGGACACACCCTTTCATTAATACAAACTAAAAACTGACAAAAACCTAACTAATAACTCCCTAACTGCTAGAACAACTAACAATATTACCAAACATATTACAATTGACATAAATTAACTTTGGTCATCCAGGACCAAGCCACATTTCTGAATATGTTGAAGGTAGGCCTCATCCTTGTAAGTGTTGGAGTTGAAGATGATCTCCCACACTGACATCTCTATAGTCACAAAGCTTTCCAACTAGTCCATTGTTTATGCCATGTCCAAGGTGTCAGCTTGTGCAATACCTAGGGAAGCATTAAGTAATGATTAACATTTTGTAATCCACACATTCTTGTCCTTAATCTACCCTGTTTCATCTATAACTTTTGGAATACCATGTTGCACAATCTCTTGGAAATCATCATATTCAACCTTCAAGGCTGCATCAAACTTCTCATGCTTTTTCATCAGCCTCTGGATTATTTCAATAATTGCACTGTTTATCTGACTAGCCATCTTATCCTGCAAGAGCATATGTAATTTGTCAGAGATTATTTTATGTGACAAATTGTTATCCATATTCTTCTGGTACACTGTCCAAAAGTCTTCAAGAACTCCAATTAACTTTTCAAACCTCTTTGACAGTAAGACACATGTTGTGTCTTCCCTTATGTTCTGCATTTTCTCTTTCAATTTCTTGTTTTCTTTATGAAATTCCTCGCAATTCTTCTTTGATCTTGATTCATCTGCTATTTGGGGTACAGGCTAACCTCTACTTTTCAAGATTTCTTCATACAGTGACTTGTATTTCCCTATTTCTCTTGTCAACGTCTTCATTTGTGCCCTATTTAATTTGGAAATATCAATTCCCATATACGTTGTGACCATGGGATCCACTTCACCAACCTTTAACTTCATCATGTGACCAAAGGCTTTGTCCACATCTATAATCTTTGGCCTCTTATTCAGAGGATAAAGGGTCGATAAAAGCATAGCCTCATCATCTGGATCATATCTTGATCCAATAAAAATAACATTTACGCCATCAATGTCTAACTTGAAATCTTTTTTATATGAATGCAATTGGCTATCAAAAATGAAAGGCACACTAAGGTCCCAGCCTGGAAAAAGAATGATCCCTGCCTCTACAAGAAGTTGCCTTCCCTTTTGAGGGGTCATGCCTTCTAACTCTGAATTAATCTTCACCTTCAGCTTTCTGAGCATTTTTACCTCATTTTTTGGTGTCACATCTAGCATTGCTTCTCTTAACCTCTTTCCTTTAAAATGATATAAGAAGGACTTAAACTCCTTCGACCTAATAAATACATCATCTAACACAAAATATGTATGCTCTTCTAGCCTAGCATCCAAATCAGCATTCATCCTTGCAACAATTTGGTCTTGTGCTTCAGGTTCCTCTTCTTTCTCAGCCATTTTAAATCTCGAGACAACCTCATTTTCACCTAAGTCACTTTCAACTTCTTCTTCTTTCTCCATCTTCTGCAGTCTCTGTCTTTTTTATTCCAATTTCTGATTTAAATCTTGAAAAATTCACATGGCTTCTTTAAACTCCTTGTTTTCAAAGATATCCAAGGCTTCAATATGCTCATGAAAGTAATCACCAAGATTCTGCTTTTTTTTTCTCTAGTGTATATAGCCCTCCGGGTCATAATTTTTTTTGCTTGTGTGCTCATACAGATTATAATCTTCTATTAACCTTCTGTCAATAACTTCATAAGCCTTTGTTGATACAATGGTGAAATCACCAAAATGCAAAGTTCCAGGTAAGAAGACTTGCTTGTGGGCACCCCCAAAATGATGTGCATTAGAGACACTCATCTATCTCACAATCTCCAGGTAAGCAATTCGGTCTAGTGCAGGCTTTGGTAGCACATAGGGAGCACCTTCGAATCCAAAAACCCTAACATATGAGAAGTCTTGGCATACATACCAATCACCCCAATTATGATTCACCTTTGTATCTCCATGCTCATGGGGTCTAAGAAATCTTTTAATTTCTTCTGAAAATGATCCATCACAAGAAACCCCAAAATCTCTGTATAAAGGTTGAATAAAAAACTCTTCAAATTTGACATAATGGGATCTCATGAACTGAGAATCCCATAGTGATACCCACAATTATATTGGTTGCTCCTGCCCATCTTTACCATGAACATTTAATTTCAACTCTTCAAGCCAACACCCTCTAGGTCATCCATAAAAAAAGATAATCAATAATGAATAAAACTTAAAAGACTTATCAGGGTTATTCTGAAGATTTAAGAAACCCTCATGCATTTTTTCCACAACATAGGTAGCATAATCAAATTGTCTTGGTTCATGCATTTGTGTACCTGCAGCAAGCACTAAAAATCCTACTCAAACCACATCCGGAACCTCAACTCCTCCCACTTAACCGCATGCCATGTATGTATATTACAGATACTGTCTAAAAATGGTTATCTCAAATGAGGGCTCATCCTCATCTGTCAACTTCCCTTTCTTGGCCTTATGTATGGCCAAATTCCACCTGTTGTATACAGTATCCATCTGTGTATATTCTTCTTCCAGCTTCTCAAAAGACAGAGGCACATCGGATTTAAAACCAAGACCAAAAACCTCATGAATGGTAGCTACTAAAAGACAGATGAATGCATCTCCATTTGGTCATTGGATACATCTTTTCATGGAATTATAATCCCTAGCCAGGGTTTTCAACAATTGAATATTTACAAAGACATTAGGGACCACTAGCTTACCTAATCCGGTTGTCCATGGGTTTGATATGGGGGTCGGCTTGCTCCTTCTTGAGTATGGATATAAGAACAATTTGTGGACTCTAACCCTAGTCCAGACATCACTGATTTCCTTAAAATCATCTTCTAGTTGGTCATAGATATAAAAATTAACCTTAGACCTTTGGGACTTGGCTCCTTGTGAGCTCATCTATTCAATCATATCTTGATTTAACTTCCGCTTTTGTGCACTTTCCCCACCTTTAGACTTCTTTGAGGCGCTCTCAGATACCTTAGTGACCTTCCTCTTGCCTTTGGAACTAGAACCTTCCATATTTCAATCCTTCAAGCTTTTTGAAATTCAATTTTTTGCAGTTTAGTTTTTCTTCAATCTCTCTGTTCGCTTCAATTTGTTATGCAAATTTCTTATACAAACTTCCATTTATAGATTTAATATGTCAAGAGCATTTACTCAATTGAAATGGTGCTATGATTTTCCTCATGCAAGCACAGACCTATCTATTTCTTGTATTTAATAATTGCAGGTGGATTCGTTAAAATCAGATTTTGCAATGGCTAGTCGGCATAACTCCTCCCAATAATTCAATCACTTAGTGCCACCTGTCTTTTTGATTGGCATAGGTCTCCCCGATCACTCCATCGGGCATCGATGTAGCTCATTTTCCCTCATTCCAATTGTTATAACTTCCCTGATGGCTCTGCCTTCTAGCTAGGCTTTACTTTCACCTTTATGTCACATCGGCATATGTCATTCCAATGTACCCTTCTTCTATTCCTCTATGGCATTCTACTCATCAGGTATCAGCATAGCTCCAAATATGTTCCTTCGATGGTTAGAAGGTATTCTGATGAGTCCTCCTTCATAGTTCGCATCTCATTTGCTACATTGGGTCACCTTATTGGGTATCAGAGCAACTCATTTTATGTTCCTCTAATGACATCGACTTCATACTTTTGTATCTTTTTACTTCTCCAGTCTATCGGCATATGTTTCCCTGATGAGATCTCCTTGCTCACACCCATCTTTTCTTTGCCATCGGGTATCGGAGTAACGAAAAATGTCTCCTCCAGATGAGACAATGATATCTCGATGACTTCGACTTTGATCGGTGTAACTTATCCTGATCAAGTCTCCTTCTTCGTGCCTAGCTTATCTTCCTCATTGGGTATCGACATAACCTGAAACACCTCTCCCCAATGGTTTAAGTTACCCCGATGACTTAGTAATCTCCTCCTTTTGGTACCACCTCATCGGAGTAGGTCAAGTCGATAACACCGCCTTCGCCACCTAGTCCATTGGGTATCAGGGTAGTGTAGGATGATACTTTCCGATGACTCGATGACATCGATTCCAAGTATTTCGCTCCATCCAACATCGACATAAGTTCTTCCGATAACCTCATCAGGTATCGAGGTAACTTTTTCCTGGTGCTTCCGATAGTGAACACTATGTGGATGACTTCGCCTTCTTGGTATGCTATCGATGTAGCTCTTCCCGATGATTACTAACTCGCCAAACTTCTTTATGCCAATCTCACCCTTAGAAAATGCCATCGGACTCAGCGGTGTGAGTTTTGTCGATCGACACGCACCCTTTTCTCCTTAGGCAATCTTATCGGGGTGACTTACGTTGATAAACATAATTTTATATTTTATGAAGAGAAGGATTTCTTTCACAAATGTAACTTTCCACAACCATGCTAATGAACTTCTAAGGCACTAAAAACATCTTTGAATGTACTCATGACCCTGGTTCTATAATGAACCCTAAAATGTGCTCTTTCTATGCAAAGACTACCATGATGAAGGTTATCACAATGTCACCATACTTAATGTCATCCCTTAATATGCCCAAGTGATACTTGTTCATGTAGATTTAGGCTACAATTGGATTTCTCTGACACAACAACATATCTCCTGCACATGCAATCTAGCAGTAAATGCTCTTAAGATGAAAATATACATATAAAACATCAATAGATAGGACAAAATATTTTTGCAAAAATATGTGCTAACACGTTCAAAATCTTCATTCTTGTTCTTTAAACAACAAAATGGCCCCCACAGGGCTCATCATGACAAGCATGGAGAATGTTAAATGTTTCGTCTTCTCTAATGCATCTCCTCATCACATTGTCTGTACATGTATAAAATAAGCTTCTTGAGATCCAAATGAATGGAAATATCCTCTCTATTAGCAGTATTTTCTCCTTTGGGGAGAAATGTGAAGGGAGCTTCTCTACTACCAAGTAGTTTGCAATGTCTGGATATTATGGTGTCTTGATGTTGACAACAAAAATATGTTCACCCATAAATCAATCACCAATTAAAGGTTCCTTAATGTTATTTGTCAATCTAGACAAAAAAATCTACTACAACATTTTCTCTTCCTGGTTTGTCAATAATGGTGATATAAAATTCTTGCATAAGAAGGAACCATCTAGCAAGCCTTCGTGTCACATGAGGATTTTTTATTAGATATTTAAATACAGTATGATCGGTATGGACAATTAATTGATACCCTATGATATAATGTCTAAACTTGTTAAGGGCGTAGATGATAGCTAGCATTTCTTTTTTTTCGTGATAGTGTAATTTAGTTTTGCCCCTCACAGGTTTTTACTAATGTAATAGATTGCATTCTCTATTGCTCATTCTTTTTGGCCCAAAACTTCTCCTACTACATGATTTGAAGCATCTATATGGATGTGAAATGGGATAGTCCATTGAGGTCCTTTGAGGACATGAGCTTGAGTCAAAGCATTCTTAAGGTCTTGGAATGTGTTATCACATGCAGTTGTCCATTGAAATTCCTCATCCTTGGTTAGTAAGTCATACAATGGGCCAACTATCTTATTGAATTCTTGGATAAACCTCCTATAGTAACCAGCATGACCCAAGGAACTTCTAACATCTTTTTGTGTAAAGACATGGTCAATTTCAAATAAAATAATTCCATAACCAAAAGTAAGATTATAAATTTATAATCATAATTTTCATAATTTTCTCCAATGAATCAATAATACCACATAAAGGATAATTTCATCTCCATATAATTACACAGCTCATCCTTTCATAAGGATGTTTCAATAAATGGTTTAACAAAAGTTCAAAACTTCACTATTCTCTTATGAGCTAGGCCTTTAGCCCATCTCATCACATCAAATAAATATAATGTTACAAAAGGTTCTAAGGTCTTTGGTTGCCACAAACTCTCCTCCACCTGCAAGCCGTTAGGTGAGAACATGATTCAAACACTATTTTCGCCCAACCATGAAGCATAAGCTTCCCCTAAATTCTTCTCATCTAGAAGAATACCTGACCCTGCACGAGATAACTAGCAATCTAGAACTGGCATGTGGGATAGATTCTGGTGCAACATGATGCATCTAAAATACTATTTCACATACATAGAAAGAGATATGCATCTAACATCATGATATGGCAGAGAGTAAAATAAATTCAATCATTCACAAGATGAATTCATAAGCTTTGGCCAAAGCATCTTTTGAGCCTACTACTGACAGGTAGATCTATGTAGAGAACTACCGATCTTTGTTTACCCATATTCGGCACTCGTCCATAATAACACTCTAAGTAATCCACACACAAAGAACATTTCAACTGAATGAAAATAAACAACACTTCTTGTGTATATTCACAAATTTACAACATATAATTCTACAAAAATTACACAGATCAAGGGCATGTCTCCTATAAGTACAATTTCCACTAAAAGAGAACCATTTCTCTCTCATAATTTATTAATTACTATTTAAATTGCCTAATAAAACAAATGCTAAATAATTTAATGTGAAAACTAGATAATTTATAAAAATTTAAATTATTCTTATATAAAACAAAATAAAATAACTAAAACTAATTTCAAATCTAATAATAAGATCACTTTCCCCACGGGGTAGCATGGTTGGTTAAGGGCTTAAGGTTTGTTCCATATAGATCTCAAGGTCGACTCATGTTGCTCCAGAGTAAACCGGTGGTTGAGGTATTGGGGCCAAATCGGTCACCTCTTGTGGACTAGTCTCGCCTCTTCAAAATCCCTCTACTTGGCAATAAAAGTAAGACCAAGTTAAGAGCTGAGGAGACGCTGGTTTGAGTCACGCTGTGGGTGAATAGAAATTGAAAAATTAAAATATCTCCCTTAATGACTTTTTGAAATGGAAATTTTAGATTTTAACTAAAAATTTGGAAAATGAAATTGTGGAGAGAAAAAGCATTTTTGAAAATTCACTTTATTGGAAATGACCTAAAAAGATATTTTGGTAAAAAGAAAAAGTTATAAAATGAATTTTTTATCAAAAACACTCAATTATGCATTTTGGGGGAAATATTTTCTGGAATTGCTCTGTGTGTTTTGGCTGGAGATACTGTGTCTGAAGATTTTGGTTTTGTTCGCTGGAGGTTTGCTTAGCTCCAAATTTTCTTCCTGGAAAGCTTACCAGGTTGATAGTGTTAGTTTGTTCTTATTTTGTTAATCTTGGTTGGAAATCATGCCTTCATAATTATTTTTGTTTTGCAATGGTATTCTGAAATGGAATTTGTGTTTAAATTTTAGTTCCCTATTGATTTAAAAAGAAAATTAGTTTTTTTTTTTAAATATGAAGACCAAATTTGTTGTAAAATTTTGTACTTAGAAATTTTCCTGAGTTTGTTGTTTGGTATTGAAGTTTATTGTTTTTAAAAATAAAAAAATTATACAAAAAAAAAAAAAAAATTGTTGTTAAAAATTTTACTCAGACATTTGCTAAGTTTACTGTTTGGTCGGGGAGGTTATTTTTTTTTAAATTTAAAATATATATATATATATATATATTGATGGGGGGGTTTGGGGTGTCATGGGCTCCACGACCCCATGGTTGGGGAGCCGTGGGGAGCCATGGCGATGGAGGCCATGAAGTGGCCTTCCACAACCATGGGTTGTGGGGGGTACCACAACATGGTCCCCACAGCCATCGCCTCCCTTCCAATGAGGGCTACGTGGCCATTAAAGGTGTTTTTTATTTTTAAGTTTTATTTTTATTATTTAAATTTAAAAAATATATATTTTATTTTATAATATATATATATATAATTTAATATTGGAGATGAATTTATATATGATGAAAAATATGTGTTGGGAAATAGAAAGGAAATTAAAAGAGATATTTTTTATTTTTTTTAAATGATGAGTATTTTATTTTAGAAAACAAAGGGAAATATTAGATTAATTAATGGATGATTTAATTTATATTTTTATATGTATATGTATATATGTATAATTATATAAATGTAATTGTGGTTTTTAATTTATAATAAAATGGTGATTTATAAATGACGTATTTTGAAACTTAGCAAAATTGGAGATCTTTGGTCAATTTGTATTTTAAACGAAATGGAAGAATAATGCTATTCTAGATTAGCAAGGATGCTTGATTAAATTGATTGTCTTTGCATTTAATTTTCAAATGCAAGTCCTTGGTTTAATGAAATCAAATATATTCATTTGGTTGTTTTCGTTGGTCGGTCATGTCACTTGTCTAAGTTTTGTCAGTTGGTTTAACCATTGTGCAAGGGCTTGTTTGGCCAAGTGGTTTTCTATTTTTTTGAAATTCGTGTATAATTTCATGTTATTCCTTGGTTTTGGGAGTTCGTTTGGTCATTTTTAGTTAAGTGTCATAAGGGAGCTCATGGCTTTCGAGTCGGGTCGTGCCCAAACTGGTTAGCAAGGTAACCCATCGAAAATTTGTTTAAGTAAGTGATAACTTAATAATATATTAGGGGGCTTGGTAGATGAAACATTAAGTAAGATAATTTTACCTCGCTCATGGTTGAGTGCTAGTACAGACTCAGGATGTAGTGAGAAGGCCTAGAATGGCAAACCAACAACCTTTTCCTCATGAAAGGATTGTTTGGGTCCACATGAGACTTGGATGGGGTCGGGGGTTCAGGAGAGGTTACCAAGGTAATCCAAGATGGGGGTCGGGACCTATGGAGGCCTGTCAGGGTAACCATACCAAGCTATGTGATGACACTCTTCCCTTATGTTCACTAGTGTGTAGTCTTGTGTTGATTTTGCTTGGAGCCCTATTGTGGGAGTCATATCTATATGTTTATGCTTTATGTGCATACTTGATATTCATGTTAGACCGTGGGATGCTTAGTTATGGATTGTGATGAATTAGTTTTGCAGGTGCTCCAATTGTTCTTTTGTATTTACTCCATTCCATGTTTCAGATGGATCCTTTTTTTCTTCCCGGATCATTCATGTATCTCTTGGACCCTATGTGGTCATATGTATCATTTTTTTATGTATGCCTTGATGGCAAGATGTAATTGATGTAAACCTTATGTATTTTTCACCTTTTATTTAATAGAATGGTCTCTCACTTGAAGCGGACCCGTAGACGTAGCCCATTAGGGGTGAACTTCGTTATCAACTTGTGTTGTATGGTCTATGTGTTCATCTATTCATCTAGTTCCTTTTAATTTTGGATGCATGAATGGTATTATGGTTAAAATATATAATGTAATTTAGGTGATATTAATCTTAATTGTATGTATGAAGTTATTAATTAAATACAATAACGTGGATTATGATGAATGTAGCTTTAGTGATGTAATGTAACTAATGGCAGTTGTATATATTCAATCATGATTAGTTTAATCTCTTATGAAATTTAATTACTATGTTCATGTGGTAATCATTCTATCATGAGTAGGTTTAATCAATCTCATTGTTAATTGGATTAATACACCTTAATGTTCATTGGATTAATCGAGTAATCTTCATTAGAAACCCTTTATGTGTTTAAGTTAAGTCTTCCGCTTGTGCAAATGTTATTGTAATGTTTAATTTAATGTATCTTAAAATTCATTAATGTTAGAAAAAAAAATTGCACTATTTTCGAGAGTTATAGTTGAATCATTTAGGGTTTCTTAGTGGGGCATTACATTTGGTATCAAAGCCAAAGGTTGTAACACTGGGATCTTTGGTGTACTTTTTTCCTTGAGTTTGGTATGTGGTATGTATTCCATGCATCGTATGCTTGTCCTTTTGATGTTACTTGTGATTGATGCATAGGACCTTGCTAATCTTGGATGACTCGTGCTCAGTTTCTTTTGCTTACTCTTTCTAAAAATCCTAACTGAGTGTAACACGTGTGTTCATTCCTTGCTCTCACCTTCTTGATGTTGGTGCTTATTGAGGGATTATAGGTTCTTTTATTTCTTATTAGATATCTTGGTCTAAAATTACTCCTATAAAGAGATAGTCGTATGTACCTCCCTAATTGATGTTGTATTCTCTAGACTAACCCATTGGGTTGGACAATGCTTTACCTTAAGTCTGAAAGTATGAAATATGCTTGTGTTATGATTATGATATGGCCTAGTGTCATGATCTTAAAGGACTTGTATGGTAGATGTTGAGTGCATATGATGTAGTGAATTGAATGTATATCACCCTTCCTCCTCTTTCTCTCTAGGAATTAAAATGTTTGTTATATGTGTATTTATCACTTGTGTCTGTTTTCTAATTACAAGTGAATGTTTGTGACTTCATGAACCCTTGTGTGAGCCTAATTATTCTACTATGAATTTGGATAATAAGAGGGCTATGGGTTATAAAGATCATGATGGATACTAGGAGGAAATTGTATGTTTTTCATAAAGGAATTCACTATGTGTATTGTAGGAGTAACATAATGAATTTCTATCTTAGGCATTGTGCGATAATGTACGTACAGTTGATATGTGAAACTGACTTGTTTGTAATAAGATGTGTAAAAGGGATCATTTTATAGTGGTTAGGAGGGAATTGATGTGTTTTCTTTAAATATTTCATTGTGTGTTTCATAATACCGACTCAAATGATGACCTATTTGAACATTGCAATAATGTACTTGCTTTTGGATATATATAATTGACTTAGTATGAATAGAAGCTACAAATGAAACCCATGTTTTTTGTGCATGCATAATTATGTATTATTTAGTTGATAGCTCCTCTTCCACCTTCTTCTCGTACTTTGATTCTCAATGAAAGGTTGCATATAACTATGTATTTCGTATTAATTAGGAGTAGTGAGTGTTTCGCAAGAGGTCTTGCATGAAAGAAAAGATTGTTTGTTTTGATTTCAATTTTGGAAAATTAGGACATTCAGTTGCATCCATTATATTTGGAAATGTCATGATAGGCCAATTGGCATTCTTCTAAAATGGTAGTGAAATAAAAATCGTACAATAAAGATGATAGGCATATAGAGAGAAATTTAAGCATGCTTGTGTGACCTTGTTCATTTACGTACATATGTATGAAATGGGTCGACTATCAAACTCTCTCCCTCTTCTCTCTATCTAGTTATAAAGATACAAAGAAATGCTTATAAACAGTGTATTGCAATTAAATAGAGTATATAATTGCTCATTAATGAATATTATATAGCAATATTAAGGAATTCTTGATTTATTTTTCTTTAAAGCTCCAAAGTATTTTGTATTTCCTATTAGGATATCATGTCAAGTAAGTAAATGGATTGCATCTTGCATATATTATGTTGGTAGTCCAAATGATTTAGTCACTTAATAGATCATTGTAGAGAACAAGTATTGTTTAAGATAGTGTTATGCACTGCATGTAGTATGTGTACAAAGCATATGAAATCTACTTTTGTGGTTTTGTTTTATGTTAAAATATGGAAGTCTTAAGATTTTTGAAGAAGATTTGCATGATTATTAAAATGAATATGAACGTCGAGTTGGATAGTGAAAATTTTGGAAATGATGTTATTTCCTTACTTTGCTTGAGTTGTAAAGAATGTGTTGTTTTAAGAAAATACTAGTAGAATGGATGAAGAATGATAGGTTTAGACCATCCATTTGATAGTGATCTAAATTATGGTTGTTGATATCTGTAAGTGGCTATAGATTATATTTAAGAGTTGCTTGAAATACCACTCTTAGGAATGTGATTACTTTATAATTAGATATCATGAAGAATAAGATTTATATAATGAGTGTATTCTCTATTTGAGTGAAATAACATACCTTTACCCTCTTGGCAGATGTCTGACTACATAAAGGATAATTAGATGAATTTCCATGTGTATAAAAAAAAATTGCAGTATTTAAGAAATGTAGTTAGTGTATTAGGCTTAAATGTCTAACTCTCACTCTTTAAAGCACTCAGGACATGTAATCTTGGGTATTGTGTGGTAGTTACTCCCTATAGTGTGGCTTAAAATGGTCACCTTGTTTTGAGCTTAATGGCGATAGTATTTTGATTGTCTTTTGACTAGTGTTATGTGACTATGAGGCTAGCATTTTACTTTGAGATTTCTTATTACAGAATGACCACTAAATTCTCATTTCTTTTTATTTTAATTATGACACTTGTCATGTTTTCAATTTTATTGATTATCACATTGTCGACATCTTTCTTTATTTCATGTTGGACTTGGCGATTTAATTCTAAATTACTATTGCTTGAGGTGTCAGGTGGTCATTCTGAATGTTTGAATTAGATGGCCCTAGTTATTGTTGGAATACAAGGAATCCAAGAACACTGAGAGGGGGGGTGAATCAGTGTTATGCTGGTATTATAAGATTTTACCTAATTAAAACATACACATATAAACCGATAAATGAAGAAACATATAACATGAAGTAAATAAATCAGCCACATGAATGAACACCATAACACACTGAATTTTATATGTGAAAAACCTCAAAGAGAAAAAACAACGGTGGGATTTGTGACCCACAATATCAATTCATTGGCCATATGAAAGATATTAAATAGCATTGGGGCTTGCACATGCAAGAAGGCACACTACCAAGAGCACACTGCTCAACACAAAAGAGTCTCACTGACTACAATCTTTTGTTGAGATAAAACAGTAATGGTGAACTCACAAAATGCATCTACAATGCCAAAAAGAGTTCTGGTTATAGATTTGTCATGTACCAGTTCATAAACCCTAGACCCTTTTACCAATATCTCCTTTCCTCCAAGAATGCTTTACAAACCATCTACTGATCATTGAATGATATTACTTTTGCATACAAATTATCTGCATACATATCCTTCACATCACACTATTCTACTTCCTTGTCATCTCTCAAAATGACCTAATAAACTGACTTATATACCCTTTACAAACAATATGCCTTATGTCGGCTTACAATACAAAAGATATTCAATATCGTCTCTATACAATAATTACAAAATGATTTTACAAATAAAACCTTTCAGATCCCAAACTGATGTCGGCTCCACTGAAGTGTAGGATACCTGTGTCGATGATGACCCTAATTACTCCAATGCTAGTATTTGTCGATGTATGTCTCCAATGCTGGTATCTGTCGGTATATGCCTTCTAGATAATCTTGTTTCCATCAATGACAATATATGAATCCAATGAGTTTCAATTATCAACAATCTCCCCCTTTGGCATTGATGGCAACACTCATGTGAAAAATGGATTCCCTGTCGGTTCAACTAAAACATGCTCCCCCTGAGATGATTGACTATATTTGCAATATAATCTCTGTCTGATATCCTCCCCTGGGACTATATACATATACATGTTTTTCACATACATATACTCCCCCTTTGGCATCAATGCCAAAGACCGGTGAAATAATTGTTACAGATTACTTTACCGGAGCTTGACCAATTTCAAGATTTCTGGATAAGCTTTCTCTAGCAACTGTGTATAGGTATCCCAGCCGGTTTTGAATGTTTCAGATATGGATACAAGTCCACTTAGTAAATGTGCATTTTTTTGTTTCTCAATGACTTCTATCGATGTGGGCTTTGCAAGGATATCCATGCATTCCTTCTTATGTACACCAAGTGAATCCAATCTTGGACTCACCAAACCTCTGATACTCCTTGCTCTCTGAATGATCTTGTCTCTTTCCTTTTCAAAAGAAAAAATTTGGTTCTCCAAAGTCAAAATTTGTTCATCAATAGATGTTGTAAGTGAAGTTAGTCCATCAAAATAATTAGCAATATTAGCAATCTTTTCTTGTAACTCCTTTATCCTCTTATCTACATTTGTTGTAAGAATCTCTATATTACAATAGACCCTGTAGATTTTAGTACATTGTTTCAAAGAATTTTTAATAAGTATAAGTTTATCTTTAGCCTTCCTCTTTTCTATCTCAATAATCTAGTCAAAAGCGGCTTTCTTAGCCAAAGTAAATCTTTCAACTGCTTTCCGATCGGAAATTTGTTGTAATGATTGAAAGTTTTTAGATATTTGCTCTGTCAATACCTTAAGCTTGTTGGAAGGGATTGCTTCATTTTAAATCATACATTTAGGAATCAATCTATACAAAATTGTTACTGACTGATCTATTATTCCTTTGTCTAAAGATCCCTCCTTCATTAGCTTTTGAGCAGCCATCATCGTTAGCTGTGTGGGACTCATCTTTTTGATTGATTTCTTCTCAACTTGAGAAGTGTCAATTGCCAAAAGTTTTGTTGAGGAATCAACTGTTGGTTCAGTCGCCTTTTCCTTTTCTATCTTCTCCTTTTCCTCTCTCAGTGTATCCCTTATCTCAGCCTCTTTTGCATCGGTGGCTTCGCCACTTGGTGCAGTATCTATTACTGTTGGTGGATCATTATCCACAATACTATATGTATCTTGTCCATTACCTTTCTCAGACTGTACAAATGTTGTCTCTGTCTGTATAGTCTATACAATCTCATCAATTTTAGGTTTATCTGTCGGTTCATTCAAAATTTGATCTGAGATTCCCAAAATTCCTTTCCCTTTAGATCTATCAGGAATGGTGGGAGTTGTTTCCTTAGCAAATTCTTCTTGAGAAGTAAGGAAATCGGGATTATTTTGGAAGAATTTAGCCCAACCATCTCTAGTCTCATTTATTATTTCATTGACTATGCCCATCATTAAGCTTATTTGTTGGGGTTTGCTGCTAAAGATTGTTCTAATTGCAACTTTTATACATCTTTTCATTTCCTCATTATTTATAGTACCAAAAATGCCTAAAAGTTCAACTTCTTTAATCTCTCTATCCCTCTTGATTGCATCTAATCTCCTTGCATCTAACTTATTATACATTGATAAAGGAATTTCCTTCAAAATTTCTACCAAAGCCTTCTTATATCTGTCTAAATGTAACAGAACTACTTCTTCCATTTCATTTTTCTCATTATCATCTAAATCTTCATAGAAATTTAACACATTCTTTAAAATTTCATCTTTAGTTACCTCATCTATCAATTCTGCACAAGTCATTGGGGGGATGATGGTAACATTACCAGATTCAATTGCTTTGTCTATTGCACTCTTTTTCTTATTGTTGGGGGTTGCAGGAGCGGATGGAGTAGGCTTCCTCTTCTGAGTAGGTTTCCTTTCCAAAGGTGTGGATGTTGTTTTTACCTTTCTTACTAGCTTCCTCCTTGGCTCCACCTTCTTCTCTTCTATCGGAGGCTTGTCAGCTTTCTTCCTTTGTACCCTTCTGAATGCAAGAGGTTGATTATCCTCTGCATCAGAGTCAAAAGTGATAGGAGATATGAAATTTGTTAGCTCTTTACCTCATGAGCACTTTTCACTTCAGTTGCTACAACTGCCATTGTCAGTTGATCTACGGTTTAGATCCAGAACCTAGTTTTGTATCTATCCTGTGAATTACATTCTAAATGAAGGAAGACATTTTGTCTATTTTATTTTCCCTCATTTTCTTATTGAAGCCAATTTTAACTTCAAGAGCCTTCTCCTCCGCAGTACCAAAGTGTTCAACCTTATCATCCAAAGGAGCATCAATCAGCATTTTAGCATATAGTTCCAGAATGCTATCATAAACTTCATACCCCAATTCAGTGACCCATATTGTTTTAGGTTCCACCACTTTCATGAGAGTCTCATCTATTTTTACCATGAAGCAAATTTCAGGGAGTATTTCTCCACAATGTGTTTGGAGATTCTCTCCCTCAGTTTCATGTTCTCTTGAAAAGTTTTAAAGAAGCCCCAAAGCTTCTCATCCCTGTTGCTACCAAGATAGGTGATTGCATCTTTAATCTGCATGCCTATCAGTATGTCATGAGCCTATTGTTTCTTTCCCAAACCCGGTAGCTCATTCATGAAATACAACATTAAGCAGACAATAAGATTGCCAAACCGGAATGTTCCTTTCTTAACACCTTTGATTTTTCCAATATTTATCATTAATTCACTTCTTAACCATTCACACAAATCATACTTTACATTACTCTTTATCATTTGATATGCAACATGGATACAGGAACTGGCAACATAGTTCAATCGACTTGATTGTGTTACCTTGTAGCCAATGATCATGCTGGAAAATTTCACATCGATATATTTAATGGTGTTGACCCTCATTGACCTTCCATCATGGGTTGCGTCGGTGATCTTTTCAACCTTAGTGTTGGAGATCTTCTTCCCTGGTTCCTGCCCAACTTTGGGTAAGCTGGTGACCGCCTAAATTGCTTCTTTGGTGATCATGTGAGGCCAATCTAGCTAGATGAATTCATTATGGACCCTGCTCAGAACATATCTAATCATTTTCTCCTTGAATTCCAATATATACAAGATTCTAGTTAACCCTAGGTCTTCAATGATTTGATATTCCAGCTTGATTGTTCCGGAGTTGCCTAGTATCACAGATTGATACATTCCCTTGATTTCCTCAGTGCCTAAATCCTCCAAAATGTAGTGAATATAAGCCCTGACATCTTCTACATAAACTACGCCATCGGGAACCCTCGAGAATGCACTAGTAGAATCTTCCTTCATTGCAATTTGAGGAACTTTCTTGAAAATAGGTCTAAGCCTATCCTTAACCTCAACAATAGTGGGATTCGCAATGAAAGTAGGAGCAGATGATGATCTAGATGTTATTTCAAAGAAATACATGGATAACGATTGTCGGTTTAAAGATCTTGATTACTTCTCAGATAACTATTGGAAATCCTTTAGAATGCCTTTTCTCACTCTTGATCACCTATGATTCGCCATTGATTCGCTCTGGTTTGCTCGAGTGTTGGGTGAGTGAAAATGAGTCCATTTTCCCTTTTTATCAGCGAGTAAATCCTAATTCATAACTGTCATAAATGCTTAGCGTTGTGCCCTACCGGATGTCGGTTTCATAGTTTTATGCCAGATAAACCTCCATCAATGATCAATACCACTCTCCAAATCTCTTTCCAGATCTCTTCTAGGGAATATGCAAGATTTGCAATGAATTTGCCAACCCCTAAGGCATGTGCCTCAGTTACCAGTTGAATTTCCTGCCGGTGTAGGAATGCTCTGTTCTACTGGTGCAGTTATCGGTGTAGTTGCATCTCCACTTGGTTCTTTAGACTTTCTAACCCATCTCTTGGTGTGATCTTGTTGTAATTCATATACCTTCTACTTTCCTTTCTCATTTGCTTTGTCATTGCTAACCGATTTAGTCTTGCTTATGCAATACTTAGCAATATGACATATTTTGTTGCATGCATAACATGTAACATTGTTCTTTTGAATTGCTTTGACATATCCGGTGTCATTCCTTGATCTACATTTAGCCACATGTCCAAACTTTCCACATGAATGACATTTAACATTCATTCTGCAATTTCCTGATTTATGACCATATTTCTTTCAATTTGTCCATTGATCGGGAATTGAATTGTAGTTTTGATTTGCTCTATTTCTACATTATTTAGCCATATGCCCAAATTTATTACAAATAAAGCATCTGCCATTGAATTTGTAAGCATTAGATTGCCTTACTGGTTTCCTTTGTTCTGATGAGTTCTGCATACCGGTTGTCTGATCTTCATTTGCAGTACCAGAGCTTTTGCCTTGTACAAATCCAAGTCCTCTAGAATTTTCACTTTGCCTTTGTCTTTTCAATAAATCATCCAACTGTGCAGCACTAATCCTGAATTTTTCTTTATACTCACTTGTAGTAATCAGATCATCTCTCAGAGTTATTATTTGTCTTTCAAGCTCTTGTTCATTATTCCAGGATTGTACCAAATCAGTTCTCAACATATCATTCTCATGAGCCAATCTGCCGCATTCTTCAGATGTGTTCTTTGGAGATACAGCAAGATTTTCCTCCTTCTTTCTATCCTCAATATCTTTTGACATCCTCATAGTCAGGTCTTGCATTTCATTCTTCATTAGCATGTTTTGTTGACTCAGCTTCTGATATTATTCCTTAAGAGCATTTCTCTCTTCATCATCCCGGTTTTGCAAAATTTCCTCCTCCTAGCTTGAGTTGATGATAACCTTTCTTGCAGAACAAGAATGAATTCATTAGCAAAATTCAATTCATCCTGCAGTTTTAAGCTCTTCATCCTTTCAGCATCATAATCCTCAAGTGTCAGCTCAAGTTGCTTCTCCATAGCCATGTTCAATGATTCTGGTTTCAGCATCTTCCTCAAGTTGTTAAACTTCCTCTGAGGCACTAGGCTCTAATACCAATTGTTGGAATCCAAGAACACTGAGAGGGGGGATGAATCAGTGTTTTGTCGGTATTATAAAATTTTACCTTATTACCACATACACATATAAACCAGTAAATGAAGAAACATATAACATGAAGTAAATAAATCAGCCACGTGAATGAACACCATAAAACACTAAATTTTATATGTGGAAAACCTCAAAGAGGAAAAACCATGGTGGGATTTGTGACCCACAATATCAATTCACTGGCCATATGAAATATATTACATAGCATGGGGCCTGCATATGCAAGAAGGCACACTGCTCAACACAAAAGAGTCTCACTGACTACAAGCTTCTGCTGAGATAAAACAGTAATGGTGAGCTCACAAAATGCATCTACAATGCCAAAAAGAATTCCGGTTATAGCTCTATCTTGTACCTGTTCATAAACCCTAGACCCTTTTACCGGTATCTCCTTTCCTCCAAGAATGCTTTACAAACCATCTACTAATCATTGCATAATATTTCTTTCATATACAAATGATCTACATACATATCCTTTGCATTACACTATTCTACTTCCTTGTCATCGCTCAAAATGACCTAATAAACTGACTTATATACCCTTTACAAACAATATGCCTTATGTCGGCTTACACTACAAAATATATTCAATGTCGGCTCTATACAATAATTACAAAATGATTTTACAAATAAAACCTTTCGGATCCCAAACTGATGTTGGCTCCACTGAAATGTTGGATGTCAGTGTCGGTGTCGGTGATGACCGTGATTACTCCAATGCCTGTATATGTCGGTGTATGCCTCCTGTAGACACCCAAAATTGTCATGTCTAATTAAATAAATATTTTATTTATTTAATTATTTAAGCCTAATTCTTCTATTAATTAAATAAATCTTTATTTATTTAATTAATTCATTTATCCTCTTCTAGCCTTATTTCTCATTTAAATAAATACATTTATTTATTTAAATTATCCTTTTCCTAAATTAAATAAATATCTTATTTATTTAATTATCCCACTTCTTCTATTAATTAAATAAATCTTTATTTATTTAATTAATTCATTAGCCTTTTCTACACATGACACATGTCATTCATCTCTTAACTCATACACTACCTACCTCTTTCATTATTTTACTATTTCTTCTACCTACCCTCTAATCATAGCCGACCTCTTTTTACACCTCTCAATCTTATCCCTCCATTTCATATAGTGTCTTCTATATAAAGAGATGCTTCCTTCATTATCAACCCTAATCAAGCATTCTAATGAATCACCCTAATCAACAATTTGGAGGACTTGACTACACTACGATCCTACTTGCAACCACATTCCGTTCTTTGTTGAGCTCTTGTGCATATAAAATCTGAGAGCAAATATATCAAGCAAGATCAATGGAGATAGGAAGAATGGAGATCAAAACCCTATTGGACCTGTGATGGTATAATCTTTGTGATTTCATGAGATTTGCATTGTCTTAGGTAATCTTCATATGTTATGGTGGATCTTTGTTGATTGTTAGGCTAGGGTTTGGTGGTTGAATTCATTTAGCCTTTCAATATTGTTATTATTATCCATTTTCACCATATACATTTTGGCACGCCCGGTGGGACTCTTGTCCCTTTGCATTTAACCTTTTTTGTTGCAGATTTTGCGTTTTTGAAGTTGCAGATCGGACATTTTTCGACGACATTTTAGGTTTTTTCCGCGTCTGTGAACTTTCGAATCGCGTCTTTGATTTTCAGGAGCGTCTGCGGATACTGGAGTCGTGTCTATGTTTTTGACAAGTTTTATTTTGCAGATCTCAAACAGGAGCGTCTGTGTTTTATAAGCGCGTCTGTGTTGTTTTTGATCGCGTCTGTGTCCGATAAGGGCGTCTGTGATTTTTGACCGCGTCTGTGAGTCACAGAACCGCGTCTGTGTCATACAGACGCGTCTGTGTCGTGGGTAACAGCATCTGTGTTTTGAATGTTTCAGAATTTTCAAATTTTCATTGATTCGGTTTTCGGATTTCGTACTTAGGGTTTCAGATCTGGTTTATTTTTGGACTAACCCTTTCGGATCTAGCTAACTAAGTTGGTGCAGCTCACCTTGGAAGCTAAAACGTTTTGGTTGAAGGCCCCTATTTTCACAAAGTCTTTTGGGTTTTAAAAATTTACCTAACTTGTGTGCTTGCAGGAAGGGGTGATCATTTGAAAACAACCCAAACTACTAACAAATCTTTGGTGCAGGTCCTTGGCAAGGTTTTTTTTGGATTTTTATTGTGTGCCTTGTTTTCATAGACTAGCAAACACTTCCATTGGTGCACTAAAATTGAATCATTGTCTTTTGTGTCTTGAGCAATAGGCTCTTTTTGTTTAATCTTTAGAGGGCCTGTCTTCCCGTGTGGT
Organism: Cryptomeria japonica; assembly: GCF_030272615.1. Lineage (NCBI taxonomy): Eukaryota > Viridiplantae > Streptophyta > Pinopsida > Cupressales > Cupressaceae > Cryptomeria > Cryptomeria japonica. The sequence goes on from NC_081407.1 coordinate 519,283,752, forward strand.
CATTAGGACTACTAGTGAGAAGAGGACGACCCAAGTGGTAGCGAGGAAAACCCACCTCATCCGAACCACTATAATCAAATGTATTCATGGTGAAAACTATGGATAACGTGTGCTGATTAGTTCATACCGACACTATGTCTCCCCATAAACCCGTTTGATCAAATTTATTTGATCATTTGTAGGGCGTAACCCCTACCGGCTGGGAGCCTTCTGTATTTACAGAGCTGAAAGTGCCGCATGTATGGCCACACGAGCGGATGCCCTTACTAGCACCATTTTGTTTTAGAGGCCCAAATCCTTCTAGTTGTTGGGGCAGGAGGTCGGACCTCTGGTAGCGGCCCACACACATACGGTTCTTAGTAGAGATACAAAGTTCGCCATGGGGAGTTTTCATGGGGACTGATGCTTGGCTGACCCGAGAAGTGAGTGCCGAGGGTGGAGCCAGTGAGGTCAAGCATCTAAGTATCTACTCTGAATAGCGTAGCCTCGGGGGTAAAACCCTATGTGGGATCAACAACTATTGTCTTGGCCAGCCATAAGAATTGTGCTTGACTTATGTTAAACATTCAAAGCATTCAAGACCAAACAGCAAAACATTGTGTCTTTTGTGTCTTCAAGTGTATGCAAAACATTTTACATCAAACAACACACTTTTGGAGTCTAAACATTTGCAAACATTGAGTCCTTATCAACATTGTGTCCTCTTGTCACGAAAAACAGTCAAACAGTCGGATTTGGTCACAACAAAACAATTTCACAGATTGGAAAAATTGCACGAAGTTTACAGAAACGCGTATGTGTCTGTTTTAACCGCGTCTGAGTAATCTAAGCGCGTTTGTGAAGGGCATAATAGCGTCTGTGTGTCTAGCAGCGTCTGTGTCGAACAGAAACACGTCTGTGTCTCTGAATCACGTCTGTGAAGTATACAGTCGCGTCTGTGTCCAGAATTGCAAAAACCTTTACAGTCCAGCAAACATAAACAAGAAAATCGTAGAAGCGCGTCTGGGTTAAACAGAGTAGCGTCTGTGTCTGAAAACCGCGTCTGTGAAGTATACAGGCGCGTCTGTGTTCAAAATTGCAAGAAAAAAATTTCACAGTCCAGCAAACACAAGAAATCAGTTTCGGAATACTTGAGCTTCCTAGGTTGTTTCTTCAAGTTTCATCTAGCATTCAACCTGTCTCTAGGTCTCATATAGTCCATCATTGCTTCACATCTCATTTTACATTCATACTTGTCTAAACTTGAGTCAAAAGGTCACTTGCTTGTCCTCATCATACTTTGTCAACATACTACATACAACTACACTTTGCTAAGTGGTCCCTCATCAAGGTTTCTTACCCTTGGGTCTCATTTGGTTTTACTTAGAGTCAAGGTCAGCTTACCTCATCAAGAGAAACTATCCTCTCTTTGGAAGTCACACCTACTCTACTACGTACATACTTGGTCTTACAATTTGGACATTGCAAGTAAACTTCAGATTCATTTACACTCCATACAACTCTTGGTCTTCCATACTCTTTCCATTTTTCATCTAGTCTCTCACATCTTGGTCAAACACCTAGTTCATGGTTGAAACCCGTCTTCAAAAATCTAGGAGAAAAGCTAAAGAAGCTCAAGAGTCCACCAACATGAGTTCTTATGAGTATGACAATGATTTATTTTTCAATCCTGAGCACACTACATTGCCTGACATGGATGTTTATAGACACATTCCAAATGTGGAAAACACAGACACTACAAACAACAAGGCTACACACAATGACAATGTGGACAACTTTTCAATACAATCAGCAGATATAGAAGAATCCATAATGAATCCTCATTTCAATAGATTGGTTGAAGAGATAATGAAGAGGGATAGACAATACTTCTTACACATGATGGCACAAATTGGAGCTAAAATACCTCATGACTTTGATATGTCTCAACTTATGGAAAACCGACCCTCGCAACAAACTCACTCCAACATGGATCAAAGGAGACCCAATAGTGAAGGAAATAGAGGACCGCATATGGTACCTGAATCACCATCAGCTTTGCTTCAAAAACCAGAAGTCCCACATACACATGGTCAAACATATGATTCTTACCTTCGAAGACCATTATGGAAGCCTTATGCAGATAGATATGCTCAATCACATGCTCAAGCTATGGATCAATCAAAACAAGTGGACACTCAAAGGCATGCTCAAAATTTGGACACAAGGAAACCTCATGTCAAATTTGGGGGCAACACAATAGAACCCGACGTGCCTATAGAATATGGTATATATGCACAAAATAGATATGGGGTTCCTCAACATGAAGCTATACCAAGTGCTCCCTATATGCCGCATCAATATAGACCTCCTCCATATGAACATGTCTATGATCAATATCATCCATACATGCAACAAGCTCCTCCTCAAATTGGTGTCCCAAACATGGGGTATGCTACAAGAAATTGATCGCCACCTAAGAATAATTTGGAGCAACAAATCAGAGATTTACAAAATAAAATGGAGGACATGAGTACACCAAAACCAACATACACTATGAGAGACATATGTCCTTATCCATTTGATAAGAGCATTCCAATGCCTCCATTTCCGGCACACTTTGTGATGCCAAAATTTGACAAGTATAGAGGAAAAGGAGACCCCAAGGCACACATAAGACAATTTTTCATAGCTTGCATAGAGGTAGCGGCAGAAGAAACATATTTGATGAGGTTGTTCCCGCAAAGCTTAGGCGATCAAGCTATGGAATGGTTCTCTCAATTACCTCCTGGTATTAAGTCATGGGGTGACTTAGCAGAGGCATTTATTCAACATTTCTCCTACAACATAGAAACAGACATATCAGTCACTACTTTGTGCAATACTAAGCAAAAGGAGGGAGAATCTTTTGCGTCATTTTTACAAAGATGGAGAAATCTAGCCAGCAGATGCTCTTGTGAAATTCCCCAAAAACAAATGGTAGAAATGTTCACACAAAACGTTAACAAGGATATTGGCTATGATCTAAGGAAAGCTTGTTTGTCCACCTTCAAGGATGTTATTGAAAAGGGCTTAGCAATAGAAAAGGTCTTAATTGAACAAGGAGTCATCAAGCTATTCAAGGAAAACAAAGATGACTTTAAAGGAAAAGACAAGCCAAGATTTTGGAATAAAAACAAGAACACAGTCAATGATGGTGTTGTTGATGCCAATACAGTGAGACCCAAGTTCATCTTTTCTGGATCAAGTTCTACAAACAATCAAGTGAATACTCAAACAACTTCCAGATCACGAAGGAAGTACACCCCATTGGGAGAACCACTTGAATCAGTCTTCAAAAAGCTAGTGGCAAACAAAGTGATCACAGTTCCAGATTTTCCTCCATATGAACCAAAGGTCAAACCAAATTGGTGGAATGATGATGAGTATTGTGAGTTTCATAAGAGCAAGGGTCATAAGACAGGAAATTGCCATCGACTGAAGAACATTGTGCAAGATCTCATTGATAGAGGTGACATTGAGATTGAGGGACATTCATCTAATCAAGAACATGAGATGTTTAAGGAACCATTCCCAAAGCATGACAAAGGAAAAGCCCAAGTCACAGATGATCAGGCCAACTATACTAGAGCACCTTACAACTATGATTCAACTATCAATCATATCTCGATGGACAATCATATCTCTACTATTACCATCAAGAACAAAAACCCTAAGAATCATCCTCAGCGACCCAAGATTGTTCTAAGAGGTGTTGGATCTTCTTCCGAACCTACCTCTGAATGTCATGTTACAACTCGTCGAGGTAAAATTACGTTGCCAGGTGCTTCCACTAAAAATACGGCTTCTTCATCAACCAAACCTGAGTATGACCTTGTAGAATAGTTAGGGAAGACACCCGCGCTCATCTCCATCCTTGAGCTCTTACGCATATCCCCCGCTCATAAAGCTATTCTTGAAAAAATCTTGAGAGACACCGTCGTTCCTACTGATCTGAACGTGGACCAGTTTCAAGCCATGGTGGGATACCTATCCATTCCACACTCCCTTACATTCACAGAAGCTGATGACGCCTCCATAAGTCAACCACATAATGCACCATTACATATTGAAGCCTTCATACACAAACATCGAATAAAGCAAGTCCTGATAGATGGAGGAGCTGGTCTAAACATTTGTACATTGAGCACCATTAAACAATTGGGATATTCCGATAAAGCTGTGAATTCAAAGAATCAAATCACCATCAAGGCATATGATGATGAAGAACGCTCATCCAAGGGCACAGTCACCTTACCTCTAAGAATTGGGCCAGTTACAAAGGATGTGGTTTGTCAAGTCCTGGATTTAGATCTCACTTATAATATATTGCTAGGACGTCCTTGGATTCATGAAATTAGGGCAGTCCCATCGACATATCACCAATGCATTAAGTTTCCTCACAACGGAGTCGAGGTAACAGTTAACGGCGATCCTAATCCGTTCATATATTGCAATAACTTGAGATCACATACTGAGACCATCATTCCCAGTAATCGTGAAGCTGTTTCTTCTTCGGCATACATTGATCCTGAGTCATTAAAACCTTCGACATCAAAACAAGGTGAACTTAAAGGCAAATTTCAGGACAAAGGCATGGGAGAATACACTTTAAATCAAACCATGTATTTATGACAAGTCATGAGCTCTCCAAAAGAATATGGAAGGCCACATCCTAACAAGCAAACATTCATCATGATGCTCAAATGGGATCCTACTACCTTTCAAAGATGGGGCGAACTAGAAGAAGAAGAAGATTTATACAAAATGCTCTATAAAGACATTGAAGATGACACACATGATCAGATCAATATACCTTGTGAGAAATATGGCAAAGGCTTCAAGATTCTACAAAAATTCGGGTATGATGGAAAAAGCCCTCTTGGGTTACGCAAAGAAGGCGTCATGGAACCCCTACAACCTGAATTGACTGTAAGAAGAGAACGCTCAAAGGGACTTGGTTTTCTGACTTCCAAGATCCACACTAAAAGGACAGAAGAGGCATCACAAATCAAAGTTGCCAAAGTTCAACAAGAAGATTACTATTCCACAGATTCCAACGAATGGGAATGGGGTTCAGACAAATCCTCCAGTGACTATGAGCTCACCGAGACATTTAGAGAGCCAGATGAACCCACAGAAGAAGAGGAATTTTATAAAAAGTTTAGAGTTGGTCAAGAAACAACCCATAAGGATTCCGCACAGTCTTCGTCTCAAGGTTCTAGGTCGAAATCACATAGGATGAGGACACCTGTCCCGGAAGGCGCTACTAGTGACGACAATTTGGATTCGCTTGCGATCGAAACTGATGAGGAGAGTGCCATCGATGACCTCGACGATTGCCTCGATATACCTGAATATAACCATATCTTCACTCTTAGCCCTGCAAACTCCAAAAACATTAAAGGCCTTCCCCTTGTTCACCACCAACTCATTGACTGGGATTATGAAGGACCAGCACAATTTGACACATTCCAAAACGATGAAGCTATTATTGACTATCTTGGCATATGAGATGATCTTCCCCCTGGGGACCACAAAGCAGGATACACCATAGAACTCAACAACATGGCATATTTTGGTGAGGGTGTCGGACCTTCCAGTCGCAAAAATGTGAAAATAAGAACAAATCAAAGGTCTTATGGCGAAAACCACACTGTGGCGCTATCTGACCCCAAAAAAGTAAAAAGAAAGGACGTATCTAAGGGTGAAAACCTCTCTGAGGCGCCCGAAGATGGAAGGCTCGACATTCTCCCATCATCATATGAGGAAAAATCATCCATGTTGGTAGAAGAAACGATCAAAACAAACATCGGTACAGAAGAGGTTCCACACAACATATTCCTAGCTCAATCACTGACAGAGTCTGAAAGGTCAAAATTCATAAGTTTCTTCAAAGAGCGACAAATCAACTTCGCCTGGTCATACGCTGATATGCCTGGATTGGATCCGGATTTGGTAATGCATCATCTGACAGTCAAACCAGGGGCAAAACCAGTAAAATAGAAATTAAGAAAAATGCATCCACAAGTGGCATTACTAGTCAAAGCAGAGCTTGAGAAATTACTCGATGTCGGATTCATACGCCCAATTGATTATCCGGAATGGATCTCTAACTTGGTACCTGTCAGTAAACCAGATCGCAGCATCAGAATTTGCACAGATTTCAGAGACATCAATAAAGCTTGTCCAAAGGATGACTTCCCATTACCAAACATTGACTTGATTGTTGATCTCACGGCAGGTCATGAAATGCTATCATTAATGGATGGATTCTCTGGCTATAATCAGATAAGAATTGCACCCGAGGATCAACATAAAACAGCATTTACTTGTCCGTGGGGAACTTTCTGCTGGAATGTCATGCCTTTCGGGTTAAAGAATGCAGGTGCTACATATCAAAGAGCTATGACTACTATCTTTCATGATCTCATGCATGTAACTGTGGAAGATTATGTTGACGACCTCTTGGTCAAATCAATAGACAGAAATACACATTTGGACATACTTTCAGTTGCCTTTGATCGGTTGGAAAAGTACAAGGTAAGATTAAACCCCAAGAAATGTGTCTTTGGAGTAACCTCCGGGAAGCTCCTAGGATTCATTGTGTCCAAAAGAGGAATTGAAGCGGATCCAGCAAAATTCAAAGCTATCTTGGAAATGCAACCACCAAGAAATATCAGTCAACTTCGATCCTTACAAGGCAGACTCCAGTCCATACGAAGATTCATAGCACAACTTGCAGATAAGTGCAATCCTTTTCAGCACCTGCTACATAAAAACATCAAATTCAAATGGGATGACAACTATCAACAGGCTTTCCAGACGCTCAAAGATTATCTTCTAAATCCGCCAGTTCTGATGCCACCAGTTCCAGATCAACCACTGCTACTATACATATCAGCTACTCCAACAGCACTAGGGGCACTCTTAGCACAACAAATTGTTGGGGGCAAGGAAAAAGAAGTATACTATATCAGTCGCACATTGGTGGGATACGAGCTAAACTACACACCAATTGAGCGCGCATGTCTCGCCGTGGTCTTTGCTTCACAGAAATTACGACATTATATGCTCACTCACAAGACTAAGTTGATTGCAAGAATTGATCCATTAAAATACCTTCTCAACAAAGCTACACTTACTGGGCGACTGGCCAAATGGGTAATGATACTGAGTGAATTCGACATCGAGTATGTGGACAGAAAAGCAATAAAAGGACAAGCCATCGCAGATCAATTAGCAGATGCTCCCATGATAGATGATGTTCCTTTAAATTCAGAATTTCCAGATGAATCCATTTTAACAGTGTCACATGCAAAGCCATGGCAACTGTACTTTGACGGCTCATACACACAACATGGGGCAGGAGCTGGTATTCTCTTTATAACTCCTCAAGGCGATTCTATACCAAAATCATACCGCTTATCATTTCCTTGCACTAACAATATAGCGGAATATGAGGCATTAACAACAGGATTACGAATTGCAGTTCAATGGAAGATCCAGGAACTTTGTGTTTTTGGAGACTCCCAACTTGTTATCCGTCAAGCAACTGATGATTACCAAACAAAAGATGAAAAATTACTGCCTTATAAACAAATGGTGGATAATCTGAAACAGCACTTCACAAAGATAGATTTTGAGCAGATACCAAGAGAGCAGAATCGTGCTGTAGATGTCATGGCTACAATTGCTTCACTAATTTATCTACCTCAAAATGAGACCTGCTATGAGTTCTTGGTAGACAACCTGTTGGTTCCGTCATATGAGATCACTCCTACTGAAATGATATGTGTTGTTGGTCCTGAATCCCAGTTATATGGTTCCATCTTCACATACCTTCGCGATAATACTTTACCCCCTGATCTATCAAACAACCAACGTCGTACTTTCATTCGCCAATCCTCTCGATATGTCATTTTAGCTGATATCCTATACCGGTGAGGTCTAGATGGCACTCTTCTTAGATGTTTAGAAAGCGACGAAGATCAGATTGCGTTACGTGAAGTACATGAAGGGATATGTGGTCCACATGCTAGTGGTCCTACCTTGGCCAAGAAACTTATCAGGACTGGATATTACTGGCCCAATATGGAGAAAGATTCATATCAGTTTGTCAAGAAATGTAAGCAATGTCAAATTCATGGAGACCTCATACATGCGCCGGCACAAGAACTACAACCACTTGCATCTCCTTGGCCCTTTTGTCAGTGGGGACTCGATCTCATAGGCAAGATTCACCCTCCTTCTTCCAATGGTCATAAATTCATTATCACTGCCACAGAGTAATTCACAAAATGGATTGAAGCCGTGCCTCTCACACAAGTCACTGGAAAACAAATTTCTACATTCATCCTTAACTATATCATTTGCCGATATGGTATTCCTAAGTCCATTATTACTGATAACGGGCGTCCCTTCAAAAATCAGGATGTTCGTGAACTCTGTGATCGCTTCTGTATTTCCCATCGTTTCTCCACACCATATTACCCCCAAGGTAATGGCCAAGCTGAGGCGTCTAATAAAACAATCCTTAAAATCCTCAAGAAGACAGTCGACGACGCTGGTCGTAATTGGCATATCCAACTCAATCCTGCACTTTGGGCCTACCGCACAAGTGTCCGCACACCTACAGGAGCTACACCATATTCACTTGTCTACGGCGCTGAAGCCATCTTGCCTATTGAGGTCGAGTTACCTTCTTTACGGGTCTCTTTGCAAAACATCATCGCTGATGAAGATTACAGGGTCTCTCGCTTACAAGAACTAGAACTGCTGGATGAACGGAGACAAATTGCTTTTAATCATCTCAAGGCTTACCAACAACGAATGAGTCGCAGCTACAATCACAAAGTCAAGCCTCGCACATTTGAGGTAGGTGACTTGGTTCTCAGAGAAAATCCCAAAAATCAGCAAGACAGAGAGAAGAAGGGCAAGTTTGAACCAAACTGGCTGGGTCCTTACATCGTTACAGCAGTCTATGGATCTGGGGCATAGCAGCTCTCTACTACAGAAGGTGAACCTTTGGAGAATCCTATCAACAGCATGCATCTTCGCAGATTTTACACATAGTTCTCTGGAATATCCTAATTCAAAAATACAAAAAAAATCAAAAAATTCAAAAATACAAAAAAATTATAAAACAAAAAAATCGTTGCTTGGTGAAAACCTGGCAAACAGGCGCCTTGTGACACAAAAAAATTGAAAAAAAAAAAAAAAAGTAAAGAGAAATAATTTCGTCCAACGGTGAAAACCACTTCGGTGGCGCCCTGGGCAAGTACCATGGTGAAAACTGGGTCACCAGCGCCATGTGTAGAGACTTTGCTCCTCCCTCCTTCAGGATTCTCTTTCATCATTTCACTTTGCACACACTCACAACCTATTCGTTCATAATAAACTTACCCATTCCCATCATGGCTTGTTATTGATCTACCTAAGATTGGTTAGCCATTCATAATAAACCTCCTTTTCCATCCATAATAAATCAGACCCTATCTGCGGATAAGGCAAATCCTACATCTAGTGATGGGTGTGGAACTGAGAACATCACATGTTTCAAGGAGTACAGTTTCTTCCAACTTTCTTTAGTCTATCCGCGCACAATCCGCAATAAAGCAACATTTGCATCGCCAGTTCGCAATAAAGTTTCATCTTCTCTGCAATAAAGTATCAGTTTTGTGGATTCAGTCAGTTTCAGATGAGACACAACAGCAACAATGGGCTTCAACAAATCAAATCTTTCAACAGACTCAGACAACATATGGTTCAGTGCTATCTATCGTTTTTGTGAAAGTAAACATTGTGACCACAATCAAATAAGACTTATACAAGTAACAAGAGACACTAAACTTGAGGACTACAGTGGATGTTGGTGTCGAGTCTTGGTTTTCTTTTGATTTCATCTTTTTTGGTGACATGTCTTTTAGCTTTTCCGGGATGTCTTTGACTAGAGATTCTATCTCCAGGATGTCTTTGACTAGAAAGGCGAGGATGGGGTATCGTCACCTATTTGCATTTGTTGTCTGTGGATTGTCCCTTAGTAATGCTATGACTTGTCCAAGGATATGAGGACACTGTGAGTCTAGTGTGAACTGGGGCATTCCTTGTTTGTGACTGTCTTATCTCCATGCAAACAGGTACAATGACTTTTTGGGTCGAACATATGCCTCTATTGTCATAACCTATTTTGCCATAATAAAGCTCAATGATGATAACGCACAAGAAGCTCTTTCACTTTCATATCTTCTGTCTTCCATCCCCCCTTTCTTGATTGACTTCCATCGTCCTTCTTGAGTCCGCGTAGCCTACTATCACATGACTGAGTATAATGACACACCAAAAACATTTGCATTTCATGTAGCTGCACCTGCATTACCACATATAAGCATTTCATACATACATATAGATATCACAATTGCATCACATCCTGCACACAACACCTGTTAGCACAATTTACATTTGCATTATCATATTCATATGCATTACATACATTCACATTTGCATATACAACATAAAAGAACAAAAATATATAGTGCATTGCATTATGTATATATTTGCATCTATATCATAAGCATCACATAAGAACATCTCATCACATAGGTACACATGCATATAGCTGCTGCAAAAATGAATCATCTCTCATATATATAATCAAAAATGTCATGATACAATGATGTCAAAAAAATCATATGGCTACAATCACCCGCAGGTGTCTACAATACAAAAAATGGTACAAATACTGATACAAGGGAGCCCTCTATGGCTATGATGAACTCCCTCCCTTGGAGCCGCTTGGCCTCGACGGAATCTAAGCCCTAGAAGGACCCACTCCAGGATCACCCTGCCTGTCTGGTGGTGGTGGAGGACCCATGACCCCACCACTCGATGCCTATCTCCTCCGGCTCCCTCCCGTAGCTATCGCTGTCCGCAATGGTCTATGGAAGCTCCTCGCCCGCTGATCTGCTGGCACGGCACCATAATATAGGTCCCTCCAGTAGGCAATCTCCTCTCCGGCTCACAGGACATATGCGTAGCCTGCTCCTGTGTCCTCCGCCGCCTGCCTCCCTGCCCTCAGCGCTGTCTCAGCCTCAGTGTAGCGCTGAATCGCCTGATCCCACTCCCGCTCAGTATCCCTGAGCCTGATCCTGAGTCGGTCCCTCTCCCTCTCCAGCTCCTGGATCTCGTCTACCTGGCCCTGGCAGATCTCCCTGAGCCCAATCAGCTCATCCTCCTCTGAATCCCCACCCTCTGCCTCTGCCCATGGCTCTCCCTCTGCGGGTGCCTGCCCCTGTACATGTACTGGTGCCTGAACGGGTACCTGTCTCGGTACATGCCTAGGTCCCTGTACCTGTACCTGTCCCTGCACCTGTCCCTGCACCTGTCCCTGCACCTGTCCCTGTGCTCTAGGACCCTGTGCTACTGGTACCTGCAGGGGCACTCCACCGCGACCCCTCACCACCTGGGCCTGTCCCTCCTGTCCACCCTCTCTCTGAGGTGCCACCCTCCTCTCCCCAACTACTCCCCTCCGTCGCCGTCGGCCTCTACCCCCATCACCCCCACCATCATCATCATCATCTCCTCCTCCATCTCCATCCAGTAGCTCTCCTGGATCTGTCAATCGGGGGAATGGATGCTCTGCCCAATACGCTGTATACTCTGCATCCATCCCGGCATCCTCAATCTCAGGCCACATGTCCCAAGGAAGGGGTATCATCTCTGTCAGCTGTGTGACTTCCTGATCATATGACAATAAAGGCCCAAACTGTGCCTGATCCCTAACTGTACGGGCATACATACCCGAGCCTCGTGGCATCCTCTAGATCCGGCCAAACTGTCGGCCAACCCTGTCCACCAGCTGTCTCTCCAATATATAGGGCGTCCGCCCAATCAGATACCTGCTCTGGAAGGTGTAAGGCAGCTCCACTGCATCATCCTCCCACTCCTCGCATCCCAGATACGGCCTCCAGATGACGACATCAATATCATCTATCACTCGCCGCCAATACTCTAACCTGCCAATCCGAGGCTGTGAAGTGATCATATCATACAGATGAACAAAACTCCGTCCATGACCTCTCCCTCTAAAGTGTATCGGTCGGGTGATAGGCAGATGCTCGTATGCCCAAACCTGCAGTAGTGTCACTCCACAACCCAATCCCACTGACCCATGGTAGACAAACTGGTGAAGCTCATAATATAGGTGGGCCAAAACACATGGACCCCACGCATATCTGGTGTGCTGCGTCACCAATATCTCCAGTGCTCCTCCCCAGCCCACTGCCAACCCCCGTGTCGCTCTGTCTGGACATAGGAACCCACTGATAGCTCCTCCAATCATAGCTGGCAAAGCTAACCCTGTCGCAGTCATGGTATCCCATGCCACATGTCCTGCTCTCATCTCTAGGTCGGGATCCTGAAACACCCGTCTCAAAGCCTCTCTGTCTCCATCGCGATCATATGGAATCAGCTCTCCATCGATCGGTATCCGCAGAATCCTGTAGACATCCTCAAGGGTGACTGTCATCTCACCCATCGGCAAATGAAATGTGCATGTCTCTGAATGCCATCTCTCGGCCAGCGCAGTCAGCAAACCCATGTTTGCCCAAAACTCAGGCACATACAATATGTGTCTCAAACCCATCTCCTCGATGGCAGCTCTATCCTGAAAAGACAACTCCGGTCGCAACCTCTATGTGGACGGGAATCTCTCCCGTGACTCTAGCATAGGCAAATACTCCTGCAGTCAAACAAATCAATCATGTCAGTCATGGTGGCATTCACTGTTCATCACAAAATGCTACTCGCTATCTAAATGCATATGGTCATCTATCTCAGTGACACTCACTGTTCATCACAAAGTGTTGCTATCTATCCTAGTAGTGCTCCCTGTTCATTACAAAGTACTACGTGTGTGACATTCCCTGTTCATCACAAAGTGTTACTCACATTTTGTACTCCCTGTTCATCACAAAGTACTCTATCTTGGTGCTCCCTGTTCATCACAAAGTGCCTTGATCTATCCTAGTCTTCCTAGAGGACCTGCTTGAGTGTATCCTCTCAGCAGCTTATCCAATCGACAGCGTATGTTCATCACAGAACTGCCGATTTGACCTAGAAGACCAAAACCTTGCATTTTCAGACATAAACGCGTTTATAACTCACAAACGCGCCTATTGACTGCACAAGCGCGCCTAAAAAACACAGACGCGCCTGTTTGACATAAACGTGCCTACATTTGTCACAAACGTGACTTCGCAACATAAACGCCCCTTCAGGACGCAGACGCGCCCGCATTAGACACAAACGCGGTTCCAGACGCAGACGTGCCTGGCACCGACACAGACACGCCTGTCCGACACAGACGCGCCTGGCACCGACGTAGACGCGATTTCACGTTTTTGCACTTTTTTGTACACTATTCCTAGGCGCATTTATTGCTCTATTCGACATGCATTAATGACAAAATTGAATGCGTCAAAGTACGAGGAGGTTTGGTGGTACTTACCGGCTCTCCTGCCTCTGCTGGTCTCTGAAATCGGCGAACGCGGTCGAATCTGTGTACGAAAGCCATCGCTGCTGACTGCTCCTGCTCTTTTCTCGCTCTGCACTGTGATCTCGTGAAGGTGTAGATGACAATGAGGATGTCTTTTGCCTGTGGTCTATCTTATAGCCTACCCTAGCCCTCGCCTTCATTTCCCGAGTCAGTCTTCATTATCCCGTGACTTTGTCACTTTATCCGACCATTCCATTCTAGCCTTTCTTTCTTATCGAGAGATTGTCTACAATCTTTCCAGACTTTTTCATCTAATCTCTCGAGGGGGCATATCATTCTCATCCTGGGGCAACTCTGTATCAGTTCATCTTATCTTCTTTGAAACAACGCGACAAGCCGCATTGTCTCAAAGAGGGGCAACATGTAGACACCCAAAATTGTCATGTCTAATTAAATAAATATTTTATTTATTTAATTATTTAAGCCTAATTCTTCTATTAATTAAATAAATCTTTATTTATTTAGTTAATTCATTTATCCTCTTCTAGCCTTATTTCTCATTTAAATAAATACATTTATTTATTTAAATTATCCTTTTCCTAAATTAAATAAATATCTTATTTATTTAATTATCCCACTTCTTCTATTAATTAAATAAATCTTTATTTATTTAATTAATTCATTAGCCTTTTCTACACATGACACATGTCATTCATCTCTTAACTCATACACTACCTACCTCTTTCATTATTTTACTATTTCTTCTACCTACCCTCTAATCATAGCCGACCTCTTTTTACACCTCTCAATCTTATCCCTCCATTTCATATAGTGTCTTCTATATAAGGAGATGCTTCCTTCATTATCAACCCTAATCAAGCATTCTAATGAATCACCCTAATCAACAATTTGGAGGACTTGACTACACTACGATCCTACTTGCAACCACATTCCGTTCTTTGTTGAGCTCTTGTGCATATAAAATCTAAGAGCAAATATATCAAGCAAGATCAATGGAGATAGGAAGAATGGAGATCAAAACCCTATTGGACCTGTGATGGTATAATCTTTGTGATTTCATGTGATTTGCATTGTCTTAGGTAATCTTCATATGTTATGGTGGATCTTTGTTGATTGTTAGGCTAGGGTTTGGTGGTTGAATTCATTTAGCCTTTCAATATTGTTATTATTATCCATTTTCACCATATACACCTCCAATGTTGGTATATGCCTTCTAGATAATCTTGTTGCCATCAATGACAACATATGAATCCAACGAGTGTCAATTGCCAACAGTTATGTGATCAGTGTTTAATATATCATGTTTGCTTGAACCTTTGATAGTGTGTTAAGGGAGAACACCGCCAAGAATGGAATTAGGCAATAATAGTATAATCAAACAACATTATATTAAATTAAGAAAATAAAAAAGTGTGTTTCCTTTGAGGAAACCCATTTGTAATCATTTGAATCAAAGATTTATTAGATAGAAGTGTAAACTAGATTTAGTGAATTGTGCATAATGCCCTAGATAAATGTTAGTGATTTCCAAGCTCATGGATTTGACGAGTGTTTTGGAATCCTTGCATGGATTCTAATCGAATTAAGTTGACATTAAGTGTCATTGTATGTAATTATATTCACTTACTCTCTTAGAACAAGATTGTAGTATGTCTTAATGTTTGATGTTTTGGTGTTACTAGTGAATTGATGTTTATACCATGAACTTTTATACTTTCGATATCTATACATTATGTCCCTAGAAGTAGTATGCTACCCTATTAAAGATGAATTTGTGTACTTAACCTTGAGTATTTTATGTTGCCCTATTATGTGGGAAAGAAAATATATTTGTAAGATGATATATCAGATGTGAAATTATCATCATTATGATGAGTGTTGATGTGAAATGATTGTTATTCATGTTTGGGTAGAGTAAGTTATGATGTTTGTACTAAGTGATATATGCTTTGGATAAGAATTTGAGTAGATATTGTATGATGTATGCAAATAATTAATGAGATTATGGTTCCTAGCAGTTGAATAAATAATCAGCATGTGTAACCTAGATAGTGAAAGATGATGTGACTGTTGTCATGCTTGTGTAGCGCATTGCTTTTTAGTAATTAAGGATTGTACAAGGAAAATTTGTTGAAAACCTATTTGAGTTAGAAAAGGATTGAAATAATTTTGTTAAGATAGTTGATTTGAATGTTGATCTCGGTACGTTAGTAGACTGTTTTTGTAGATGCATCTTCCTAAAAGATAATCAATATTTTGGCTTATATAATGTGAGTTCTATGACTTATTGTGTCCCTCTCTTTCTATCCTAGCCTTGCGACTTCTAGGAGTAAGTTGAACCCTAGGGGGGAGGATGTAGTACCCCCTTCCCTGATCAGACTCTTTTAAACCCAGTTTGACCTTGGTTGACTTTTCAGTCGCTTACTTGGATGGTTGATATACCATGTTGTGATGTTATTTTTAGGTATTATGCTTGATGTGTGTATCAGTGAATGTTGATTACGCATTAATTCTTATGTATGATTAGTTGTTAATGTATTACTCCTCCCTCAATCGGACTTTTAGAAACATGTTTTGACTTCAGTTGACTTTTTTAGTGGATATTAGTGGATACATTATATTGTGATATTTTACTCAGATATTATGCTATGATGTGTTATACTTTGATTTAAGTTTTAGTGTATGTTGTTTACGCATTATTTCCTTTAATGATGGTTAAATGTTATTTTAATGGATTACTGACATGGACTAAAACATTTATTTTATGCGTGTGATGTGTTATATACATGTTTCGTGTTTGTAAGTGTATGGGGTGCGAGGAGATGATTTTCCTTCACTCACTTCGGTGAGACAAGGAGCATCACGATTCTCCTTCACTGGTGTGTCTATTGTGTTTGTATATATATGCATATGTGGTTTGTTGATGCAGAAAATTGCAAGTACAAGTATAGTGTAGGTACAAGGTATCGTCTCCACTTGGCTTCATAGGTCTGAGCGTACCTTAATGACCTGATGGAAGTGGAGGAGATAGTCGTAAGGCCCTACAATTAACCCTGACCATGCTCAATAGTGAGCATTATCAGTCGTCCGTCAATACCCTATGTTTGGTATGCGAGTCATGTGCTTATTTGGTTTACTTGAGTTGTGTGTTATGCGTTTTGTGAAATTAATTATTAAACCTTAAAGTATTTATTAGTTAATGTGTTTATTATGCATATTTAAATAAAGGGATAAAAATTAACTAGGACCCCTTAGTTTTATAAATAGATAAATCAATTTGTTCAATTCATTAAATTAGGGAGTTTGATCAATTGTTATTTTTAAATTGAGAAATTAAATTATGTGTATACATTTTATTTTTTAAAAGTTAAATAGAATTAAATTATGAGTATGCATTTTTTTGAAAAAATTAAATAGAATTTGGAAAATTAAAATATCTCCCTCATTGACTTTTTGAAATGGAAATTTTAGATTTTAATTAAAAATTTGGAAAATGAAATTGTGGAAAGAAAAAACATTTTTAAAAAATCACTTTATTGGAAATGACCTAAAAAGATATTTTGGTAAAAAGATAAAGTTATAAAATGAAATTTTTATCAAAAAAACTAGATTCTGCATTTTTTGGGAAATATTTTCTGGAATTACTCTGTGTGTTTTGACTGGAGATATTGTGTTGAAGATTTGGTTTTGTTGGCTCGAGATTTGCTCAGCTCCAAATTTTCTTCGTGTTAATTTGTTTTATTTTGTTAATCTTGGTTGAAAATCATGCCTTCATAATTATTTTTGTTTTGCAATGGTATTCTGAAATGGAATTTGTGTTTAAATTTTAGTTCCCTATTGATTGAAAAAGAAAATTAGTAATTTTTTCATTGTTGTAATGGGGTTATGCTGCCAAAATTTTATTGGTTTGGGGAAAACTGTGAACTTGTTGTGATGTTGAATTTGTGGGTGTTGAGAAGAAATTAGATTGGAAAAAAAAGAAATCTTATACTTGTGTTTGTTTTCAAACCCCTATTTTTTTATTTTTTTTAAAATAGGAAGGACAAATTTGTTGTAAAATTTTGTACTCAAAATTTTCGTGAGTTTGCTATTCGGTATTGGAGTTTATTATTTAAAAAATAATAATTATACAAAAAACATTAAATTTTGCTGACCCCATGGCTGGGGAGCCATGGCTTCCCCAAGCCATGGAGAGGGGAGCCATGGCAGTGGAGGCCATGTCGTGGCCTTCCACAACCATGGGTTGTGGGGGGGAACCACGACATGGTCCCCACAGCCACCGCCTCCCTTCCAAGGAGGGCTACGTGGCCATTAAAGGTGTTTTTTTTTTTTAAGTTTTTTTTAAATTATTTAAATTTTAAAATGTTTTTATTTTATTAAAAAAATATTATATATATATATATATATATATATATATATATATATATATATATATATATATATATATATATATATATATATATATATATATATATATATATAATATTGGAGATGAACTTATATATGGTGAAAAAGTTGGGAAATAGAAAGGAAATTAAAAGAGATTTTTTTTTTTTAAATGATGGGTATTTTATTTTAGAAAACAAAGGGAAATATTAGATTAATTAATGGATGATTTAATTTATATTTTTATATGTATATGTATATATTTATAATTATATAAATGTAATTGTGGTTTTTAATTTATAATAAAATGGTGATTTATAAATGATGTATTTTGAAACTTAGCAGAATTAGAGATCTTTGGTCAATTTGTGTTTTAAATGAAATGGAAGAATAATGTTATTCTAGATTAGTGAGGATGCTTGATTAAATTGACTATCTTCGCATTTAATTTTCAACTGCAAGTCCTTGGCTTAATGAAATCAGATATATTCATTTGGTTATTTTCATTGGTCGGTCATGTCACTTGTCTGAGTTTTGTCAGTTTGTTTAACCATTGTGCAAGGGCTTGTTTGGCCAAGTGGTTTTCTATTGTTTTGAACTTTGTGTACACTTTCATGTTATTCCTTGGTTTTGGGAGTTCATTTGGTCATTTTTGGTTAAGTGTCATAAGGGAGAGTGGCTTTCAAGTGGGGATCGCACCCAAAGTGGTTAGCAGGGTAACCCATCGAAAGTTTGTCTAAGTAAGTGATAACTTAATAATATATTAGGGGGCTTGGTAGATGAAACATTAAGTAAAATAATTTTACCTCGCTCATGGTTGACTGCTAGTACAAACTCGGGATGTAGTGAGAAGGCCTGGAATGGCAAACCAACAACCTTTTCCTCATGAAAGGATTGTTTGGGTCCACATGAGACTTGGATGGGACTGGGGGTTCAAGAGAGGTTACCAGGGTAACCCAAGATGGGGGTCAGGACCTATGGAGATCTGTCAGGGTAACCATACCAAGCTATGTGATGACACTCTTCCCTTATGTTCACTAGTGTGTAGTCTTGTGTTGATTTTGCTTGGAGTCCTATTGTGGGAGTCATATCTATATGTTTATGCTTTATGTGTGTACCCGATATTCATGTTAGACCGTGGGATGCTTAGTTATGGATTGTGAGGAATTAGTTTTGCAGGTGCTCCAATTTTTCTTTTGTATTTACTCTATTCCATGTTTTAGATGGATCATTTTGTTCTTCTTGGATCATTCATGTATCTCTTGGACCCTATGTGGTCATATGTATCATTTGTTTATGTACGCCTTGATGGTAGGATGTAATTGATGTAAACCTTATGTATTTTTCACCTTTTATTTAATAGAATGGTCTTGCACTTGAAGCGGACCTGGAGACGTAGCCCATTAGTGGTGAACTCCATTCTCAACTTGTGTTGTATGGTGTATGTGTTCATCTCTTCATCTAGTTCCTTTTAATTTTGGATGCATGAATGGTATTATGGTTAAAATATATAAAGTAATTTAGGTGATATTAATCTTTAATTGTAGTAATATGGATTATGATGAATGTAGCTTTAGTGATGTAATGTAACTAATGGCAGTTGTATATATTCAATCATGCTTAATTTAATCTCTTATGGAATTTACTTGCTATGTTCATGTGGTAATCATTCTATCATGAGTAGGTTTAATCAATCTCATTGTTAATTGGATTAATAGACCTTAATGTTCATGGGATTAATCGAGTAATCTTCGTTGGAAACCCTTTAGGTGTTTAAGTTAAGTCGTCCGCTTGTGCAAGTGTTATTGCAATGTTTAATTTAATGTATCTTAAAATTCAGTACAATGTTTTTAAAAAAAAAGTTACACTCTTTTCGAGAGTGAATAAAAAGATCTTGCGAGGAGATACCACAAAGTCAACAAAAATAATAATAATAATAACAATAAGATCACTTTTAAAATAAGATAATCTGAAAGTTAACATTATTATGTTAAATATACTAATTACTTAACAAGAATCCAATATTCTAATTTATTCCATTTCTTTCTTAGCTAAAATCAAATTCCTCTTCTCAAGAGAATTTGGGTGGATTGCTGTACACATTTTAATCGAACAATGCATACTTCCTTTCTTTCACGCTTTAATCCAGGTCTAGTTTTAAGTTTTTTTATTTATATTAAAGTTTATCTCTCACTAATCTTTTGATTTGTCAAAAAGAAGAAGTAGTGAAAGAGTTTTTCTGGTATGTGCCTTTTATGTGTTGTTAATACCACCACAAACAATTAAGTGGTGTGTTGGCTGGAAATTGATTTAATATATTGTTGTAATTGGTTCTCTAGTAAGCTATTTATGAAAAGATGTCTGCTTTATGTTTTAGAACTCAGATTTTATGAAGCACTGGTAATGGTGAACAACAGTCAGTTATTGAAAGGGTGGAACAAATATTGATTATTATTTGTTTCCAATGCAACCAAGAAAGGATTGAAACTGAGTAAACTATCGCTACTCATGGGAGGCTCGAGTTTTGGCTACATCTGTCCAGTCTTGAACAAAATAAAGGCAATTGGTGGGTATAAAGCTGATCGATTCAATGCTACAATTGCAATCATATTGACTTTAGCCTCCAAAAGATTGGTTCTCTATGCTATGCCATTTTTTAGCCTCCAAAAGATTGGTTCTCTATGCTATGCCATTTTTTAGCCTCCAAAAGATTGGTTCTCTATGCTATGCCATTTTCGAGAACAAAGATATTGAACAGCTTTGAAAATAAATTTATAGAAACAGACTGAAATTTTGGCTCAATTCCTTTCCACCAACACGGATGTGGCAGATGATCATAACTAAATCTGTGCTGTCACCTACAAAATTGAAAGATAGAAGAAACAACGGACAGCACACAACAAGATATAGGAGACCTTTTCTTATTGTCTCACAGTAAACATTGTAACCACAAAATGAAGTGGAATTACTTTTCATACCTACTCCTCAAAGCTCCTATTGTGCCTTCCTCAACCTAATTTCCTACCTAGGCTTCTGCCTACTTCACAAGAATGTCTTTCAGTATCTTTCCCTAGTTTCCCATTGGCAACAATAAGAAATGGATACCTCTCGTGTCGATGTGTTTTACCCCAATGCTAGAAAAATATGTATACGCTAGACGCTAGAGAAGAAATGATAAAACTTCCCCATTCCAAAAAGCATTCTTTAAATTAAAAAAATTAAAAAAAAAAATCTTTATATAAATAAAACTCCTACATAAGAAATGTGTGGCTTCTTATCCAATCCTAAAACAAGAGTTGTATGGAAAATTGTTTGAAACAATAAGGCTCTGATAGTCCTTTACCATGCATGAAATTTATGTGGGAACATCACATAGAAAAGGTGCTTGTTTTTAATCAATTGATTCTCACACTAAATATTGAAAAGAATCTAAAACATAAAATGTATGAAAGAGAGTAATATATATTTTATTTTATTTTTTTACTTTGTCAACATCAATTATAATAACAACTAAAATCAAGAAATATAATATTTTCTTTTCCTATCAATATTAAAACAATAATATTTATATTGAATCAAAGATTATAAAATTTAACTGAAAATTCAAGCCTAATTATTCTAACAAAATATCAAGTCATTTTATTTCTTTATTTCAACATTCAAACAATAAAAATTATCTACTTAATCAGTCAAATGAAATATGTTAAAAAATATAAATAACATATTATTGTCATTCTAAAGTAATCAAATTGAATAAATATTTTCAACTTAACTAAATAGATATTTATTTATTCCTAACCATGCCAACAATAAAATTATCAATGAAACAATATTTGGTTCATTCAATCAAGCATGCATTCATAATGAACTACGTGAATGTTTGAATAGATCCCATCAAGCTAACCACTACTAGAAGGCTAGCCAACCTCTACCTCAACCATGTTCTCGTCTTCAAACCTACAATCAACTCAAGAAACTCAATTTTACATTAGCATATTTGTATTAAAAAATAAATATACATCATCAAAATTTTCATATATTTCTAAATAAACATCATAAGTAATTGATCCATAATCTAAATTCAAATTAAATATAAAGTCAACAGTCAATATATATTAATTACTATTCTAGTTATGTAATCTTATGTCCAAAATATTAATAATAATTATGCCGGATAAAATTTGGAGTTGTGATATTTTGCTTGACAGGAATGGGAAGGTTGATGATTACCTCAATTTAGCAAGATCCACTTGAATACGTTTATCAAAAACATAATGTTGCCAGGATTTGTCGGCCCTATCCTGGGATCCCATGTTGTAGGGGCTAGTCAAGTCCACTTTGCAATAAAACCTTCCCTGTCCAATGACGACCCAAACTCTGCCACTCTCTCCCTGGTGACCCGTTGAAACCTCTTCTTCGGCTCTGGCACATCTTGGATGAAACCAAACTATCATCTAACCTGGTCTAGCCTATATCTCTCAATCACATAATCCCATTGGCCAATGATGTAAATAGGAGTGATCACATAGGGGATGTTTCGTGGAACTCTGTCCAGCCTGACATGCCCATACAAGGCCTCCATGTGATCATGTTGACGTCCACTCTGTCCAAGGCTATTCTCTAATGATCAACGTCGTCGACCTCCTCATAATGCAACCCCTCGCGTCATCTGTACACCACAGGCTCCTCAACCCTCCTATCTATCCAGCCCATTGCCCGAGTCACTATGATGTGCTCCTAGGCCCACACCTATAGTAGGGTGATGTATTTGAAATTGTGGCCTCTGTAGTAGCAGATATCATGAAACTCTCTATATAGCTAAATAGAAACTAGTGTGTTGTAGGCCATAAGCCATTTTGCATCCACTGCGTCAATCACTACCTGGTCATATCTAATACAACTGATTGACCGCCTATGTCTAGCAGAATAAAACCACCGACTAATGCGCACACATACAAATAGATGTGTATATCTGGCAACGTCTATCTCAATGCCTGATCCAATGATATATATGTCCATGATGGAGTACAACATTAGTCCATACCAGTCTCTGCACAACATCATCATGAGGTGCCCTCTCTGCAATCACTCATTCCCCTTGAATCAGTAGCCTAAGGATACTGTAAACATCCTCGCCCATCACAGTGATCTCCCCAATCGACAGGTGGAAGCTAGTTGTATCGCTCCTTCATCGCTCCACTAGTGCAGTAAGCATCGCCATGTGAACCCTAATGTGGGACATCCTCACCATATTTCCCAGCCTAATAGCGTCAGTCCTGGCCCACTCTGCGTCCCTGAACTGATCAACGACCCGTAGCACCAAAGATCTCCTCTCTTGGCTCACCAGGATGTCCACACTCCACTGTAGTCAACCCATAGGACAATGTCATCTTTTCTTGCCTGGCCAATCTTTTCTTCTAAGTACCCTTTTTGCCCTTAAAAGGTCAAACCCGCCACTTTTGGTGGCATTCTTTCTTTTTCTTTTTTATCTGACATTCCCACCATTACCAGTGACAATCTCACAGTCGTATATATGATTGTATGGATATCGTACCCCTCCCTTTCCCTCCCTCGCGGGATTGCATTCTCGCTTTTCATCCTAACATGTATGTCTATTCCAATGAGAATGCGCTCTTGCAAGTCTTCTACCCGCAGGAACGCATTCCTGCATCATTCTAATGCATTCTCACCTGTGCGGGAACTCATTTCTGAACCTATTGCATTTCTTCTATTTTTCCTATCCTAACACACTACCCTTGCGCAAGCGGCGAGAACTTTGCACGCATTCATGTGGAACACGAACCCACATGAATGTTGTTTTTGTCTATCTAAGCTAATAAATGTGCTAAAATGACATGCGAGGTCCAAGTTTTTCGAACTCACTTGGCGATCTGGTCATCGGGTCTGTTTGACGCTCGCCATGACATCAACACGGTGCCTCGTTGTTTGTCTAGTTGGCATCTCGTCCAGGTGCACAAACGCTCTAGAATGCAATAAAGGGCTCTAAGGGCACCCTATTTTATCTCTCGTTCGTAGTGAAAGTGAATAGTAAATTTTCAACTTTACTAATATAGGGCCTTCTAAAGCCCCAATGTTTGTCATCTTGGTCTCGTCGGGACTCTTTTTCACACTATTTCTTTCTACATACTCCTTTTTGCATGCCATTTTTGTCTGTAGGCTTCGTTTTGCATAGTCTTTCATCGTATTTGTTGGGGCAATGTTTCTTTCAAGACACCGCCTGGTCCTATGTTTCTCGTGCACCATCTCGAGGGGGCATCACTAACTTGTCCTCTATCTTGTCGCCTCTCTTCTTTCATCTTATCATTGGGGCATTTGTCGCCCTATTTCTTTGAGTTATCTATGTCTTGTTTTTCTTTGTGTTGATCACATTCTAGTGCCACCGCAAAGAGGGACAAAATGTAGGCACTTAAATTTGATTAATTAATTTAATCAAATTTAATCCCTTTGGTTGCATATATTAATTGAATAATTGGTATTATTTAATTGATTATTGCATCATTCCCTTTGGCTAAACTAATTCAGTTAATCAAGCCATGTCCAATTAATTAATTAATGTGTCACATTGAACATTTTAATTAATCAATTCCCATACCCCTTTTTCTTCTATTAAATAAAACAAATATGTTATTTGTTTATTTAATTCATGTCACCTTTTTCCTATTAGCCATTTTATTTGAATTAAATAATTCAAATAATTTCATTTGGAGGAGCACATGGCTCCTAATTCTAACTCACTTCTAACCCATTTCATAAGCCTAACCACGCTAACTAACCTTGGGTCCTAACCAACCCTATCCTTTTATGTGTAGGTGTATATGTATATGTATATGTACATAATAATCCAGGTGACTCAACATCACAAATACACAAGTGAACCTAAAGAGAGAGTGTCATCGCATAGCTTATGATGGTTACCATGGTCGGCCTCCATAGGTCTCGGCCCCCATCCTGGGTTACCCTTGTAACCTTTCCCAAACCTTCGGCTCCAACTAAGTCTCATGCAGACCCTACTAGCCTTTCGTGAAGACAAGGTGGTCGGTTTGTCATTCCAGGCCTTCTCACTGCATTATGAGCCCTGTACAAGCACTCACCTATGCGCGAGGTACAATATCTTATTTAATGTTATGAACTACCCACCTAATCAATTAATTAGATTATCACTTTATTATCTGACTTTCGATGGGTTATCTTGCCAACCACTTTGGGTGTGGCCCCCACTTGAAAGCCACTCTCTCAAAGGACATTAATCAAACATGGTCACTCCACAAGGACCCCATGGCGAAGAAGATAGTCATAACACCACTATCAAAAAACAAGTGGTCAAAACAAGGACATACTGACTCTTGGCTAACCATAAGGCAAGGACACTACATGGTTAAGGCAACGAAGTCATCACATATCACTTGGTCAAAGGTACCAAATGCGTCAGCACAGGATGACTGAACCACAGACCAGAAATAACACAATATAACTCTTGCAAGGAAAGCTAATTTCACTGAGTCCACACTCACACAATCTTTGAGAAAATCAACATCATAAGCACTTGCAACATCATTGATTGAAAATTAAATAAAACACTCTTTTATGATATTCACATCTATTCAATTTCCAAATCAATATTCCATCAAGAATGAAATTCACATCAAATATTCAACCGAATAAAACATGAATTCCTAACAAGCATTTAATTCATTTCCGGAATATATCTAAATTAACCAACTTGAATTACTAATTCATGCCTTGATTTCCATAGATAAATTTATTAATCCCATAATAAAAATCATTAGGAAATTACTATTTATATTTAACATTAAAAACCACTTTAAAAATATTTTATTTTAAATAAAATTCATAGCACAAAACAAGTTGCACCGTGAGAGTACAAGTGTCACACAAGGGCCAAGGCCAACCCGCAGTAGTGATGTTGTCGACCGGTAGCAAGCCTACCGACCGGTAGTGTTACTATCGACCGGTAGCAGCCACTACCGATTGGTAGTGTTGCTACCGACCGGTAGGAGTCCTACCGCCAGTAGCAGTCGCTACTGATCGGTAGCAGTCCTACCGACCAGTAGTACTGCTATCGCGTAGTAGTAGTACTGTCGATCGGTAGTACTACTACATGCGGGTAGTAGACATTACCAACCCGCATGGTGGGACTAGCCTGCCACGGGTAAGGTAAAGTCTACACATAAGAATAATCACATGCTTCAAAAGCATTCAAAAATCAATATGCCACAAAACCGTTTAAACATAAAAATGATTCATTCCCTGATCTTTTCACGTGCGCACACACACACAGTGCCAAGATCTAAATTCAAAGGGATATTTACCAATAAGATAAATGGTGAAATAAAATCACACAAGAACCCAATAGATAACGATTTAGGCAACATTAAAAGAATTCAATAGGTAGGAGAAGGATAAAATTCAAATTTCCTTACTTCCATACACAGGAAGAATTCCTTGCATCAAGCACAAAGTAATAACCAATTTTTTCCAACATAAACCCTAAATCTTGGGCAATTAGATACTAGGAAGCACACAGCAAACCATATCTAATTCATTTTATTCCAAATAGAAGAGGTAATTCAAGAAGTTGATTTTCAAGAACAAAAACATACAGCAAATAGAGAAATGAACCATTTCTTTCCTATAAGGAAACATATGATTTGAGTTTCACAAAATCAACAACAACAGGCACTCTTTCTTCCATTCCAATCATTCCACAAGAGCCTACAAAGAGATTTGCATCTTTTTCAACACACAGGAAACAACTGAAAAATTTAAAATTAAATTTAAAGCAAGAAAAGATTATCCAACCTTGAAGCAAACTAAGAAGCAAAGTGATGGAGAATCTCAATCCTTGCAAACCAAATCAAATTTCAGCGCCTCTTTCAGAATGGTTTTCCCAAATTTCTCTCCAAAAATTCTGCCTCCTCTTCCCGTGAATTTCTAGGAATATATGGGGAAAATAATTTCAACCTAACTTTCTAGGTTAAAAGTTTTCTCCACCAATCAGATTCCACATTTTAAAAAGTAAAAACAATTAGATTTATCTTTATCCAAAAAAAACAATTCTTTTCCAATAAATAAAATACAAAAGTCAAATTGGAAAGGTAAAAAAGGAAGTTTTTATTAAATTTTCTATTTCCAAAATACTTTCTTTCAACATAAGCATTTAATATTTAAATGGCTAGGCAATTATTTATTTCCTTCCACAAAATATTTTAATGCAACTTTACACAATGAAATAAGCCATTTAACCATTTAATCTAGCAAATCATTAATTTAATTAAATCAATAATCTCAAAGCATAATATTAACTAATTACGCCAACATAAGATAGCATCATCCATTCAATTAAATAACCATTCAGATGAACGAAAGCACACAAAATGAAGAACGATCAAATGACGACTCACAAATGACCAAACCAAAGCACTATGACTCGCATACCGGCTAGATAGGAAAGACAACCGACTGACAACACTCACACGAGTGTAACTATGATCAAGTTAGGGTCCAACAACTATCTCCTCCACTCCCATCGGACATATAAGGCACGCTCAGACCTATGAACCCAGGTGGAGTCGATACCTCGTACCTACCCAGTACTTGTACCTGCAATGTCCTACACCAAATAAACACATGTGCATATAGACAAATATATATATAGACACGGCATGCACACCGATGAAGGAGAATCATGATGTTCCATGTCTCACCGGAGTGAGTGAAGGAAAATCATCTCCTCGCATCCCATACACATGCAAACACGCAACACATAAATAACACATCGCACATATAAGGTAAGAGTGGCAGTCCATGATAATGATCCATAAAATAACATTAATCATAACTATTGAGATATGCATAACATCATACACCACAAATCCAGATAAAGCATGAAATAACATTGCATAAAATTTGAATCAATATACAATAATGTTCCACTGAAGTCAATCAAAAACATACAAAAAGAGTCTGATCAAGGAAGAGTACTACACACACACACAAACACACACATATTTATTTGGGGCTTATAAATGATATTTCTAGAATTGTTTATTAGTTTCGACATGTCGCATGAATATTAATTCCTTGCATGTTATTTTATAATTTGATGATATAATTTTATTTTCTTTATGTGTGTGTGTGCATATGTATATATATATATAGGTATACATATATATGGATATGTATATGTATATATACATGTGTGCGTGTATATATATATGTGTGTGTGTGTGTGTATACATATACATACATATATATGTATGTATACACGTACATATACATACATATATATACATATATATGTGTATGTATACATGCATATACATATACATATATATGTATACATACACATATATATGTATATATATGTATACGTATGTATACATACATGTACATATATATGTATGTACATACATATACATGTATGTATGTATGTATGTATACACACACATATATGTATTGTAAAGCGGAAAAATCGAACCCTAGTCCTTCTCCCCTTCCCAACTCCAAGGAGAGAGAAGGGAGAGTCACTAGGGTTGATGGTTTTCACTTAGGAGGGACTTTACATTCGAAAGAGGGGTTGAAACCCACAAGATCTAATCCCACGCAATGCAAGATTGGATTCTATATGAGTTTCAAGGGTTGTGATAGCAAGGATACCCTCTTTTGTAAAGAATGTGAATAGAATGATTAAGCTAGGAATGCATAGAAAGTGAGAAAGATTCACTTATAAACAAAGATAGGGATATGATATGAAGCTGCGGATCTGGAATTAGCAGTAAAATGTCGGGATGGTGCTGTTCTGCAAATTTGAGCAAAAGTTGACAGGACGATGGCGCCCGGCATGCACACGGTCCTCCGAAAAATCCGCGAAACGAAGGGGGATCTGTTTGTCTCTGCACAAGGATTCCAGATCTTCAATTACAGCCGCGTACCTGCAACCTACACACAGAAAAGAGAGGATGATTGGGGGGTTAGGGATGAGGGGTTTACCTTTAGGTCAAACCCCGGTTTTGGAATTAACCAAGAAATGAGAAATTGTTGTAAATGTAAATGATTGCAATGTAAAACAAGTACTAGTACCTTGTTGTAAGAATGTTTGTATTCTTACATGCGAAGGTGTAGATGTTGTTGTATGTTGTATGTTGTATGTTGTATGTGATATGTGATCTCCTCTTCAATGGTTGAATCCTTGTCTTGAATGCAACACTTAGCCTTGAATGGAGACTTAGAATGATCAATTGCTTGAAGGAATGCTTGAATGCTTGAATGCTTGAATGTTTGAATATCGTTTCCACGTCTTGTACACATATGTCCTTCCTCCTTTTTCTACCTCCCCAAATGGGAGAGGAAATGTCATTTATATACTTGTCAATTAGGGTTAGAAGACTGATTTTTCCAACCTTGGGCCGACCAGGAAGGCCAGGAAGTACTATTTTCCAAATTGCAAACATAAAGACCCAAAGCCCCATAGGAGACCGGGCCCAATATAGGGCCAGGGACCAGGGCGCTGGGCGCCATGGTCCTGGGGGACCAGGGCGCTGGGCGCTCTGGTCCCACCTCCCGGGACAGCAAGGTGCAAGGAGGGATCAGGCAGGGTGCTGGAAAAATGCAGTTTTTGATGTTGTGGACAAGTTTCGGGGTCTATCCAGGTTCCGTGTTGCATCACCATCATGAAGACCCAAATGCGGTCGAAATTGCAAGTGTCACAATTTTAGGACGCTACATTTAGCCCCCACTTTAGCGGGAGTATAAGCGTACGCTCATACTTCCGGTAAAGTACAAGGAAACAACATTGAAAAACTTTCACCATGTCAAGGAGGCAAGATATACCAAGCCCCCAGTGGAATAAGGATCTTACAACTTCAATTGACAAAGTAAAAGGGAAGATCACGAGGGAGAACCATGACTGTCAGTAGTAAGGTTCCCTCACTATGAGTCATGTAAGAAAGATATCAAAAATTTTCAAGGCAAAGCTAAATTTGTCAAGAAATTTTCAAGTATCTTGAAAAGATATGAACGGGATGTATGCCCCCTACGTTAAAGCGATCGTACACGCCTCACCGGGGGTGATTTCTTTAAGGTAGTGATACATATAAGAAATGAGAAAGGAGCACATTATCACAAGGATTTAGCCCCCAAGTGTGAGATAAGCCCAAGGATAATAGACACAAAACACAAAGTACAAGGTGACTTCGCTTTCCTCGGGGTCAGTATGCTGTATGATAATTCATGTATATCATATGTATGTATGCATAATTGTTCTTCATTCCCCAATCAAGGAAGGTCACCTAGAAGAAGGGAACACATGTGTCTTTTGAGTCAACATGAGAGAGACCAAAAGAGGTCGCAATGCTTTGCATCGTCCTCAAGTAGACAACACTAAGGACAACAAATAGAAGAATGAGAATAACACATAGAAGAAGTAACAAAAGAGAGGAGGAGAGAATCTGCTATGCTAATGAAACTAGTCTAGCACGTCATCTACCCCCCGATCTTGCTGATCAACGTTTCGGGAAGGCAGGGAATACGCTAGAGGAGGAACATTCAACACAGCAGATGGAGCTATCACAAGATCCAAACAAGGGCTATGTTCATGTTCCAAGCCACGTTGTTCTTGTCTAGGAGCTAGGATAAGTGCTTTAGAAAATTCATTAGATAAATGGTTATCAATATCAACAAGTTCATATTCACTATCAGAAGCAAGAGAAGTAACATTTTCATCATGAATAACATTTTCATCTATATCATCATCAAGATTTATAAAAATAGGATCTTTAACTCGCACAGGATCAAGACCATCATGCATCTTATGTTTAGGAGATTTCGGCTCAATCATCGGCTGAGGAGAAAATGGAATAATATTAGTTGAAGGTGTTTTTGGGGATTGCAAAGTTTGAGAAGCAGCTACTTGAGCTCTAAGACGACGCTTTCACCGGCGTTCACATGCAGAACGATTTTGTCTAGTCTTAGTAGGAAGTTGAGAAGATTGAGGAGGAGGAATGTTCTCATCCTTATCACTTGGGTGTTTAGGTTGTGGTCTCTTAGGCTGAACAATAGGAGAAGAGGAAGGTCTCTTCTCTCCATAAGAGGAAGGAGGAGGAACTACTCCATATAAGGGAGGAATATTCGGTTTAGGAAGGAGACCAAGTCCATCATGACGAGGAGGTATAGGTCTACCTTTAGAAGGTTTATTAGACATAGACATAGTCACATCCATAGGGATGGGTTGGGAATCTTCTTGAGGAAAGACATTAGTTTTATCTTTCAAAGGAAGAACTTCCTTCTCAAGAATGATAGGAATGTCAAGTTTGGGTGTTCTAGGTTCACTTAGAGATAGGATCTTGTCTTTTTTCCACTTTTGATAAGATTTGAAAAGATGATCACTTCGCGGAGGAAGAGATTGGAATTGTTTAGGCCAAAAATAATCAATAGGAACGCTAGAAGTTCTTTCAGCTGGTTTAAAGAGACTATGATTGACAGTAACAATTTCACCATTATGGGGAAATTTCAAACACTTGTGAATAGGAGAAGCAATAGCTTTCTTGGAAGATAGACAAGGATAGCCTAGCTTCACACGAAATTGTTCGGATGATGGAATAATAGCAAAGTCCACATCAAAGAATTTGTTATGGACCTCAATAGGTAATGTAATAGAACCAATTGCAGGAGAAGAAAATGCATCAAATAATTTCACAACCACATCTGTTTCATCATAGATCACTTGATTCAATTGCAAAGTAAAAAGAAATTCTTCAGTAATGACATTAACCATGCAAGAAGGATCAATAAGCACTCCACGGCAAGGTGTATTTTTGACTTTTGCAACTATATATAAAGGACCATCAGGTGCCCTGATAGTTTCGCTAGAATCAAAGGTGATGGAAGGTTCTTTAGGGATTTTCTGCTGCTCTACAAAGTTAATCACATTCGGAGTCATGGACACAAGACCATCAGATGAGAAAGAGGAATCATTAGTCTCAATCGCATTAGAGGTATGAGAAGGTAATGGATCAGTGAAAATCTGAAGATTTTGATTAGGAGGAGCTACAGATGTATTGCCTTTATCATTCACACCAGAAATAGAAATAGTATTATTATCAATCAAATCTTGAATTTTACCCTTTAAAGCAAAACATTTTTCAGTATCATGCCCAGGATGACGATGAAATTGACAAAAAGATTTGTTATCAAAATAGGGTGAATTAATCTTTGCAGGATCAATTTGCTTTATAGGAGGAAGAGTAAGCACATTTTGTTCCAATAACTTATTCATAATACTATGCAATGATTCATTCAAAGGAGTAAACTTTCTTTCTTTCTTGAAAAACTTAGAAATAGGAGGCACACCTGATGCTGCATTCACATTGTTGTTGATGATGTTTTCATTGAATTTAATGGACTCTCTGTTTGGTTTAAACTTCCCAAATGGTTGTTGACTACTATCACCCTTATCACTCGGAGTCATAGGATGTGATTGTTCCATTTGACTCACAGTCAGTTGATAATTGTGAAGAGTTGCGCACAACTGTTGGAAAGAAGTAAACTCAGAAAACAGGAGTTTTTCTCTAATATCTTTTTGTAAATTAGAAATAAAGATTCTTTGAATATCATTGTCAGGCACTGGAAAAGAAATTTGAGCATACAAATGCTTATATCTACCAATGAAATCAGTCACTTTTTCTTTAACACCTTGTTTACAATGCATTAAATCAATCAAAGTAACTTTAGGACTTATATTGTTTTGAAATTGTTGAATGAAAGCATTTGCAAGTTGTTCAAAAGAAGTAATAGAATAAGAAGGCAACGAGAAATACCATTGTAGGGCTTTATCTCTTAATGTCCTAGTAAACAGTTTTGCAAGCAACCTTTGGTCATAAGCAAAATCAGTACATATTGTTTGAAAAGTCTTAACATGTGTTAGAGGATCACCCTTACCATTATAAAGCTCCAAATGCGGAATTTCAACATGTTTAGGGGGAATAGCTCGGACAATGTCAAGAGAAAGTGGGCTCGCAACATCAAATGTGGGCACACTAAACTTAGATTGATTCATGGAGGCAATTTGTTGCTGTAAAGAAGAGACAGTTTGTGCAAGATTGTTAATGGTTGCTTCAGTCGAAGAGTTCATATTAGACGTGTTAGATTGTGATGGAGGTGTTATGTTATTGAAAGAAGGTAGAGAGTAAGGTGGTGGGACACTATGATAGTTAGTCATAGGAGATGATTGGACAGGAGGAACACTACAAGGAGGAATGGAAAATGAATTGCCCCCTTGTGTCATGTTCATTTGTGGTGATATAATAGGAACACTTATTGAAGGAATGAATGAAGAAGTCGGATTGAATGAAGGAAGAGGGTTGATTGAAGAAGAGGGATTGCCCCCATGACTAGTGATCATAGGAGGAATGTCTTGTATTGAAGTAGTCATTATGTTTGATGTAAAAGTAGGTATACTAGCAATAGAAGTCGTCAAAGGAATAGAATGATTGTCTTGAGTAGGAGGTTGTGTATAACCTAAGGTTTCGGCACAACTTTTCATAGGCATCACATTTGAATCCACAATGTGTGCAATACCACGCAAAATATCTATTCCATTCTTATCACTTTGAAGCATACGTTTTAGACCCTCAATTAAAGGAAGAGCTTGACTATCAGGGTATTCTTGAGACATCCATTGTCAAAAATCATCAAATTGGTTATCCAATTTTGAAAGTTGTTCTACAAAAACCTCATGGAGATCTTATTCATCATTAAGAGGATTAGAGGAATCACCCATGTCCTCGTTAAAAAGGCCATTCAAATTAGGTTCCATCTCCTCGGTAATTACACCTTGGAAGGACTTAATTCTAAGGCTTCGTCTAACGGGAATAGTGTAAGTAGGGCTTATTGTTGTAAAACTCATGCACTAAAGAAAGAGAGAAGATTTTGAATTTTAGAGGTAGCAAATTTCAGTAAAATCAGCCAATCTTCTAGATTTAAGCTGTTAAATACAATCAGGACAATCTCCCGAAATTTCGGAAAAAATGTCCGGGACCGTGGCGCTCAGGGTGCACACGGTCCTCGCAACTTTTTTCGAAATTTGCAGGGATGAAAGTTATGATGATTTTACAGCTAACCTGAAAAAATTGAGTGATTTTACGATCTGTAGATAGGCCAAATTAAAGTTGCAATCTCAAAATTGAACCCTACCTAGATTGTCGAAAAATGCAAAATTTGAATTTTGAAAAAGAGAGGGAAACTGAAATTTTGAATTTTATGATTTTAGAGGGAATGTTAAGAGCAATGCAAGTTTTGAAATTTAGAAGTTGACTCAATTTCACGCAAAATTCAATTTTGAAAGCAGAAATCAAAGTTGTTGTAATTAAGCACTTAATTTCAAAAAGTCACAAACTGCAAAAATTTGAATAAAGCACTGAAATTTCGAATGAATGCTAACACACTTTTCAGATTTAGGACTGTAAGAAACACAATTTTGACACAAATTTCAATTTCAACAATTTTTGAATGATTAGAAGCCTCAATCCAAGCAATCGCTAGACCAGCTTTGACTGTAATTTTGAAAGTGTTAAAATTGATAAAATCAGCCAAAATTCTGGATTTTAGCAGAAAAATACAGTAAGATCTAGCTCCCGAAATTTCGGAAAAAATGTCGGGGACGATGGCGCTCGGAGTGCACACGGTCCTCGCAACGTTTTTCCAAATTTTCAGGGATGAAAGATATTGTGATTTTATTGCGGAATCCAAAGTTACAGCCGATTTGGAGGTGTTTTGATTAGTGAAATTATCAGTCAAAGGTTGAATCAAGAAGGTCTTAAAAATTAGGGTTTTGACATTTAACCACTTAATTTTCAGAATTAAAGCACAAATATGAATTGACAATTTGCAATAGAAGGGTAGATCTGAAACAAGCATTAACAATTAAACATTTCACAAATTTAATTACTTAAAAAGAAAATTTTAGGGTTTTTATGCAATCAACCTCTAAAATTTGCAAAAGATCAAACATGGAAATATAATTAGAAAAGCAAAATTTTCAGATCTAACCATGAATAGTCAGAATGAGGATGTTCACGTCGGGTTCACCAAAATGTACAGCGGAAAAATCGAACCCTAGTCGTTCTCCCCTTCCCAACTCCAAGCAGAGAGAAGGGAGAGTCACTAGGGTTGATGGTTTTCACTTAGGAGGGACTTTACATTCAAAAGAGGGGTTGAAACCCACAAGATCCAATCCCACGCAATGCAAGATTGGATTCTATATGAGTTTCAAGGGTTGTGATAGCAAGGATACCCTCTTTTGTAAAGAATGTGAATAGAATGATTAAGCTAGGAATGCATAGAAAGTGAGAAAGATTCACTTATAAACAGAGATAGGGATATGATATGAAACTGCAGACCTAGAATTAGCAGTAAAATGTCGGGACGGTGTTGTTCTGCAAATTTGAGCAAAAGTTGACAGGACGATGGCACCCGGCGTGCACACGGTCCTCCAAAAAATCCGCGAAACGAAGGGGGATCTGTTCGTCTCTGCACAAGGATTCTAGATCTTCAATTACAACCGCGTACCTACAACCTACACACAGAAAAGAGAGGACGATTGGGGGGTTAGGGATGAGGGGTTTGCCTTTAGGTCAAACCCCGGTTTTGGAATTAACCAAGAAATGAGAAATTGTTGTAAATGTAAATGATTGCAATGTAAAACAAGTACTAGTACCTTGTTGTAAGAATGTTTGTATTCTTACATGCGAAGGTGTAGATGTTGTTGTATGTTGTATGTTGTATGTGATATGTGATCTCCTCTTCAATGGTTGAATCCTTGTCTTGAATGCAACACTTAGCCTTGAATGGAGACTTAGAATGATCAATTGCTTGAAGGAATGCTTGAATGCTTGAATGCTTGAATGTTTGAATATCGTTTCCACGTCTTGTACACATATGTCCTTCCTCCTTTTTCTACCTCCCCAAATGGGAGAGGAAATGTCGTTTATATACTTGTCAATTAGGGTTAGAGGACTGATTTTTCCGACCTTGGGCCGACCAGGAAGTACTATTTTCCAAATTGCAAACATAAAGACCCGAAGCCCCATAGGAGACCGGGCCCAAAATAGGGCCAGGGACCAGGGCGTTGGGCGCCATGGTCTTGGGGGACCAGGGCGCTGGGCGCCCTGGTCCTGAAGGACCAGGGTGCTGGGCGCTCTAGTCCCACCTCCCGGGACAGCAGGGTGCAAGGAGGGATCAGGCAGGGTGCTGGAAAAATGCAGTTTTTGATGTTGTGGACAAGTTTCGGGGTCTCTATTCAGGTTCCGTGTTGCATCGCCATCGTGAAGACCCAAATGCGGTCTAAATTGCAAGTGTCGCAATTTTAGGACGCTACATGTATATATATACATATATATACATACATATATATGTATGTATATATACACATATATATACATATATGTGTGTATGTATATGTATATATATATGTATATATACATACATATATATGTATGTATAAATACATATATATATACATATACATACACACATATATGTATATATATGTGTATATATACATACATATATATGTATGTATATATACACATATATATACATATATATATACACACATATATATGTATATATATATATATGTATGTATGTATATGTGTATATGCATATATGTATATGCACATGTGTGTGTGTGTGTGTGTGGAAAAAAATATGCCTCGGAACCCGAAAAAACCAAACTTTTCTTTCTCAAATGCGCGTGTTTGGTGAAGTTTTGGGGATCGACCGGACCAACCATGTGTGTGTGTGTGTGTGTATTCGGAACCCGAAAAAACCAAACTTTTCTTTCTCAAATGCGCGTGTTTGGCGAAGTTTTGGGGATCGACCGGACCAACCATGTGTGTGTGTGTGTGTGTGTACATACATATATATATGTATGTATGTATGTATGTATACACATATATACATATGTATGTATGTATGTATATATGTATATATATATATGCATACATGTATACATATATATGTATGTATGTATACATATATATATAATATATAAACCATATATATACATATATATGTATATGTATATGTATACCATATACATACATATACATATATATATATATATATATATGTATATGTATACCATATACATACATATATGTATGTATATGGTACATATGTGTGTGTGTGTGTACATACATATGTATATGTACCATGTATATATGTATGTATGTACACACACACGCACACACATATGTATACAATATATATGTTAGATAATTGGTTAATCCCAAAGACACTGAGAAGGGGGGGTGAATTAGTGTTTGACCAGTAGATGAAAGATTTAAACTTATTTGCAGTTCTGTAATTGAGATTAATATATCAGTAAGCAAACAATAATGCAACAAAATGAAATAAAGGAGTCAGCATCAATGCACACCATAACACAAATATTTTGGCGAGGAAACCCAGTAAGAGAAAAACTTCGGTGGGATTTGTGACCCACAATATTTATTCACTGGCCATATGAATAAATATTACTTAGTACAAAAAGGGGCATGCACATGCAGGAAGGCCAATTGCCTAGAGCTCATTGCTCAACAACAAAAGTGGAGTCTCACTGACTACAACATCACACTGATGTAAACATAAAATGAACTCTTACAACTTGCATCAAAATGTTGGATGAGTTCGTTGTTATACTCTATCTGATACCGGTTCTGCCTCTGCCAAAAACTCTAGCCGGTATGTTGTCAAATGATTCTCCTTATACAGAATAGTCTTCACTATGCTCTGCTTCTTATTCGCTCCAAAATAAACACATCAAAATGCATATACAACTATTCACTATCATATCTCTATCATATCTCATATCATCGCTTTCATACATTTCAAATGACCTACAAGAGATCATAAATATATGAGTCTTTACAATACAACATGTCATCCATACAATTATAATCTACATTATAATTCATTTCGCATGAACAATACTATTGCCAAGTCGGCCTAGAATGTCGATATAATATTTTGCTGGTGTGAATAAGCCTTGTTGTATCTGTCGGTGTCGGTAGGTGAAGTCTATTGCCGGTTGAACCTGTGGAACCTTGTTGCCATCAATGACAACATCCGCCATTCTCATCTGAGTGTATAATGCCAACAATATCCCCCGTTGGCATTGATGGCAACACTCATGAGAAAAATAAAAAATGTGAGTGCTCCCCCTGAGCAAATGATCTGTTCACTGTACATTTTTCTCACTATACCACTCCCCCTTTGACATCAATGACAAAGGATCTCAAAAGAATTTAAAAATTCAAAAATTTACTTAGAACCCTGAAGCTGGTTGTGTACAACTTGAAAAATATCTGCCAAAACTAAGTTCAAACCATGCATAAACTTTGTATTGTCGGTGATTAATGTTTTTGTTTGCCTAATCATCCCAATAAGATAGTGCATTTGTTGTTCTGGTGATCTATCTCCTTGAATTGTAGTCTTTCATAGTGCATTCAGGTGAGTGATTAGATTGTCCAGTCTTGGACCAAGCTTATTCTTCAACTCCCTAGTTTTCATTTTTAGTCTTGCCTTTTCTTTTTCAAGATTTTCAATCTTTTCCTCATATATAGCCATCTCTTATTCTATGACTGATGTTAGTTCTGAGGAACCAATTATGTTATCCACAATATCATCAATTTCCTTCTGAGTTTTTCTTATCTGATCATCAATATCTTATGTTAGTTGATGTGGTTTACAAGCTTCCCGGCATAATTCCTTATATTCCAAAATGGTAGCATTCAATGTCGGTAGCAGTGTATCAATCTGTTGAGTACATTCCTTTATTGTTTTACTAAAGAATGCTTCCTTTTCTTTATCAACTTTTTCATGAATAGTCTTCTCATTTATTTTGTCTAATGACTGAATGTTAGCAGAAATGAATTTGGACAATGTGTCCAATTTACCTATCGAGCCAACAATATGATCTACCTTGCACTTTGGTGCAATCATATACAAAATCGGTACAGATTCATCGATAGCCTTAAATGCTAAGGCATTACACTCTGTTATTTTCTTTATACAATCCAAAAGTACTTCTGTAACAGTTGTTGGTCTGAAATCCAAAATTGAAGTACCGGGAGAGGTGCTAGGTTTTGCATTATCTTTCTTCTCTTCTCTTGATTTCTTTGTCCCTTCCTCTTCCTTATTCTCATTATTATCCTTTGTCAGTTCAGATGTTGTCTAATCTTGTGCTTTATCTGTCGATATCTCAACATCCTGTTGAGTGTCAACTGCCTTGACCGGTGAGTCAGAGATCTCAATATTTGCAAATTCTGATTTCTTCTCCTCAAAACTTTCTTTATCTACAGCTTTAATTGGATCACCAACAGTTATTTTATCAATATCAATATTTAAAGGAGTGTCTGTGGGTTGGTCCTTACCAATTTTGGGAATAGAGGTATCATCCATTGTAATGTTGATGTCCTGAGTGTCAACCTTCATTGTGAATAGAACGTTTGACTTGGGATCAACGGCATCAGTTGCTTTTTCTTCCTCTGATGTATTTTCTACGGGTTGATTTTGCACTTCTGCTTGTGCCTCTGTTGCTTCTGGTGGGGTGTCTTCAGCCAGTGGTGGTAAGTTATCTTTTATTTTTAAGTCAGGAATATTGCCAAATTTATTCTTCCCTTTATCTCCTTTTTGATATACCTTAGTAAAAAATTTGTTAGCTTTTTGTCTTTCTTTTTCTTCTCTTATCTCTTTCTCCACAAAGAAAATATCCCATTTGTCTGTTGTCTCATTTGTGATATCCTTTATCCTGTCGGCCATGAGGCTTACTTGTCGATGACCACTTACAAAAACAATTATGTTAGCTTCAGCTATCAATTCATCTATTTCTTGTCTAGACTTAGCTGGATGAACAACCAATAGTGCCTCAACCTTCAATTTCTTATCCAATTCCATGATGGACATTCTTTTTGCCTCGAGTCTTAGATATAAGTCATTGGGGAGAAAATCAATGACTTCAATAAGAACTTTCTTATATATATCTAAATACAAGATTATGCTTTCTTCAATAGTGTTCTTATCCGAATCATTAAAAGAATGATAAAACTTACTGACATTGTTGAGATTACCATCCTGAGTTATTTCGTTAACGAGCTCTTCTCGGGAAAGTGTATCAGATTTTTTTGGTGTCGGTTGCTTCTGTGTAATCTTCTTCTTTGGACCGCTAGGCTCTCTCACAGCCTGTTATTTCTTCCTAAGTGTCCTTGTCTTCTTAGGTGACGGAGCAGGTGTCGGTTAAGATTTTCTCTTCTTCCTATCCACCCTTTTAAATTTTGCAGCTTTGTCACTATCACTCTCAGATGAGGTAACAATAGGGGAAACATGTGTTACCGGTTGTTGGTCAAATTTTCTTTCTTTTATGCTTGCAGCAACATCAGTCAACTATTCAAGTTTAAATAATCCCTTGGTAACATCTTCGACAAATTTTGAAGTATCTTTCAATGTTTTATCCCTTTTCTTTCTTTGCTTATGAATAGCAACGTCTTTCTCTATGGTTTCAGCAATGCCAAAAATCTTCTCAGTAGGTTCCAGTGGGGCATCTAGAAGTCTCTTGGCATAAGTTTCCAAAATGTTGGTGTCCACTTCATATCCCATTTCTGTTACCCAAACAGATCTAGGTGTGACAACCTCCATCCATGTTTCATCTCTCTTTATAACAAAGCATACCAATTTGTCATACTTATCAACAATACTCTGAGGGATTCTTTCCCTTTGCTTCATTCTTGTTTGAAAGTTTTTGAAGTATCCCCATACCTGCTTGTTTCTTTCTAAACCCATGCCATAAATTGCCTCCATAATCTGTTTTCCAACAGAAATATCATAGGCAAAATCTCTATG
The DNA here is from genome assembly GCF_030272615.1 of Cryptomeria japonica. Taxonomy (NCBI): domain Eukaryota; kingdom Viridiplantae; phylum Streptophyta; class Pinopsida; order Cupressales; family Cupressaceae; genus Cryptomeria; species Cryptomeria japonica. The sequence continues at coordinate 519,324,610 of NC_081407.1, forward strand.
CCCTATGTCGGGAATCTCCTTTGAGAAGTATAGCATCAAACATACAATTAAATTTCCATATTTGAATGTTCTCTTTTTATCACCTTTGATTTTGTCCAAGTTATCTATCAATTCATCTTTTAACCATTCACAAAGATCAACTTTTGCATTATTCTTTATCATTTCATAAGCATTGTGAATGCATAGAGTGGAAACAGAATTCAGCCTATTTGTATGTGCAACCTTGTAACCAATAATCATGCTAGCATATTTAACATTTTCATCAGTTATGTCACTCACCCTAAGTGATCTGTTATCAGATGTAGTGTCGGTTAGATTCATAACATCTTTGATTGGAATTTTCTTCTTCTCAGGCCTTGTGCCAGTAGAGGGTAAACCTGTAAAAACTTTAATAGCTTCCTTGGTGATTTTTAAGATGGATTCAAGCCATAAGAATTCACCATGAACTCTTCTTAGAACATATCGGATAATTTCATCTTCGAATTCAAGCATATAAAGGATGTCTACTAACCCTAAATCTTCCACGATCTTATGTTCAGGTTTGATTACACCTTGGTTGTTTGTGATGACTTCCATAAACATGCTCTTTATATCCTTAGACCCTAAATCTTCAATATTACAGTGAATGTATGCCCTAGGATCTTCTGCAAATGCAACTCCCTTCGAAATTTTTGAAAATGCTCCAATAGAGTCGTCCATCTTAGCTATCTTAGGAATTATCTTAAAAACTGGCCTAGGGCATTTGATATTCTCCACAACTGTAGGGTTTGCTATGAATTCAAGAACGGAAGATGAAGAAGCCATGACGTAAAATAAATACCTTTTTCTGTCGAATGTAAGTGAAAACCTTGGATGCCCTAGAAAATCTTTGTTGCTTTGCTTCTTGAATGTCGTTGCTCTACTTATGTGCTCTTCGAATACTTGAATGCTTGGTGAGTCAAAATGAGAAATTTAATGCTTTATAGCCAAAAATTTAACTAACAATCGCATTAAATGCTTCGTCGGTTAGTGAATTTCCATTGTAACTCAACATATGTGCCGATAAAGAAGGATTATGACTTTACCATCATCTGAGGGGCAAAATACATGATCTTCAATTTTTTGCCTTACCCCTAAGGATTATTCCATAGTTAGATGAATAATTTCCTGTCGGTGCAGGTTTGCTTTGTTATGTCAGTGCAGAGCCAAATTCGTCATTTCTCTAATTTGTCTTCTTGACCCATTGTTTAGTGAATTCTTGCTTGATTTCATTCACCTTTTCCTTGCCTTTGACATTAGATCCTCTGTTGTTTGCTGGTACATTCTTGCTTCTGCAAAATCTTGCAATATGCCCAATCTTGTTGCATGCATAACAAGTTACATTGTTTCTTTGAATAGCTTGTCCAAATCTACAACAAGCATAGCATTTTACATTCATTCTGCAATCATTTGACTTTTGACCATATTTATTGCATTTGGAACATTGACCAGTAAATAAGTTTGTATTCTAATTATTCCTATATCTACATTGATTTGCTCTATGACCAAATTTGTTGCAATTAAAACATTTGCCATTGAATTTATAAGCATTAGGTTGCCTTACCAGTTTGCTATGATCATGATTATTTGCAGTTGCAGAACTTTCTCCATGTTCAAATCGAAGTCCAACTGTTTCTCCATCAGGTTTTTGACTTTTCAACATATCATCAAGCTTGTCTGAGCTCTTTTTGAATTTGTCTTTGTATTCATTTGCAGTGACCAACTCATTTTCCAGAGTGCTAACTTGTCTCATAAGTTCCTCTTTGTCATGTTGCATCTTAATTAACTATGTTTTAAGCATATCATTTTCATGACTAAGCCTTATAGATTCATCTGCTCTTTCATTAAATTGTCTAGTAAAATCTTCTTGATTCTTCTTTCTATCTTCAATATCCTTACATAGTCTCATAGTTAAATCTTGCATCTCATTCTTCATGTTATTGTTCTTTTGTCTCAGTTTCTCTACAATATCTCTGAGAGTTTCTTTTTCTTCATCATCTTGCTTTTGCAGTTGCACATGTAATTCTTTTCTCTTATTTTGTGTCATGACTAGGTTTTCTTGAAGTGCTTTGATGAATTCTCGAGTAGATCTGAATTCTTCTTCTAGTTTGATATTCTTTAATTTTTTTGCATCAAAATCTTCAAGAGCCCCTTCCAACTGTTGTCTCAAACTTTCCATCGGTACCAGTTTCAGAATATTCCTCAACTTGTTAGGCTTCTACAAATAGAGGACCAGGTAGATGGAATATTCCCAAAGACACTGAGAGAGGGGGGGTGAATCAGTGTTTGACCGGTAGATGAAATATTTAAACTTATTTGCAATTTTGTAACTGAGATTAATATATCGGTAAGCAAACAATAATGCAGCGAAGAGAAATAAAGGAATCAGCATCAATGCACACCATAACACAAATATTTTGGTGAGGAAACCCGGTAAGGGAAAAACCTTGGTGGGATTTGTGACCCACAATATTTACTCACTGGCCATATAGCTCACTGCTCAACAACAAAAGTGGAGTCTCGCTGACTACAACATGATCACACTGATGTAAACATAAAATGAACTCTTACAACTTGCATCAAAATGTTGGATGAGTTAGTTGTTATCCTATGTCTGATACTGGTTCTGCCTCTGCTAAAAACCCTAGCCGGTATGTTGTCAAATGATTCTACTTATGCATAATAGTCTTCGCTCTGCTCTGCTTCTTATTCGCTCCAAAATAAACACATCAAAATGCATATACAAATATTCGCTATCATATCTCTATCCTATCTCATATCATCACTTTCATACATTTCAAATGACCTACAAGAGCTCATAAATATATGAGTCTTTACAATACAACATGTTGGCCATACAATTATAATTTACATTACAATTCATTTCGCATGAACAATACTATTGCCAAGTCGGCCTAGAATGCCAGCATAATATTATGTCGGTGTGAATAAGCCTTGTATATATACATATGTATATACATATATATATATGTATACATATGTATATACATATATATATATATATATATGTATACATATGTATATATATATGTATATATATATGTATACATATGTATATATATGTATATATATCTGTATATATATGTATATATGTATATATATGTATATATATATGTATATATATGTATATATATATGTATATATATATGTATATATATGTATATATGTATATGTATATATGTATGTATATATGTATGTATGTATGTATACATACATACATACATACATACATATATATATACATACATATATATATATATATGTGTGTGTGTGTGTGTGTGTGTATGCATATATACATATACATATACATATATATATCCATATACATATGTATGTATATACATATATATACCATATACATATATATATGTGTGTGTGTGTTGTATATATGTATATATACATACATATATACATGTATATGTATACATATATATGTATATATGTATATATATACATGTATATATGTATGTATGTATACATATACATATATGTATGTATACATATGTATAAATACATATATGTATATGTACATATATGTATTTATACATATGTATACATACATATATGTATATGTATACATACATACATATATACATGTATATGTATACATATATACATATGTATATGTATATGTATATATACATATGTATATATGTATACATATACATGTATATATGTATACATATACATGTATATATGTATGTATGTATACATATACATATATGTATGTATACATATGTATAAATACATATATGTATATGTATATATATACATGTATATATGTATGTATGTATACATACATGTATACATGTATATATATACATATACATATATGTATTTATACATATGTATACATACATATATGTATATGTATACATACATACATATATACATGTATATATATATATATATATATACATATATATATATATACATATATATATATACACACACACATTTATACATATGTATATATATGTATATATGTATATACATGTACATATATACATATGTATATACATACATATATATGTATATATATACACATGTATGTATATGTGTATGCATATGTATATACATATATAAACCTTTGTAGATATATGTATATACATATGCATACATATATATATATACATGTGTATATACATTTACATATATATGTATATATATTCATAGATACATATGTATATACATACATTATATGCATATACATATACATATATAATTATGGTTACTTTTGTATTAATTGTGGTGTAACTAAATTCTCTATAGTTATGAGTTGCAAGTATATCAAAGAAACTAGTTAGAAAACGTGAAAGAATGATAGCATATGCAATTATATGTAAACTTACATGAAATCATTAACAGCATAGTAGAAATTGACTTGCACAAAAAAGTAAATAGATATTTAGTTAATCATTTTGTCTCAAAAGAATAAATAGTTATTTTGATGATTTACTCTGTGTATGTTATGTTTAAATTTATTTAAATTAAGGGAATTAGTTTACTTTTCTTGCGTGATTATAGCTTTATCTTTCGAGATAGGTATTGAATATGGACTAACAAAGGAGGGTAGATCTTTCTAGGATCTACCTACCAATAGTTAATTTGAATTGCTTTGGCCAAAGCTATGTGCATCATTGAATGTGCGTGTTTATCATTTACTTTCTCTACCATTAAATGATAGTAGGACATAACATATTTATATCTGAAATGCATATAGATATATCATATTGCACTGAATTCCATTATGCCCATCATTTTCAGATTGCTAGGCCACTTGTGTAGAGTGGTTGGGTATTCTTCTTGTTAGAATTTCGGGAAAGTGTAAGCTTCAAGGTTGGGAAAAAAAAAGAACTTGAATCATGTACTTATCTCTTGGTTTATGGATGAAGATTAGCTTTGTGGTGGTTGGTGACTCCAATGATCGTATATCTTTATTGTATTGATGTGATGAGATGAGCATAAGAGCTTGGGTCATCTCCTTTGTAAAATATATTTCTTGTATTCTATAGTATCGATTAGAAATTCTTCTAAGAGGATGTATTGTGCTCTTAGATATTGATGGTGTTCTATTTATTTCCTAATTGATGCGAAAATATGAGATATTTAATTATTTTGTGATATCAATTTGGGTTACGACCTTACATAAAGTATGTACACAACTATAATTCTAGATACCTTAGATTATTGTGAAATGTGGTGCTTTTAAGAATGACATACAAGAAATTCTAATGCAAGATAAAAAAAATTAAAATAAAATAAAATAACCTCTAGCATTTAAAAGTCACCAGCTCAAGATAAGAATTTATTAAACCTAGTTAATGAGAAGGGAATGATGACTATCCTACTTTTCATCAAACATGGCAACCTTATCTAATTTGAATACACTTTAAGGTAAAGACAAGCCGTGTTAGTCTCAAATACTTCTTGGAACAAAGGTTTTCATTCCAAGAACAATATATATTGGTCACAAAGATGTTGGTGTATGACTTTGAGATCATACATAAGAAAATAAAGGAGAATTTTATGCTTGATGTTTTATATAGGAGAGATGATCCCATGGAGTCACTATTGCATATCATTTTCATATTGTTGGGAGATCGGGTGGAATACTCAAACTCTCATTGAAAAACTGCAACAAGATGCTAGTGTGTTAGACAAATTTACATGGAATGGAAATGCTCCATGATAAAAGGATAGGTTATATCTATATAAGAACTGAAACCTAAGCTTATGGTTTTGGCAAAACTACATGCTTCTCCAATAGGTCACTCAAGATTATTGAAGATTTATCACGTAGCCAAGCAAGATTTATTTAGTGATGGGCTCATAGGTAATGTTGACAACTTTGTAACATAATATGTGGTTTGCTAGAAAAATGAAGGGGGGATAATTAAGACTTCAAGCCTTCTCTAACTCTTATCTATTCTAGGCTAGAGGTGGAAAGAGGTATCCATGGATTCTATCATGGTTTGACTTGGGTTTGAAGGAAAAGATGTTATCATGGTGGTTGTGGATTGACTTACCAAATATGTGCATGTTTATGATTTGTCAATCTTTTTGTAGCAAATATAGTAGAAACATCCTTATGGATACCATTTGGAAGCTACATGGGGCGCCAAAAATTATAGTAAATGATTGTATCCTATATTTACAAGTAATTTTTAAACTAATCTATTTCCATGTTTGGGCACTTAACTTGCTTGTAACTAACTTATCACATAATCTCCAATTTTATGTATAGATTGAGGTGGTCAGCAACTTCTTGGGGGGTTATTTTTGACATTTTTTTTAGATAAACAAGAGTAATGGGTGCAATGGTTGACACTAATAGAATGGTGGTATAACACCTTTTTTCACTCTTTATCCAAAAGGTCTCCATTTTTAGCACTTTGTGGGTACCATCCACCATCAATACCTCTTCATTATTAGTGCACCCAAAATTTAGAGCACTTGAAGAACGCATTCAATAAAACTGAGAAGAACTCTAGTCTCAAGGATAAATCAACAATAACACATAAGATAATGAAGTAGCAAGTTGATCAAAATTGTAGTGAAATGCCTTATTTTGACGTAAGAAATTGGGTCTTTATGCAATTTTAGTCATATAAGTGGATGCCCCTAAAAAAATAGAAGAACAAGAAGCTTGCACCCAAGTATTATGTCCCTTATAAGATATTCACAAAGGATTGGCAATGTGGCATACAAATTAAAGTTTTCTAAGTCAACAAAGTTTTTATCATTTCCTAGTTGAAGAATGTTATTGGACAAAGAGTTTCATCCTATAATAAGTTATGAGACCTTCATGAGGAGGGTAGAATGTTGTTTGAACTTGGGGAACCATTTAAGCACACACTAAGTGGTTGCAAACAAGGGTTCTCGTAGAGTATTTTATCAAGTGGATGAATTCTCTAAAGATACTATATGGAAAAATGAAGAATTTTGCAAAATCATCCATTATTGATTTGAATTCAAGAAAATAATCATTTGAAGAGGGACATTTTATAACCATAAACCACTAATTTTATTAGGCTATGTGTAGTTGACTTATGGCTAGCATAACCCTTAATAAAGTTACATGATCATTGATATAGTCTTATACAGGTAATCTAGTAAGTCTAGGTGGCATCCAAGTTAGAAGTATGGTCCTTTTTGTATTTTATGCATATAGCTAGTAGACCCAAATTTTCGTTACTTCTCTTAAAAGCTATTTAAAATCTCATCTTATACAACCTATATTTATGTCAAGAGGCATCTACAATGACATCAAAATGTTTGTAAACAAAAATCCATTTTTGAGACAATTTGACATGCAAATGGCAGACAAATGCATGAAATATGCCATGTTTCAGCTTTTGTGGAGGTGTTATTTTATTACTCCAAATAAAATAGAACATTTATTTTACAGATGATTCTCTTCTATTATAAGATATCTCTAGGCATATTATATATATATATATATATATATATATAATTTAAGTATACTAGTTATATCTTACTTAAAAAACTACCTTCTAAAAAGCAATCATAATTTGCAACTTTTTCTACTCTTGGCACATTTAATTACAAAATAACTAATATTTGGCATGAAAATATAAATTTATACAAAACTAGTGCTAACAACATCATTCCAAGTGGTGTGAGGAACAAGTTTGTGTTATGTCATGGGTTTGTTGTGGGTAAGAGGAATATGCCTTTGTGGAGAAGCTATAGAGAATTAATCCATGCAAAGTTTATGCAAATTCTTGGGAAATGCATATGAATTGGAATCTCACTAATATTCAATGTGTCTGAGTGATATAATTTAAGAAGAAATATAGTAAGATGAAATAGTGCAAATCCTTATAAATGCATTAGAAAGAAAACCCAACTAAGCAAGTTTAAAGGATATCTCATTGGCTACAAGAGTAAAAGACCAAAAGAAATTTATGGACCATTAAAGGAGTATGATTTTTTAAGTGGTTGAATCATTATTCCTCAAAGTTTCTTGTGTTCACCAAGCTCATACAATCTACACCTAGGTTGGTTGATGTAGGATCATCTTAGGAGTCTAACAATGTTGCATCAGCCAAAAAAATATAGAAATTATTTTTTACACAATAGGTTGGTGTTGTGTTTGAGGCAATAATGTCACATGGACACAGGCTAAAGCAAGATCTTATCTTGAGATTTAAAATATGAACATAATGAAATTGTTAAATGAGAGTACTATTTGAATGTCACATGTTGCCACACAACCTAAGCAAACCAAAAAAGCAACTCAAAGGGTGATAGGTGGAACTTGTCCATTATGTTATGTTAGGTGGTGTAGGATGTAGAGTATGTGTGAATGACATTTAAAGATGTTCTATATATGACCAAGGATTTAGTAAACACACAAATAGAAGCTAAAGTGCCATAGGATCTTGGAACTCCTATTACATATAGTTTGTTAGCATAAAAGCATGTGTTTCTTTATGAAGGGTCACCAAAAAGTACTAATAAAGTTTGACTTTACATCATGATATGGCTGGAAATTGGGTGTGGAAGTCTAAGCAATTGTCTAGCCAAAAGCCTGAAATTAACAAAGTAGCCATGGGCATGGCATAAAGGGGTCAATTGAACACAATCGATTCACTGATAGATTAAATACTTGTTGGTTAAGTAAAATAGGATGATTGGGTTCCATGCATTTTGGAGTCTCCTATATATGGTGTGTAATTTATTCTACATATGAATAGACTTTTTTTTTCTAAAATCTTCATTATTTTTCTTTCATTGTGTAACTATGAGCTGGTTGTTCATTGGACCCGCTTACCATCTGCATAAAGATTACATAGGGACTCATCAAATTGGTTTTTGGCTCCTCTATGATGCAAGGGAACATTTCTCCTTCCTAGTTTTTGTTTTTTTTGGTCACTTTTCGCAAAACTAGAGAAGCCAAGAAAGAATGTAAGGTCTAATGTCACCTATATTGTCTCTATATTGAAATATGGTATAGACCATATTCGTAAAGTCGTTGAGCTATGATACTTATTTGGCAAAATGAAATTTATATTGGAGAATGTTATATCAGGAATGTGCATAGATGTTTGTGTATTGTTGTTACATTCTAATTTTTTCTTCTAGTGTTGTGCCCCTGGGTTGCATGTTAATCAAAAGGTAAGGGTTGAGCAAGTCTCTCTTGAATCTTCACAACAAAGCAGAAATCTCAGGCATCCTAAATCCTATTACTCACTAGAATTATGAGCCAGAGACATATATAAGATTGGTGGACGATCTAAAACTAAAGATTCATTAAGAATAACAAATAACAACTAAGCATTGAAAAATTTATAAATAAAGCTTGTATGTGAGCATTCAAATTGACGGTGTTCAAAGGATCGAGAATTAGCAATGTTTCTAATCATTGTAAGAGAAATAACAAAAGTAGAAGGAAAAGATTGCACAGTTGATGTATATCTCTGTCATTAATAGAGGGTAGTGAAAGCACATTGCAAATACCAGAGAAACTGATTCCTCCATGTTCAGGATTTTCTAGGATAAAATGCATGTTGATTAATTTATAAATTCCAAAATAGAGTTCTTCAAATTTGGAGGAGCCTCTGATTAATTGAATTAAAAAAAATGAAAACTTGTTATAGTGGACTAATCAATCTTTTCTAGACAGAGCTGGGGAGTAATTGTAAGGTGAAAAGTGTTTTAAATGCTATGAAAGACCTTAATCAATCTGCTGCAAGACTAAATGTGATGAAAATGACATGCAGGCAATTATGTTGCATGCTAGTAACACCAAGGTTATAGGTTATTCAAGAAGACATTTAATCCTTTGAATTTGGGCTGACACGTCTCTTGGAACAGAGTTGGACTTTGGGCAAGGCACAGGTGAGAAAAAGCTGGATGCTATTTGTCTAGAGAATCAATGTCTGATTGGAGGAGTAGTGTCTATATGATGCCTTCAAAGCCACTGAGAGGCAATCTGCTGAAAGACTGAATGTGATGAAAGTGACATATGCAGGAAATTATGCTTCATGCTAGTAACACTAAGGCCATTCAAGAAGACATTTAATCGTTTAAATTTGGGATGACACATCTCTTGGAACAGAGTTGGACTTTAAACAAGGCACAGGTGAGAGACAATCACTCGAGAGAAGGAGGTGGATGCTGTTTGTCTAGAGAATCAATGTCTGAATGGAGGAGCAGTGTCTGGATGACACCTTTAAAGCCATTGAGCAAGAGAATCGGACTCCCATCTCGATCTCTAGTGAGGAGGAATAGACAGGTGGTCTTGCTTTTCTGTTTTTAGTTTATGATGATTCATAATGTAACATGAATTGTGGACTTTGTGCTTAATCCACTGGATGTGGTTGGCTTATTAAGTCATCTTTTATTATGACTATATAATCTGGCTTTATGCTTTTTTACTTTTATTCCAAAAAAGGTTGTCCTACAAGTAATTTAAAACTGATATAGAAACAACGGCACATGCAGAATCGCAGCAACTTTAAGGACTCTCTTTTAATAGCTAAACAAGCCTACAAATGCCAGAATTTGACATCTCAACTCTGTTGTACAGGGCAACATCAAACAAAAATTCTGAAGAAATAGCTTTCCATCGAATTTATATATCACTAGATATACAGAATTCCACAACATGTTGTTTCAAAGAGAAGTGCACTTTCTTTTTATAAATAGATATGTTAAACTAGTTAAATAGCCCATGAGCACTTCAGCAAGCTGATCATAATCTTTCTTTATTGCACAACTAAAAATATATTCTCTAGCCTACAACATTAAGACCAAACAACTTGTTAAAATTACAGAAATCTCTTAAAGCAGTTAATTTAAAATTGAATTTAGACTACAAACTATACATCAGTCAGAAGGAATAGAATAAAATCAAATATTGTGAAAGCATGGGCAAGATGCAGTTTTCTGCACATTATAGTGAGTGATTAGCTTAGAGCTTCTACGACAAAAATTTCTCTGTTAGTATACAACCATTTTCTCTGTCACGAAAAAAGTAGCTCTAAAATAATTCTACACAGATGAGCTACCCAACATATTATGACCAGAATGACAACTTGTTCCAGATAATATTTCATTACACTCTTTACATATAAAAGTTTGGGGAACACCCTTTGTATCTAAAATACCAACACACCTCGTGTGTTGCCAGACCTGACATTTATCACATTGAATCATAAGCTCTCCATCATCCTCACTTGCACCACAAGAACATTTAACAGTCCATATTTGGTCGCCTCGCTCTGTCCTAAACATGGATACGTTACCAGAGAAACAACCCTGAACAGTCACAACACTCTCTGGTCCTAGAAGAAACATCAAGTTAACCGAATCTTCCCTACCCTGAAGCTCAGGAATATTATGTACTTGAAACCATTTGAAACATATATAAACATCTTTAAATGCTTCTACAATTTCTTGCTTTAGATCAGCTACAGTAGCATTTTGTGGCAATACCAATAGTTCAGGAGGAGGTCTCTCAGCAGTCTTTGGTTCATCTAAAATCTCAGCCACAGCAATGACTCTTATTTGGCAAAAGTCTTTCATTACAATTGGATGTTTTGCCTCATAATCTTTAGCAAACTGTTTACAGTCCAACAGCTTTCTTGAGGCATCAGCAAATTGCTTGCCTAACCCATAATGCCAAAGAGCAGCAGCAGGCAAAGGCTGTAACAATGCATGATAAATCATCTTCAAATCTTCCAAGACGCATTCTTGCATGGACTGCCAAGTACTACCGACGCTCTCATTATCTGATTCAATAGCTGTGCTGCCTATGTCTTCCAACCTGTATTTACATTTATTGTTTAGTTGACCTCATTAAATACCTATATTTGATGTTTGGTTTCCATGGCTGTCAAATTTCCCTGCAAAGCTCTATTGGGATACTAGTTAAACTTTCTCTTAGAAAAGTAATGAAATGAATTGACATCGGACAAAATTAGTGACAAACAAACCTGTATTCTAGTGTTCGAGTGGAAAACATACGCCGGCACTGCACAACCCGACTTGCCAAAACCTTACCTTCTAAAGCTTTCAGCACAAAATCAACAAGCTCGGGATCCTTTGAGAAAGGCATTGCTCCTTTTAGATCCCGCCATGTTATCCATTTTGATCTATCTGCTGCTTGTAGAATTCTGAGCATGGCAGATGAGACCTGATCAACCTCCGTGGATGTCCATTTAGACTCACCAGGTGCATCAACAGAAAAGAGAACTGGCCATTTACTTGCAACAGCACAATCATGGAATTTGTGCAACAGCTCCATGATAAAACATATCAAATCTTGGACTGTCACAATCGGCTTTTTAGACAAGGACCAATAGAACTGCACAGTACATTTCAGTTGTCCATTATATTTGCCCACGCCCGAAAGGATTGAGATCAGAGGGGTTCTTGACAGGCATTCAACAGCTGTCTTGTATGATTCAAAAGTTAGAGCAAAACTTCCAGTTGCAAATTCATAACCCCAATTTCCATACCAAGGGTGCCCTTTTTGCACAGCATGCAGCAGTCGATATTCAAGCCCATATTTCTTTGAAACGTCCATAACACTAATTTTTCTGAATCAAAGATTACAATCATTTTGTTAGCTTCCAAACAACTTCTAGTTCATTATTTTAAAATTCCAAAAAAAATTAACTGGAACTTCCTTGCTCATGTGATAACCTTCACTTTATCTAGGATAAAGCAAATGCTGAAACAAAAATAATGTATTGCATTTATCTGACAGTTTATTTGTTCCATCGCATACAAGTTTATTTATCAAAACACAATTCCTGGATGGATAAAACTCTCATAAGATGACAAAAATATAATAATAAAAGTATACGAATTAATAAAACTGGTTAGCTAATACTTTAACAACAGCATTTCAGTTCATTATTTTTAGAGTAAATATGTAAGGAGGTATTACAACAACCATGTGACCTCATCTATTTATTGTTAATTATATCACCGTTTGACACAAGTTTGACCTAAACGCTATTTTTGATAGACCTCGACAAAGCTTCAGTTGGTTGCCGTTGGGTTGCTCCTATAACCATTTGAATAAGTGGCATAGTAACAATAAGTAAAGTGTTTTCTAAGCGAGGCATCTATTGACAAAACAGCCAATGGTAGGACCAAAAAAGGTCATATGTAAGATAAATCCCATTAAAGATCTTATGGATTAAATACTTAAAAATATATATATTTTACTTTTTACCTAACAACATTTTGGAGCATCAATACGTTGCTCACAAAGTTTCGTTGGAAGAACACTTGAAATTTTATTTTCTAGTACTTCAGGAGCGTCAAGTGAAGTTCAGGAACATCAAAAATGGAATATCTTACCTTTAAAAACATAATAGGCAGTGAAGACTGCTTCATAGTTAGAAGAAAAGGATACACTTTAAGGACTGTTGAACATGGCTCAATAACTCCACTGAAATTCAACTGAATTACAAAAACCTGGCATTGGAAAAATAAAAATTAAATAGGAAATAAGGCATTAAAATGAATTGCAGTCTAGATTTGTGAAACTACTGTTACCATGCATGCAACCTTATTTTTTTAATAAATGAATACAATTGTCAGGTGAACGTCTGCAGTATAACTGTTTATTATACATTCCATTAAGTTGCGCACATCATATAGCACAGGTAACAGACCCAGATAATCAGCATGTAAAATCCAGCTCCAGAGCAACAGAATAATGTCATGGAATTCTGTTAATATGGAATATGATCACATAGTAGCAGCATTGATGTGTGAAATTGAATGGCCAAGAAATCTAGAGTAGAAAAATCCTGAAATTTTAGGTCACACACAAAATGAATGTTGCAACCATACAGGCAAAGCATGCATTTAAACAGGGTTAATGCTATCAGACTTAGCAATAGTGACTTGCAGAGCACTTTCTGCAGCTCTAAAATTTCCTAATTTAACACAATGGTATCGACAATAATCGTTTTGCTGTGCTCATGTATCAGACAATGAACATAATCTTGCGCATTAAGAAGTTTCAGTCCCATGATAAATAAATATGGATAGAATTGAATTCAAAATTAAAAATGTAGCTAGGGTGCTTGTTCATGGTCTTCGTCAGAGATAACATTTCACAATAATTGCTCTCCATCCCAAATTCATGTACGGACTTCAGAGGTTTTTTTATCACATAGAAGACCCTCTCTTCTAGAAGAGGCTATCAAGTGAGATTATGCAACTACAATCTAATTCATCTTCCAGACCCATCATGTCACAAGAGTTCCTTTATAAAAAATCCCTAGATTTAATATATATCAGACCCGAACAAATATCAGCAAGCTCTTATCATACTAGGCGATTGTGGTTCAAGTATTTTATGTTTCAAATGGCACAGGGCATGAATATGAATTATTAAATGGCTTTATTAGTATGTTGAAGTTTTGGCATTTCATTATCTTGAAATTCAAAAATTGATGGATTGAAACTTTTACCTGGCCCTTAGCATAATGCATATCCGGTCCCAGAGACTCATGATATCACACCCAGAAAGAAATTGGGAGCCGCCTTCCCGCCCATTTACTCTTAGCAGGTGACCAAATCCATTTGCATGAATGATCCCATGTAGCAAGTGACTAGAATCTTCCAGGGCAAGCTGACTCTCCTCTTCCAGGTCAGTCTCCTTGCTTATCTCGTAATCACAAACTTTGCATCTGAAATAATCACGAACATTCAAAAATAACAAATTAGTATCAACCAAAATAAAAGCATCCAGGAACATTGGCCAAAAGATTAGCACAGACCAGGGTTTTCAAGGCCATAAAAATAGTACCAACCAAAATAAAGACATCCAGGAACATTGGCCGAAAGATTACCACAGAACAGGGTTTTTCAAGGTCATACAGATGAAGGGCAGGATAAGTTTTCAATCACGAGCATTCAAACAAACAAAAACAAAAACAAAAAAAAAAGAATCCCGGTACATTGGCCGGAAGATTAGCATAGACCAGGGTTGTTCAAGGCCATACAGATAGAGGGTAAAATGAGTTTTCTCGGATGCACTGAATCTAAATCTGAAAAATCTCTATAATGAATGTTCCTAAGGTACAAAACTTGCTGAAGGTTATGTAACAGGGTAGGAAAATGAGCGACCTTCATTGATCGTGGGAAATTCTATGATTAAACTTGTTTGAGCTTGAATGGGATTGGGATAAAATATTACCAAAAGCACCACTTATAGAAAAATACTCTATAATGTGAATGAAAACATTGAATATGCAGAATAAAACCTTGATGAAGAGGACCGAAAAGAAGCCTGACAGCAGGGACATTTTGTATTGAAGGCGGCCTCCGCTTGTATTATAAAATGATACCTTCTATTGCAGACAGGATTTCCGTTCCAACCTGCAAGCCGGCAGTGACTACAATGGAGATCCTGATCCTGATCCTGATCCAGATCACGTTGCTCTTCTTGTTGCTCTTCTCCTGCTACTCTCTCTTCCACCACATTCAGTGCGACGCAAATATTATCATCGTCTAACCGAAACCCGATTTTCCATCTCTGCACAAGAGGAGGAGAGGAGATCTTGAGCGCCAAAGGACCCTCCGCATAAGATTCCAGAAACGATCTTACATTGGAGCGAAAGGGGCCTTGGAAACGCTCTCTATCTCCATCGCCAAACTTGTAAAAAGAATAAGAATCAGAGTCAGTGTCTGCCTCAGCCACCACCCTTTTCAGTCGCTTCATAGGCCTGCTCACCACCATGCCTGTGTTCTCCCCCTTTCGCACTAACCCTTTCCCTCTTTTTCCATAACTCTCCACAAAACAATATATAGCTTTGCATCATCCCTAATCCACCTTTGCCGACCTTCTCGCTTTTTCTTTCCTCCACATTAACGAGGCGACCTTTGTGTTTACACCTGTAATACTAGTAAAAATAGTATATCCATGTCTTTTTCCAAATATCTTTTAGTTTTATTATTATTATTAGGTTTTCCTTTTAATAAAAATTTGTCAATATTTTGTGGACAGTTGGTAAATAATTAAATTTTAACATGTCTATGCTATCACTTATCTCAAAATTTGAAAATTCCATCTTTCTATCATTTATCACGTCTATTTAGGCTCAGGGGTAGGTCTTATGGAGGGGCTTCCTATCTTTTTTTTTCAGAAATATGTTAAAATTAGTGGTCTTATGAATTTGTTAGTGTTGTTGGGAAGCTCGTGATCTGGTGAAGAATATTATGTAAAAAACTAATAAATAAACATCATTTTCATTCTATTTCTTTTCTAGTGGGAATATAAAATATTAGCTAATTTCTAGTCTCACCCCAATTTCACCTGCTAAAATATGTATTTCTAAAAATAGGGGATGCTATTTTCAAGAAAAGATTTCAATTACTCTAGTATTTTTTTTGTTTATACCTCACTTCATGAAAATAGATCCGAGAGCCCCCATGCAACCTTACCCTCACTCACTAGTTTTTTTTTGGGACATAAGTGAATTTTAAACTTTTATTTTTTTATTTTTTTTTAATTTGATTCCATCTTTCCCTTCTTGTAAATAATTATGAGCTAGCTAAAGCACACCATTTTAAAAGTACACACTAGAGTTGTGTATTTAGAGACTAAGGTAGGTGGGTGGTGCTAAGATTTTTCTAAGAATATTTTAACATTGATGGTCCCATGATTTAGTAGTCCACCTCAGCCTAAAAGTTTAAGCTCTAAAATTTAAGTTAGTGGTCTCATGAAGAATGTTGTAAATACAAAAACTAATAAATAAATATAATTTTCCTTCTATTTCTTTTGTGCCGTGAATCTAAAATATTATCTAATTGACAAGTG
Organism: Cryptomeria japonica; assembly: GCF_030272615.1. NCBI lineage: Eukaryota > Viridiplantae > Streptophyta > Pinopsida > Cupressales > Cupressaceae > Cryptomeria > Cryptomeria japonica. The sequence goes on from NC_081407.1 coordinate 519,341,468, forward strand.
ATAGAAAAAATATTATCTCAGGTGATTTGTTTAGCATATCATAAGGAGTCTTGGTGGGATAACCTCCTTGCATAGTAATAACAGGTTTGTTAGGAGTGCAAAAAGCATCATCACTATAACCACCTTGAACCACAAACAGAGGTTTGTTGAGAGGTTCAGAAGTTTGAGGAGAACTAGCACCTTGAACCACAAAAAGAGGTTTATTGGGTGTTTGAAAATTATGTTCATAGCCAATCACATTGATCATATTAATCAACTTCTTAGATGTTTTAAGATTGTTTGAAGAAGTAGAAATAAAATCATCAAGAGCATCATCTAGCATAGCATAGTCATGACTACTAAATGGTTGATTATTGGATTGAATTGGAGGTAAATCATCATGGAGAGGATTGCCATATATCACCATGTTACTAGATTTGGAGGATGACTTGATAGGAATGACATCACGAGGAGAGACATCCAACTTATTTACATCATCACTACGAAATGGCATAGTAACCATGTTGATGAGTTTTTGGCAAAACGTTGGTTTAGAAGGCTAAGGATAAAGAAACTCATCAAGAGCTTCATAAGTTCTTCCTTACTAAAAGTATTATCATCATAAGCTTGAAGAATTATTGTATGTATGAAAATCTTGCAAATAGAGATCTGATATTATTGAAAAATACATTTTGAAATGAAAAGTGCATATAAAACTAACACACACAATGCATAAAACAAGAGTTTTTTAAAAAAACATTATTTTTTGACATGAAAGAAATATGCAATGCAAGAGGGTCATGTTCACCAAAATGTTTTGAATAAAAATGGAATCGATTAGTATTAGGACCTAACTCCACTTTCATTCAAACTTTGTAATACGAAAGCACCTAGAGGAGTAATTATCCTTGACTAACTCTTATGAAAGAGAGTCAAGGGATACTTCTTGGGTTTTTGTTCCTTTGTTGTTATGAAAGGGAATATGTAAGGTGTAGGGGAATATAAAATTATGATGCAAGAACAAAGGAAAGTGAATATAACATCAAATGCAACAGATTGATCTATAACAAAACTAAGACAAGAAGTACATAAATGATAAAGAGATCTGATTGTGCACCTGTGACCAAAATCTGAGTTTGAACTAAAAGGACCAGGGCATTGGGTGCCTTGGTCTATTGAGCTGCAATATGGGGTTTTTCTTCTGAGATAGTCTGACTAGACTTGGAAATCTGGAACAAAACACAAAGGACCAAGGCATGGGGCACCCTGGTACCTAAGAACTAGGTTCAAATTATGATAGTGGATATGTACCTATTTGTTAAGGTCTTCCAAAAAGTTCCTGCTCTGACGGATACCTGTGACTACACCTGTAATCTAAAAATGGTATGGTTGTGGCTATATAAGGGTTTTCCTTAGTCGACCCCCTTGTTTTGGTGATTTCCACCTCCACAAATAGTTGATATTGTAACTGAAAATGTGTGTGTGCTCTTGAATCTTATGTGTTTGTAAGATTACTATGAGCTAAATGCAAACTAGAGTTCTACCCGAATGTGTTAGAGAAAACCCTGAATGCTTGTAATGAGAATGTTTTAAAACACAATTGCAATGCAAATCTAAAATAATAATGTAAATATGAAAACTAATGTGATGTGAATCTGAAGCTCATCATAGAGACATGAGAACAACATGAAATCATACCAAATCCTAAGGAAGAGGTACAAGCCAATCAACGGTTGACGATTCCCTTATTATTCTTTAATATCTCCTAAAGCTTCCATGAGTGATAAAGATGTTGATGAAGACTTGATTAATGGATGAATTTACAGACCAGAGACTTCACACAAAGCAACACTTTCACTTCACAAGAATTTCCTTCTAATTACTAGATTAGGGATCCTCAAATGAGGGAAATAATTGCTATATATATGAAACCTTAAGTTTGAATTTGATAAAAGGCCGACTTAGAATTGATGAAATTTGACACCAAGAAGGAATTAAATAAGTTAGAACTTCCTTTTTATCCTCCTGAAATTCAGGGAAAAAAGTGCGAGACCAGGTAGTATACTACTTGGTCCCGAGAATTTTATTTTTTATTTTCTAGGGGAGTGAGATAATGGGGTTCTAATGCCAAATCCAACTTGGTGGCTCAAACTAATATGTGTAGATATGTGAAATGTGCCTTGAAGATTGAAATTAGGGTAAGATTAGGATTAAATCAAGATTAAATAAAAAGGGACACACTTAGGATCAAGGGCCAGATTTTATGATATGTTAATTGATGAGAGAGGACTTAGATTTAATTAAATTGATAATTAAATTCCTAAAGAAGACTTATAATGTATAATACAATGGGACACACTAAGGTGGGTGCCAACCTAAGCGTGGAATTGGACAACCTAATTAAGGCTGTGCAATTTACGACGCTACACGGGGTAGTCATTGCCAACCTTGGTAGACATAGAGATTATGTAGGGATTGGAGATCACATGGTCAACTTACGAGACCTTCAATTTAGTGGTTCTGGTATGCTTGGATCTTCTCAAAATAGTAGGAACCAAATATGGTAGGGTCATACAAGAGGTCCATATTTTTTGTGTGGTGGTACAAGGCACCTAGCTAGAGAGTGCCCATTGGGTTTTGGAGCAGGTAAGCACCATATTAGAGCATTAAAGAATATAGTTGGAGATGTAGGAAAGGTTCATAGAGTTTTTGTAGTGTTTGAGAATCACTAAGACAATCATTAAATCATGATTATTAAGGTTGTAAGTATGTTTGATATTGTAGCAATTAGTGTTTATTTGATTCTAGAACATTTGATTATTTATTTCCTCATCTAGAGTAGAGTTTTGTAGGCTCTACAATGGATTCAAGACCTGATAATAGGTGGGAGGTCAATCTATCTTCAAGGACCTAGGTGGAAATGTAATCAATAGTTATATATTGTCATCTAGATATTGGATGCATCACCTTTGTATCATTCCTTTGGGATCTTATGACATAGTTTTGCTTATAAATTGGTTTGATGCACATCAGGCTAAGGTTGATTTTCATTGTAATATGTTTGAGTGTCTTGATGACCATGGTACCAAAGTTGTGATTTCAAGAGTATTTAGGCTTACTTTGTATGTTATCTGCTATGTAGCTAAAGCAAAGCATGCAAAAGAGATGTCAATTTTTTTTATCACCATCAATGATAGGTCAAAGAGCTTGATGAAGGTATCTTTGGATGACATCCTATTCTTAGGGAGTTTGTAGATGTTTTTCCTTTTGATTTTCCAAGGATGCCACTCCACTGTGAGGTCGGATTTCATATTTATTTGGTACTAGGGCACAACCAATATCTAGAGAACCTTATAGGATGACTGCATAGGAGCTCAATGAGCTCAATATTTAGTTCAAGGATATTTTAGAGGAGGTGACCCACATCCATCTTAGAATCTCGCCATGGGCACACTAGTCATCTTCATTAAGAAGAAGGATTGGTTCCTTTTTCTATGCATCAGTTACAAATAGTTGACTCACTACACACATTATGAGATAATAGTAGTGCCATTTGGATTGATGAATGCCCCTATACTATTCATGAGATTGATCGATTGGGTATTTTGTATTTTCTTGGATTGATTTTTACTTATATTTTTGGATAAAATATTGATTTATTCATGAACAAAGGAGGAGAATCTATAATAGGTACATTAGTGTTTGAGGATACATTAGTTATATGTTGATTTGACTAAGTTTTCCTTCTTCTAGTTAGAGGTTTACTATTTGGGTCAAATTATATCAAGTGATAGTTGTAGACATCTAAAAATGGTCAACGCTTGCGGAGTCATACTTTAACATTTACGCATTGCCTTATTTTAGGGTTCTTGTGTTGCATTAACATTTCTTCTATGTTGCGCACTTGGTCTTTATCGTTTGCGAGCATCGAGTCCTTCTTCTACATTCCTCATTTTTATCGCTTTCAAATTAGGTCTTGTTGATAACAATCTTCAGTCATGATTTTGGTCAATCTTATCCTGTCGCATCAATGTGGACATCATCAATCCTAATTAGGGTTTTGTCCTCTTTTCAATCTTGTCATTTTACGTTAGATTTGTCATCGATCGTTGTCCTCTTATCAATCTTGTTGACTTGCGATCGATTTGTCATCGATTGTTGTTTTTCTCAATCTTGTCATTTTGCAATTGATTTGTCATCGATCGTTGTCCTCTTATCAATCTTGTCGACTTGCGATCAATTTGTCATCGATCGTTGTTATTTTCAATCTTGTCGTCTTGCGATCAATTTGTCATCGATCATCGTCTTTCTCAATCATGTCAATTTGGATCAATTTGTCATTGTTCCTCGTTAATTGGCACATTTATCAATCAAATCATTTATTAATTCAAAATCATGATCGAATCGACATCAAATCAATCTTACATCAAGACCTAATTGTCGTCCTTGCATTTCTAATTTATCTTCTAGGGTTTCATGATTTATTCATTTAACCTTGTTTGTCATTTTCTCTCCATTTTTCTCTTTAGGATAAATGATTTATTTTATTTATCCTAAGTCTTCTTGTCACAATTAAATGTTTATTTAATTGGCTAATTAATTCCTCCTATTTTTGTAAATTAATTAATGAATGAGAAATTATTAATTAATTTACCTAATTTTCATCAATTTCCTAAATTCCAAGTCATCATTTCTAACCTAATTTTCTAATTTCTTCTAATGTCTATTTCTATTTCAAAAACTTGTCATAAATTCTTGCATAGCTATTTGTCATAAATTGTCATAAACTTGTCATAAATCCTTGCATAGCAATTTGTCATACACTTGTCATAATTTTGCTATTCCTGATTTGAATTTCCATTCGAATCACTTTCATGCTAATCTGATCTTTTCTCCAATTTGTCTATAAATTGGATGAATTTCTTCAATCAAAGTCCCTGGCCGAATCAATCACGCTTCTAGTACCCTTATGCTGTCATCTCGTCTTGTCTACTTGCTTTCATCTCATGTGTATGCACTTGTAGATGAGATCCACAAAACTAAGCAATTTGAAGGAGAAAGAAGGACAATGGAGCCACATGAAGGAGACATCTGCATTTAGTTTGCTTAAATCTCATTTTGAATGTCTTGTTTTCATGTTTTCATTGAATATTTTTAGGATTGTTATCACTGCAATTGAGTTTTTGTGATTGAACTAGGCTAATGTTTATATTGCTCTGATGATTTCCAGATTCCTAGTTACATTAATTGGTGAACCTGACGTGAACTAACCCCCTAACCATGCTTTTGAGTTGATTTGCAGGTGAAAAACCCAAGAAACAGGGTAATTCAAGGCTTTCTGGGCACTTCTGCGCCTGTGTAGGAGAGTTATGCGCCTGTGTCAAGCAATTTGTGCCTGTTTCAAGGACTTTTGCGCCTGTGTCAAAGGGATCTGCGCCTGTGTTACTACATTCTATGCCTGTGTGAGACATTCTGCGCTTGTGTAAGGCCAGAAACAGAGGTAAAAAGCAGTATTTTTACTTGCAAATTGCTTTGTTTTGCATTCTGTTTCTGCTTTTTGGTTTTTCTTTGGTACTGATTCTCTGTGCAGCACCTTGGCATTACGCATGACAAAGACAAAAAAATGAAACTACTAACACATTTTATGCAGGTTCGCTAGTCAAAGACTAAACAAATTAAACTTCTGACTTGGTGATTTTGCAAGTTGCCTTGTATTTCAACCGAACTTTTGTGTTTGTGATTCATAATTAGGCACCTAGTATTATTGCTAAGTAGGATGGAATGAACGTGTGTTTGCTTTGATTGTTGAGTTTGACATTGGAGTAGGAGAGTATGCTCTCATCCTTCTTAGGGTGATCAGAAATCCAGATCTTCGATACCATTCTCATGGCTCGAATTGTTTGTTACCTTTAGAGGGCCTGCCTTCCCGACCATTTGCTTTCTTTTGCAAGCAAGTGACAATCGTGAGAAGGGAACGACCCAAAGTGAGCATAGCCAGAGTACCTTGGCATTCTAACTCACTATAAATAAATACCTGATGGGCGAAAGCTTTGAAGGAAGGGTTACGTGGGAATTGCAGTTACTTGGGAAGTGATGACCCTTGAACTCTTTCTCATATCAACATCTAAGTAGGACCTCACGGTCTAAATCGTGCTTGCGCGACTACATTTGTTTGGTATCTTGGTGGGCTTAATGTCTCAATCACGCTTGCGTGACACCAAGGAGTAATGCTTAATAGAAATCCTTACTAAACACCTTGTATTTAGAGGCCAAAAATCCTTCTAGTTGCTTGAGAAGGACAAGTTCAGATACTTGGAAGAGATACTAAGTTCGCCATGGGGAGATTTCCATGGGGACTGATGCTTGGCTTCCCTGAGAAGTGAGTGCCATGGAGGGGAGCTTGTGGGGTCAAGCATCTACGTATTCTCCTTGAATCTCATAACGAGTCTACCTCTCAAGTACCTACTGCCCTTGCCTACCATAAGAAATGTGTGAATGAGCATGATTGTTTTGAGTCTAAGTTAAAATATCTTGTCTTCTTTGCTTGTCAAAAGTTGAGTTGTGTCTCATTTCAAAAACAAGACAAATTGATTCAAAACAAGGTTAAACACAAGAGTATTTCATTCAACAAACTTCAAAACACCTTCAAACATGGTTGTCAAACATTTTTCAAAATCTTGTCTCAACATTTATGTCACTTAGATTTAGGTTCATCCTAGGTTTGCATTTTGCAAATTCATTGTCAACTACCAAGATTAGGTTTCACCTAGGTCATACTCCTTTGCATATCAATAAGGGTCATCCATTTGCATGTGTCTTCTTGCATTAGAGTAATACCATTTCATAATTCAACCTTAGGTTTTGCCTTAGGTTGACATTGTCATACATTTGCATGTGCATACCCTAGGTCCCTTCATTAAGCTTAGGTCATTATCATATCATATTAGGATCATTTGAATAGTAATTGTCCCTTTGCATATAGTGTCAAAACTAGGTTTTGTCATACTTGAGTAATGCAAATCTTTGATAAAGCCCTAAGTTATTGTTAGGAAGTCTAGACCTTATCAAACTTTTGTCTTTTTGTCATCACTATCATTTGGTCAAACCTAGCTTAGTATCCAAGCATATAGGGGAGACATTGTCATTTTTTCCCTTTTGTCACTTGGTCCTTTTGTCCTTTGAGGTCTAGACATCATTTCAATTCCCTAAGGGTCTCTTTTTAGATTTGCATTCCTAAAGGTTTGTCAAAATCTCGAAAAGCAACAAAAACATAGGTTGCATTCTTGCCATAGATTGCATTCTCATCTATTTTAGTTTGCATTTAGTTGCATATCCTATATCATTCTTGAAAAAATTCCAAAAATATTGCGTTCGCATAGTGACATGCCTGTTGAGACAAGGTCAAAATCTAAGAAGATGGGTGAACCAACGTATCAACCCATTGACAACATATCAAATTCACAGTTTCAAACTAGTCAAATAGTACAGATTGAAGGTTCATCAAGCACATCATTACCACCATATGGAATGGTTCAACTTGGACCACCTCCATTATATGAACTAGTGTTTGTACCCATGAAACCAGGACATGGGAGTGTTCCACCAACACCAAGAGGAAATACACCTTTTGATTGGAATCAACCAAACCTGCAACATGACATTCAAACTCAAACATTATATGAGGAACAAACTCTTTCACAAGGATTTGGTTCAGATCAAGGCATTCAACAAGAAACAAATCCAAACACTTTATCAGATTCTTCATCAGATTCCGATGCTTCTAATGATGTTGACATGTTCTTTCAAGATCCAAAGTTGACGAAAAAGATGGATAAATTCTTGAACAAAGTCTTTAAGACGTTCCCACAGAAATACCTTGACATGATGAGTAATGTGACCTCCTCAAGCGAGAAAATTAATGTGCAAAAACAACAAGGTTGTGAGTTGTTAAGTTTCTCTCCGCATCCAAATGAAGAACATGTGCAACAAGAAACTCAACCTACCTTGATGAGTAAACGTGCTTCAAAGGCATTGGCAGTGACTATTCCTCAAAAGTCACCATTTGAGACAATAAATAATCCATTATTTAACACAACACCTGTAACACAGGATCAAATGAGGACCACACATATATTGACAGTTGTCCCTCAACAAGAAGTGATTCCTCACATGCATAAAATTGGATCAAAATCTAAGATGCAAGAAAGCTTCACGACTGGAATGCCTGATTTCACCAATGTCCAAAATAATTCCACAATGCAACAAAGTTCCTATGTCCCACTAAGTTCAATATACTTGCCAAACACTCAAGTACCTGTTATGCAGACTATTGTGACAGATCCTTCGATAATGGCGACACAAAGAGCTATAGATAGTGGTTTGCACCAACAACAAATGTTGCAACAATTGAGTAATACACAAAAGGTACAATCAAATGTGCAAACAAACAATGCTCAACAACAACAATATCGCATTCGACAACAAGTTGCAGCGCCCTCTGCACCATTACAAGTTAATGCAAACTTGCAACCACCACAATGGATTGGACAAAAAACACAAGAAGTTAATGCAAGTGCCATACCCCATCTTAAGGAGAAACAACAAAAACCACCCAAACAAATTTTTTTGCAAATGATGGGATTTACACCACGACAACAACAATTGGCACAAAGTCAGAAAATTCCAATTTGTCAGCATCAACAACAACATGTGCCTCAATATGTGCCAAGACAAACAAGCTATCTTACTTCACAACCGCAAATGACGCCTGTGCAATATCAACAACACCCTCAATTGCAATATCAACCTAGGATACAAACGATGATTCCACCACAAGAAGCACAGCAACAAGGTCAATATCAAGGCATGGCACAACCACGACAACAAGAGGTGTACCAAGAACATTATATTCTAGAGATACCAAAGACGACAATTTCAGAGCATCAACAACTGATCGAAAACACGATGTATCGACAAAGAATACCCACCAGGACTAATGATAGACCTCCAAAATCTGACACAATTGCGCAACAGCTTGAGAAGTTGCAATGACAAGTCGACGCATTGGAAACCAAAGGAACAAAGAAGTTGTACACAGATCAAGATTTATGTCCTAATCCATTTGACAAGAGCTTATATATGCCTCCCTTCCCTAAGCATTTTGAGGCACCTAATTTTGAGAAATATAAAGGGAATGGCAATCCAAAAGACCACATTCGAGCATTTTTCGCAGCATGTACCAAAGTGAGTTATGAGGAAACATATTTAATGCGCTTATTTGCACGAAGTCTCATAGGACAAGCCATGGATTGGTATTCGCATCTGCCAGGAAATATAAAGACTTGGTCGGAATTGGCTCAAAAGTTTATATCTCACTTCGCATTCAACATTGACAGTGACGTGACCATGTCAGATTTATGTAACACCAAGCAAAAGCAAGGTGAACCATTAGTGACTTTCTTGCAACGATGGCGAAGCTTGTATACTCGTTCTTCCCTAGATATACCTAAAGAACAACAAGTGAACTTGTTTATCCAAAATTTGGTCCCAGAAATGATGTATGAACTCAAATTGAAAAGTCCTAGTACTATTGAGAAACTCATTAAGAAAGGGATGAATATTGAAACTACTCTTGTAGCTAAGGGAATCATTAAGCTCAATAAAGACAGTGACAACACAAACAATTCAGGGGACAGAAATAGATTTTGGTACAAAAACAAGAATGTCACTAATGATGGAGTTGTTGATGCAAGAGCGGCGAATGCAAATCAATCCTTGTTCACAATCAAGAAATTGAGTGTTCCTAATATGTCAACTATGGAACAAAATCAAACACCAACAAGCAATGTTACTCAACAGCCACCATATCAACAATACACTCAACAATATAATCAACAACAAGGTCAGCCACAAAATTAGGAACGCAAACCTTTTCGATCGAGGGATGGGCCTCCTCGACAATTTACGCCATTGGGAGAGCCTATTGAGTCAGTAATGAAACAATTAATACAAGCAAAATTTATCAAGTTACCAGATATCAAGGCAGAACCATTGGTAAAGCCGCATTGGTGGAATGATAATGCCTATTGTGAATACCATCGGTCAAAAGGACATAAAACTGCATCATGTTTTCAATTGAAACATATGATTCAAGACTTGCTAGAGCAAGGAGTAATTGAGGTAAATCCACCCAATGCGACCTCTAACACTGATCATACAATTTTCAAAACTCCTTTGCTTGATCATGACAAGGGTAAAGCGTCTTCTTCAAACTCTACCCAAACAACAAATTATGCAAATATTGGTTATAACAATGTCATCAATTGTTTCCGAGCGTCAAATGAGTATGTTTCCACCATAAGAATAAAGGAACAAGATCCTTCTTGCGCGGTCACCACTCGTCGATCCAAAATAGTCCTAAAAGGAGCTCCGGCAGTTCCTCCCAAATCAACTCTTGCGAATCAATATAATCTCCTAGATCATCTGGGAAAGACACCTGCACAAATATCAATTCTTGAGTTGTTGAAAATGTCTCCTATGCATCGCGCAGTCTTAGATAAAGCTTTAATTGAGTCCACTATCCCGACAGACATTGATGTTGACTAGTTCCAAGCCCGAATAGGACATCTAGTTGTTTCCCAACACGTTGCATTTTCTGATAACGATATTTCACCTGATAAGCTCCCTCATAATGATCCTTTACATCTTGAAGTCTTTGTCCATAATTGCAAAATCCGACGAGTCTTGATAGATGGCGGTGCGAGTCTTAACATCTGTACCTTGAGAGTGGTCATTGGTCTTGGTTATACAGAAAAGGATATTGATTCTTCCAGAAGAATAACAATCAAAGCATATGATGATGCTGAGCACCCATCTAAAGGGATAATTACATTGCCTATCAGAGTCGGTCCAGTGACAGAAAACACTTTCCTGCAGGTCCTAGACCTCGATCTCCCTTACAATATGATTCTTGGCCGTCCGTGGATCCACGCAATGAAAGCAGTTCCATCCACTTATCATCAATGTTTAAAATATCCTTACAATGGAACTGAGATAACAATTCCAGGAGATCCTAATCCATTTCAATTTTGTGCTGCCCTAAAGGATTCTCCACTGCAGCAAGTCCCAGTCAATAGAGAGGCCCACTCACATAGTTATGTGGATCCCAATGAATTGTTAGATGTTGTCAAAGGAAAATTGAAGATACAAGACCAAGGATGTGGAGAGTATTCAATGGCTCAAACATTCCTTATTGGGAATTTACCTATATCTCCAAAATCACATGGCAAGCCACATTTGTTGCAAAAGGAACCTAAAATGGTCATTCAGTATCAGCCCCCCACTACATTTACAAGATGGGGTGGACTTGACAAAGAAACTTTGGATGATGATGTCATAGACTGGCTTTATAAGGACCCTACTGAGACACCACCTATCAGGTTGCCAGTGGAGCGGTACGGGAAAGGATTTACTATGTTGCAAAAGAAAGGATATGACGGCTGCAGTGGCTTAGGTCTTGACAAGAAAGGAAGGCTAGAACCTATTATACCCAAGATGCGACCTCCAACTTTAGGGTTAGGTTTTGTACCATTGCGAATTGGACCCTCGTCTACCAAAATGACCACGTGTAGAAAGGGGCATGACTCTGATGATGAAACAACACCTGAGGATACCCGACCCGAAACTGATTCCAATGAATGGGAGTGGAGTTCTTTTTCTTCTAGCTCCTATGCCCTTGACAATGTTTTCCTTGACCTTGATGATTTGCCCATGGAAGACAAACATGAAATAACTCCCCCTCCAAAAACATGTCCTAATGCTTGGATAGAGTCATTCTGGGACCCAAGCTCTGAATCAGATGCACGCAGTTTGGATAGTGATACCACGGATGTTCACATCTTTACCATTTCGGCCCTCTCTCTCCTTAAAACTGATGATGACATGCCCCTCATTTAACCCCAACTTATCCAACATGACCAACAAGAACTACTCACATTGGACTATTTCCAAAATGACGAAGCAATCGCAGAATTCCTTGGACTATGGGAAGGCATACCACAAGGAGATCATAAGGCAGGATTTGCTATTGATATAGATTCCACAACATATTTTGGGGAGTCAACTCCATCTTCCAGTCATCAAAATGAAAAAAGAAAAGAAAAAGTACAAAATCAAAAAGATAGGTCTTTGAGTGAAAACCGTAAGGCACTCTCTGACCATGAAAAAGTAAAAATAAAAGACGTACCTGTGGGTGAAAACCTCTCTGAGGCGCCCAAAGGTGGAAGAGTGGACATACCCCTATCAAGTCAGGATAAATCAACATTGCTTGTGGAAATGACTGAAGAAATCAATTTGGGTACACCTGACAACCCTAAGGTCATTCATTTCGTTGCTTCTTTATCAAAACAAGAAAAGATAGATTTTGTCAATTTCTTTCTTGAGAAGAAGATCAGCTTTGCATGGTCCTATGCAGATATGCTTGGCCTTGATCCAGAATTAGTCCTTCATCACTTGCCATTAAAAGAAGATGCCAAGCCTGTCAAATAGAAACTCAGAAATATGCATCCTCAGGTGGCTCTTTTGGTCAAGGTAGAACTGAAAAAATTACTAGATGTGGGCTTTATCAGACCCATTGATTATGCAGACTGGATTTCAAATTTGGTACTAGTTAGCAAAGTAACTGGGGGCATCAAAATCTGTACGGATTTTAGGGATCTTAATAAAGCATGCCCTAAAGATGATTTTTCACTGCCAAATATAGACATCATAGTTGACATGACTACTGGATATGAGATGCTCTCATTGATGGATGGTTTCTCCGGCTATAACCAAATTCGCATTGCTCCTGAAAATCAACATAAGACTACATTCACCTATGCTTGGGGTACCTATTGTTGGAATGTGATGCCCTTTGGTCTTAAAAATGCTGGCGCAACATATCAAAGAGCGATGACGACAATTTTCCATGATTTCATGCATACTTTGATGGAGGACTATGTTGATGACTTATTGTGCAAATCTGTCACAAGAGATAGTCATCTAGCCATCCTGGGCCCAATCTTTGACTGAATGGAGACCTACAAGCTCAGACTCAATCCAAAGAAGTGTGTCTTTGGTGTCACAGCCGGCAAATTACTAGGGTACATTGTTTCTCACAGAGGCATTGAAGTCGACCCTGCCAAGGTTAAAGCAATAATGGATATGCCTCCTCCTTCCAATCTCCGACAACTAAGAAGTCTGCAAGGAAAGTTACAGTCAATCCACCGGTTTATAGCTCAATTGGCAGACAAATGTCATCCATTCTAGCATCTATTACATAAAGGAGTCGCTTTTAAATGGACTGAGCAATGTCAATCAGCCTTTCAAACTCTTAAGGACTATTTGTTGTTGCCGCCTATTCTAATGCCTCCTATAGAAGGAAAGCCATTTATATTGTATATTTCTGCAACTGAAATGGCACTAGGAGTTCTCTTGGCCCAACAAGATGAGAACGGCAAAGAGCGAGCTATTTATTATATCAGCCGGACACTAGTAGGCTATGTGCTGAATTATTCAACTATTGAACGGGCATGCTTAGCAGTGGTCTTTGCAACACAGAAACTCCGACACTATATGTTAAATCACCAGACATTGCTGGTTGCAAAAATTGATCCCTTGAAATACTTGCTTAGCAGAGCAGCTTTGACGGGTCGCCTAGCAAAGTGGGTTATGATCCTCAGTGAATTTGATATTGAGTATATGGAGCGAAAGGCAATAAAAGGACAAGTCATAGCGGATCAACTTGCAGAGGCTCCTCTTTATGATGATCATCCCATGTTGACCGATTTTCTGGATGAATCAGTCTTTGCTCTCACATCTTCTAATGAATGGAAGTTATACTTTGATGGATCCCATACCAAGTTCAGGTCCGGAGCAGGCATATTGTTTGTCACCCCTCAAGGTGATGCTATTCCCAAGTCCTACAGAATAGCTTTTCATTGTACCAATAACATTGCAGAGTATGAAGCACTAGTCACAGGACTCCGAGTAGTGGTCCACTAGAACATCACACATTTACAAGTCTAAGGAGATTCTCAGTTAGTCATCCATGAAGTGAATGATGACTACGAAACAAAAGATGAAAAGCTTATTCCCTACAAACATATGGTAGATTTCTTCAAGACAAAACTCACGGCTATCCATTTCAGTCAAGTTCCAAGAATTCAAAACAAATCAGCAGATGTGATGGCTACAATTGCTTCCATGTTGAATATGCCCCACAATATGGACAAATGTGAATTTTTGGTCGAACAGTTGCTTGTCCCTTCTTTTGAAATTCCGACAGCAGATGTGATGTGTGTTCTTGTTGGCCCTAACTCCCCGTGGTACAATGAGGTCTATCACTATTTGAAATCCCAAACCTTACCACCTAACCTTTCTGCTAACCAACGTCGGGCCTTCATCCGACAAACAACCAAATATGTCATCATTGCCGACACCCTTTACCATCGTTCCTTTGACCATACCCTCCTCAGGTTTTTAGATTCTGATGAAGCACAAACTGCTTTACACGAGGTTCACGATGGTATATGTGGGGGCCATTTCAATGGTCTTAGCTTAGCCAAAAAGTTGATTCGTGCTGGGTATTATTGGCCCACTCTAGAGAAGGATGTTCATGATTTTGTTAAGAAGTGCTACAAATGCCAGATCCATGGAAATTACATTCATGCACCAACCCAAGAGCTTCATTCTGTCATATCTCCGTGGCCCTTTTCTCAATGGGGATTTGATCTTATTGGCAAGATTCACCCGACATCTGCAAATGGACACAAGTTCATCTTTACAGCCATAGAATATTTTACAAAATGGATTGAGGCTATCCCCATGACCTATATCACTGGTGTGCAAATTTCAAAATTCTTATTGAATTATATCATATGCAGATATGGGGTTCCCCTTGCCATAGTCACAGATAATGGTCGTCCCTTCAAGAATAAAGATGTCAAGGAACTCTGTGAAAAGTTTCATATCCAACACCATTTCTCCAATCCATACTATCCATAGGGTAATGGTCAAGTTGAAGCATCAAATAAAACCATTATCAAGATCCTGAAAAAGGTTGTCAATAACACTAGTTGAGATTGGCATGTACAGTTGAATCCAGCACTATGGGCTTATCGCACTTCTATCCGCACACCTACTGGAGCAACACCTTATTCTTTGGTGTATGGTGCGGAAGCCATTTTACCCTTGGAAGTGGAGATTCCTTCTTTGCGTGTTTCCTTGCAACATCTAACTGATGATGAGACGCACAGAGTCTCTCGGTTGCATCAACTTGAGATGTTAGATGAGAAGCGTTAGATAGCTCTGACACATTTGCAAGCATATCAAAACCATCTTCGTTGCTCTTATAATAAGAAGGTCAAAGGGCGACACTTCGAAGTGGGAGATCTAGTTTTAAAGGCAAACCCCAAGAATGCACAATCTACTGACATCATCAAAGGCAAGTTTGAACCTAATTGGGTTGGGCCTTTCATAGTGACTGTAGCCTATGGCTCAGGGGCATATCAGCTTGCCACCCCAGAAGGTGAACCTTTGTCTAATCCTATAAATAGCATGCACCTTCTCAAGTACTGGGCATAATTTTCTATCAGCGGTTCTTCAAATATGATCCTGAAAAAATACAAAAAAATAAAAAAAGCTCAGTAAAATACAAAAAAAAAAGAAAAAGAACAAAAAAGTAAAGAAAATGATTCGCCCTCTAGTGAAAACCTGGCAAACAGGCGCCATGTGTAAAAAGATCATTGCTCTGTCATCTATCAAGACCTCTAGCTAGGCTTTCTCTCTGCAGGTTTATCATGTCTATCCTTGTCCTGACTCAATGTTCTGTTCCAGGCCTATGATTGGTCAACATCATTGTCTTGCATACTCCAGTTTCTTGTGCATATGTTTCGGTCCTAGTTTCTATATATGTGTTTCTGATGTGCATTGGGTGCGTTCCCCTTGTCATGATCAATCACTGGAACTTTCAAATTGAAAAATGTCCTGAAATAATCCAAAAAAATTGAAAAATGTCCTGAAATAATCCAAAAAAATTGAACAATGTCCTGAAATAAATCCAAGAAACTTGAAAAATGTCCTGAAATAATCCAAAAAAATCAAATAATGTCCTGAAAAAAAAAAAAAAGAACACGAAATTTTTTCAAAAACATTAAAATCCTAAAAACAAAACAAGCATTTTGTCAATAAATGATCCCTTTGTGCATAGACAGATTGCTGAGCATACATCCAACGACTCGCAATCACACATTGCGCTTTAATGAAATCACGCATTAACAGATGAACTTTTTCAATCAAACCAGACATTCAAACTGATCACAATTGTCTTCTCAATTGAACATCAACATCGATATCATTTGACCTTGTCACCATTATCATGAGTCTTATACAGGGTGTGGTATACTCGAAACTAGACTGTGTCCTGTCTTAGACGGGGTACTGCATTCCCTGAAATCAGACAGCATGATCGTCCTATCAACACTTTCAACTTTTGACAATGAAGATCACGATGTTTGTTTGACTTGTTGGAATTAGTGAGTCTTATCTTTTTATTGATTTATCTTTGGCTTTGATCATGCTCCTATGTTGCTCGATGATGTCACTGAGTGATTTAGAGTGACCGGGATGGTTCATGGTCCCTTTATTTTTTGTTGTGAGTGCTGTTTGTGGAATGTTTGTCACAAACTAGGGCAACTATATCATTGGGTGTCTGTGATAAGTACGTTCACTTTGTGAACGCCGCACATACCTCGACCCTTGATGTATGCACCCTAGGATGCTTCACTCATTCCTTGTGTGCGATGTGTTTGTCTTTTGCAAAAGGGGTTGTGTTCCAGCTCTGGCCTTCAATGCCATGATGCTCTGCATCCGCTTTGCTACATTAAATAAAGGTTCTCACCTGCTTATGTGCATTTGTGAAAGCAAGTTTTCCTTCATCTCTAACTGTCCTCTGTCTAATTTCTTCTCACTAACATTTCTTCCATCAATCTTGGCAGTCTGTTCGAACCTATCGTCTTCTGTCATTCTTATCAATCACTTGGCCTCTTTTCTGGATTTTTCCAGCCAATTCCTCAAGGGGGCATGCATATGTCATTGTTATTGTCTGGGGCATTTTCATTATTGTTCTTTGAAACAACGCTTAGAATTGCATTGTCTCAAAGAGGGGCAAAATGTAGACATCTAAAAATGGTCAATGCTTGCGGAGTCATACTTTAACATTTATGCATTGCCTTATTTTAGGGTTCTTGCGTTGCATTAACATTTCTCCTATGTTGCGCACTTGGTCTTTATCGTTTGCGAGCATCGAGTCCTTCTTCTGCATTCCTCATTTTTATCGCTTCCAAATTAGGTCGTGTCGATAACAATCTTCAGTCATGATTTTGGTCAATCTTATCCTATCGCATCAATGTGGACATTGTCAATCTTGTCGTTTTGCGATCGATTTGTCATCGATTGTTGTCCTCTTATCAATCTTGTTGACTTGCGATCGATTTGTCATCGATCGTTGTTATTTTCAATCTTGTCGTTTTGCGATTGATTTGTCATTAATCATTGTCCTCTTATCAATCTTGTCGACTTGCGATTGATTTGTCATCGATTGTTGTTATTTTCAATCTTGTCGTCTTGCGATCAATTTGTCATTGATCGTCGTCTTTCTCAATCATGTCAATTTGGATCAATTTGTCATTGTTCCTCGTTAATTGGTGCATTTATCAATCAAATCATTTATTTATTCAAAATCATGATCGAATCGACATCAAATCAATCTTACATCAAGACCTAATTGTCGTCCTTGCATTTCTAATTTATCTTCTAGGGTTTCATGATTTATTCATTTAACCTTGTTTGTCATTTTCTCTCCATTTTTCTCTTTAGGATAAATGATTTATTTTATTTATCCTAAGTCTTCTTGTCACAATTAAATGTTTATTTAATTGGCTAATTAATTCCTCCTATTTTTGTAAATTAATTAATGAATGAGAAATTATTAATTAATTTACCTAATTTTCATCAATTTCCTAAATTCCAAGTCATCATTTCTAACCTAATTTTCTAATTGCTTCTAATGTCTATTTCTATTTCAAAAACTTGTCATAAATTATTGCATAGCAATTTGTCATAAATTGTCATAAACTTGTCATAAATCCTTGCATAGCAATTTGTCATACACTTGTCATAATTTTGCTATTCCTGATTTGAATTTCCATTCGAATCACTTTCATGCTAATCTGATCTTTTCTCCAATTTGTCTATAAATTGGATGAATTTCTTCAATCAAAGTCCCTGGCCGAATCAATCACACTTCTAGTACCCTTATGCTGTCTTGTCAATCTTGCTTTCATCTCATGTGTATGCACTTGTAGGTGAGATCCACAAAACTAAGCAATTTGAAGGAGAAAGAAGGACAATGGAGCCACATGAAGGAGACATCTGCATTTGGTTTGCTTAAATCTTATTTTGAATGTCTTGTTTTCATGTTTTTAGGATTGTTATCACTGCAATTGAGTTTTCGTGATTGAACTAGGCTAATGTTTATATTGCTCTGATGATTTCCAGATTCCTAGCTACAGTTTGAAAGTTTCTTAAAGGTTACGAAGAAATAATCCTTCTATATTCTATGTGAAAAATGATCTACAAAGAGAAAGAGAAAAGAAATGATTCACTTAAACCAACTAAACTTGGGTGTTTCAAGTAATATCCACCGGAGCTATGGACGCCCGGTTGGCAATGGAGCACTTGTTGACGAGGGCCAGAGGTATCTTTGGTAGGGCTATGGACGCTCGACTGGTAGCAGAACTATGCTCAGGATGACCCTGCACAAAGCACAATGATTGACTTCACCTACGTAGCTTGGGCCCAATTTCCTTTGTTTATCTTCATTATTGAGAATGATGAAGTAATAAATCATGAGCACACACTCAAGAGTTAGATCATGTTTAGTTCTGGACTCAGTTGTTTTTTTATTAGTTCACTCATCTTTTCGCTCTTATACATTATTTTGAGTGATAGTAGCCTTAGGAGTCAGATTATATAAGAGATTCTGAAGTTCAAAAATACCTAGAGTCATTTTTCCCAGATAGTCACCATTTTTTATGCCCTACATACCTAGCCCCATTAATTTCCTTGTCTTGAAAATATGGGTTCCCTCTCTTTTGTTTTTATAGTTTTTATAGTTTTATATTTTTTCCTTTTGCACCTCGGAACCCCGGAGTTCCAAGATGCTCTTTGCTTGGTTTTGAAGTCCTACCTCGAAACCCCGGAGTTCTGAGGTAGGCTTTTGTTTCTTGTTTTGGTCAAGATCCAGGAACCACAAAATCCCAGAGTTTTGAGGTCTTGCCTTGTTCTTTTTTGTGGAAGCCTCGAAATCACAGAGTCTCAGAATTCTAAGTTCTTTGTGTTTTGTCTTTGTATTGTTGAACCTCAGAACCCTGAAACCTCAGAGTCCCGACGTGTTTTTCTATTTTTACCTCGGAACTTTAGAACGTTGGAGTCCCGAGGTGTTTTTTTTTTTTTTGCCTCAAAACCCCGAAACCTAAGGGTCCCAAGGTGAGCTCTTGTCTTTTTTATTTGACCTCGGAACCCCGGAACCTAAGGTCCTGAGGTGAGCTCTTGTCTTTTTGTTTTGACCTCGAAACCCCGGAACCTCAGAGTCCCGAGGTGTGCTTTCGGCTTGCATGTTTTCCATCTCGAAAGTCTGGAACCTCAGACTCCCGAGGTCATATTTAAGGCAACCGTACAGACTAGATATCAGGGTGTATAAATAGAGGAAATGACCCTTTTTGAGCTCATTTGTGCATTCAAGTTTTCCAGCTTCCTAGCTCTGCCTCCCCACTTCGTGTCTTTGTGTTGCCAAGCTTTTGTGGGTTTTTCTTCTGCTAGTTTGGTGGATTTTCTTCCCCTTTGTGTTTGCTTGTTTAGATTTTCTAGTCTTTTAGGCTTAGATTTTCCTTTCTTGTTTTTTTTCTTTATGTGTGTTCATTTTTTTCTCACGTGCCCTAGGGTTTTTGCAACCCTGGAGTTCCAGGCTATGTTGTTTCAGCTTATCTTGACTCAAAACCCCGGAGCCCTGGAATTCTGAAGTTAATATTTTTAAAGGAGTTACTCACCCTGAAACTCCGGAGTCCCTAGGTGGGTGGTATAATTGATATTTCAAGTATATGATAAGCTAATTTTAAGAACTTTCTTATAGATCAAAGCAATTATATGGACTCATCCTCCAGTAAGAGAATCAAGGAATTGGACAAACTGCCCACAACCATGAAATACCATTACCAAGGACAAATTTATGCTTCCAAGCTAGATGATAAAATTAAGTGGGTGACTGACTTTGAGGTGGGTCACATTGAGTTAGAGGATATCAGGACACAAATGCATAAGCCAAGGGTAGAGGCTCCTTATAGGAGAATCAAGAGGTCGGGGTTAGTAGAAGCGACTGTGTTTCCTCAATCTATCCAAGCCCCAGAATTCATCATGATTGTGGCACAATTTTATAACACTGACACTAGAAAGTGCACAGATGATCAAGGAAGGACAATAATAGACTTGTCAGCATATATGTTAGGATTTGTGTTTGGCATCCCCTCAAGGGAGGAAGTGATTTTAACTACTGAAAAAGAAATTGTTGAAATATGGGGAAATGACATTATTTTGTGCAAAAGGCACATGAATGAAAATTGGTTAGAGGAGGAGAGGAAGATAGGACTGAAGGCCACTAATTCTAAGGGTCGATTTCAAGGAGCCACAATGTGACTTGATCATCATGCTAAGAAAAGACTTTGACAAGACAGATTATCGACATTTCTACCCATGGATGCTCCAATATATGACCACTATTCTGATCGAAAAATGATACTTTGAATAGGCCCAGATATTGCCACACAATATACATAAGCAGTTGACTGAGGTACATAAAATGAAGAAATTCATCTTTACCTTGTATGTTATCTGGGTAGCCGCCTGAGCAGTCAAATTTCTAGGATTGCAGACAACGTGCCAGCTTGGTGTTGAGGAATAGAAGAAGAAGGTGTGGGAGTGCTATACTCAACTCCCCCTGAGCGACGCAAAGACACATTTCAAAATAATAAATGATTCTATCCTTTTTCTTGTCATAATCAAACTCACCAGTGACACATGTTACAGAATAAGCCCAAGGGCAATGACAATAATCACAGAGTGGGCATGTTGGTTCATTCAGAACCAATGTTCCACATATATCAGAATCAGGGGATTCACAGGAAACCCCATGTTGTTGCCTTGATACTATAATGACAGAATAATACTCTTGGAATATGTCGGGTAGATGGTTGGGCTACAATCTTTGTTATCTTCGAAACATAAGGTAGGTGTGGATTTCTCTATTTCAATCGATTACTTTTCTTGTTCTAAAATCCAAGTAGCTAAGTCAACTGAGCAGGAGCTCCAAGGTTTACATTTAAAATAATTTAGTTATGCTCGGCAATACTATGACCCATATTGCAAGTTGGAGCAACTAATGCCAAAAGCATATGATGGGCATCAACCAAGTTTGGAGGATTTTTTGGGCTAACCTCCACGATAGTTTTGAGCTTAGAGAGAAGAGTTATTCTAGGCTCTCAGTTCTGGCATTAAGAGATTTTGAGATAGAGACCAATCTCCCTAAGGAACTGAGGGATGATGGTGAATTTCTAGATCCAATGTTATAAGGAGCAATGAATTGATGGAAAGCCTCTCTCTCCAATCAGTTGGTCAAGGCAAGAAGATTTAAAAATAGATATAGTGACTCAAACGGTTATAAAGAGAAATAAACAATGGTTGACTCTAAGCATTAGGCCAAACGCTTCAAAGAAAAAGCAAAAGGAATCAGCCTTCGGGAATCCTTAGTCAATAGCTCATAAAGAGTATGCTTGTAGGACAAGGTCTAATTCCAAAAGGAACACATCCACTGACCTAGATGAAGTTGCTCGACTTGAGCAAACTACTAAGGAACTTCTTAGACAGGTCAAGGAGTAGATGAGAAAGGTTGAGTTGTTGAAAAAGGCCGCAAATTTTAGAATAAGGGAAGGGTTAGGAGCCATCCCATTAGTTGTGGTGCATTCTTCTCGGACAGCAATTGGGCAAACACCAGGAGAAGGCACTTAGAAGGAAGATGAGAAAGAAAAGGACGATGATGAAACATCTACACCTGATCAACCCCCTCCTGATACAATTACATTGGTATATGCACCAACTCCTACTTTTTCTACAACATCAACAACCTTACCTCCGCTAACACAAGTGTTAACCCCTACAACAGAGAAGGTCAACATTCGTAACCTTGAGTCGGATTCAGATCAAGAAGATGAGTAGCCTGTGGTGCAACCGATGGAAAGAAAGACTTAGGAGAAAAACAGAAGTCTACTAGGCTCAAGAGACAGGCACCAGTGGATCCCATGGATATTGATAAACATGATTTGTCAGGGAAGCCGTCAATTGAGGAAGAATTTAAGAAACTGAATGAATCTAAAGATGAACAAGATGAAATATTGATCTTAACTCCAGAGGACCAAGAGGAGTTATTTAAACAAATAGTTATTGAAGAAGGGCTGGAAGAAACAAATAAAGGTGACAAAGAGTTTGAAGAAGAAATAAGTGATAGGTTAGGAGAGTTGCATAGGAAACAATAGTTAAATATTGACATCACTCTTCAAACCAGCCAGGTTCAACCGGAAACATTGACCCAAAATATTCTAATCCCAGAGCAAGAAGAAGGGGAGAAGGATGATGCAGAAGAGCAGTCGAAGGTACACATGGTGACTGTAGACATCATGCCACATTAAGGTGATGAGGACAAGCATACACCACAATGGCTAAACTTCACCTTTGAGAAGAAAAAGAAATTGGTGCTACCAAAGGTCACACTACTGCAGGCAATCACCGAAGAACCGAGAAAAAAAAAGAAAGCTAAAACCATTCATCATTTATCTAGAACTGGTTCTGGTGAGGTGGTTGTCGATGTTGTGGTTCCAACACAAGCTAAAGGCTAGAGCTCCCCTAAATGCCAAGTTTCACAAGTACAATTGGGTAAATAGACCAAATGGGGAGATTTGGATACATTGGAGCTTGCACTTAGCATAGTGAGGAGTCGAATAGAAAAAGAACACATCTCCCACTCAGAGGCCAAGGTGAAGTTAGAATAGTATAAGCAGTCGCTAGTGGAGATGAGCAAGCACCTTAATGTATGGGTCGATGATAGCCTGCCCTCAACCTCATCACTTCTAGAGGGAGATGTGAAGGCACTTATTGAGATGGGAAAAGTGGAAGCCATTGCAAAAGCATGGGTGCAGGCAAATACCTCTAAAATTAGATTATTTTTGCAAAATATTATGGAGGTGTATAAGAAAGCTACATAGGTTGCTGAAGCTTTAGCTTCATGTTCTCAGCAGTGGGAGCAGAAGCTTAACATTTTTGGTAAGTAGTGTCAACTAATAGAATGGATCGGAGAATTGGAGGACTATTTTGAGATTGAGGATATTAGAGATCCATAGAGGATTAGGTTAGCACAAACTAAATTGAAAGGTCATGTTGCTTTATGGTGGAAAGAGTTGCTGAGAGAGAGTGGAGACTGGTGAGATGCAAATCACCCAATGGAGACATATGGTTGCAAGATTGAAGGTTAAATTCATTCTAGGAGACTATGAGTTGGAATTGTTTAAGAAGTTGTATAACTTGAAGCAGAGGAGCATGAGTGTGAAAGAGTATACTAAGGAATTCTATAAGGTGATGATCAGATCTGGACATAGAGAGATGGATAGAGAGAAAGTGGCTAGATACATAAATGGACTTGGATTTAACATCCAGGATGAGATGAGTATGTTGAAGATATCTACAGTTGAGGAGGCTTATCAATATGTGTTGAAGGAAGAATATAAAGTGAAAAGAAGACAACAGAATAACCCTAGAGGAAAAAAGAGACATGCAGCAGATAGAGGGCAGATGAGTGGCAGTATGGAGAAACATACCACTAAAGAATCAAGGTCTAAATGGAGTAAATAACCACAGAAGAAGACACAAAGGAAAGGAAAAGGTAGTAGCAATAGGGAATTCTTGGGTAAATGTTTCAAGTGTGGAGAAGTCGAACATAGATCTTATGAGTGTTCTTAGGAAATGGCAAGGAATTTCATAGCACTTGAGGAACCAGATGTTGGAGCTGAAAATGAGAGTCTGATAGCACTAGAGAAAGAAGAATCCCTTATGTTTGGAAGATTCTCCATGGAGCAGAGAAAAGAATAAACCTAACCTACACAAAGGAAGAATCTTTTCTGGATTGTTTGCAAATCAGGTGGTAAGTGTTGTAAGGTTATTGTGGATACTGGTAATATTGAAATTTTGGTATCATAGGAGATGGTAGAGAAGCTTGGTTTGAAGAGGCTTGAGAACCCTTGTCCTTACAAGGTAGGTTGGTTGCAAGATGATCATGTGGTAGAGGTGAGAGAGTAATGCTTGGTGAATTTTAATATTGGACCATACAAAGATGACGTCCTGTGTGATGTTTTGCCTATGAGTGCTTGTCATGTTTTGTTAGGTAGACCTTGGCAGTATGATAGAGGAGCTATCTATGACTTTAGAAGAAACCTGCTCACTATTGAGAAGGATGGATAGAATTTAACTTTGGCTTCTTTGAAGGAGAAAGAGAAGGAAGTGAATAAATTGAGTCTTGTGAAGAGTTGCAATGGTGAGAAGTAGCGTACAAAGGTTATACCGGATGCTGTCGTGGATTTGAAGAAGGATCTTGTGGATGGGTCTATTAGCGCGATAGTACCGGATGACAGTGAGTTCAGAGTTGTGGTGGCAGAAAAGATGGGTTCTAGGGGAAGGAATAGATCAAATTTGCGAAGGAAAGCAAGCTGTAATAAGAGACAGTGTGCAAGTATGAAGCATGGAAAAAGGGTAGAAGAGAAAAAGATGCTAGAGAATCTGGCTGAGGTTTTGCAAGAGGTTAGGAAGAAGTTTGCAGACAAAGAAGACATTTGGATCAGAAATGTGCATGGGATCTATATCCCGCATCCTTTTCGATGTCCATGAGTTGCCTCTCATGGAACATATTTTTCTACCTAGGGCATCTGATGCAAAATCATCCTCGGTCATTGAGAAATCTTGCATCAACCAAAAATATTTTTGCTTTTTAGTTGTTCTTGTTTTGCGGTGTTGTTTCTGTGTTACTTCCAAGATTTTCCAATAGTTGTTTATTTTATGTTGCAGATCAAATTATTGGCTTCCATATGTGTTCTTATTCCTTATTCTATATTTCTAGTTCATTTGGACTCTTTTTGGCAAGTTGTTTCTTTCGGATTGGTTATCTCTTGGTTCCAGAGCAGTTTTGAGTTTAACGGCTGGTTGGAGATTTCTTCTCTTGCGGAGTGATTTCTCAACTTGTGGATCTAATTGGCACCATGAACAATGTTCCTATGCTCTTTCCCAACCTTCCTTGGTGGTATTCACTTCACTATTTTCTTTGGCGGAGGTGATATTCAAGCTTTGGGTCCGACCTACTTTACACGTTTCATTTTCTTGTCTTTGGAGAATGTGATCTTTTGTGGTTGACCCAAATGTGTTCCAGATGCTATTTATATTGTTGTATTTGATCCTTAGAGGAGAAGAAAAATATTGTATGAGAATGATTTCATCATGTAAATTAAATACCTCTTAGAGGTTCGAATGGATTATAATCTGGAATGTAGGTTGTTCTAGACCTGTTAGCCTGCATGTATATCGGATGTTGTCGGTCAGTTTATGGTGAATCTATGGTGTTGCAGATGTTTGAATCAACATTTTCTCTATGTTTTGTTGTTGCTTCTATTGTGTTACTCTTGTTGCATGGTCTAGATTGTTCTCTTTGAGGACCCTCCAGATTATGATTGTGTCATAAAGAAACTTGATGAAGTAGTCCCACAGAGCGTGCTAGAAACTATTGTCACAAAATTTTTGCACCCTTAGCTAAGATATTAATTCAAACAACCTTGTAAAATATGGAAATGAATTCCAAGTATGGGACCTTGTGCATGTGAGGTTGAACCAACCCAACACTTGTAAAACGTATTTCTAAGCCCATTCTACTAACTTAGAGGGAAAAGAAGAGAAAGAGTATTTAAAATGTTAAAGAGGTGATGCGCCAAGATTAGAATTGATCTTCCCTTGCCTATGATTGCAAAAAACATTAAAGAAAGATACCCATACATACACAAATATCTAACTCAACCATTCCCTTGAAGATTTGTATGGAGGTTGTAATTCATAAGGTGTTAAAAGGAGAGAGAATTCACAATATAAAACCTATGACCTAAATCAATAAAATCATAAAGGGTAAATAGGTAACTTTATTAATGCAACGCAAGGAAAAATTAGAGTTATAGAAAAGCATGAATTTCTATATGATAAATGAAGAGAGAAGAACCCTCAAAATATGTTACAAAATTGCCTTTATAGTGCAGGAATAACTATGATTTAAATTAAGTTCAGAAACACTATTTGAGTAGGATTAGGTTACAATAGGAAATAAGATACATGAATCAAAACAAAGATATAATTACTTGTATATATATCTAATCTTGAGAAGGACTAAGAGATATTGTTGCAATCAATGAGGGCATGAAATCTCAAAATTTGGGTAGCTCTATCAAGAATGGCATCTGAATGTTCTCCATTAGGCCAAAAAAGTCTTTCATGAGTAATAAATGGGCATGGGAGACCTTGAGACACATCTACAAAGTATAAAAGAAGTAATGAAAATTGTCTCGCATTACCTAGAAGTGGTTGGGGCAAAATTGAATCAGATTTGGGTTGTTGACGAGGTTAGAATTGATTATTGACCTACTAGTTGGTAAGTACCCCAGGGTAGCTGTTTGAATTCAATGTTCAATTAAAGTTTGAATGTGGTCCATTAGATCTTGCCCTTGCACGCAAATCAATGGTTGAGATCGAGAAAGGAAATATATATAATGGACAATTAAAACACCACCATTGATCTGCATTTCCTTTAAAAAATGGACGGTCAAGATGTATTTGTCACCCTACCGCAACCATCACTTAATCTTGTTTCCCCTTCTTGTGGGGCTGCAGTAATAGTAGGCTTTTAACACCTTACCAAAAGTATCCCTCAAACATTTTTTGCAACATCTATGCTTTAGCAGTCTCACTACCTACCTACAATAACATTGTGAATCATTTTTGTCTTCATCGCGCATTGACAATTTGCTCACCATGATACTGCAACTGTCTTTCAAATAGTTCTTGATCCCTTTGTGGGATAGTGAGATAACTTCAAATTACTACCTTACTACCACCTCGCAAGGTGCTTTCTTCTTGGCTATGTGAACCTTGAGGGCCATCGGTAGCTCACCGCAGTACCGCAAGGTTTCTTAATCACTATAACATGAGTATTATGGATCAATGGATTTACCGCTACTCTACAAGGTGGCTCAAACTTTGACCATTGATGGGTGCAGGATTGTGGTGAAGGCCATAAGAATGACCATCCTACAAGACACTGCCCAACCATAGGACACCTTAAAGATTGGCCAACAACTCCTATGAGAGTGCAAAAGAAGTAATGGAGTGGGGACAAGGAAAATAGTAGTGGGGAGCTTGGGGCCAATTTTGAGAATGATTAAGTGGCCTTCGGTCGGTCATGCTTAAGTGATGCAACCAGTTGAGTAAGTTAACATGAAATTAGAGCAAGGTTGAGGATGACCAAGGCATGAAGACTTAGGGGTTAATTGCAGAAGGGTCAAGCCATTGAAGGTGTCCCAGATCAATAGTAATTGATGGCTTAAGGGTGACATAAAAAGTTCAACACAAGCACTGGGTATTAGAATTATCATACCTTTGTGATGGCTGATTATCATTGAATCCTCTAGAATTGAAATTTCGATCTCTCCTTTCTCCTAAATTGAGACTTCTTATCCCTTCTCTTTAAAAGTTGAGCTTCTACCTCTTCCTCTAAATCATGAGTTTCCTCCTCTACTTCTACCAAATGTCATATGCGACTTGAATATGTTCTCCAATGAAGAATATAATAATGATCCAAACAATTCATCTATAGATTATTTTGATAGATCTTTAGTTTTCTCAATGGCAACCACAATAGTATCAAATTTCCTTGGTAAACTTTTAAGAACTATTTTACAAATTTTTGATCCATTAATTCTCACCATTTAGTCTAATTGTATTAATAGCATTCATGACTTGATTTGAGAATTGGTGTACTAAATTTGATTCTTTCATTTGAATATTTTCAAAGTCTCTTCTAAGTGCTTGCAATTTTTCTACTTTAACTTTAGTTATTCCCTAATATGTAGTTTCTAGTATCTTCCATGTCTTTTTGGTTGAAGTTGCATTTTTAATTCTTTGAAAAATTAATTCATCCATACCTACTTGAATAAATTTCAAGGCCCTTCCATCCTTTTTCCTATTTTCCCTAAGTTCATCCTTCTTAGTTTTGTTTAATGTTGACTCATGAATTATTTTGCAATCCATTTTTTGATATATCTCATAGTTCTTGAGATCAAAATGAAGTCTTCATCTTTCTATCTTGATTGTCATAGTTCTTGCTTGTGGAAAATAGGGCAACTTTGCATGCCTTGAACTTTGATAATCTCCTAATTTTAACAACTATCTAAGTTCCTTTTGACAACATATTACTTTTTTTTAGTACACCTAATCTCTTTTTGTATTTTTCCTTTGACAATGGCCTACAACCTCTAGGCCCTCTTCAATGTGATCTCCTTGAAAGACATTTTTTTCTTCAAATTGATTCTCTTTTGTAACTTCTAGATCCTCTTTGGAGGTGACTTCAACAACTTCTGCAAACTCTCTAATTGGGCAGCAACTAGCAATGGCATGGTCTCTTTAAATTTTTAATTCCTTTTGCCTTTTTTGGTATAACAATTTTGTGGGAGCCTTAATCCTCCTTTGCTATGGTGTCTTTTAACTACACACACTATTTAAGACATATTGCAATTTATTTTATTATTATCTCCTCAAACAATGATTTCTCCTCTAAGGAATGACAAATCTACAATCATAATCTTTTGTATTCTATTGCTCAGTCTTATGTCAACTCTCCCATGGTCATCCTTTATGATTGTGGTTGTCACCTTCCTTTTCTCTACACTGATCTTTACAACAACTCCTCTTGCTATCTTCAGTGATCTGCAATCTTTAGACTCCTCCTACGTCCTCTTCAAGCAACTTTCCCTAGCTCTCATACCACTATGTGAGTTGATAGAGGCACAAAAAGCCAAAAAGCCTTTATTACAATGTGTTGTTGCACAAACGAGAATTTTTATTCTTTTGTGAAATGATTTACATTTTCCTTTATTTATAGAGGTCTTTGGAAGGATGAAGAGGTTTTTGGTTTTTTTCTTACATAGACATATGATTTTCTAAACTCATCTATTTCTCCAGTATTTCTAGATGGTGTATTTGTTGGCAAATGCACACTCCAATGAGAAATTGTAGGTGATTGAAGGTATTGGCATTGATGGCAACCTTACAATCATGTGATACCGATAGGTAGACATAGGCACCGCACTAGCAGACTCTACATCGACATACAAAACACCAGCACTAAAAAGGAAGAATATCGGCATCTTGGTCGATAGCAATTTTGTATAAACATATTCTGTAATTAATTGTAAAATATTTTGTAAGCCAACATGGCGGATTGTAATATGACTCATATATGTATGAGATCATAGTAGATCATTTAATAGGCGATTGATTAAAGGAATATAGCAGACCTAATGTGCAAATTATTAGGTTAAGGGTTTATGTATGTAGCAGAGCTTAAACTGGTACTGAATTTGGCATAGCAGATGTTGATCTGAAGCAGTACAAGACATTGGATTTGTATAATCCATTTTTGTAAGTCAGTGTGACTTCTTTTGTAACTGAGCAGTGAGCTCTAGGAACTTGGCCTTCCTGCATGTGTAGGCCCCTATTGTAAGCAGTAATATTCTCTTATTGGCCAGTAAGTGAATATTGTGGGTCACAAATCCCACCAAGGTTTTTCCCACACCGGGTTTCCTAATTAAATATTGTGTTATGGTGTGCTTTTCATGTTGTGGTTGTTATTCTTATTTGCTGCATTATTTCTGGTTTACCGGTACACAGTTTTAATATGTTTTTCATGTTATAAGTTGAGAAAATTATATAACCGATCAAATACTGATTCACCTCCTTCCCCCCTCTTAGTATCTTTAGGAATCCTAACAATTGGTATCAGAGCTTGGTCCTCTATTTTCAAAAGCCTAATAGCTTGAGGAAGATCTTGTCATCGGTAGAGATGGAAAACTTGAGAAAGCAATTGGAAACAACTCTTTCAGACTATGATGCAGAAAAGGTGAAGAATATCAAACTTGAAGATGATCTGAAGGCTGCACAGGATATCATTCGAGCAATATAAGAAAATTACACTATAGCAAGAAATAAAAGAAGACAACTTTGTGAGAAGATACAGAATGAGGAAGATGAAAAGGAAACTCTTAATGATCTAGTGAACAAGCTAAGACAAGAAAACACTACAATGAAGAATGAGATGCAGGATATGACTATAAGATTTTGCAAAGAAACTGAAAATCGGAAGAAGAATGAAGAAGACTTGGTTAGAAGACTGAATGATGCTGGAAATGAAAACACAAGACTCGGTCATGAAAATGATATGTTGAAGATAGATCTGATGCATACACAAAATGATAGAACTGAACTCATGAGACAGAAAGGAATCTTGGAGGATGAACTGACTGCTGCAAATCAACACAAAGAGAAATTCAAGAAAAGTTCAGAAGAACTTGTTGACATGCTGAAGGATCAGAAACCTAATGGTGATACAAATGGCCCTGGCTTTGAAATTGGTGAAAGCTCCAGTATTGCAAACAATCATGATCATAGTAAACTAGTAAGACAACCTAATGCTTACAAATTCAATGGTAAATGCTTTAACTTTAACAAGTATGGTCATAGAGAAAATCAGTGTAGATCTAGAAATTATCAGAACACTAATACACCCACCGGTCAATGTTCTAAATGCAACAAAGTTGGTCATAATTTAGAAAATTGCAGAATGAATGTAAGATGTTATGTTCGTGGAAGATTTGGACACCTATCTAATCAATGCAAAACACAAACTTGCATAGGATATGGGAAAGCTATTCAGAAACACAATGTGACTTGTTATGCTTGTAACAAAATTGAACATATTGCAAAATTTTGTAGAAGTAAGGCATCATCAGCAAATAACAAAGGTCCTAGTTTAAAGGGTTAAGAAGGTTGAAGAAATAGTAAGGAAAAGAACCTGACAGGCAAAGGCAATTAAGGAAGATGTTTTGAAACAAACTGGTATAAAAGAAAGTGAGTTGGAAGGACTTCAACCGGAAGCTCATCTTTCACCGGTTGGAACTTCCTCTGAGAGTGATATGCCAGCGGTATTCAAAAGGGTAGAAAGGAAAAGAAAACCCTCACTAGTACCCTCACCCACTCCTAAAAAAACAAGACAAAAGCAATAGGCAGTGAGGCCTCCAGTGAAGAAGTTAACTCCTAAGAAGAAGAAGAAGGTAAAACAAGATATTGCTCCACTGGATAAACTCAAGTGAAATAACTGAAGATGGAAAGTTGAAAAATATTAGCAAACTGTACAACACACTATCTGTTGATGACAAAGAAAGCATATAGAACAGTGTAATTTTACACTTGGACATTTACAAGAAATTCTTGATGGAAATTGTTGATGAAATACCAAATGATTTGTATAGAAGATTAGAAGCCAGAAGGGTAGCCATTGTTGAGCTGGATAAGAAAATAAAAATTAAAAAATTACTTGTAGTGCATCTAGTTAACTCACCTAATGAAATAGACAAATTAATCAGTGAGGCTAACTGGATAATGTTTTCAACTGCCCACGGGCATGTAGCACTGATGGTAGGTAGAGTGAATGAAGTCTCTGAGGAAACAACAGATGCTTGGGACATATTCTTTGTAGAAAAAGAGAAACATGAAGAGTTACTAAGACCCAAGACTATCAGAGTATACCAAAGGATAGGGATAAGGGAAAAGGTAAGGTAGGTGGACCTCCAAGCCTTAAAATAATTGATAATGTGCTCCCACCTCTCTCTGATACTCCACCAGCACATACTACAGACAGTCAACCGGCCACTAAGAGTATGGAGACTCCACTAGAGGATACTAATCCTAAGTCCAAAATTTTGTACACTGTAAATATAGACACACGGGAAGTAAATGTTGTGGTTGACAGAGAAACCACTGAGGATAAGAAGGAAGAAGTGACTACTCAGTCACTGGCTGCAAATGTTGAGGTTGAGGTTAATAACATTGTAAAAATGAGCACAGAAAAACCTACTCTAACAGAGCAACCGGTAGAGGACACCACTGGTAAAACATTAGAAGAAATGGTAGATAAAACTAAAAAACAATCAGGAGAACCGGAAATGAACAGTGCAGAGGTACAAACTGAGAAACTGGAAGTGCATATAGGGACTACATCTAAGAAACCAGATGTTGAGAGCTCAGAGAAACCCTTTGAGACACAAATGGAGAAACTAGAACAGAAATAGGTTGAGACACAAGTTCAAACAAAGACAGTGCCACCGGCTAAAAGTGAAAAACCTAAACCTTTTCTAGTAGAAATGCAAACACAGACTGACCTACCAGAGGTCGAATCAAGCAAGGTGATTACTACAACTGGTAGTTGTGTGTGTGAAAAAGTGAACCTGTAGCTGTAAGCACAACACTTCAACTAAGTCATTATATGCATGGTTAGTAATCAACAATCAATAAGTAAAAAATAAAAAAACCATAGCAAAGTGACTAATTGCCTTCTAAAAGATGTGAGTATAAGATTGCTCTTAGATTTTTTATAAGCAATACCTGTGACTAGACTACACCAAGATGAAGGATTTAATCTATATGATATTAAGCTATATGGATGCAAGATGGATGAATAATTCAAGCAAAAATCAATTCAAGCAATAATGAATGTAAAATGGATGCAAATAATCTAAAAACAACAATAATCTTCAATGACTCCAGAGCGAAATTAGTGTGATAATAATCTCCAAGTGTGTTCTCAAAAATCACTGGGGTGAATTGGAATGAGAGCTGAAGATTGAATTTATAGAGAATTGCAAGAGAAAAAGCTCAATTTAGAATTAATTGAAAATAATTGAGAAATCATGTTCAGTTAACCTTGAGATAGATTCCAATTATAGTTTAATTGAAATGCATTCAAATTAGAAGTCCGAATTGCATTGGAATATAATAATAAATTAATTCCATGCATATAGGATAAAAATAGATAATTCTTTAATTTATTCAAGAAAAAGATCTTTTCAATGCAACTGAACTTCTTTTTTTGAAAAGCTTTGAGTTCCAAATTTAGAGAATAATTCAATAATTCAATTAAATTGTTTTTCTAATTTCAAGTTCTAAATTTAGAAAAAGATATAATATCTCAAGTTTGATTTCTCTCTCAATTCAATTCTTTTTTTTTTGTTTTATTTTTAATTCAGCTCTTTGTAATAAATTAATTCTTTTTGCATGATTGAATGGCAAATTTATTAATTAATTAAATATGCAAGGATATTTAATAAATTAAAATGGGACAATTGATCAAAATGATATTCTTGGAAATGATTCAATTAATTAAATAAATATTTAATTAATATTGAGTAATTGATTTGCCATGTGATTTTTGATAATTAAAGAATTAATAATGTGCTCAAGATTAATTTAATTGCCTTTGGTTAGGACCTTGGTGATGTTGTCGAGATTAGGGGCCCATGGTTTAGATGACCAATTTTAGGGTATTACATTTGCCTATCTTTGAATTAATGTGCGAGCAACGCGTTGGTTCAAAGAATGTGTGATGTCTAGGAGATGATAGTTTTGAACTTGATTGATCATGAACTAGATGGAAAGCAAGGTGTTTAGCTTGATTCAAAGCGACAAAGCTGAATGAAGTCTGATTAAAGTGATACCAATCCCGAACTTGATTGAACTGCGGAACGATAGAAAACAAAAGATACTGAACTTGAACTTGATTAATCAAGAAACGGATCTTATTGATCTAGACCTTGATTGATCTTAGATGCAGTGAGTGATGATAAAAATCGATCTTGAACTTGATTGATCAAGACACGATGAGTGAAGAATGAACCGTCCAGCTTGATCAAGAAATGAATACTGAACACCTGCTTAGATTGAGTGTGATCAAAGATACTCTTGATTTTAAACGAATAATCAGTTTGATTTGAAGTGATGAAACTGATTAATGTTAAGAGATTAATTTAGATGAAAGACAAATATCAGCTTGATTTGAAGTGATGAAATTGATATGCCCCTAGCGATTGATTCGATTTAGATGATCGAGAGATCTCAACTTGATGTGAAGCGATGAAGCTGAGATGCCCCTTAGCAATAAGAATTGATTTTCTTTAGTTGAAAAGATTTTGCTCGACTTTTGATGAAGATTTGAAAAAATATCTTGACATTAAAGATGTAAGGTCATAAGGTCGTAAATATGCCCCCTTGGGAGCGAAATCGAAAGATAGCAAAAGTGTTTGATTTTAGGCAATTTTGAGCAATGATAAGTTATGTGAGCACAAATTGATTTTGAAGAATTTTGAAGATTGAATTGATTGCGAAATTGATTCGTAAATTTGAAATTGAGATTCGACGTTGAAATTGAGAAATTGAGCACAAATCGAAGAAAGACTGAGAATTTGATGAAAAGAGTGCTAAGTGGTCCAAAATTGTGAAATTGGCTAGCAAAATGATCTCGAATTTTGATTTCGATCCCAAAAATGGAATCAGAGCAGGCACATTAGCGAAGGGTACAATTTTCGTGACCATCGGAGCAAGTTGAAAAATTAGGTCTTTGGCTATATATGGGACAAAAATGTCATTTTCAATTCATTTTAACCCTCCAAGTTTGAAAATTCAAAAAGCCTTCTACGAAGAAAATGGTGGCTCCTACTCGTCAGCATCGATTCAAGTTCTAGAGACATCATAATCGACCCCAAAACTACGAGCTAGCGGTAAGTGATCGATCTTAAGCCTCTTTATGTTTCCAATTTTGAATTTTTTTGTTCATTTTTCATGTTTTTCACTGGTTTTGGGTCAGGTGTCGCAGTTTATCGTGCGAGACAGGATCCTGTCTCGTACGAGAAACTGGCAAATTTTCTTTTGTCGTTTGAAGCCATTAGATTTGTCGTACGAGATCCACCCTTGTGTCATATGACAGGTCGGTTAGAAGACCATTTTGTCATTCGACGTGTAAAAGTTTGTCGTTCGAGGTTGTTTTCTCATACGAGAGCCATTCCTGACTCATACGATATGCTGCTTGACTGTGTTTTGTCGTTCGAAAGACTGATCATTTTTTAAAGTGTAAACATGAAATTTTGCTTTTGCATTTGACTTATTTGGATTTACGTGATGTTTAACTTCTCTTGTAGGCTCATTTGGAATGTGTTCTGATGTTTCATTGTTGGATTGTTGTAGGTGTGCTTACCTCCTGTGCTCTTCAGATGTGTATATCCTCCCACTATGGCTTTAGTTCATGATTTGTCAGAGGTTGAGCAGGCTCATGTCGATATGTGTGGCTTGACTCACCTGATGAGGTTACCTGATATCCGTGTGAACCACGGGATGCTCATAGCATTGGTAGAGCGGTTTCATTCAGAGCATAATACCTTTCATTTGCCAGTTGGGGAGTTGACTATCACTCCCAAGGATGTGTACAGGATCCTTCATATCCTTTTAGTTGGGGATAAGGTGGATTATGATACTGCATTGTTAGCTGGACTACAGGCTCTTAGGAACATATTCAGGGATCTCGACATCTTGACTCGTTCCATGAGTTGGGATATATTGATGAGCAGGTACAGTGAGGAGTATCTGCTGGCATGTGTCCTAGCAGGTTTCATTGGTTGCTTTTTGATGCCAGACAGAGGGCAACAGGGTTTCTAGAGCGGATGGGGATGGATGTTGGAGAGGTTGATAGAGACCCCTCAGAGACTTGGTTGGGGCTCTTGTTTATTGGCCCACATGTATCAGGAGATGCATGAGATTGTTTATAGAGATGGGCAGAGCATGGCCATTGGGGTGTATATTTTATAGGTGTGGGCTTGGGAGCACCTTCCTGTTTGTCGGTCGATATTTGATGATAGCAGAGAGCCAGGGCAGCCGATCATTTACAGGTATGTCAGATATATTATGCAGCCCCATCTGGGCAAGATAGACTTCTGGCGACGGCAACTTGATGATATGATAGTTGTCGTATGGAGACCATACAGGGGGTTGAAGTCATGGGATGACTGGCGGGCAGTTCGGAGAGACCTTTTTGTTACATGCCCACTGATTGGGAGGTCACAGACTGTTGTAGAGCGATTTGTCATTTCACAAGTGATGAGGCAGTACGACCGGTCTCAAGGGATCTCTCAGGAGCATGCGGCATATGCTCGATACGCCAATGAGGAGAGACAGGGATGGTCACCTAGGATATCCTATGCTTTAGCGATGCAGGAGCTGACAGGTTTACACTGCTTGAGGTGGGATTACCTGGATGATATAGCAGATGCGGGGGTATTGCCCTAGTATAGAGATTATTTTTAGTAGCATCCTTTTCCATAGTTTACAGATCCAGGAGAGAAGGCTCCTCATATTGAGGATGTGGAGGATGATGCCCCCGCACCGGCATAGGGACAAGGCCAGAGATAGGGACAGAGGCTGAGACAGAGATCAGAGGCTCCACAATGGGCTAGTGGTGATCCTGGTGCTAGCACCAGTGGAGTGCAAGCTGATGTTGGATAGCAGAGGGGTGAGGGTGGATCCCTTGGGAGAGTAGGCATGAGATTGGTGGCGGAGAGGAGGAGCGAGCAACTCTGAGGTAGGTCTGGCAGCGGCGGGATGAGCAAGGTGGAGCCACTGGTGGAGATGGTGCTGGAGATGGTGGCAGAGAGATTGTGAGAGAGCAAGGGGTTAACATGGGATGGTCGATGAGAGCACGTCTTGCAGAGCTGCAGTCACAGTTGACAGTGGCTCAGACTTAGCTGGCGGAGCGAGACCGACAGCTAGTAGAGGTTAGGGCCGAGTGGGATCATCAGATAGCGGCCTTGAGAGCAGAGTCAAGAGCAGAGATAGAGTCTCTATGATAGGAGGTGCTTCTCCAGAGCAGTAGGGCAGCATATTATGTGGTGGCATATAGTGTCGCAGTTCCCGTTGCACAGCAGGTGCAACCTTATTCATAGTATATGGCTAGATCAGAGGGAGCACAAGCACCTCGACAGGATCCCGGACATCAGGCTCCTCCTCCTCCACCAGGCGATGAGGGAGAGGGCGCCAGCTAGATGATTCATTTTTTTGTAGCTGGGATATTTTTTGTAGACACACCCATTTTTTGTAGCCTATACGATTCTTTCTCCGATTGGAGTTTGTATATGTCATTGGACATCATTTTGTACCCTTAGACTTGATATGATATATATACGAGATCCGTTTTGACGTCATTGTACTTGTGTCAATCGACTATGAGATGTTTTTATATGCTTTATTCTATATGTATGCATTTATTTCAGCATGAATGTATGTAATGCAAATGAATATGGATGTTTATGTTTTGGTTTCTTTTCATATACAAATAAATGAATGAAAATGAGTAATGAGTAATGAGTAATGCAATTTTTTCATTTTTTTTTATGCAATAAGATCAAAATAAATGAATAATAATGAATCTATATAATATGTTATGTATGCAGCTAAACATCTCAAAACACAAGTACTCGATTGGAGAAATAATGATAAATAGACCACTTAGCGTAAGAAATGATGATGCTTTCAGCTCTCATTCAGAAGATAAAGAGATTATTACTATACCAAAATCACTCTAGATTCTCAAAAATGCAAAATGATATGCAAAATGATATGCGAAATGCAACCTAAACCTAGTCACTGGATTTAAAATACTTAAGATTCATCACTTAGCATAACGAACACAATAGGCAAGTTAGAGTTCCTTTCTTTTTCAATGTGCAATTTTAATTATCTTGTCTGCAATGACCCTTTTTTCATTCATATCCTTGGATAGATTTCGTAGGGACCTAAATTGCATCATAAAGAAATTCCCTCAAAATAAACAAAGAAATGATATGGACCTCCCTGTAGCATACAAATAAGCGGAGTCGAGGTATGTGAGGTGATTTCACCTTAATGTGAAGGCTCTTATCACAGACACCCAGCTAATTTATATGTTTCCAAATCATCGGAATCATTCCTACAAGAAGAAAACAAAGAAAATATTATGCCCCCAATCCTTGCACCTCTTAGTCACAATAGACTTCCTCAAGTTACTCAAAGGGACAATAATCGAAAATCAATATAAAAGACAACATACAAAGAAAATTTTCATTCATGGCTCAGACTATTTAGTAATTTTTTTCCGTTATGTTGTTTTGCTTGTGAACTCAGTGATAAACTCTTTGGTAGTTAGGAGACAAGTGACTGACTCGAAGTGAACAACCAGGTTTCACTGATGGAAGAATGACTTGGTTGACACTGCTTAGGATATATAATATGCTCTGTCGAGTAACCTAAGACTAGGACGTTGATCAATTTCAAGTCATGAGGGTTCCAACAAACCAGGATGTCACAAAAGTGACTGAAAATATGTACAAGCGAAAGCAAAAGATGCTTAAAAGTGGGAAATGCCAACATTGCGTTGATAGATGGAGCGCTTGAGTACAAGAGGCGCCTGTTTGCCAGGTTTTCACCTGCTTGGCTAAGATTCATTTTTTTTCTTTGTTTACCAAGGTGCCTGTTTACTAGGTTTTCACCAGGTCATTTTCTCTCTTTATATTTT
The DNA here is from genome assembly GCF_030272615.1 of Cryptomeria japonica. Lineage (NCBI taxonomy): Eukaryota > Viridiplantae > Streptophyta > Pinopsida > Cupressales > Cupressaceae > Cryptomeria > Cryptomeria japonica. Next base: position 519,380,367 of record NC_081407.1, read on the forward strand.
TTTTCTATTTTTTTTTTTCATTTTTTTTTTTTCAGGACTTTTCTGATTTTTAGGATTTTTTTCAGGACTTTTTCCAACTGTACAAGTTTGCTGGAGTAGAGAGTGCTAAGCAAAGAATTTCTTCAAGTGGATGGTTTTAATCAGTTCATGGATCTGTTCTCCTTCCGAGTTTGAGAGTTGATAGGCACTAGAGCCGAATACTGCAGTAACAATGTAGGGACCTAGCTAGTTGAGTTCAAACTTCCCTTTATTATCGCGAAATTGTTGATTTTTTGGATTCTCTTAGAACTAGGTCACCAACTTGAAATTCTCTTTGTCGAACTTTCTTGTTATACCCTCTGGACATTCTCTTCGGATACACTCTGAGATGATCAAATGCCACTTGTTGATGCTCATCCAACAATTCGAGTTCTTGCAATCTAGATATTCTATGATCTTCATCAGTAACAAGACCTTGCAAAGAAACTCTAAGAGATGTTATTTCTACTTCAATAGGTAATACTGCTTTGGACCCATACACCAAAGAGAAAGGTGTAGCCCTAGTAGGTGTTCTGATACTTGTTCTGTAAGCCCATAGTGCAGGATTGAGCTGCAGATGCCAATCCTTCCTAGACTTGTTCACTGTTCTGCGCAAGATAGTTAGTAGGTTTTTGTTAGACGCCTCAGCTTGTCCATTACCTTGAGAGTAATATACTAATGACCAGTGTTGCTTTATTTTGAATTTCTCACAAAACTCGTCCAGATCTTTATTCTTGAATTGTCCTCCATTATCAGTCACGATGGATGAAGGTATCCCATACCTACAAATGATATAGTTTAGGATGAATAAAGCGACTTGTTTACCAGTTGCTTTGATAAGCGGAACTGCCTCTATCCACTTGGTGAAATACTCAGTGGCAATTATGATGAATTTATGTCCGTTGGATGAAGCCAGATATATCTGACCAATGAGATCAAAGGCCCATTGCTGAAAAGGCCAGTGTATTATAAATGGTATGAGGTCCCTTGCTAGGGCATGTATGAGATTTCCATGAAGCTGACATTTCTCACAAGTTTTAGCAAATTTAATGGCATCTTTTTCCATATCTGGTTAGTAGTAGCCAACCTGTAATAGTTTTCGAGCTAAAGTAAAACCATTCAAATGAGATCCACAAATACCTTCATGGACTTCCGATAATGCACGTTTAGATTCTTCAATTGCTAGACATCTAAGCAATGTACCATCCAAACCTCGTCTAAATAAATCATTAGCTATGATAACATACTGCGAAGTGTTCTGAGTTAGGTTTCTTTTCTCATTACGAGTAAGGTTTTCAGGGATAATTTGATCGCATAGATAGGAATAGATGTGGCTATATCGGGATGAGTCATGTCCAATAATAGAACAAACTATTTGGGTCTTAGGAGAATCATAAGCGAGGTAATATAACTCTTCCACCAGGAAATCAAAGTGAAAATTGGACTCCTGTAACTCAGGTATAGATGCCAAGGTGGCCATAGCATCTGTTGCTCTATTTGCTGGTCTAGGAATCTGTTGGAATGATACAAAAGCAAAGTACTTCTTGAGATCATCCACCATCCTCTTGTAAGACATCAATTTCTCATTGCGATTATGATATGTATCCTTGATCTGATTGATAACCAGCTGAGAATCTCCATAGATATGTAATTCAACAACCTTCCATTCAATGGCTAGTTTTATCCCATTTAGCAAAGCTTCATATTCAACAATGTTGTTTGTGCAAGGGAATGGAACCTTATAAGACTTTGGGATTGAATACTTCTGAGGAGTAATGTATAGTATGCGATCACTTGAACCATTTTGAGTAAAGGAGCCATCGAAGAACATTTTCCAGGGTTGTTGAGTAAGATGCATTATTGATTCATCTGGGAACTTGACGTGTAGTGGTTGAGTATCCTCAAGTGGAGCTTCAACAAGTTGATCAATAATTACCTATCCTTTTATGGCTTTGTGTTCCACATATTCAATGTCAAACTCTGTAAGGATCATAACCCATTTCACCAATCTTCCGGTGAGTGTTGCTTTATTAAGAAGATACTTGAGTGGATCGATTTTAGCCACCAACTTGACTGAATGTGCTAGCATATAGTGCCTCAGTTTATGTGATGTAAAGACTAATGCCTAGCATGCTTTTTCTATTATACTGTAGCTCATTTCATAAGACACCAATGTCCTATTGATGTAATAAATAGCTCATTCTTTTTTGTTGTCATCCTATTGCGCTAGAAGTGCCCCCAGTGATGAATCAGTTGCTGATATATAAGATTAGTGGCTTACCCTGAATAGGTGGCATCAATATCGGTGGATTACTTTTATCTGCTGAAGATCTTGTTCACACTGCTGATCCCAGTTGTATATTATTCCTTTCCTCAATACTTTTGTAAAAGGTTGAGCCTTGTTTGCTAGCTAAGAAATGAATCTTCTAATGGATTGGAGATGTCCCTGTAGACTTCTCATTTGACTAATGTTCTTTGGAGGTGGCATTTCCATTATAGCTTGGACCTTCTCAGGATCAAACTTGATGCCCTTCTTTGAAATGATGTAGCCAAGTAGTTTACCAGATGTCACTCCAAATGCACACTTCTTTGGATTTAATCAGAGCTTAAACTTTTCCATTCTGTCAAGTATAGGACCTAACTCTTGAATATGCGTTGATCTTTTCATAGTCTTCACTAAGGTGTCATCAACATAATCTTCCATATTCTTATGCATCATGTCATGAAAGATAGTTGTAACTTCTCTTTGATAGGTCATCCCTACATTCTTTAACCCAAATGGCATAACGTTCCAGCAAAAGGTTCCCCATGCACAGGTGAAAGCTATCTTTTCATGATCTCCAGGAGCGATTTTAATCTGATTGTAGTTGGAAAATCCATCCATTAGTTAGTATATCTCATACCCAGTCATCATGTCGACTATCATATCAATATTTGGCAATGGAAAGTCATCTTTTGGACATGCTTTGTTGAGATCTCTAAAATCTGTACAAACTCTGATAGATTTATCTGCCTTCCACATAGGCACTATGTTGGAAATCCATTCAGCATAATCTATTGCTCTGATAAATCCAGCTTTGAGCAGTTTCTCTAGTTCAGCTTTGACCAATAGTGCTACATGCGGGTGTATCTTACGGAGTTTTTGTTTAACTGGTTTTACTCCTGGCATGATTAAGAGATGGTGCATAATGAGATCAGGATCCAAGCCTAGCATATCAGAGTACATCCATGCAAAGTTTATTTTCTTTTCTGAGAATAGCTGAGTGAACTCCTTCAACTCTTCTGCTGATAGTGATTGAGCTACGTGAATGATTTGTGGGGCCTCTTGATTCCCAATATTCATTGGTTGAGTTGGCTCGATCAATATGGAAGACCGCTCCTGAAAATGACTAGGCAGTATACCAAGTATCTCACCTTCAAGCGCCTCAAAGAGGTTTTCACCTTTAGGTACGTCCTTTATTTTCTCTTTTTAAGATTTTGACACCGCCACAATATGGTTTTCGCCATCAAATCTTTTATTTTTATTTTTTCTTTTTTTTGTGACTAAGATACTTGATATCCGCTTCAGTCATATTTTCACTCTGTTCACTGGTGGAAGAGTTTATAGGTTCGACTGCATTGAGATAATAGGATAATGTATAGTCATTGGCAAAAGTAGGTATATCCATGGGTTGATTCTGTAAAGTACAGTCAATCAATTTAGGATGTAATAAGGACAAATTTTGGATAGGTTCAAGAGCGTTCACGGTATTGTTATCACAGCTGCGGATCGAAAAGTCGAGTTCCAGAATGATACCTTGCATAAGTGTCTCGAGACCAAGAAGAGTTAGATCATGATTATTAAAGTTCACGTTAATATTTAATCGATCTAATCCAATAGACATACTTGTAACATCGTTTACTACGCTGGACTGGACATCATATCGTGGTTTAACAACAATAAGACTAGTAGACAACTTTTCATTGTTTGTATCAGATGATTCAGAATTTGAGGCTGAGTGGGTATCATCATGAACAGGACTGTCATCAGAGTCATCAGAGTCATCAGAGTCATCGGATGAAGTTTCCAAGTCTCTTTCAGGTGATTTAGTAAGCATATGTATGGTATCAATACTAACATCTTTAATGCTACAAGTTCTTTCATGTTGTGGTTCATTTGTCATTTGTATTTGACACACTTGTTGACATGATCTCATTGTTTCTATGATTTTTTGTTGTCTACTCCATTCAGCTTCTTCTGGACTGATGATTGGTTCTTGTTCTGTAGCTTCCAACTCTTCCTGTGTAGTACTATAACTGATTTGTTCTGTTTTAGGATAAGGGCACATAGATGAGAATCTTTCTGGTATTCTTCCTTCTTTCAATCCTTGTTCATAATTTGCTTGCCTCTTTTGTCTAATTTCTTGTATTTCCTTCTCTATTTTTATGTGCATCAGCTCTTGAGTATCATCTATGACACCACTAGATTCTTTTGGAGTTTCTATAGTGGATGTGTCTGAAAGATAGTCAGGACCCCATTCATACTCATTTGAATCAGTCTCTGAATCATCTACTTGTTGCCTGCCAGTATATGTGACTAGAATTTTTAATGGTGCAAACAATTCTCTGATTCTTACCTTTCATCTCTTATATCCTTAGGAACCTCAACTTCTTGTATTATCATAGCTGATACCGCTGGAGCTTGAGCATTGACTATTTCTTCTTTCTTGACTATTGATTCCTCTTTCTCTTTTCTACACTCTACTTTTGTTTGTTTAGTGTCTGCTTCATGTAATGTTAAAGGCGATATCTTTTTCAAGCACTTAGACTTAGAAACATGTTTTTGTTTTGATGTCTTTTTTGGATTGTATCCCAGTCCAGCCTTATCATGTGTGGATTTGGTTTGTAGCTGAATTGGTTCAGTAATACCTTCTTTTTGTTTGCCCAAAGGACCAGTACTTGAGTACCCCATGCGTTGAATCATTTTGTAACCATGACCATATTGGTTTGAGAAAATCTCACAATGTCGTACCTCCTCATTTGGACTATCTTCCTTAAAGAGCCAGTTAAGCACAACATCCTCTTCTATTTCATCCGCCAAGGAGGTAGAAGACTGTACAAAGAGACCATCATATATAGTATTCAGAGCTGAAGTTTGTGTTCTCATAGACTCTGATGGTTTGCCCAACTATTTTGGTGATGGAGGGAGAGAAATTAATGATAGTACCGGCTCTATCTTGTAGCCATCCATGCCGGTATCCGTAATCTTCAATCTCTTTTCTAAGTCTTTCATCAATGTTTCTGGATCTTCATTTGGACAGGCTGCCCTATTATGAGGCACAAAAGTATCTGCACCTTTTGTTAATGCATTACAGATGACATTTGTATCAGTAGGAATACTGACTTCAGCTCCGTTATAAGGAAACTTTAAGCATTGGTGATATGTTGACGGTACTGCCTTCATTTCATGAATCCACGACCTGCCCAGTAAAATATTGTATGACAATGGAATATCGAGAACCTGGAAAAGGACATCTCTCTCTACCGGTCCCACTCTGATTGGTAATGATACTAGACCTTTGGAGGTCCTTTCTTCCTCATCATAGGCTTTTATTGTTATTTTCTTTCCAGGATCAATAACGTTTTCAGAGAATCCTAGTTGTGTAAGTAGATGATAAGTACAGATATTCAACCCCATGCCTCCATCTATCAAAACACGTTTAACTCTGTGTTTGTGGATCATGGCCTCAATATGCAATGGCTGGTTATGTGGATGATTTGATGAATTGTCATCTTCTTCAGAGAAGGTCAAATAGTGAGGTGAAGTCAGATGACCCACCATAGACTGAAACCGATCAATGTCTAAATCTTTTGGAATGTTGGTAGTGAGCAATGCTTTGTCTAGGATTTCCTTGTGAGCAGATGAGAGTTGTAGCAATTCAAAAATTAAAATTTGAGCATTTGTCCTTTTTAACTATTCAACCACGCTATATCCAGAGGATGGTGATGAGATTAACCTTTTAAATTTGTCCAAGGTTGATTCCTTTTGTTTGTTTGGCAAGGCTGTTGGATTTGATGTTTCTTGAGCCGAGTTGGAAGAACTAGCTCCTTGGAGGGTAACTTTCTTTTGAGATTGGGTCAGAGCTCTTGCATATCGTGATTCATTTGGTTTATCTTGAACTATAATCACATTGCAATATTCTAAGTGTGAAGGTTCAATCATGTTGATAACGTTGTCCTGGCTGGCATAAGTATAATTTACCTTGGCACCTCCTTTGGTCTTTGAGGAATCGCCTTGTTCGTAAGCAGGCAAAGGGTCTTTAAATGCTTTATGATCAACATTGGTTGGGTGATTCCCAACAACAACTTTACCAGCATCTATGAGATCCTGAATCTCATATTTTAGCTTCATGCAATTGTTTATGTTATGACCCTTATTTTGATGGAAGTCACAATATTCATTTTCTCTCCACCATCTTGGTTTGACATCTGGATCATATGGTCTGAAGTTATCTGGTAGTGTTATCAAGTTGTTTGCCAATAGATTTTTGAAAGCAGATTCATATGATTCTTCAAGAGGAATAAAATCATGCTTGGGTTTGGAAAGCCAAGGCTTTTCTTTGAACCATTCCTTTGTTTTCTTTGGTGGATTCTCTACGACAGCCTCAGCAGCTTTAAGTGCTTGTGTACCACTAGCCAAATTGAATATTGTGGATTTTGAGTTGGTCTTAACAGTGTCTACTACTCCATCATTAACAACATTCTTGTTGTTGTCTTTGGCAAATTTCCAATACTTGTTCTTCTCTTTAGAGATAGATCCTGTTTGTGTTTCTTTCCAAGGTGTGATATCTCCCTTCTTTATGAGCACATCTTCCATTTGAATGGCATTATCTACCATTTTGTTAAATGATGGGTGTAGTTTCATTTGTATGCTATATTTCAGTTCAGGGACCAAGTTATTGACAAATATATCCATTTTCTCAGAGTCTGGAATAGGTCGTGGGTACCTAGAGAACATCTTTCTCTAGCATTGGAGAAAAATAAGAAAAGGTTCCCCTGTTTTCTGTTGAGTATTACAAAGATCTATCATAGTTACATGACGTCGAATGTTGTATGAGTATTGTTGTAAAAATAGTTGGATTAGTTCTTCAAATGTTTTTATTCCTTTGGGTAGACTTGAGAACCATTCCATTGCTTGACCCCCTAAACTCCTTGGGAAGAGACGCATGAGGTATGTTTGATTGTGCATGAACTCCATATAGGCAGCACTAAATTCCCTAACATGATATTGAGGATCTAAGGTACTGTCATATTTGTCAAATTTTGGGATTTCTACTCCATATAGGCATGTGTAGATTCTTGTCAAATGGAAAGGGACATATTGTTTCCAGAGAATATTGTTTTGGGGACTTGTCCTTATTCTTCAGTTTTGTGACCTCCATCCACAAAGCTAGTAATTGTTTGTGTACCATGAGTATAGGCGAGTCTTCCCTTTTAGTAACAAGTGTCTGAACATCATATCCAATAGGAAGTTTGGCACCTTGTTTTGCTAGTTCTAAGAAATAGTCTTCCTTCTCTCGGGTCATGATAGTTTTCATCATTTTTCTAAAGTCTTTGTCCTTTTGACAGTCAAGGATTTCTTTTTCTGGAGGTTTAGTGTCTTCGTTAGTCTCACTTGATGATGTGGAGTCATTATGATTTTTGGCAATATTACGGTTGTTTTTGTTTCCATCATTGTATTTTGTCTCATGTATAGTGGGAGATTTCGGTTCATAAAAAATTGGTCCGCCTGATGACGACGGCATGTCAGTGAGTGGATCCTTCATGTAGAATGGATTATCTTGATAGGTGAAGGTTTGTTCTTTGCCTTTGCCTTGTTTCTTACGAGAACTCTTGGTTTGAATAGGCATTTTTATGGATTAGTGTGACCTAAAGTCATTTTGTGATGCAGAGGTCAAGATCAATTTCAGAGCTAGTTGTTCTATTTAGAGTATTGTTTGGGAGAAACAACTGAGATTTAGTCTGATTTCAAGAATGATCTATCTTGTCTAAGACGTTGTCTAAGTTGATTCTAAGCGTAGTGTAAGATTCAGTCTGGTTTCAGGAAGGATCTATCCTGTATAAGAGTTTATCTAAGTGACTAAAATTTGATAGGTAGTTGATTGAACTAGCTGAAAGGTGATCAACCAAATCATGCAATGCAAATGGCAGAGGTACACTGTCTTGATTTGTTTATGCTCAGGAAAATGATAACCAGTACTATGTTTGCTATAAGTTGTTTCTAGGCAAGTTTGACTGTTCTGTTCTGACAAAACCAGAGACTCGTACAATAGGATTTTCTGGACCAAGCGACAATTTAGCAGCTACAGGATGACAATAGTTCTATTTCGTATGAGTCGTTGCCTCGTACCGTACAACAAATGGGTATGTGCAGGATGACAAAAGACTCAGAGCAGTTATGTTTCGTACCACACAGGATACAGAGCTAGATGATAGAATAAAATGGCTCGTATGACACAGGATGTGATATAGGACGATGAATTATCAGACTCGTACAACTGTTCACAGGACAGAGCCTAGAAATTTTGAGTTTTTCTGATTGCTGAGTATGACCAATTCTGAGATGGACAGATTTTTGACTAGGATAGACTAGTTTCTAGCACGGACGAATTTTCGACTTAAAAATGGACTAGTTTCTGACATGGACAAAGTTTCGACTTAGGATGGACTAGTTTCTGACATGGACATAGTTTTGACTTAGGATGGACTAGTTTATGATACGAACAGAGTTTCAACTTAGGATGGACTAGTTTCTGACACGGATTGAGTTTCAACTCACTGAGTTGTTTCTGGTCTTCACTGATTTTTGGTATTTCAGTTTTTGTTTCAGGGATGAAAAACATAGAGAACAAGTAGTATGTATAGTGACTCCAATCACAACATGCAAACCCTAAGGAATTTGGTGAGGAAAGAAAACCTTTGCTTGTAGACTCAGGTACACACCCAATAGCTAATCAGAATACAGCTGCTGAGTCTCACGCAATGGATTCTCAATGTCGTGTTATCTGACTCCAAACGCTAATGGGGGCACGAAATGACAAGTATCTTGGGAGAGTTACTATCTCTTTTGCACAAAGATTATCCTCCTTTTGGAGATGAACCGAGTAGCTTCTAATTTTAAATTGGATTTAGTCAGGGATCCATTCGCCGCGTCGAGGTATAAACTCAATTAAGAGGTCTCCCAGCCTTGAAAACCAAGGTTTAATATACTCGAAGGTACGAAGGAGAGCTATTCCCGAGCACTATCATTGACTTGATTTTCATCAAATCACATTTATTTTATAGTGGGTTGGAGTACTTGGCGTCTAGTCATTCCCACTTAGGTCGTTCCCCTCACACCAACCGTAATGACTTTAAGAGCTTTTCAACCCCTCAGGAGGGTAGCCCTGCTAAAGATGTACAAATCTCAAACAAAGAAAAAGCTTCAAGGGTCTGGATTTCTGATTGTCTAGAAAAAGACAAGAGCATACTCTCCTACCTCTCAGAATCTTCTAAAAGCACGAAAGACAAATTTGTTCTTTAACCAGATAGCAAGTTAGGTTCCTAAAAATGATTTTAAAGAATACACAATGTTTAGTCTATTCTCCTTAGGCAACCTACAAAGACAACGAATCAGTAGTCATATTGTCTTTGTGCGACAAGCATATTCTTCAACAAGCGTTCTGCAAAAACTAGTTAGGCTGTGAAATTTTTTGAGATAGATAGATAAACAGTCAAGGTCAGTCGTCAGAATAATCAATTAGAAATGAGAAAATTATGGAATTCGCCCTTTTTTTTTAATCAAAAAATACAGAATCGTACGACAGGCACTTGACTCATACAAGACAGGATGCAGTATCGTATGAAAGAAGATTGTTGATGATGTCTGCTCGTACGACGAAGGATTTCTGCTCGTACGACAGAGGAATATTGCAATTCGTGTGATACTTGTAGTTTGTCGTTTCAGCCTGTAAAAATTGTCGTACGAGATGTACAGACGAAAAACCAAAAAATCTGAAATCTGGAAAATAACAAAAAAAAAAAGTGGTCAGTCTTGGAGGCCAAAAAAGTGTAGTCTTCGGGCCCCACAGTGGGTGCTAGATATGTGTGTGTGAAAAAGTGAACTTGTAGCTGTAAGCACAACACTTCAATTAAGTCATTATATGCATGGTTAGTAATCAATAATCAATAAGTAAAAAAAAAACCATAGCAAAGCGACTAATTGCCTTCTAAAAGATACGAGTATAAGATTGCTCTCAGATTTTTTATAAGCAATACCCATGACTAGACTACACCAAGATGAAGGATTTAATCTATATGATATTAAGCTATATGGATGCAAGATGGATGAATAATTCAAGCAAAAATCAATTCAAGCAATGATGGATGCAAGCAATAATGAATGTAAAATGGATGCAAATAATCTAAAAAGAACAATAATCTTCAATGACTCTAGAGCGAAATTAGTGTGATAATAATCTCCAAGCGTGTTCTCAAAAATATCTGGGGTGAATTGGAATGAGAGCTGAAGACTGAATTTATAGAGAATTGAAAGAGAAAAAGCTCAATTTAGAATTAATTGAAAATAATTGAGAAATCATGTTCAGTTAACCTTGAGATAGATTCCAATTATAGTTTAATTGAAATGAATTCAAATTAGAAGTCCGAGTTGCATTGGAAAATAATAATAAATTAATTCCATGCATATAGGATAAAAATAGATAATTCTTTAATTTATTCAAGAAAAAGGTCTTTTCAATGCAACTAAACTTCTTTTTCTGAAAAGCTTTGAGTTCCAAATTTAGAGAATAATTCAATAATTCAATTAAATTGCTTTTCTAATTTCAAGTTCTAAATTTAGAAAAAGAAGTAATATCTCAAGTTTGATTTCTCTCTCAATTCAATTCTTTTTTTTTTTGTTTTATTTTCAACTCAACTCTTTGTAATAAATTAATTATTTTTGCATGATTGAATGGCAAATTTATTAATTAATTAAATATGCAAGGATATTTAATAAATTAAAATGGGACAATTGATCAAAGTGATATTCTTGGAAATGATTCAATTAATTAAATAAATATTTAATTAATATTGAGTAATTGATTTGCCATGTGATTTTTGATAATTAAAGAATTAATAATGTGCTCAAGATTAATTTAATTACCTTTGGTTAGGACCTTGGTGATGTTGTCAAGATTAGGGGCCTATGGTTTAGATGACCAATTTTAGGGTATTACAGTAGCATGGATATTGTGAAAGCAGTTGGGCAGAAATCTGGTACTTCAATGTCAAAATTCCAGCCTACAAATGTAACAGAGGTCTTATTGGATTCAATAAAGAAGATCACAGAGTGCAATGCACAAGCCTATAAGGCTATAGATGATACAATCCCTATTCTTAAATTGATAGCACCTAAATGCATTGTGAATAATATGGATTCTTTAGGTCAACTAGACACATTGTCTAAATTCATCACCGGCAACATTTTGACAGTTGATCAAATAAATGAGGACACATTTAAGGAGAGAATGATTAAGGAAAAAGAGAAATTCTTTGAGGAATTTGTGAAGAAGAACAAGGAGAAAATGGACACCTTATTACCAGTTCTAGAAAAAACAATTTTGGATTTTAAGAAAATATACAGGGATACTTGCAAAACAGACATCTTGACACAAGATATAGATTTAGAGATCAACATAACTCAAATTGAAATAAACAATGTTGCTGACAATCTGATAGGTACATCCAATTCATTTTTGGAGATAGAAAAGAAAATTGCAGATCTAGAAGAGAAAATTGAGAAGTTAGAGAAGGACAAAGAGAAAGTTAAGCATAAGGCAAAGAGCTTAAAATGTAAACTTGGTCCAAAACTAGACTACCTCATTTCTTTGAGAAAAGAAATTTTTGAGGCTCTGGTTCTCGGACTTAAGACACCGGAAGAGAAAATGCACATACTCACTGGTATAGTTCAGAGAACACAAGAGGCATTACAGGAAAGCAAAAGATTCAGTGATAGTTTAAATTTGGTTTTGACAGATATATTCTAGATTGTAACCCACCGGTTACAAAAATATAGGCAGGAACCACACTCCACTGACAGCGAATGACAAAATTTTCCATTGATGTCAAAGGGGGAGTAGTGTGATGATAAAAATGATCAGAACAAGACATCATCAGCTCAAGGGGAGCACACATTTTTGGGCACATAGTTTTGGTAAGACAATTTTGGCAAACCATTGTTGGATATATTCTTTTTGGATTTTTCTCATGAGTGTTGCCATCAATGCCAAAGGGGGAGATTGTGGCAAATGCACACTCCAATGAGAAATTGTAGGTGAATGAAGGTATTGTCATTGATGGCAACCTTACAATCATGTTATACTGGCAGGCAGACACAAGCACCGCACCGACACACTCTACATCGGCATACAGAACACCGGCATCGAAAAGGAAGAATACCAGCATCTTGGCTGACAACAATTTTGTATAAACATATTTTGTAATTGATTGTAAAATATTTTGTAAGCTGACATGGCGGATTGTAATATGACTCATATATGTATGATATCATTGTAGATTATTTAATAGGTGATTGATGAAAGGAATATAGCAGACCTAATGTTTGGATTATTAGGTTAAGGGTTTATGTATGTAGCAGAGCTTAAACTGGTACTAAATCTGGCATAACAGATGCTAATCTGAAGTAGTACAAGACATTGGATTTGTATAATCCATTTTTGTAAGTCAGTGTGACTTCTTTTGTAACTGAGCAGTGAGCTCTAGGCACTTGGCCTTCCTGCATGTGCAGGCCCCTATTGTAAGCAGTAATATTCTCTTATTGGCCAATAAGTGAATATTGTGGGTCACAAATCCCACCAAGTTTTTTCCCACATCAGGTTTCCTCGTTAAATATTGTGTTATGGTGTTATTTTCATGTTGTGATTGTTATTCTTATTTGCTGCATTATTTCTGGTTTATCGGTATATAGTTTTAATATGTTTTTCATGTTATAAGTTGAGAAAATTATATAACCGGTCAAATACCGATTCACCCCCTCCTCTCAGTATCTTTGGGAATCCTAACAATATTAAATACCGATAGGTAGTATAAATTACCACATTATTCCTACACTCCTATCTATGGGTCATTCATGACCTGATCTTAAATATTTTTATGGCTTCTTCTACATGACCTCAAAAGAAGAATTCCTCAATAAGCATGCAAACTTTGTGCTAGGATTCTTTCCTTTGTGAGGCTCAATAATATTTGTGTACTTTGTGAATTGATAAATGTAAACTAGTGGCAAAGCATGGAGATATAGTTAGCTTTTAGTACGAGGCACTATAGGTGAACTTTCTTTTGCATGATGTAGGCACATAAGATGTTTCTTAAATAGTAAAAGAGATGAGCAGAATGTGAATGTCATTACTCATGTTTTTTGAAGATTAACATTTTATTGAGCAAGGATATTCTTATACATTAAAGACATTTCTTGAAATTGTACATGTAGTTTGACATGAACCTAAATGTTTAAACTATAGGTGGTTCTATCTTATAGGGGGTTTATTTTTTCTCTTTAAGACATTGTTTCACTTATCATCATGTCGAAGAGCCTAAAATATTTCTAATACACATATTATAATCATCTAATGGTTAAACATGTTCATATGAACAAATACTTTGACCACACATTTATTGATGATTAAGCATGTTCAGATTCAAATATTTAGACTAGACATTTATTGATGATTAATCGCAATCAAATTCAATAATTTCATGTTCAACCACTAATGGAGAATTTGAGCATATCAGGCATGTGACTTGAGCAGTTGGTTAACTAGGAAATGGTTACTCATCTTGTTTTGAAGAGTCGGTCTATAGAATTAATGCATAAAATGATTCTTCTACTTAAGAGGTTTTTAACTATTTGGAGGGAAATGAGGATATTCATGTTGTTGAGTTTATATCAAAGTAATACAAATTAATACATACTAATATTCGAGATATGCAGGAAATGTAGATGGAGGAATCCAATTGACTACATTGAAATTTCATTATGATAGATTACTTGAAGTCTTTGTTCATGATATTGTAATAGCTTTTAACATTTTGTTGTAGAGCTATATTTATGGTATTGGCATCATTTTTTTTATTTAAAAAAAAAAATTATTTAATTTTTTTTCACACATGCACTATTTTTCTAATCCCTTACTTAGATGTCTACCATTTTTAAACTTGAAGAAAAAAACCATTTTAATGTCCATTTCTTTGTTTTTGTGCTTCCTACTATATCAATGACTATGCTAATACATGTATGCATTAATTAGTTTAAATTTTAAAAATATCAAATTTTGTATTTCGAGCAAGGCCAATTGATCATATTAATCAACAATGGAAAAAGATACCATATTTTAACCAGAAATATCAAAATTCACAATTTCCAACAAGTTGATCATAGCTAAATGCTCTATTGATCTATTCCTATTGGAAGATTGCATAATTAGTCTAAAGCTAAAACTATGAGTATAATTGCATATAGAATTTCAATATAACCTTATCTTAGAGAACATATATGTTGGTTGAAAATTTTGTACACTTGGGAAGATGTGCAAAATTATGGTTACAACCACAATGTGTGAGTTGAAAACTCTCCTGATTTAAGGGAAGGCTCCCCTTTTATACTATTACTAACTAAATAGTAATCTAACTTGGGTGAGACAACATCCTTTTCTCTTTTTTTAGAAAAGATGATATTATTTTCTCTTCCTAGAAAAGAAATAGCAATTAAGAAAATGAACACAACTTAAGGAACTTTAACAATAACAAGAATGCTTATACAAAAAGGAATTCAAGTTTTCGTGAAAGCTCAAAGTCTTTTGCCACTTCCCCAAGACAAGAAAATAGAAACAAAGCTCAATGTCTTTACGTTCCACTATCCTATCTACCTTTCCAAAATGATGTAAACAAGAACAACGTACAACATATAATAGCACAGTCTATTGATATGATGCACTTTTGAACTACTTCAAATGGGGACAACCACAATCACAAATCCTTGCAACTCTTTTCAGCTTTGAACACTTAAACTTGTATAACCAATGGTTAGAAACATGTGAATTGATATGTGAATTCAAAAATTGGAATTTCTAAAATATGATCATTGGCAACTAATTGGAAGCTCATTCATTTCTACAATTCACCCTATTTTTTGTACTGATTTGATTCAAATTGTTTCTTCCAAGTGACAAACTTTATCTAGATAAGGTTGTCATTGGAACTCCCTTAGAAAATACAAACACATTGAGAATATTTACGACATTCTTTCTCGGAGCACAAATTTTTTTCTCCCAAAGCACTTGCATAATCCAGATCCAAAGGAATATAATTTTGCAGAAATTTAGTAGCTACTTTATCATCAAGAAAAAAATGTGCCAAACTTAATCTCGGGGCA
Organism: Cryptomeria japonica; assembly: GCF_030272615.1. NCBI lineage: Eukaryota > Viridiplantae > Streptophyta > Pinopsida > Cupressales > Cupressaceae > Cryptomeria > Cryptomeria japonica. Next base: position 519,395,854 of record NC_081407.1, read on the forward strand.
CTACTCAAAACAAGTTGTATGAGCTTGGGTAGGGGAAGTGATGAAATCCTAGGTTGATCTGCTTGTAAAGCAAAGAAAAAAAAAACACACCTTAAGGAACTTTAACAATAACAAGAATGCTTATAGTTGTCCCCTGTCATTCCCTATTTTGGGCAACAACAACAACAACAAAAACAACAAAAACAACAAAATTTCTCGGAAACTCATTTCCGCATCCCCCCATCCCAGAAACTTGGGGTAACATGGCATCAATATGATAGGAGCGCTCTTTTTTTGCATACTTCTGCAGAGATAAGTGATAGACCATAGGAATATATATAGGGCATGAAACAAAAGGTGCATCATTCTTCGGTTCTCACTAAAGAAAAAGAAAGAACACATAAAAAATAAACCCAAATCCATATTTACCAGTTTCAGAACAATGTAATATACCTGTAGACACCTAAAAATGGTCAACGCTTGCGGAGTCATACTTTAACATTTGCGCATTGCCTCATCTTATGTTTTTGCGTCGCATTAACATTTCTCCTATGTCACGCACTTGGTCTTTATCATTTGCGAGCATCGAGTCCTTCTTCTGCACTCTTCATTTGTCTTGCTTTCGAATTAGGTCTTGTCGATAACAATTTTCAGTCATGATTTTGGTCAATCTTGTCAATCTCTTATCAACTTGTCAATCTCGTCAATTTTGCGATCGATTTGTCATTGATCCTTGTCCTCTTCAATCATGTCAATTGGCGCACATCAATTTGGTCTCTTTATCAATATTGGTCAATTTGTCAACCAATTTCAATTATTTATCAATAAAATCATTTATCAATTCAAAATCATGATCGAATCGACATCAAATCAATCTTACATCAAGACCTAATTGTCATTCTCACATTGCTAATTCATCTTCTAGGGTTTTATGATTTAATCATTTAACCTTGTGTGTCATTTCTTCCTCTAGGATTAATAAATTGTTTATTTATCCTAAGTCTTCTCATTGCAATTAAATGTTCATTTAATTGTCTAATTATTCCTCTTTTTGTGAATTAATTAATAAATGACAAATTATTAATTAATTTACCTATTTCTTAATTCCTCTTTTTCTAATTTTCTAATTTTCTAATTCTTAATTTCAATTTCCTCCTATTTCTCTCCTAAATTCATGGAAATGACATGTCAATTTGTCATAATTTGTCATAATTGACAATCAATTAATTTTTGACATAGAAGTTGTCATAATTTGTCATAAATTATCAATCAACAAATTTTGCATAGAAAGTGCATAATTTGTCATACACATGACATAATTTTGCTATTCTTGATTTGAATTTCCATTCGAATCATTATCATGCTAATTTGATCTTTCTCTCCAATTTGTCTATAAATTGGATGAATTTCTTCAATCAAATCCCCTAATCAGATTATCGAATTTCTAATCAATCACGCTTCGAGTACTTTTGAGCAATTTTCTTATCTACTTGCTTTCAATCATGTATGTGCACTTGTAGGTGAGATCCACAACCAAACTATTTGAAGAGGAAAGAAGAACAATGGAGCCGCATGAAGGAAGCATTCAGATCTGCATATGGTTTGCATAGTATTTACTTTTGAATGATTTATCTTTATGTCTCTATTGGATGTAATTAGGATAGATCATTGCAATTGTGCTTTCGTGATTGGGCTAGATTAGTTTTTATATTGTTTGTGATGATTTCCTATTTCCTAAGCTACAATACCAAAAAGGAAATAATAGTTGTTGCAAGATTAATTCTCATTCAACTAATATGCCCTCAAAATAAGAACGTGGAAGGCAATTCTTGAGGAAATGGGAAGTCAGTTGGTATGTTTGTGATGCAGTGTGCACAACACTAGTGTAAACATAAAATTATTTAACTCAGAGTATAAATTCACACCATAGAAAATGATGTTTTCGTGAAGTGGTTAAGTGATAGACCATAGGAATATATACATGGCATGAAACGGAAGGTGCATCAATATATAAAAATATACCACTATGACAAAAGAACACAATGGATATAAGGGTAAGACTCAACACAAAGTTTGAAACTCAAAGCCTTCTTGATATTACTTGAGAAAATAATTTACAAGTATGAAGCACAAATTTTTTATGATTGTAATTTTCTACAGAGTTTTCTTGATAGCTAAAAAGAGAGAAAATATATAGAGCACCCTTTGATATATATAGGAGAGGGGTAGAGAGCAAAAAGTGGGAGAAGTCCAACTAACTAAGACTTATTCCATAACTAACTATGAATTATTCCAAATTATAGTCCTATTGTCTTTCGACTTATAATTTGTTTACATGTAATTACAAGTTACAAGAATGCAAGTAATGTGACTACTTGCAATTACAATTTTTCATATTACATATAATTTGTCAAAGGGAAATTACAAATGCATAATTGAAACTAATGTAAGTGTCCGAGACACGGTTCTATTTACATAATCCTCTATCTAAGAGGTCTTTGTGCTGCTACAAGATGCTATAACTTGAAGTATTTGAGATCAATGAAAGTATTTATTCAAAAGAAACAAATTGTACCATTTGACCATGAATGGTAATGATAGTGACCTCATGAAGATCAACCACTAAACTTGAAGATATTTAATATTCTTTGTTGGCCGCTATGATAGTGAAAATCGCTGCTTTTTACCACATAGAGTTGCTACAATGCATTCCTCTGCTACATTACTTCTTCATTTGTCAAGTTCTCTCTTATCATGGCATTGACCTCCACATTGGGTAAAGGAAAGAAAATATTCCCAGTGGTGAGACTAGAATCATCATCCATGATTTTAGATAGGACTTGACTTAGACACTATTTTCTGCTTCATGGTTCATGCCATTTTGACCCTCTCTACGGATATGACAACATACTTTTTTCATTTAATGTCATCAATATATGATAGCACTAGCTTTTTCTTACCATCTTTACATATATTAAGACCTCTTGCAATCGAGTCTCTAGGACCCAATTGCAAGTAAAGGAAACTTGCAATTTGAAGACAAAGGGTTACATTCTTGCAATCGGGTTTATAAAACCCGATTGCAAGTTATAATGCAAAGACAACATAAAGTCTTGCAATAGAAAGATAAGCACCTTTATACTTGTAATCGGGTCTTGGAATCCCAATTGCAAGTTGCAAGAGACTTACTTGCAATCGGGTCTTGCAAACCCCATTGCAAGTTGCAAGAAACTTACTTGCATTGACATCAAAAAGTTCCTACTTGCAGTGACTGACTTGAAACCCGAAACTGCACAAAAAGCTAGGAAAATGAAAGCAAAAAACAAACAAAACTTGGGCAAAGATGACGAAAACACTCATGCATGACTAGATGCAAACAAAAATGAGTTTTTTTCCTCGTAAAACATGCCTTAGAGAAGAAAACTATGAATTTTGAGTAAAAATTTGTAGGGGTTGTCAATTTTTTTAAAGTTCAAAAATTGAGACAACAATATTGATAAGAATATATGACAATGGCCATATTTATTAATCATTCACAAATCACACTTGTGAAGGATGTGATAAGGAAATAAATTCTTAAATTTGGATTGTTGTATATTGGTACTAAAGTTTTAAAATCATTAGAGGTGATGACGCTTAGTAAGGTTCCTCCCAACATCACGAATTTGTGAAATGTTTTGGAATTGCATATATCAAAAAGAAAAGAAAATTGCAATAGTGTATAACAAAGGAAACATAAGGGTTTTCATTATGTCTTGGTAAACATTCAAGGTTTGGAGATAATTAGATGGTCCAAGTTGGATCAACTTTGAGGTGGTTAGAAAATCTTTTTAGCATTGACATAATCGCTTAGTATTCCATGAAAATTGCTTCCATAAAATTTTAGGTGTTCAAAATTCCACATTTACAACCTTTCATATTGATCAATCACATCACATGCAACTCAAAATTTCCATCTATTGAAATTGTTCGATGGCCCTTTAAATCTTAATATGTTATCGATGTTTTGAATGACAATAACAAATAGATCGTGTACCTACAACACATCTTCAAACCAACTCTATTGATATTCACTTTTTACGATTAGATCATTCTTACAAATGGAAGGAAACTTTATACTATTTTGAGAGAACCATTGGAAGTTGGTGATTCTTTTCAAGCCTCTACCACCCGATCTTGCCCAGAACATTCTTTCAGAGTAAGAATCCTTCTATTTTAGATGGCGAGAGAATAACCATCCTCATCTATTATCTACATATCATCAACTTCCTATTCTAATTGAAATTAAAGTAATTATAAATATTCTTTCAGTTTATTATAAAAAAAATGTGTATAGCCTTCAAACATATACTTCTCTTCATTCATGTGATCTAAAAAATAAAAATAAACCTAAAAATATAATAATTTGCACACAAAAATAACAAGTTAATGTATCATACTTTACGTATATTTATATATAGAAAATGAAAAATAAAAAATAATTTATCTTCTATACACAAATCAAATTATACTATCTAAAATATTTTTCTATCGATGTCACCATTGCACCCTTTTTGGTGCAAGTGTTGGTATAATTTAACCAAAGTGTTAGAAAAATTAATTAAAAGATTACCAGATATCAAGCCATCATTGTGAGTGAACTAAAAAGATAAAAATGAGTGAAGGTTAAAATGGCTCAAAGACCATTTGTGTCAAATATAAAAAAATAATGCATAAATGCAATACTTTGTTTAATTTTTTGAAAATACAATTAGAAATAATGCACAAATGCAATAGCTGTGTTGAATTTTTAGAAAATACAATTAGAACAATCCTCTGTCACACAATATAATAATTACTTGTGCAATTGTAGTGTTAGCACACTACTAAGGTTAAGAGAAATTTTCACTATGCTCCAAGTTTTGTTCTATACTATCACATGTAGGTAGTGTATGAGAGAAAATGGTGTTGTTAAATATAGGTTTTCAATGTAAGAATAGATACCAAACACACCTATCAAACTTCCATTAAGACAAATGAAGTCTATTATGTGTAGTGCATTCCTTCAAGGCCTCTTTAATTCATGTCATACTTCTTAATGACTTATTTTTTCCTTCTTTTGGGTTTTTTCACACACATAATAGCTCTTATTTTGTAGGCTTTGAGCATAAACATGATCTTACTATTCTTGTTAAATATTAATAGAAAGAAACTAGTAAAACACAATAAGTCAAAGGTTATTTCCAAAATTTGTTTTAAAAAATGTGATAATAATATATTGGCAATTTTTGTTTGAAAGAGAGATATTTATTGTTATATTGAAATGATTAAAAATAGAAAACAACATGATAACAATATTGTAGATAAATGAACAAGATTTATATATTTTTATCATTTTTCAAGTTAAAACATCTATCTAAAGTGATTAAATCTATGGAAAATGGGTCTGCATTTTTTAGATTATGTTTGTTGGAATGCATGCATAATATTTGGTATGTTATCTAGCTTTGTACTCAATTTTTAAATGATTTAGGTGGTATGCCCTTTAGGAATAAGTATTTTCAGAAACAATTTTATTAATAGGTCATTTCTTCTAGAGAATGACCTTTGATTTCAAAGTATTAAGCATCAATTAGGATGCAATCTTGAAACTTTTGATGATTTTACTGTAAAGAACTCCCAAGCCTACACATTACTATGCATTAGTTGATAATTTAAACAATTTGGTGTAGAAGATATTCAAATTCTTGTTTATACACTGTCAAATGTGTAAGAATCAATTATTTTTTCCTAGTTATCTGCAAGACTATTTCTATTGTAGTGTATAAGTTTATTGCAATATATATTTTCTATCATAGGTATCAAAGAGGTACCACAAGTAAGTTTGGACTACCTAAAGGCTTCTAAAGTAATTTCGACAAATTCAATCCTCCAAAGGACTCAATACAATGACAACCTAAACCACCAGCCAACCTTAACCACTAAAAATGTCCTTGTGTTTACCATGGTTAGATAGGTTGACATGTGTTATAGTTCTCATTTTAGCATAGTGAACTTGGGCCCTAGAGTTTAACCAATGTGCTCTAATACAAAAATGTACGGTTCCTATCGTTAAATATCTCACAATAAAATACTTACTCATTTTCCACATCATCAAGGAAATAATAAAAGCATTAGCTCCATAATTGATTAAATGCTAAATTCTAATTTAGGGTTTAAGTGCTTAATCTAGGTTAAAAAACATATATATCTAAAGTGAATTATCACAATAATGACTTTCATGTCATGTTTATATCAGTAACAAGTCAATGTATTACAAATTTTACAATAAATAAAAGTTCATAACAATTGCCCTTGGTCACTGTCAACCCACATGGTCATTTGCAAGTCACGGATGGGAACATGGACTAGGCGCCTTTTCGCCCAACTACGAAGTAGTTCTTCCCTAGAGTTCTTCATGATTCAAAAAAAATGTGATCCTACACGAAGAGCCTACCTACCTAAAACAACGACAGGATGGAAACCTTGGTGCAACTTGATACATTTTCATGCATGTCTAAAAATATGATAATGCAATGTCCTGTTATTAGGGTATGGCAAAGAAACATATTAAGAGATTTTGCTAGGTTAATTTAGTTATTTCAATGAACATGGCTTTAGCCAAAGCACTTTAAAATAAATGGATTTTCCTAAAAAGAGAATTTTCCTTCTTTGTTTACCCATGTTAGGCACCTTTTCCTAGAAACATAACTTAAATACACACAATGAAAATTTAATCTTCTTCATAAAATGCAGACATTCACACATATGCCAATGAGTTTGTCTATTCTTTCATCATGCTCATGTACATTCTAATGCAATATTCACCTATAATTATATCATGAAAAGATTATGTAAATGATTGTTATTTTCCAATGCAAATCTGAAATTATATGACTTTTTATGCATAATGTACATGATACTACATATGTATGTATACATACATATCTACATGTTTGTGTGTACCATGTATGTGTATACTTTCTTAAGAAGGCTTTTTATGCATAATGTACATGATACTACATATGTATGTATACATACATATCTACATGTTTGTGTGTACCATGTATGTGTATACTTTCTTAATAAATCGATAAACAAATAATAAATTCATGGTTTTTTAGTCATATATCACAATCTGATTGCATTTACAACCAAGAGTTTATTTGGAAATCTACCTATTGTTCTAATGTATTTTTATTTAAGCAATTCAAGTTTTTCTTATTTGTTTTAATAGAAATAACTGATTTCATTTTCCTTTTCAGATGAAAATGAGATGAAAAATAAAAAAAAGTCGGTAATCCATTACTCCATCGTTTGAACACAAATTCAATGTTTCCATTTGGCTACCCTACAAGCTGAATTCTCAGTCTACCGCCAAAATCTCTTTCGGCTAACTCCTCTACTACTGTTTTTGAGAAAGAAGGGAAATTCCTTAAGTGAGTGTTCAAAATAGATATTGATATTGTAAATCGAATTTATCAAGTTTCATGTCATATGTTTATTAAATCGGCTATGAAGAATAGCTTATATTATATAAAATTTGGATGATACAAATGCTTTCCACTATACATACAAATTAATGTTAGTCTGAGCAAGAGATAAACACAAACATTTGATTTCATATGCCATAAATCTATGTTATATTTGTGGGACTTTGTTTAAAACAAATCAGCCTCTACTTGTTTATATGAGGCTTGGTGAAATTCCCTAAATAATAACACAAACACACATCGTTATATATATATTTGTAATTGTATGTGTGTCTATGTGTATGTGTACAACTCTTTGAAAGAAAAGATATTATACACTTGATATCAAAATATCTATTTTTTTTTAGCGTTTACAAGTATGAAACGTGAATATATTAACTTAATCAAAGAAAGAAGTTTTATTTTTCTTATCATACCATTTTCAAGCATTAAGAAGAAAACAATAATCATAGAAATCGATCAAACATGTATTCTAACATCTTATGTTATTCAAATGCAAGTTCTACATGAAACTACATGGTGTGTGTATATGAGTTTCCATCATAATCATTCGTTACCAAGTGGCTAGATCACTTCTCCTCAACCATGATCCCACCTTTGACTCATCCTTGCACTCGGTCACACATTAATACATTAGTTCTCAAAACTATAGCTAAAGCATATACATATAGTTGGGAAAACATATTAGTAATGCAATTTAATCATTTTCTTTTCATTTACATTTAAAAATTATCACACTAATAGTAACAATCATTAATTAAATAATCAAAGATGAGTAACTAATACTAAATCTAGTTTAACTTTAAAACAATAGTTCGCTCATTATGGGCGATAAGAGAGGTGTTGGTGTGTGGGCAAATGTGGACTGGGAAGATCCGCCACATGCTCCGCAATGGGTTTTCATTAAGGGAAATTGGGTGGATATGGCGGTAAAGTCTGGATGGAGGAAGAATGTAAATTTCTTTAGGCCATCCTCTAGGTATTTTCGGGGCTTTTGGAAGAAACCAGAGGGTTTTGGCTCAAGTCGGGTGAGATTGTGGGACTCCACAAACCAGGGCGTTGAACACGATTTTTGCAGTCATTTTGGGCAAGGGTTTCGTGGTCATTTTCACAAAAACGGCGAAAAGGCTCTCAATCATAGGTATTTTCGGAACCATTTATTGGATCATCCGGGAAAAAGGTCTGTTGAGATGGGTGGTAAAGATTCATTTCCTAAGATTGTCAAGTCTTTGAAGGTGGGTGAGAAGGTGGGGGTTGGGATTTTAGCTCCTTCAAAAAATGCAGAGGAAATATTGTTGAAACAGGCAGATAAGGTTTTATCGACGGATTCTCCTGCGTTACGTCTGTAGGGGGATAAGGTAAGTGAAAATGTCATTGGCCCTAATTCAGCTGATGGTTCTTCACCTCAGGTATGGGCTCCTATTCCTTGTTTGGATCTTGTTGGGTCTTAAATTGCTAACAAGTAGTTTGCATTCAATTGCTATCTCTAGGGTTATTTGGGGTAATAAAACATGTCTGTCTAAATTGCATCATAAAATGCAAAAACATTGGCGGGAATGTGTTATTTTCAATTATTATCTACCAATTCGTTCATCATTGTCTTTGATTCTCCTTTGGTTAGGGATGAGGTTCTTAAATTTGAATATCATTGGTTTGGGAATAATGTGATCTCTATTTTGGCTTGGAAGCCTTTTTTCGTACCAAATCGGTCTAAACCTAAAATCTATTCGATATGGTTTGATTTGCCTAATTTTCCATTTGAATTCATGGATCCTAAGGTTTTGAAAATTATTGGTGATAAGTTTGGAACTTTTTTAACTTCTAAATCAGATATGGTGGATGAGGTGGTTCTGGTAAAAATTTGTGTTTTGGTTAGCCCTGATTGTGTTTTCCCTAGGATTTGTAATCTCAAATCTAATGATGGAATTTGGTGGCAACCGATTGATAAGCTGAATAATGATCTCCCTTTGCCTCCTTTAATTGTGGATGCGCCTTTGTTTATGGATTTTAAAATAGGTAAGGTTTTGTCCAATAATCTAGAAACAGTCGTAAATCATTTTGATATGGGCAAGGATGTTGGTCCTAAAGCTTGTGAGAATATATTGAACTCTACAACTTTGTCTAGTGCTCTCCCAGAGCTAGATGTTAATATTTTAGAACATCCCAGGTCTACTCTAAATTTTAATGGTGTGGAATCTTCTGATAAGCGTAGTAAGGTTAAATCTATAGAGTTTCTGGATAACATCTCAAATATGAAAAATGATAATTTGAGTTTGGGACTTAGGTTTGAAAACAAAACTTTTAATAAGGGAGCTTCCTCGAACATTTTTATGAGCTCTCCAAATGAGGAACATTTGTTCCAACATATTCAAGATTTAGTGAAGGATAAAGATGGGAGGGGTAATATTTTGCCTTCAGATGAATCAGTCATCATCCTAGATGTTAATGTAGTTCATCAGGTTAATGAGCTTTTGAATGATCATGATCACCAGTTGGATGAGCATGTAATTGAGCGGGTCGTTAACTCTATTGAGTGTGACTTGGGAATTATTAATAAGTCTCTTCCTTTATCTGCTTCTGAGAATCCTTTTGAGGTTTTAGCTTCTAAAGACTCTGAAGAGATTCTAGGAGAGATGGTGTCACCTAATTCGAGTAAGATATTACCAATTGTCCAATCAAATATGATTCTGTCATCTCCGGTGGTTTCTCCTAGTAGAGGAAGACCTTCGAAAAGCTGCAAAACACAATTGGAGATTGATGCGAGTATTCAAAAAACCCTATCTGTATCTCCTAGTAATAGGCTAGGGAAACATTCACTCTCTTTGGGTAGACCTAAAAAGGTAGGTCATATATTTGAAACCTTGGTAAAGAGGACTAAGAATTCAGCTTCTAGCTCCTCGGTTACTAGGTTGGTGGCTGTCAAGAGGAATTTGCAGAATTCTTTTGGAGATAGTAAAGTTTCTTTGAATTTTGGGAAGAGGGTAGCTTCTGCCTCCCCTCGAGGACAATGAGGATCATTTCATCGAATGTTAGGGGCTTAAATGCCCCTAACAAGAGATGCTTAATTAATTCTCAAATTGACTTAATTAAGTGTGATTTTTTTTGCTTCAGAAAACTAAGTTGTCTTTATAATCTGCTGATGTGATTTTTTCTTCTTGGAAAAGGTGGAAGTATGTCTTTGTTTCTTCTTTAGGGTCTTCAGGTGGTTTGGCTCTTTTATGGAATAGTTATAATGTTGACTTACAACTTGTTGCTTTTGATGCTAATTGGATGTTGACTTTTGTCAAGAGTAAGGTCTCTAGTGTTAAATTTTGGCTTTTTAATATTTATGCTCCTTCAAGAATTCAAAACAAATGTAAATTGTGGAGAGAGCTTGGAAGGATCTCCTCTCCTTTGAGACAGGGATCTTTTGTTGTTTTGGGGGGAGATTTCAATGCTATTTCTGAATTAGGGGAGAAGAGTGGTGGTATTCTTCCTAACAAGAGGATTATGGATGATTTTGGGACCTTCATGTCTGATTTGGGTCTTTTTGATTGTAAAACTCATAATGGTGTTTTTACATGGACTAATATGAGAAGGGTTTTTTCTCAAATAGCTGAAAGGTTAGATAGGTTCTTATTATCTGAAAATTGGGTTGATTCGGATGTTGATTTCTCTTCTTCTATTCTTCCTAATCCAGGTTCACACCACTTTCCAATCTCCTTCTCCATTCTAGAGGACAAGCCTCTTCACAAGTCACCTTTTAAGTTTGAGCCTATGTGGTTTAGAGATTCCTCTTTTCTACCGTTACTTAAAAAATGGTGGGAGTCTGCTCCTTTTGTCTCGAGATCTAGAATGTTTCAAATTGTTAGAAAGCTCATCTTTTTAAAGTTGAATATTCGAGAGTGGAACTTAGTTCATTTTAAGAATATCTTTGAAGAAAAGCAAAGAATTTAGGATATGATAGAATGTTTCAAAAATCATGTGATTCAACATGGGATGGTTCCTAGGGTTTTTGATGAACTAAAGTCTCTCAAGTTTCAGCTTGAGGAGATTTTGGCTAGGGAAGAAATTTATTGGAGATAGAAGTCTAGGGAATTATGGCTTTTAGATGGGGATAGGAATACAATAAAATTTCATTCCTCTACCAAGTTGAAGAGGAGTAGGAATAGGATTGCTTGTATTCAGGATCAGCAAGGTCAAATATTGACCGAGCAAGATGATATTGCTAAGGAGGTTGTTAGGTTTTTTAAAACCCTTTTGAAATCAGAAGTAAGAGATGTCAGCAACTTTGATTCTCATGTCCCTTCTCTGGTAACCATGGAAGACAATAGGATGTTAATGGTACCTTTTTCTCTAGAAGAAGTTAAATAGGCAGTTTTTTCTATGAACCCTGATAAAGCTCCTGGTCCTGATGGTTATACACCTTTGTTTTTTCAGAAATGTTGGGATTTTGTTGGAAATGATGTTTTATTGGCTCTTGAGGAGGCTAGGTGGAATAGGTCTATTTTGGAAAAATTGAATACAACTTTGATTTCTATTATTCCTAAAAAAGAGGATGTAAAGTCTTTTGTTGACTTCTGGCCTATTGCTCTGTGTAATATCTTATATAAAATATTCACTAAGGCAATTTCTATAAGGTTAGCAAAGATTTTACCTAAGATTATTTCCTTGGAGCAAGTGGGTTTTGTTCTAGGGAGGGAAACTGCAGAAGGTGCAATTGTGGCGCATGAGGTGTTGCATTCTATCTCCTCCCATAAATCTTCGGCCATGATTCTCAAGCTTGATATGATGAAGGCCTATGATAGAGTAGAATGACAAGCTTTGTGTAGGATTTTGTTGAGGTTGGGTTTTTCCTATGCTTGGGTAAAATGGATTTGCTCATGTATATCTTTTGCAAGATTTTCAGTAATTCTGAATGGTTCTCCTTGTGGTTTCTTCTCTTCTTCCTGAGGTTTGAGGCAAGGAGATCCCCTTTCTCCTTTTTTGTTTATTCTTCTTGTTGAATCCTTTAGTTGGGCTATCAGGGCTCTAGATTGGGGGGTCTTTGGCGAGGTATTAGGATTCAAAATTATCCTCAAAATATTTCTCATTGTCTCTTTGCTAATGATACTCTGTTATTTGGTCATGCCTCTTTAGCAGAGGCTAAGATAATTTCAGAAATAATTCAGGAGTATGCTTCATTTTCCGGCCAGAAAGTAAATGTTGATAAGTCAAAAAAAAATTCCTTAATACTTCACTGCTCGTTTAGAAGAGATTGCATTCCTTCTGGGGTTTTGAGATTGGTAATTTGCCATGTATGTATATTGGGATTACTTTTTTTGTTAAGAAAGATAAGTTTGGTTTTTGGGATAAGGTTATTTCGGTCATTTTGAAAAGAATTCTTTCTTGGAACCATAAATGGTTGTCTTTGGCTGGTAAATTGATGTTAATTAAATCTATTCTGAATGTTGTTCCTATTTATCTAATGTCGGTATTAAAATCACCAAAATTTGTAATTGTAAACTTGCAAGATACTCTAAGTTCATTTCTTTGGAATAACAATAAGGATGGCAAAAAGAGGTTGCCTTTGGTAGCTTGGGATAAGATCAGTCTTCCTCAGGAATTAGGTGGTACGGGTGTTTGTAATTTGGAGAATCAAAATTTAGCTTTAGGGGCTAAATTGGTCTGGAAACTTTATGATAGGCCAAACTCTCTGTGGGCTTAGGTTATGTTTACTAAATATCTAATTAATGGTCCTAGAGAGATTATTTTTAAATTTTCTAATTTGCCTTCTAGTTCTATCATTTGGAATTTTTTATGTAAATGCAGAGCAGTTATTATTCCCCGTCTCTCATGGGTTGTTCATAACGGAAGGAAAGCTAGCTTTTGGGATGAATCATGGAATGGACATTATTCCTTGATTAGCATTAGAGATTGGTCTCCCTTGATTGCTATCCTCACTTCTCTTTGGGGTGTGTTTGTGGCGGACTATTTTGATATTGTTCAGAATGCTCCTCTAAAATTGGCCAAATGGAAGTTGATTGATTTCCTTGATGTGGATCTGCACTTTAAAGCAGAGTTTGATAAGATTATGGGTGAGATGTTTGTCACTCTCTCAGATTCTGAGGATGAACTTATTTGGACTGGGAATGACTCTGGAAAGTGTTCATTTAAGGATGGTTATATCTCCCTTTTACCTGCTAAAACTTGTTCTTATTGGCCTTATAAGTTGTTCTGGCACTCAACTTGTTTACCTAAAGCTGGAGCTTTTGCTTGGTTGGTTGTCCAAGATAGAGTTCTAACAGGAATGAGGTTGGACAGATTAGGTATTACTATTGTTTTTCCATGTGTTCTCTGTAATAAGAACCTCAAGTCCTCTTCACATTTGTTTCTTCATTGTGATTTTTCTCATGAGTGTTGGAATTGGTTGCTGAGTAAATTAGGTTTATCTTTTGTTATTGGTAAGGATCTTGCTTCTCACTTTTGCTCTTGGCCTCTCATGTTTGCATCATCTTTCTATGCATTCCTTTGGGTTATTTCTCCCTCTATTGTCCTCTGGAATATTTGGCTTGAATGAAATAGTAGGATTTTCAAAAAGGTGAGCTCTTTTGTATCAGATTTTTTGCAAAATATTGAAGCCTCTATTTTAGAGGTTGCTTTGTCATATATTTATAAGAACTTGGGTAACCAGTCTTCCTTTTCCCATTGGGATAATAGGGTTACCAACGTTTGGAAAGCCCTCTCGATCTTACCCTCTCATGGTTCAGCCTCTAAGAGTAACAAGTCCTTTGCATTGTGGTTGTTGGCCAAGTGGAAAACACCTCCTTGGGGACACTTCAAACTTAATTTTGATGGTGCCTCCCGGGGAAACCCTGGGAAGGCAGCGGTTGGGATGGATATTTTTTATCATAATGCGCAACTCATCCTTGCTAAATGTCATGATATTGGTATTAGTACTAATTGTATACGGTGAAAATGGATAACAACAATGATATTGAAAGACTAAATGAATTCAACCACAAAACCCTAGCCTAACAACAACAAAGATCCACCATAACATATGAAGATTACCTAAGACAATGCAAATCAAATGAAATCACAAAGATTATACCATCACATGTCCAATAGGGTTTGAATCTCCATTCTTCCTATCTCCATTGATCTTGCTTGATATATTTGCTCTCAGATTTTATGTATGAACAAGAGCTCAACAAAGAATGGAAATGTGGTTGCAAGTAGGATCGCAGATGAAAGTGCAAAAGGCGTAGTGTAGTCGAGTGCGTAATTGAGTTAGTCAGGGTTTGATAATGAAGGACCTCTTATATAGAAGACACTATTTTGAAATGGAGGGATAAGATTGAGAGGTGTAAAAAGAGGTCGGCTATGATTAGAGGGTAGGTAAAGAAAATAATAAAATAATAAGAGGGTAGATAGTGTAGGTAGTGTAGGAATTAAGAAATGAATGGCATGTGTCATGGGTAGAAAAGGCTAATGAATTAATTAAATAAATAAAGATTTATTTAATTAATAGAGGAAATAGGATCAATTAAATAAATAAGATATTTATTTAATTTAGGAAAAGGGTAATTTAAATAAATAAATGTATTTATTTAAATGAGAAATAAGGTTAGAAGAGGATAAATGAATTAATTAAATAAATAAAGATTTATTTAATTAATAGAAGAATTAGGCTTAAGCTAAATAAATAAATAAATATTTATTTAATTAGACTAGACAATTTTAGGTGTCTACACTAATAATTTTGCGGAGTATCAAACTTTATCCTTTGGCTTGGATATGGCAATCTCTTTAAAGATAAAAAATATAGTAATTGAGGGTGACTCTATGGTAATTATTCAGAGTGTCATGAAGAAGAAATCGAGTTGCTGGAAGTTGTAATATTTGCTTGACCATATTTTACAAAAGTTAGATTCTTTTGATTCCTTCTTAATATGTCATTGTTACAAAGAAATTAACACAGTGGCAGATTTTCTGGATAATCTATCTATTGATAGCAAAGCTCATTTTCGTATAGTTGATTCTAAAGAAATTCCTTCTAAAGTCTGGGAAGGAGTTTAGAATGTTTAATGCTTTGCATGTCTCTTTTGTTATCTAGTTTTTACATGATTTAATTCTTGGTGTTTTTAAGTTCCTTTCCCGCACTCCTTGATTTGTCAGGCTTATGTTCACGTTCACTATATAGATGACTATCGGTACATGTCTAGTATTTGAAGTAGAAATTGTATTTCTATTTTATGTATTTGTCATATACGATGTCATTCATAGGGTGAGGATGTGGGTAATCATGATACATTCAAGGGTGGCGGCATGTGCGATATAATGTTTTTTCAAGCTTATAAGGGATATTGGCATGTGTGAGGTATTATCTGTTGTACGTACTTGGGTTATTATTGTTTGATGATGTCTTTGTACTACCTTGAAGATTGTTTTGTGTGAGTTTCGGTCGTAGCAGGATTGGCATTGTTCTATGATGTTTGTAATCATTTGTTGGCATACGTGTTTTTCTCCCATTAAGCTTTCATTGATGGTTGTCGGGTTTGAAGTGTTGTTATGTATTGTAAAATATCACATCGATGCAGTTTGTAATTCTGATATGATATTTTATCAAAAAAAATTACCGTCGACATGGTGGTAAGTTGATGGCAGCCATTTATTACTTCTTTCCATGTGTTTCACTTCGTCTATTTAGATTGTGGTAGGCTGCATTTTGCTTCACATTTTCTTTGGGTTTTTGGTGTGTTTGCTTTTGCAAATGTTGAGTCTCTTGTCTTCTGGAATATATAGAGTGGTTCTCAAATCTGGGGTTCTGGAGGAAGAAAATGTGGATAATTATGAAAAGCTCGGTAAGGTTTTTAACCTGTTTTCTCCTGAGGTGGCTTTTGAAATCCGCAAGCTTTTGGGGAATTGTTGGTTGGAAATATGTCTTAATATTTCTTACTCTGAGATTTTGTCTCGATTTGTTACAATTTGTTATGATGTTTTACTTGATGTTGAATTGGTCTATCTCTTGGTTTCCACGCTCATACTTCCAACATTATGTAATAGGGATATGGTTTTTTCTGCTTTGGATAATTATCATTTTGATGCAGGGTCTCTTTATTACGGTAGTTTTCTTCCTCATCATGAGCTTTTGGGTAATGGGTGGTATGGTCAATTATTGTTTGAATTAAGAATGGGGCTAATATGTGATACCATGGATGATACCCGGGCTTCTATGGAATTTCTTCTGAATTGGGTTCCTGCTCAGTTTGTGGACAAAGCTTGGGTTGTTTTTAAGGCTCTGCATTCATTAATTTCTTTGAGCTTTTTGTTCTTTGCTCCTGCACGACTGAAATTCCCTCTAAGGGTTGTTCCTCCTCTAGATCCAGCTAATGATCCTCATGTTGAAGGCACTAGCACTTGGTTTTTACATATCTGATTACTTTTCTATGATATCTTGGAGTTGTGGTATGTTTTTTGATGCAAATTTGGATAATTTTGGTATAATTTGGTTTTGACAAGCTGGGTTGACGAATCTTTTCTCCCCATTTGGTAAAAGCATATGGCTTCTTGGTGTCTTTGCATGATTTTCTCGAGGAGATATTTGTTGATATCCAGTTCTTCATTTTGTAACCAACTGAGCCTATATTTTGGTGGATATAACCAGATGATGAACTTTGTATCTAGAAATGTCCTATGGGACCTCATTGTATATTTCAATTGTATGGGTTTGGGTGGGTTTAAGGATCAATTAGATATGTAACAACTATTTTGTAAGGGTAGTATAGTTTGGTTTATATTTAAGGTGATAACCAGAGGTTTTCTTGCGGGTTCTTTCCTGTCGGTATGCCTTTTGAACCCGTTGTAAAAATTATTAAATATAATAAAAAAGTTTAGTGGCTTGTCCACTTTTATTGAAAAAAAATATATTAAATCTAGTTTATTCATTTAATTAATCAAGCCAAAAGATGAGACATAACATTTTTAGAAATCTAGTTTCCCCTTTATTAGGAATTTCAATTATGGAAAGAGAAATATGTTGTCAAGTTTTTTCTTGAATGTAGTTGAATATCAACACAATTTATGGTATTAATCCCAAATATGTTTTCTTGGTCTTTATTGTCTATCTATTGTTATTTGGGTTTGTCATAAGTCAAGTGAGTAATTGTAATTGATTTATTTTTTAAGTTTAAGTTTATTGTTGTATATTTAGAGGTAAGTAGTAGAGATTGGTAGTAGTTTTGAAATCACCTTTACCTTAGAAAGTTTGGTTAAATTTTTATTGAGGTGTCCATTATTATTGAGTTTTTTTAAACTTCCATTGATATTGATATTGGTTAGCCCATTGTGTATTAGATCAAGGTTGATTGGTTCACTTGTATGAAGTCCATGAATATGGTCCCTATTGTTGTGAAGGTTGTGGGATAGGTCATGGTATTGCCAACTAATTTGAAAACTATTTTTTGAGGGAATACGAGACAAACTGACTTAAATATTAATTTTGAGGAAAGTTGTTCTCCTACCTTTTTTCTTATACAATTGAACTCTTCCTTAGACTAGGTACTCTTTTTCATATGATTTTTAATTATAGATTAAATCATATTATTCATCTCTTCTCATAGATGTTACTGTATATGGTGAAAATGGATAACAATAATAACAAGATTGAAAGGCTAAAATGAATTCAACCACTAAACCCTAGCCTAACAATGAACAAAGATCCACCATAACATATGAAGATTACCTAAGACAATGCAAAATAACTCAAAATCACAAAGATTATACCATCACATGTCCAATAGGGTTTTGATCTCCATTCTTCCTATCTCCATTGATCTTGCTTGATATATTTGCTCTCAGATTTTTATATGCACAAGAGCTCAACAAAGAACGGAATGTGGTTGCAAGTATGATCGTAGTGTAGCCAAGTACTCCAAAATCAGTCATTAGTCATTAGTCCTTAGGGTTTGACAATGAAGAAAGCATCTCCTTAAATAGAAGACACAATAAGAAATAGAGGGTTAAGATTGAAAGGTGTAAAAAGAGAGGTCGGCTAGGATTAGAGGGTAGGTATAAGAAATACCAAAATAATGAAAGAGGTAGGTAGTGTATGAATTAAGAGATGAATGACATGTGTCATGTGTAGAAAAGGCTAATGAATTAATTAAATAAATAAAGATTTATTTAATTAATAGAAGAAGTAGGACAATTAAATAAATAAAATATTTATTTAATTTAGGAAAGGGTAATTTAAATAAATAAATGTATTTATTTAAATAAGAAATAAGGCTAGAAGAGGGTAAATGAATTAATTAAATAAATAAATATTTATTTAATTAATAGAAGAATTAGGCTTAGATAATTAAATAAATAAAATATTTATTTAATTAGACATGACAATTTTGGGTGTCTACATTTTGCCCCTCTTTGAGACAATGCGGCTTGTCGCATTGTTTCAAAGAAGATAAGATAAACTGATACAGAGTTGCCCCAGAATGGGAATGATATGCCCCCTCGAGAGATTGGATGAAAATGTCTGAAAAGATTGCAGACAATCTCTCCATAAGAAAGACGGGATAGAATGGACTGACCGGATAAAGTGACAAAGTCACAGGAAGAAGAATACTGACTCGGGAAAGGAAGACGAGGGATAGGCTAGGCTATAAGATAGACCACGGGCAAAAGATATCCTCATTGTCATCCACACCCTTAGAAGATCATAGTGCAGAGCGAGAAAAGAGCAGCAGCAGTCAGCAGTGATGGCTTTCGTTCATAGATTCGATCGCATTTGCCGATTCCAGCGACCATCAGATGCAAGAGAGCCGGTAAGTACCCGAGAACCTCCTCGTACTTTCACGCATTTCAAGTTTTGTCATTAATGCATGCTAAGTAGCAATAAATGCGCTAGGAATAGGGTAGTTAAAAAATGCAAAAACGCGGAACCGCGTCTGTGTCGGTGCCAGGCGCGTCTATGTCGGACAGGCGCGTCTGTGTCGGGTCCAGGCGCGTCTATGCCTGGAACCTCGTTTGTGCTGAATACGGACGTGTTTGTGAAATGTAGAAGCGTCTGTGCCCTATAGGGGCGTTTGTGTCATGTAGGGACGTCTGTGTTCCCTGGTCGCGTTTGTGAATGGTATAGGCACGTTTGTGTTCAGAAAACGCATCTGTGTTGCAGAAGCGCGTTTGTGAGTTTAAAGCGCGTGTGTGTCAAAATGCATAAGTTGAGTCTTTTAGGTCAAATCGGCAGTTCTGTGATGAACATACGCTGTCGATTGGATAAGCTGCTGAGAGGATACACTCAAGCAGGTCCTCTAGGAAGACTAGGATAGATCAAGGCACTTTGTGATGAACAGGGAGCACCAAGATAGGCAGCACTTTGTGATGAACAGGGAGTGCGAATGTGAGTGACACTTTGTGATGAACAGTGAGTGTCACACACGTAGTACTTTGTGATGAACAGGGAGCACTACTAGGATAGATAGCAACACTTTGTGATGAACAGTGAGTGTCACTAGGATAGATAACCATATGCATTTAGATAGCAAGTAGCATTTTGTGATAAACAGTGAATGCCATGATAACTGACATGATTGATTGTGTGACTGCATGAGTATTTGCCGATGTTGGAGTCACGGGAGAGATTCCCGTCGACTCAGAGGTTGCGACCAGAGTTGTCGATTCAGGACATGATTTCTATTGAGGAGATGGGTCTCACACATGTACTCTATGTGTGCCCGAGTTTCGGGCAAACATGGGGTTGCTGACTGTGTTGGCTGAGAGATGGCATTCTGAGACGTGCACGTTTCACCTGCCGATGGGTGAGATGACAGTGACATTGGAGGATGTGTACAGGATACTGCATATCCCGATCGATGGAGAGTTGATTCCATACGATCGTGACGGTGACAGGGAGGCATTGAGACGGGTGTTTCAGGATCCCGGTTTGGAGATGCGAGCAGGTCACGTGGCCTGGGATACCATGACCGCCACAGGTTTAGCATTGCCGGCTGTTATTGGGGGAGCTATCAGTGGGTACTTGTGTCCGGATAGAGCCACACGAGGATTGGCAGTTGGCTGGGGAGGGGCATTGGAGACACTGATGATAGAGCACACCAGGTATGCATGGGGGCCATGTGTCCTGGCCCATTTGTACTATGAGCTGCATCAGTTTGTTTACCACAGATCAGTGGGCTTGGGCTGTGGCGTTACTCTCCTTCAGGTGTGGGCATATGAGCACCTTCCCATCACACGGCCGATCCACTTCAGAGGCAGAGGGCAGGGACGGAGCTTCATGCATTTGTACGACATGATCACATCCCAGCCTCGGATGGGTAGATTGGAGCATTGGAGGCGTGTCATAGATGACATAGACATGGTTATCTGGAGGCCGTACCTGGGGTGCGAGGAGTGGGAAGACGACGCATTGGAGCTACCCTATGCATTCAGGAGCAGGTATCTTATTGGGCGGACGCCCTATATTTTGGAGAGGCAGCTTGTCGACAGGGTATGCAGGCAGTTTGGCAGGATTCAGCGGATGCCACGAGGCTCGGGCATGTATGCCCGCACACTCAGAGATTAGGTACAGTTCGGGCCACTGTTATCATATGATCAGGCTGTGACACAGCTGGCAGAGATGATGCTAGTACCATGGGACATGTGGCCAGAGGTAGAGGATGCAGGGATGGACGCAGAGTACTCTGCGTATTGGACAGAGCATCCATTTCTGAGGTTGACAGATCCGGGAGAGCTGTTGGAGGGAGAGGCGGGAGGGGATGATGAGGATGATGGTGGAGGAGATGGAGGCAGGGGCCGACGGAGGCGGAGGGGAGTGGTGGGAGAGAGGCGAGTAGCGCCTCGGAGGGAGGGAGGACAGGAGAGACCAGCCCAAGTGGTGGTGAGGGGTCGGGGTGGATTGCCCCTACATGTACCAGCAGCACAGGGTCCTAGAGCACAGGGACCGAGACAGGTGCAGGGACAGGGACAGGTACAGGAACAGGTACCTATTCAGGCACCGAGACAGGTGCAGGCAGAGGCACAGGGACAGGCACCTGTAGAGGAGGAGGCACAGGCAGAGGCTGAGGGCGGAGATCCTGAGGAGGATGAGCTGTTGAGGCTACGAGAGATCTACCAGGGCCAAGCAGACGAGATTGAGGATTTGGTGCGGGAGAGGGATCACCTCAGGATCAGGCTCAGGGACACAGAGCGGGAGAGGGATCAGGCTATCCAGAGATACATGGAGGCCGAGACAGCTCTAAGGGCAGGGAGGCGGGCAGCAGAGGATGCAGGGGCAGGCTACGCATATGTCTTGCGAGCCGGAGAGGAGATCGCCTACTGGAGGGATCTATACTATGCTGCCGTGCCAGCAGATCAGCGGGCGAGGAGCTTCCATAGATCATCGCGCACAGCGACGGCTACGGGAGGGAGTCGCAGGAGGCAGGCGTCCAGCGGTGGGGTCATGGGCCCTCCACCACCACCAGAGAGACAGGGGGATCCTGGAGCGGGTCCATCTACAGCTCAGACTCCTTCGAGGCCAGGCGGCTCCGAGGGAGGGAGTTCATCATAGCCATAGAGGGCTCCCCATTGTATCAGTATATGTATCATTTTTGTATTGTAGACACCTGCGGGTGATTCTTTTGTAGCCATATGATTCTTTTGACATCATTGTATCATGACACATTTTGATTATATATGAGATGATTCATTTTTGCGGCAGCTATATGCATGTGTACCTTATGTGATGAGATGTTCTTATGTGATACATGTTTTATGATATGGATGCTTATATGATGCGATGCAATATATTTTTGTTCTTTTATGTTGTATATGTGATGCATGATGCAAATGTGAATGTATGTAATGCAAATGAATATGATAATGCAAATAATAAATTGTGCTAACATGTGTTGTATGCAGGATGTGATGCAATTGTGATATCTATATGTATGTATGAAATGCTTATATGTGGTGATGCAGGTGCAGCTATATGAAATGCAAATGTTTTTGGTGTGTCATTATACTCAGTCATGTGATAGCAGGCTACTCGGACTCGAGAAGGACGATGGAAGTCAATCAAGAAAGGGGGATGAAAGACAGAAGATATGAATGTGAAAGAGCTTCTTGTGTGTTATCATCATTGAGCTTTATTATGGCAAAATAAGTTATAACAATCGAAGCATTTGTTCGACCCAGAAAGTCATTGTACCTGTTTGCATGGAGATAAGATAGTCACAAACAAGGAATGCCCCAGTTCATACTAGACTCACAGTGTCCTCATATCCTTGGACAAGTCATAGCATTACTAAAAGACAATCCACAGACAGCAAATGCAAATAGGTGACGATACCCCATCCTCGCCTTTCTAGTCAATAGACATCCTGGAGATAGAATCTCTAGTCAAAGACATCCTGGAAAAGCTAAAAGACATGTCACCAGAAAATAAAATCAAAAGAAAACCAAGACTTGACACCAACATCCGCTGTAGTCCTCAAGTTTAGTGTCTCTTGTCACTTGTATAAGTCTTATTTGATTGTGGTCACAATGTTCACTTTCACAAAAAGGATCGATAGCACTGAACCATATGTTGTCTGAGTCTGTTGAAAGATTTGATTTTGTTGAAGCCCATTGTTGCCGCTGTGTCTCATCTTAAACTGACTGAATCCATGAAACTAATACTTTATTGCAGAGAAGACGAAACTTTATTGCGGATCTGTGATGCAAATGTTGCTTTATTGCGGATTGTGCGCGGATAGATTGAAGGAATCTGGAAGAAACTGTACTCCTCGAAACATGTGATGTTCTCAGTTCCACACCCATCACTAGACGTGGGATTGGCCGTAGTCACATATAGGATCTGATTTATTATGGATGGAAAGGGAGTGAAAAGGGAGGGTTATGGATGGCTAACCAATCTTAGGTAGATCAATAACAAGCCATGATGGGAATGGGTAAGTTTATTGTGAATGAATAGGTTGTGAGTGTGTGCAAAGTGAAAGGATGAAAGAGAATCCTGAAGGATGGAGGAGCAAAGTCTCTACGCATGGCGCTGGTGACCCAGTTTTCACCATGGTACTTGCCCAGGGCGCCACCGAAGTGGTTTTCACCGTTGGACGAAATTATTTCTCTTTACTTTTTTCGATTTTTCAATTTTTTTGTGTCACAAGGCGCCTGTTTGCCAGGTTTTCACCAAGTGACGATTTTTTGTTTTATAATTTTTTTTTGTATTTTTGAATTAGGATGCTCTAAAAAGCTATGTGTAGAACCTGCGAAGGTGCATGCTATTGATAGGATCCTCCAAAGGTTCCCCTTCTGTAGTTGAGAGCTGATATGCCCCAGATCCATATACCGCTGTGATGATGTAAGGACCAAGCCAGTTTGGTTCGAACTTGCCCTTTTTATCTCTGTCTTGCTGATTCTTGGGGTTCTCTCTGAGTACTAAGTCACCTACCTCAAATGTGCGAGGCTTAACTTTGTGATTGTAACTGCGACTCATTCGTTGTTGGTAAGCCTTGAGATGGTTAAAAGCAGTGTGCCTTCGTTCTTCCAGCAGTTCTAGTTCTTGTAAGCGAGAGACCCTGTAGTCTTCATCGTTGATTATGTTTCTCAAGGAGACCCGTAGAGAAGGTAACTCAACCTCAATAGGCAAGATGGCTTCAGAGCCGTAGACAAGTGCGTAGGGTGTAGCTCCTGTAGGTGTGCGGACACTTGTGCGATAGGCCCAGAGTGCAGGATTGAGTTGGATATGCCAGTTACGGCCAGCGTCGTCGACTGTCTTTTTAAGGATTTTGAGAATTGTTTTATTAGACGCCTCAGCTTGGCCATTACCTTGGGGGTAATATGGTGTGGAGAAACGGTGGGCAATATGGAAGCGGTCACAAAGTTCACGAACATCCTGATTTTTGAAAGGACGCCCGTTATCAGTAATAATGGAAGTAGGAATCCCGTATCGGCAAATGATGTAGTTCAAGATGAAGGTAGCGATTTGTTTCCCAGTAACTTGTGTGAGAGGCACGGCTTCAATCCACTTTTTAAAATACTCTATGGCTGTAATAATGAATTTATGACCGTTGGAAGAAGGAGGGTGAATCTTGCCTATGAGATCGAGTCCCCACTGACAAAAGGGCCAAGGAGATGCAAGTGGTTGTAGTTCTTGTGCTGGTGCATGTATGAGGTCTCCATGAATTTGACACTGCTTACACTTCTTGACAAACTGGTATGCATCTTTTTCCATAGTAGGCCAGTAGTATCTAGTCCTGATGAGTTTCTTGGCCAAGGTAGGACCACTAGTATGCGGACCACATATCCCTTCATGCACTTCTCGTAACGCAATCTGAGCTTCGTCACTCTCTAAACATCTAAGAAGGGTGCCATCTAGACCTCGTCGGTATAGGATATCTGCTAAAATGATGTATCGAGAGGATTGGCGAATGAAAGTACGGCGTTGATTGTTCGATAGATCAGGAGGTAAGATATTGTCGCGAAGGTATGTGAATATGGAACCATATAACTGGGATTCAGGACCAACAACACATATCATTTCCTTAGGAATGATTTCATATGACGGAATCAGCAGGTTGTCTACCAAGAACTCATAGCAGGTCTCATTTTGCGGTAGATCAATGAGCGAAGCGATTGTAGCCATGGCATCTGCAACACGATTCTATTCTCTTGGTATCTGCTCAAACTCTATCTTTACAAAGTGCTGTTTCAGATCATCTACCAGTTGTTTGTAAGGCATTAGCTTTTCATCTTTTGTTTGATAATCATGAGTTGCTTAACGGATGACAAGTTGAGAATCCCCAAAAACATGAAGTTCTTGGATCTTCCATTGAACTGCAATTCTTAACCCAGTTGTTAATGCCTCGTATTCCGCTATATTGTTAGTGCAAGGAAATGATAAACGGTATGACTTTGGTATAGAATCGCCTTGGGGAGTTATAAAGAGTATACCCGCTCCTGCCCCGTGCTGTGTGTATGAGCCGTCAAAATATAATTGTCATGGCTTTGCAGGTGATATTGTTAGAATGGACTCATCTGAAAATTCTTACTGTAGAGGAGCATCATCTATCATGGGAGCATCTGCCAGTTGATCTGCAATTGCTTGTCCTTTTATATCTTTTCTGTCCACGTATTCAATGTCGAATTCACTCAAAATCATTACCCACTTGGCCAGCCGCCCAGTAAGTGTAGCTTTGTTGAGAAGATACTTTAGTGGATCAATTCTGGCAATCAACTTTATCTTGTGAGTAAGCATATAATGTCGTAATTTTTGTGAAGCAAAGACCATAGTGAGACATGCACGCTCGATTGGTGTGTAGTTTAGCTCATATCCCACCAATGTGCGACTGATATAGTAGACTGCTTTTTCCTTGCCGTCAGGTATTTGCTGTGCTAGGAGTGCCCCCAGTGCTGTCGGAGTAGCTGATATGTAAAGTAGCAATGGCTGATCTACAATTGGTGACATCAAAACTGGCGGGTTCAACAGATAATCTTTGAGCGTCTGAAAAGCTTGTTGACAGTTCTCATCCCATTTGAACTTGATGTTTTTGTGTAGCAGGTGCTGGAAAGGGTTACACTTATCTGCAAGTTGTGCTATGAATCTTTATATGGACTGGAGTCTCCCTTGTAAAGATCGAAGTTGACTGATATTCTTGGGTGGTGGCATGTCCAAGATAGCCTTGACCTTTGCTGGATCAGCTTCTATTCCTCTTTTAGACACAATGAATCCTAGGAGCTTCCCGGAGGTTACTCCAAAGACACATTTCTTTGGGTTTAATCTTACCTTGTATTTTTCTAGCCGATCAAAGACTACTGAAAGGATGTCCAAGTGTGTGTCTCTGTCTATTGATTTTCCCAAAAGATCATCAACATAATCTTCCATGGTTATGTGCATGAGATCATTAAAAATAGTGGTCATCACTCGTTGATAAGTGGCGCCTGCATTTTTCAGCCCAAAGGGCATGACATTCCAATAGAAGGTTCCCCATGGACAAGTGAATGATGTTTTATGTTGATCTTCCGGTGCAATTCTGATCTGATTATATCCAGAAAATCCGTCCATTAAAGATAACATTTCATGGCCTGCTATGAGATCAACGATTAGGTCAATGTTTGGTAATGGGAAATCATCCTTTGGACAAGCTTTGTTGATGTCTCTGAAATCTGTGCATATTCGGATGCTGCGATCCGGTTTGCTGACAGGTACTAAATTGGAAATCCATTCGGGATAATCAATTGGGCGTATGAATCCGACATCCAATAATTTCTCTAGCTCTGCCTTGACTAGCAATGCCACTTGTGGATGCATTTTCCTTAATTTCTGCTTTACTGGTTTTGCCCCCGGTTTGACTGTTAAATGATGCATCACCAAATCCGGGTCTAGCCCAGGCATATCAGCGTAAGACCATGCGAAGTTGATTTGTCGTTCCTTAAAGAAGCTCATGAATTTTGTCCTCTCGGCCTCTGTCAATGATTGAGCCAAAAATATGTTGTGTGGAACCTCTGCTGTACCAATGTTTGTCTTTATAGTCTCCTCTACCAACATGGATGATTTTTCCTCATATGATGCTGGGAGAATGTCGAGCCTTCCATCTTCGGGTGCCTCAGAGAGGTTTTCGCCCTCAGATACGTCCTTTCTTTTTACTTTTTTGGAGTCAGATAGCGCCACAGTGTGGTTTTCGCCATAAGACCCTTGTTTTGTTTTTATTTTCACATTTTTGCGACTAGAAGGCCCGACACCCTCACCAAAGTATGCCACGTTGTTGAGCTCTATGGCGTATCCTGCTTTGTGGTCTCCAGGGGGAAGATCATCTCGAATGCCAAGGTAGTCGATAATAGCTTCGTCATTTTGAAATGTATCAAATTGTGCCGGTCCTTCATGATCCCAGTCAATGAGTTGGGGGTGAACAAGGGGAAGGTCATTAGTGTTTTCAGAGTTTGCTGGACAAAGAGTGAAGATGTGGTTATATTCAGGTATGTCAAGATAGTCATCGAGGTCATCAATGGCACTCTCCTCATCAGTTTCGATCGTGAGTGAATCCAAATTATCATCACTAGTAGCACCCTCAGGGACAGGTGTCCTCACCCTATGTGATCTTGACCTAGGGCCTTGAAACGAAGCTTGTGCGGGATCCTTATGGGTTGGTTCTTGACCAACTCTAAACTTTTTGTAAAATTCCTCCTCCTCTGTGGGTTCATCTGGCTCTCTGAATGTCTCGGTGAGCTCATAGTCACTGGAGGATTTGTCTGAACCCCACTCCCACTCATTAGAATCTGTGGAATAGTAATCCTCTTGTTGAACTTTGGCCACTTTGATTTGCCATACCTCTTTTGTTCCTTTATTGTGTAGTTTGGGATTCAGAAAACCAAGCCCCTTGGAGCGTTCCCTTCTTGTAGTTAGCTCAGGTTGTAAGGGCTCCATGACACCTTCTTTGCGTAATCCAAGAGGGCTTTTTCCATCATACCCGAATCTTTGCAAAATTTTGAAGCCTTTGCCATAGTTCTCATAGGGTATAATAATCTGATCATGTGTGTCCTCTTCAACGTCCTTATAGAGCATTTTATATAAATTTTCTTCTTCTAGTTCTCCCCATTTTTGAAAGATGGTAGGATCCCATTGGAGTATCATGATGGAGATTTGCTTGTTAGGATGTGGCCTCCCATATTCCTTGGGAGAGGTCATGACTTGTCATAAAAACATTGTTTGATTCAAAGTGTATTCTCCCATGCCTTTGTCTTGAAACTTGGCTCTAAGTTCACCTTGTTTGGATGTCGAGGGCTTTAATGACTCAGGATCAATATATGCCGAAGAAGGAGTAGCCTCATGATTATTGGGAATGATAGTTTCAGTATGTGGCCTCAAGTTATTGCAATATATGAATGGATTTGGATCACCATTGACCGTTACCTCAACTCCATTATGAGGAAATTTTATGCATTGATGGTATGTTGATGGGACTGCCCTCATTTCATGAATCCACGGATGTCCTAGCAATATGTTATATGTGAGATCTAGATCTAGGACTTGACAAACCACATCCTTTGTGACTGGCCCTATTCTTAGTGGTAAGGTGACCATGCCCTTGGACGAGTGCTCTTCATCATCATAAGCCTTAATGGTGATTTGGTTTGTAGAATTCACAGCTTTGTCAGAATATCCCAATTGTCTGATGGTACTCAAGGTACAAATATTAAGACCTGCTCCTCCATCTATCAGGACTCGCTTTATTCGGTGTTTATGTATGAAGGCTTCAACGTGTAGAGGTGCATTATGTGGTTGACTTATGGAGGCGTCATCGGCTTCTGTAAATGTGAGGGAGTGTGGAATGGATAGGTATCCCACCATGGCTTGAAACTGGTCCACGTTCAGATCAGTAGGGACGGCAGTATCTCTCAAGATTTTGTCAAGGATAGCTTTATGTGCAGGAGATATACGTAAGAGCTCAAGAATAGATATGAGCGCAGGTGTCTTCCCTAGTTGTTCTACAAGGTCGTACTCAGGCTTGGTTGATGAAAGATTGGTATTCTTAGTAGAGGCACCTGGCAATGTAATCTTACCTCGACGGGTTGTAACATGACATTCAGAGGTAGATTCGGACGAAGATCCCACACCTTTTAGGACAATTTTGGGTCCTTGAGAAGGATTCTCAGGATTTTTATTTTTGATAGTAATGGTAGAAATATGATTGTCCATTGAGATGTGATTGATAGTAGAATCATAATTGTAAGGTGCTCTAGTGTAATTGGCTTGATCATCTATGACTTTGCCTTTTCCTTTGTCATGTTTTGGGAATGGTTCCTTAAACACCTCATGCTCTTGGTTAGATGAATGTCCTTCAATCTCAATATCTCCTCTGTCAATGAGATCTTGTACAATGTTTTTCAATCGATGGCAATTACTTGTCTTATGACCCTTGCTCTTATGAAACTCACAAAATTCATCATCATTCCACCAATTCGGTTTGACCTTTGGTTCATATGGAGGAAAGTCTGGAACCGTGATTACTTTGTTTGCTACAAGCTTTTTGAATACTGATTCAAGTGGTTCTCCCAATGGAGTGTACTTCCTTCGTGGTTTAGAAGTTGTTTGATTGTTCACTTGATTGTTGGTAGAACTTGATCCAGAAAAGACGAACTTTGGTCTCACTGTGTTAGCATCAACAACGCCATCATTAACTGTATTCTTGTTCTTATTCCAAAATTTTGGTTTGTCCTTTCCTTTGAAGTCCTCTTTGTTTTCTTTGAATAGCTTGATAACTCCTTGTTCAATTAAGACTTTTTCTGTTGCTAGGCCCTTTTCAATAACATCCTTGAATGTAGACAAACAAGCTTTTCTGAGATCATAGCCAATAGCTTTATTAACGTTTTGTGTGAACATCTCCACCATTTGTTTTTGCGGGATTTCACAAGAGCATCTGCTAGCTAGGTTTCTCCATCTCTGTAAAAATGTTGCGAAAGATTCTCCTTCTTTTTGTTTCGTATTGCACAAGGTAGTAACTGAGACATCTGTTTCAATGTTGTAAGAGAAATGTTGAATGAATGCTTCTGCCAAATCGCCCCATGACTTAATACCGGGAGGTAATTGAGAAAACCATTCCATAGCTTGATCTCCTAAGCTCTGTGGGAACAACCTCATTAAGTATGTTTCTTCTGCGGCTACCTCAATGCAAGCTGTGAAGAATTGTCTTATGTGTGCCTTGGGGTCTCCTCTCCCTCTATATTTGTCGAATTTTGGTGTCACAAAATGTGGAGGAAATGGCGGCATTGGAATTCTCTTATCGAAGGGATAAGGGCATATATCTCTCATGGTGTATGTAGGTTTTGATGTACCCATGTCCTCCACCTTCTTTTGTAGATCTCTAATTTGTTGCTCCAAATTATTCATGGGAGGAGATGGATTTCTTGTAGCATACCCCATGTTTGAAACACCCATTTGAGGAGGAGCTTGTTGCATGTATGGATGATACTGATCGTAGACATGTCCATATGGAGGTCTATATTGTTGCGACATGTATGGAGCACTTGGCATAACTTCTTGTTGAGGGACCCCATATCTATTTTGTGTATATAAACCATATTCAACAGGCCTTTCATTTTCCATTGTGTTGCCCCCAATTTTGACATGAGGTCTCCTTGTGTCAAAATTTTGAGGATGTCCTTGAGTATCCACTTGTTTTGATTGATTCATACCTTGAGCATGTGATTGAGCATAAGGCCTCCATGATGGTCCTTGAGTGTAAGTATCATATGTTTGAGCTTGTGTATGTGGGATTGCTGGCTTTTGAAGCAAAACTGATGGTGACTCCGACATCATATTCGGTCCTCTATTTCCTCCACTATTTGGTCTCCTTTGATCCATGTTGGGTTGAATTTGTTGTGAGGGTCGACTTTCCATAAGTTGAGATAAGTCAAAATCATGCAGTATTTTAGCTCCACTTTGTGCCATCATGTTTAAAAAGTATTGACGATCTCTCCTCATTATCTCTTCAACCAATCTATTGAATTGAGGATCCATTATGGATTCTTGTATGTCTGCTGATAGTATTGAAGAATTGTCCACGGTGTCATTGTGTGTAGCATTGTTTATAGTATTTGTGTTTTCCACATTTGGATTGTGTCTATAAACATTCATGTCTGGTAATGTAGTGTGTTCAGGATTGTAGAATAGATCATTGTCATACTCATAAGAACTCATGTTTGCGGATTTTTGAGCTTCTTTAGCTATTCTCCTAGATTTTTGAAGGCGGGTTTCAACCATGAACTAGGTGTTGACCAAGATGTGAGAGACTAGATGAAAAATGACGAGAGTATGGAAGACCAAGAGTTGTATGGAGTGTAAATGAATCTTGAGGTGTACTTGCAATGTCCAAAGTGTAAGACCAAGTATGTAAGTAGTAGAGTAGGTGTGACTTCCAAAGAGAGGATAGTTTCTCTTGATGAGGTAAGCTGACCTTGACTCTAAGTAAGACCAAATGAGACCCAAAGGTAAGAAACCTTGATGAGGGACCACTTAGCAAAGTGTAGTTGTATGTAGTATGTTGAAAAAGTATAGTGAGGACAAGCAAGTGACCTTTTGACTCAAGTTTAGACAATTGTGAATGTAAAATGAGATGTGAAGCAATGATTGACTTCGTGAGACCCAAGGACAGGTTGAATGCTAGATGAAAACCTGAAGAGACAACCTAAGAAGCTCAAGTATGCCGAAACTGATTTTCTTTGTTTGCCTGACTGTTAAAGTTTTCAAATCCTGACACAGACGCCTCTGTATACTTCACAGACACGATTCCCAGACACAGACGCCTCTCTGTTTGACACAGACGCTGATAAAAACACAGACGCTATTCTGTACTTCACAGACGCGCTTATATGACGCAGACACGCTTTGAACAGACACAGACGCGTTTCTGTAACTTTAGTGCAATTTTTCCTATTTGTGAAGTTGTTTTGTTGTGACCAAATCTGATTTTTCGACTGTTTTTCGTGACAAGAGGACACAATGTTGATGACTCAATGTGTGCAAACTGTTTAGACTCCAAAAGTGTGTTGTTTGATGTAAAAAGTTTTTGCATACACTTGAAGACACAAAAGACACAATGTTTTGCTGTTTTGTCTTGAATGTTTGAGTGTTTAGCATAAGACAAGCACAAATCTTAGGGCTGGCCAAGACAATAGTTGTTGATCCCACATAGGGTTTTATCCCCGAGGCTACGCTATTCAGAGCGGATACTTAGATGCTTGACCTCACTGGCTCCACCCTCGGCACTCACTTCTCAGGTCAGCCAAGCATCAGTCCCCATGAAAACTCCCCATGGCGAACTTTGTATCTCTACTAAGAACCGTATGTGTGTGGGCCGCTACCAGAGGTCCGACCTCCTGCCTCAACAACTAGAAGGATTTGGGCATCTAAAACAAAGAGGTGCTAGTAAGGGCATCCGCTCGTGTGGCCATACATGTGGCACTTTTAGCTCTGTAAATACAAAAGGCTCCCAGCCGGTAGGGGTTACGCCCTATAAATGATCAAATAAATTTGATCAAACGGGTTTATGGGGAGACATTGTGTCGGTATGAACTAATCAGCACACGTTATTCATAGTTTTCACCATGAATACATTTGATTATAGTGGTTCAGATGAGGTGGTTTTTCCTCGCTACCACTTGGGTCATTCTCTTCTCACTAGTAGTCCTAATGACCACACGGGAAGACAGACCCTCTAAAGATTAAACAAAAAGAGCCTATTGCTCAAGACACAAAAGACAATGATTCAATTTTAGTGCACCAATTGAAGTGTTTGCTAATCTATGAAAACAAGGCACACAACAAAATTATGAAACCCTAGCCAAGGCCCTGCAACAAAATTGTTAGTAGTTTGGGTTGTTTCAAATGATTACCCCTTCCTGCAAGCACACAAGTTAGGTAAATTTTAGAAAACCCAAAAGACTTTGTGAAAAGGGGCCTTCAACAAAAACGTATTTGCCTCCAAAGCAAGCTGCACAAACCAGGTTAGCTAGATCTGCAAGAGTTAGCTGAAAACAAACCAGATCTGAAACCCTAAGTACAAAATCCGAAAACCCGAATCAAAACAAATTTGAAAAATTGCAAAACAGAATGCACAGACGCCTTTATACCAGACATAGACGCGGTTCTGTAGTTCACAGATGTGATCAGAGGTCACAGACGCGACTTCCGAGTGCAGACGCGATAAGATCCAGCACAGACGCGGTTAAAATTCTCAGACGCGATTCCAGAAACCTGCAAAAAAAATAAAAATTGGCAGAAACACAGACGCGATTCCCGATATCGCAGACGCTTCTGAAACACAAAAACACGATCCAAACACTCGCAGATGCGGAAAAAACCTAAAATATCGTTGAAATTGTCCGATCTGCAACTTCAAAAATGCGAAATCTGCAACAAAATTGTTAAATGCAAAGGGACAAGAGTCCCACCGGGCGTGCCAAAATGTATATGGTGAAAATGGATAACAATAATAACAAGATTGAAAGGCTAAAATGAATTCAACCACTAAACCCTAGCCTAACAATGAACAAAGATCCACCATAACATATGAAGATTACCTAAGACAATGCAAAATAACTCAAAATCACAAAGATTATACCATCACATGTCCAATAGGGTTTTGATCTCCATTCTTCCTATCTCCATTGATCTTGCTTGATATATTTGCTCTCAGATTTTTATATGCACAAGAGCTCAACAAAGAACGGAATGTGGTTGCAAGTATGATCGTAGTGTAGCCAAGTACTCCAAAATTAGTCATTAGTCATTAGTCCTTAGGGTTTGACAATGAAGAAAGCATCTCCTTATATAGAAGACACAATAAGAAATGGAGGGTTAAGATTGAGAGGTGTAAAAAGAGAGGTCGGCTAGGATTAGAGGGTAGGTATAAGAAATACCAAAATAATGAAAGAGGTAGGTAGTGTATGAATTAAGAGATGAATGACATGTGTCATGTGTAGAAAAGGCTAATGAATTAATTAAATAAATAAAGATTTATTTAATTAATAGAAGAAGTAGGACAATTAAATAAATAAAATATTTATTTAATTTAGGAAAGGGTAATTTAAATAAATAAATGTATTTATTTAAATAAGAAATAAGGCTAGAAGAGGGTAAATGAATTAATTAAATAAATAAATATTTATTTAATTAATAGAAGAATTAGGCTTAGATAATTAAATAAATAAAATATTTATTTAATTAGACATGACAATTTTGGGTGTCTACAGTTACAAACATTTATTTGCTAAGGGGACAATCAAAAATTGCATTTATATTTCTACGCCTAGAGAAATATATGACTAAAGGTTCTCTAGATTTTGTTTTTACTTGAGTTACATCCAATGTTGTATTTAAATGTATTAAAAAATATTTTTAGGTTCACAATTTCCTTTTTCAATTGACCTATCTTACTATGTCCCTTTACTTGTTTGATAAATTTTGAATTCTAACTCAAATTCATGAGTTAGTTTTTAAGTCCCTCAAAGCTGATCATATTGTCAAATCATGATAGACAGAGAGAAAATGATCAAGATAGTCTACCATGCTCTTGTGCTCTCTCTTTTTCATTCTAAAAAGTTCCTCTTTACAATCTCATACCTTGATGTGTGGATATAATTTGGTTGTAATCCCATAATCTAGCAGATGGCTATGTCTTTAAGTGTAGAAAGAAATATTTTTAATTTTTGGTTGTAAGTTGCATAAACATGTGTTTGACAAAACACTTTGGTTTCAAACAAGAATTGATCAAGATCCTTTGAAGCTATATTTCAAAATATAGCTAATATAGATGGGGAGATGTATTCTATAGGAGCCCCCTCATTTAGGTTTAATGATATAGTATAAATTAATATTTTTCTTGTACCAACCTTTGGATGCTCAATATTATTATTTTCTCTCTTTCATATTATTTCAATAAATATATTTCTCAAATTTTATATATTCTACAATAGCTTGACAAATACATGTTTCGTATTCAATTAGGCTTAATCTTAAGATTTGTTGTATTAAAAATTATCCATTTTAAGACTAGAAGATTTACCTCTTGTAATAACTCTAAAAATTTAAGTGATGTAAGTAATGGTTCTCTCTTTAAACTTTTTTTATTTCAACGTCGTTTTCATTATCTTTAATTTTTTGTTGAATACATTGATGAATAAATCTCCCTCGAAAATTAAAAGAACTTTTTTTTATTATAATTTTTTTTTTTTTATAAAAGTGGATGAACCACTAAAATTATATTAGATCTATATAATTTTTTACATGGTGTCTGGTTCAATGAGCACTGAAGGGAAAGAACCAGTAAGAAAACCCTTCAATATTGCTCAAGAGAACAAAAGCCTATCTACCCATTACAAAAGCCCATAGGCATCCCAAATAAAACCCCCCAATTACATAGCCATCTGCATTAGATATAAAGGAATATTGTGAGAAGCTTGTGAGAACCAGTAGAGAATATATCATCCCAAAATACAGTCACCACTAACTAAACATAATCAGTGCCATCACCCCAAAAAACCAATTTGTCTATGCACCACATGAATCCAAGGCTCTGCAAAGAACAAAATACAAGGCCAGAAGGGAACCAAGAAAAAGAAATCCTGCCAGCATAAAAATGGTTAGCAAACATATGCCCATCCATATAAGAAGTAGAGAAGGATGATGAGAACCCTTAGGAATTAGGGTGAGACCAATCCATAGAATAGTCCATAGCAAAAACCACCATAACAATAAAGGGATAAGAAGCCATCTGCTCCAACATAGTAACTGCACTTTCCAATTTCTCAAAAAAAGCCACCAACCACCGATTTTGCCAAGAACTCTCCAAACAATGCAAAGCATTTTGAGTTAAAAAGAAAATACAAAGATTGAATAAATACCATATCTGCACACCATCCGGAATATAACAACAAATAGGATAACCAAATCATGATTACCTTGTTATCATAAGAGAAAATGTCGAGCAAGAAGCTTCACACCAATAGATGAAGCTACCTCATATCTCACAATAAACCCAATTATTAAAACTTTTGAGATAGCAGATCACCCACAAAGCGAAATGATTCAATAGAAGGACCAATTCCAAACATTATGAAAATTAAACCTCAAAGAAAAACCTCCTACTTGAAACCGTAAAGAGATATGAATACCAAAAAAGCAGAGGATCAAAGCCAATATAATTTAATAGACCCCTGCCACGAAAACTAATGATTAGCAAGAAAAATCTGACCCCGAGATACCCAATGGAAACCGAGATATCCCTTTACAGTGATACCCACATAAACCAATTATGTAGCCACATAGGACAAGACAATACCAATCCAAACACCTATCATAATGCTAATGGTAAACATAAAGAAAGGCCAGAACCAAAATAATCTCCTAAAAATATAATGAAAATGAAGTTATCCATCGACAGAGATATCCAAAAAATGCTGCCACATAGACCAACATAAAAACCCAACCCAAAGTCCTATTCACTACTAAAAAAGGCAGCCGAGCCTAAATTGCCCTTCCATCCTCCATACTTGATGAGGAGCTACTACCAAAAATAGCTACAATAGAGATGTTGCCATAAGGCAGGACAACATCCCCCCTATAGCCATATAAGGAAGTAAAAACCACACAAAAGAAGGAGATGGAAGAGGACAATCGAATAAAGGGAAGCTCAATCCAAAAAGTGGAAATCACAACAAAATCTCTACTTAATGAGGAAATTATCCCAGTAAATGACAACAGCAAAGATATTGCCCCAAAGACCAACACTATAGGGAATGAAGGAGGTTTTTGAATGGAAGATCTGCTATGAAATAAGCTTCATGCAAGAAACAGGAATATCCAAAGGAGCAACTTCTATAAAGTCAACACCCTCAACAATAGCCTTGTTTGCTAGAAAATCCGCAAAGATATTAATCTCTCTAAAACAGTGAGAAATAGAGAAAGTAGAAAAACCTCTTAATTGTAGGAGAATGTGATCTAACAAATACTGCAAGTGCTAGGAGAAACACTTTTTTCTAATAACCGCCTGAATGACCAGCATTGAGTCACCTTCAATAACAATATCTCTAATGTTTAATGAAAGAGCGAGATCAAGAACAGAGGATAAAGCATGAAACTCAGCCATATTATTAGTGCCTTGACCAATATATTTACCCACTGCTTTGATGATCTTTAAAGAATGATAAAAAATAATTACACCAACACTAGACCTCCCTGGATTACCCTTAGAAGCCCCGTCAAACTAAAGTTTGAAAGAAGGAAAAGGTGGAGGACGCCATTCAGCCATCCTGCGCTTAACAAGCGAAGAGAGTTCATCTGATATGGCCCCATGAGAAGGCATCAAATGAAGCAAAGACCATCTCCAAGTGACCCAATTGTCCCAATGAGAAAAAGACCTGAGGTAATCCAAATTTTTATTAATGAAAGAAAGCGCCACCTCACTAATGGAGGCTTGGATTTTACCAATTACGTCTGTTAAAGTAGCAGATGTATGTTTGAAGATTCTAGAATTCCTTTCAAGCCAGAGATTCCAGACCACCAAAGATGGGGTGACGATCCAAAGAGATGAGTAGAATGAAGTGGGAAACAACAAGGGCCAGGTCTTAAAATGCAAAATTAGATTCGAACAAAGAGCAGAAGACCATCCTAGCATATCAAATAGCCAATACCAACATTCTGAAGCAAAAGGACATAACAGGAAAAGGTGATCCACCGATTCCATACAATGACCACAAAAAACACAAGGAAATATTGTTGTAATCCCAAACCTATCCAATCGCATCCCAGTAAGGACTTTATCTTGGACTGCCAGCCAAGCAAACACCCTTTCCTTTAGAAGACAAGCAGGGTGCCAAAAAAGCTTAGTAGGCCAATGAGGAGGTAAAGAGGGTTGAACCAAATAATTATACCCATCTTTTACTGAATAGGATCCTGTAGCACTCTTAACACAGACCAAATAGTCCCCCTTATTATGGAAAAATAGAGGTCTATTATGAAGTTCTTCCACAAAGGCTAAAATAAGATCGTTATCAATAGACAGGGGAGGAATATCCTTCTATTTAGCCACTAGACATGGACCTGATGAGACAATGTTAAAATAATCTGCAACAAGAGGACCCCAAATATCAGATAAAATATCAGACAAAGGGGACCAGTCATGAATAGTTGAAAGAGCAGGATGCCCATTCCAAACTTCATCCCAAAACCATGCCTTTTTCCCACTATGAACAACCCAGGATAAATGTGGTAAGACAACCGTCCTATAAGAAACCAAAAAATTCTAGAACGTTGAGCCCTTCAGAAGAGATGTTGCAATAAAAATCCTTTCTCTGGATGCTCCCCTTAAATACTTGGCGAACATGATGGAAGCCCATTTGCTAAGAGGATCAACATATAACTTCCAAATCAATTTTGCCCCCAACACTTTATTCTGAATGACTAAGTCACGGATACCCGCTCCCCCCATCTCTTTTGGATGACAAACTTTATCCCAAGCAAGAAGATGGATCTTCTTTTTACCTCCTAAGTTATCATTCCAAAGGAAGGTCCTAAGGGAAACCTTAATGTCCTTAATGACTTGAGAGGGAGCCTGTAGGATAAACATCAAATATGTAGGAATGGCATTCAGAACTAGTTTGATTAAAAGGATCTTACCAGCCATTGTAAGCCACTTATGATTCCAGGAGGAAATCCTAGAGGTTATTGAATGAACAACTTTATCCCAAAAGGAGGCCTTTTTCGACCCCAAAAAGAAAGGAATGACCAAGTACATACATGGAAAATCCCCAACTTGAAAACTCCAAAAGCGGGCAAGTTTGTCCCTAACAAGAGGGAAGACATTTATGAAAAAGACTTTGGACATCTGATTATTAACTTTTTGTCCAGGAAAAGCAGCATAATCAGAAATAATTTTCTTAATAACTCGAGCTTCCCTCATAGAGGCCACCCCAAACAGAAGCGTATCATCAGCAAATAAGCAATTAGATTGTGAAGAAGGGAGGCCATCCACTCTAATACCTGACCATAGACCAGATGACGTAGCATTAGAGATAGCCCTACTTAATGCTTCCACCAAAAGAATAAACAAAAAAGGAGATAGGGGATCTCCTTGCCTGATTCCTCGGGAGGAAGCAAAGGATCCCGAGGGAGAACCATTAATCAAAACTAAAAAGTGGGCAGAGGATATACATGAAAACACCCAGTTAACCTAGCTACATGAAAACCCTAAATGATACAAAACCACCACCAGTGACTACGAATTAACATGATCATAAGCTTTAAGCATGTCTAGTTTAAGAATCATGGCTAGGACCTTTTGCTGAGATATGGAGTGCAGGATTTCGTGAGCTACAATGGCACATTCAGAAGTCTCCCGACCAGGCACAAAACCACCTTGCTCCAAGGAAATTATTTGAGGAAGGAGCTTAGACAGCCTAACCGAAATTGCCTTAGTAAATTTTTTATATAAGGTGGTACACAAGGCAATTCGACGAAAGTCTGAATAAGAGGTAGGGTTATCTACTTTCGGAATAATAGCAATAAGATAGGTATTAAGTTCTCTTAATATCAACCTATTCCTTCTAGATTCCTCTAAGGCTAGTAGCACATCATTTCCTATAAAGCCAACATTTCTGAAAGAATAAAGCCATAAATCCATCCAGACCCAGCGCCTTTTTTGGATGCATGGAAAAGACTATCTCTTTCAATTTAGCCAATGAAAAGGGGGCCATAAGCATCTTATTATCCTCTTGAGATACTAAAGGGGGGATTGAGTTTACAAACTCATTATCCACTACCACCAGCTCCCTTGTAAGAAGAGACTTAAAGAACCTAATAGCTTCAGTGGCTATATCATCCTCATCCATCATATTATTACCATTAGAGTCAATAATACAAGAGATTCGATTGCAAAGTCTCTTGAACTTAGAAGAGGAGTGAAAGAATTTAGTATTTCTATCACCTTCGAAAAGCCAAAGGTCCCTAGACTTCTATCTCCAATAAGATTCTTCCCTAACCAAGGTCTCACTCAACTGAAGATTCAACAACTTTAGCTTATCATACATTAAGGAAGTCATACTTGAAGCAACAATGCTTTCATTAAGCTGCTCAGTTTCTTCCTGAATCTTGGCCTTTTCACCAAAAATATTTTTAAAATGCATCACATTCCAATCCTTAATCCTTAACTTTAAAAAGCCCATTTTCTTAACAAGCCAAAACATCTGAGACCTAGGAAAAAATGGAGCTGAATTCCACCATTGTTTTAAGGAAGGTAAAAACAATTGGTCCCTAAACCACATTGGCTCAAACTTAAAAGGTAACTTTCTAGGAGCCCTATCCTCAAAAATAGTGAACTGAATAAGGAAATGATTAGAGCCAATAAAGGGGAGAATTGAGGACACAAAATCATGTCCCGAATTGAACCAATTATCCGAAACCATAAAGTGATCCAGCCTTTCTGAAATTTGACAAAAGCCTCTTCGCATGTTGGTCCATGTAAATGACACATTAAGAGGTTTACAATCAACCAGATTCAAGGAGTGAATAAAGTTGCAAAAGTCTAAAATGGAATGTTTATTAGGGATGATTCCCCCAGCCTTTTCATCTATACT
The DNA here is from genome assembly GCF_030272615.1 of Cryptomeria japonica. Classification (NCBI taxonomy): domain Eukaryota; kingdom Viridiplantae; phylum Streptophyta; class Pinopsida; order Cupressales; family Cupressaceae; genus Cryptomeria; species Cryptomeria japonica. The sequence goes on from NC_081407.1 coordinate 519,436,425, forward strand.
AGTAATTGCATTAAAATCTCCCCCAAAAATCAAAAAAGAATTGCGCAGAGAAGCAAAAATTCCAAAGATGTCTTTTTTCTAGAACCCCAAATGGACCGTAGACATTAAATAACCAGAATTTTAAATTTGACAGCCTGCTCTTAACTAGCCCAAGCATCCAATTGGATGAGGAAGCAACTAATGAGAAATGTACACTAGAATCTTGAATCTTTCCAAAGGACTGCCAGCCCACCCGAAGCACCAGAAGAGGGAGATGAGCAAAAATTCCATACTTTCCAAGAAGAAAATAACCTATCAGCCGAAGACAAATTTAACTTAGTTTCTTGTACCAACACCAAATCACACTTCATTAAGTCCAATTGTGACTTGATCAAGCGTCATTTGTTAGGGGCGTTTAAGCCCCTAACATTCCAGGATATAATCCTCATTGGACTTGAGGGGAAGCATCAGTTCCCCTCAAAACATTCAAAGACATTGGAGAAACCAAACCTACTGAAGAAACCTTATGTAGACTTCTTTTAGTAGCTAAGGCTCTTGTGAGAGGTGGACTAAAGGGTTTTTTTGATCTTTTCTTTCTGGAAGTCTCCAAAGAAGAAATTATAGTTGTTTGAATTCCCGCATCAATTTCCAATTTAGTTTTAGTATGCTTGGGCTTGCGACCCCTTTTCCCTGGAGTAGACAAGGGTGAGGTTGGGAGAAGAGGGGTTTGAACCAAAGGAAGCCCTGTAGTGATCTCCATGGGTACATTATCTACCCTAACCTCCTCCTTATCTGAGACCGTGGGAACTAGAGATGGCACAATCCCTGAAGTCACCAAAGCCTTATCCATGTTGAGAAGCTCAAAAGAGTTATTGGTGGGAAGAGCAGCCAAGTCATTCTCCAAAGAACCCAGATCAACCAAAATTGAAAAAATTACCTTATTAGCTAAAGGAGAATTAAGAGAGACCTTATTAGCATAAACAATATCTTGTACCTGAGCAATGAGATGCTTGTTTGGAACAACATCAACACCCATAGGTTTATCACTATTTATCAAAACCTCAGGGATTCATGTTTCAGCCTCTAAGATATTACCCACATCTGGAACAATATCAACACCCGTGGTTTTATTACTATTTATCAAAACATCAGGGATTCATGGTTCAGCCCTTAAGATACTACCCATTTCAACAACATGCTCAGAAGACAATCCCATATTTGGAATGTCATTAGGATTGTTCAGAAGGGGAGAATTCGACAAACCAATCCTTAGGGAAGGAACGAAGTATTTAGGAACTGTTGACGAAACCCTAGAAGTGAAGGTTTTCTTTAAAGGGGAAGGAGGATTAGTAGCAGCACCAACAAATTGATCTTTATTCCAGGCAAAAGTTTCTGCATTCTCATCAAAAGTAGATTCAGTACCCCCTGAACCAAATCGAATGGATTTCATATGAAAGAACAGAGGAGAATCCATAATCACTATAGAGCAACCAAAATCCCTAGAGACCCTGACCAAATTTTGACACCACAAGCCAAACAAAGACCGAATGTTGTAGAACTTTGGTGGGAAAACTTTAGGAGAAGTTAAAACACAAATTTTGACAACCAACACCCCATCCTCAAACATCAAACGGGGCAGCATAAATTTACCTAGCGAATCCCCATTTTTTGTTAAAATATCAGATTCAACAAATTCAGATGGTAAAAGAGGAAGTTTAAACCACATAGGAACCTATATTGGGCCAACCCTAGTAGCCGCTAGAAAGGGTTTCCAACTTTCCACAAAAATTAGGTTTTTCCCAAGCCAAAAAAATGGAATTCTCAAAGCCTTATCTCTAGTAGATGCAGAATCAAACATAATAATAAATGAACTTGCAAAGAGAACATGGAAGTACAAAGTGCCATACCAGTGTGCATGAAGTTTATAATGGAGCTTGGACAGAGGAATAGAATCACCCCACACCTTAATCACAACTACCAAAGCTCGAAGATCATGAGACTTCTTCCCCAAAATGGCATCTGAGGCATCAATCAAGGGAACTGGGAGCAAAGCAGGCTTAGAGGGCAAGTCAACATTCTGCAAATGACCTCCCGAATCCCTTGAAATTGGTTGCAAATTCGCAGAGGCACTCGCCAGGTCAAGCCGAGCTTTATTACCAGTAACCCTAGCATTCCGTTTTTGCTTGCCCTTTTGCCAGTTCCCCATATTTCGCAAATTACGATCCTGATTTTGATGTCACCGAAAAAACCCTTTGAAATATGCAGAAGAAGGGAAATCATGTTGGGATGTTTTAACCTCTGTAAAGCAAGCAGGCAAAGCCAAAACATCAGTCCATTTTCCATCATGAAAGACCCATTGCGAGATATGTCCTGCCCGAGAGCCAAAGGGATCATTGGGGGAAGCGGATTAGACACTGCCTCATCCCCCCAACACATGTTCCGCTGCATGATGAACACATCACTCCTGAAAAATCGCTCACCCCAACAACTCACTCGCAGATAAAATTTGTTAGTTATTATTATTATTATTATTATTATTATTATTATTTTAATACTACTGGCCCTTTTTAAATTGATCTACATTATCCATATCAGATTTTGATTACTTTAATTATCTCAAAAATATCTTATCTACAACCACTATATTAACTTGGATACTCCTAGACGTCTTTGTTCTCTATGAAATGGGAACCTAAAAAATAAAATAAAGGGAGAAAATTTAAATAGCTCAAAACTCAGTTTTGAGCACCCTTGTGAACGAATAAGGTAGACCATTAAATAGAAAAAGAAAAAGTATATGGTTGCAAGAGGCTATCCAACCTCCCTTTTTGTTTCTCCTGCTTGGCCTTTAATATGTGAATAGCCAGCTTAGGGTTCTCACTCGCTTAGGGAAGACTTTTAAAGTGTAACACCAGATTTTAGGGCTTTCTTCATGCCATGATAGCTAGTGTGTTAAGCTATTAACCTACCTTCTAGCGGAGTAAAGTATCAAATTTATTTTAAATGATTTTAAATGTCATGGTGTTCTGTTCATTCGACACCTAATTTTGTGTATTCATAAATCTTAAATAGTACAATACTATTTTAGTTGTCTTTGTATGTGACATAACTATTTATAGCTATTGTTCTAACTTTTAGGTAGTAACAACACATGTCATGGAAGCGTTATGGTAGGCAAAGATCAAAAGTCAAAAAGTGGTCATTTCAAAGAGTCACCCAATACCTATTTATGGATGCCTCAATAATTGTGCACTTAAAATTGTCAATACTTATGCACAAATGCCCCAATATTCTCTATGGATACCAATAAAGGTGCACAAACAAGCCAATTATAGTCCAAAAATGCTAACTACTAGAGATTTGTTAATGGGCTTTTAGTTATCATTTTTTTGGTTTCTTTAAAATTAGTAATTGGGGGGTTGGGTGAGCAAGGAGTGAATGGTAATTGGAACATGGGCGCTAACTAGTGCTCTTCCCCTAGGTCAGTGAAGGAATGACTATCCAGTCCTTAGGATGCACCAATATATAAGTTGCCTTCATACGTCATAGCTTATGCATTGGTGCATCTTAAATGTTGTTAGTAAAAACATTAAGTTTTAATATATTCATGTTACTGTAAATCTACTTTGGAAGTTAGAAAACTAGGACTATATATTTATTTTGGAGAACATTTAGTTCTAGTCAATGAAATAAACTATAAGGGTTGTTGAGTTACCTTTATTAAAGATATTAGTAATATTACTATTAACAATAAAATTAGTAATAGTAATGAGTAAGATTATATAAGTGTACCATTATTGCTAGTAATAATAACATTAGTGTCAATATTTTGTTTCTCAATTTAATTTGAAATGTTGACAACAAAAACAGACACAGCCAAATCTAGAAGCAAAATATCGACATCATTATAAATTGTAAATTTTTTAAGAATTTAATAACATTAGCATTAATAGTGATTTAATTAATCCAACAAAAGTACAATGCAATAATAACATTAAACCTTATCATGGGAGTAATATTAATATTGATGGAATTATTTATTTTATATTAATAATATTATTAAAGTAGTCTATAATTAAGGAGAATTGCTATTAGATTAGTAGTAGCATTAACATTTCAAGCTATATTAATATTAATAATCGTAACAATGTTGTTAAGAATAATATCAATATTAATAATCAAATTATTGATATCATTATATAATTACGATATTACCTTGAGTGCATTTTTTTTTATATTAAAAGCAACAAAACAAGGGGATGACCCTAAACCAAGATAGGCCAAAAAGGTTGCAAACAATTGGTCAAGAACAAACCTTTGTCAACAAAGGCCAAACTAGACCACTTACAACACACTAGCAGAACAACTAGTAGCCCACATCAAAGGTGGGAAGAAAAATCACCCACAACCCGAGAAAGAGTTTGGGAGCGGGGGAAGAACAATCTTTCCTCTATCGACGAACAACAGTCCAAGCAATACTATCATTTGGAATACCATCACGAGGGGGACTAAGAAGGGAGAACCCCATAGTGAGACTATTAGCACCAGGAGCAGGAAGATGACCAAGCAACAAAACCTACACCAAAGGCTAGAATAGAATAGGAGCAACATATGAAGAAGGTTCCATGGGGACCATACCAAAAGAAAGAGGTAGAGAAGGTTCCACAGGGCCTGAGAAGGCCACACCAATAGCAAGAGGCAAACCATCATCCTAGGAGGAATCATTACTAGCATGTGAAAATTCATCATAGTAAGAATCGGAAGCTAGGACAGTCAAGTGATCGCCATTAGTGTCCTTCCACCAAGTGGAAACACCTTTACGGTTCAAGGGAGAACAATCCATTGCCAAGTAACCAGTAGAGAAGTAATGACGAGATCAAAAGGGGAGGCCCCCATAATCCAACAACTAAGTCCATGGCCTATCCCAACCATGAGAACCACATCCTCAACAAGAGGCATGGAGATGTCAATATTGATTAGAATGTGTGCAAAAGTAGAAAGACCCATTAAGAAAATGGTATTGTCTACCTTCAAGAAAGGGCCAGTTGTCAATGGCTTCAAAACAAGAATCTTCCCAAAAATGAAGGGGAATAGTGGGAAGACAAACCCACACTCGATGCACATTGAGTGGTTCAGTAAAAGGGTTAAAGGAAGTTGTCCATGGTTTGGCCAAGAGAGAGTGGATAACCTAAGCCCACAACTTGCTCAAAACCAAATCACGGTCAGTAGAAAAAACAAAATAAACACTAAAAAAAACCCTTAGCACAAGAGAAAGCTCAATGGTACCCAAAACTAAGAGCTTCCAAGAATCCATCACCAATTGATGAAGATCTGAGAGACAAGGCCAATGACCAAAGAATCTACATACCAACCCACAACATTGATAGAAGTCCACATCTTGGCCACATATCACAACTGGGGAGGTCTTAGCACAAGCTAGAGGATGAGATTTCCCCTTGGGAGGGAGGGCAACAATAGATTTGGCAACACGAACAAAGCTTCGTCCACTAGTAGTAAAGAAAAGGCTTTGGAGGAGGGACCACAACACTCATGACACCAAAGACAACATCAGACCTAGGGATTGTTGCTATAGGAGGCAGGGAAGGCACATCCATAATTGGAGCAAACCCATAACCCCCATGAGCAATAGAGGCAAACCCATGAATAGTAGTGGACCCCACGGTAGAACATCCAAAGGCATGAATAGGAGAAGTAGTTAGAAGTTTCAAAAAACTTCTCATTTGAGGAGCATGAGCCATCTAAGTTGAGTTACCTTGAGTGCAATGTTCTGATTAATTAAGAAAAATAGGTTTTCAGGACCCAAAACCTTTAACATAGGAAATTAAGAAAAGTCATCAAAGAGTCCAGAGCATAAAAACCGCTTACAAAATGACTGGCACTAAAGCTAGCATACCAAAAAGACAGCAAAGGAAAGAAACAACAAAGAAACTAGGAAGGCACTACATAGTTATAGTCTTCAGAAGGTCCTCCGCCTTTTTCACCAACTGGTCATAGGTGGCCGCAACAACTTTGAGATCATCCAGATCCAGGTCCTTGAGTGCAATGTTAATGCCATTACTAATGATTAATAAAATAATCATAAAGGTAAACAAATATTAACAAGCTTAATATTAATACTAATATATTGCCAATGTGTTATTGTAAACCTTCTAAGAGAAGTAAGACTACCAATCTACATGTAATCCTTTGAGCTAAGTATTTAGGATAATAAAAATGAGAAGTTCAATTTATTTATTATTCTATAGTATATGTATCCTTGTATAGTAAATAATCTTGTTACCCTAGCTTCATCATATTAATATCAAATCCCAACTTTATTTTCAGATAAGCTTGCCAATGTACTCAACATCAATTAATTAACCTAGAGACCTAAGTGCAAGGTTATAAAATTTATGGTGTGTGAGATGAATATTGTTCACCTAGTTCATGTTCCCATTCTCTGCTCTCGATGGACATGTCACTAATGGCGTTGCCTAAACAACATCATCCAATGCATATAGTTTTGTACCATGTCAAGCATGGTAGAATATTTTTAATGGGATGTTAAATTAATGTTTCAAAAAAATTGTTAGTTGTGTTTTTTCTTTAAGGTAAAATTTTGGACATGACATTATATGTTTGTGTGTTTAGAAGTACAATTCAATAGTTATCTTTTTTTTTTCTTTTTGGAGGGGGGGTGGGGGGGGCAATGCCTATTCAAAGTAACACAGTTAGTTTACAAGAGGGAGGAAATGGTCAATAGAAACATAGAAGAATGATCTAAACATGAATGCATCAAAGAACAGGCATGAGAGAGTAGACATAAATATAGAACATACTTAATCATCTAAAATTATGATATAAAAATCCATATGCAAGAAATAAATGATCACTACAAGGTTTATATTATTTTTAAAATGTGGCATTTATTAAATATTCTTTACATTCATGTGGGTCAATGTGACAAGAGAGAAACTGTACAAACTATTATAGATTCCCCCCAAGACATACATACAACCTTAGAGACATCATATCCCAAACACTGCAGTCGCTAACCTCCAAATGCTTCAAAACCCACTACAGTCTTGAAAATTTGACATTGAACCTAAACTAGAACTTGCATGGTTTGCATGCAATGGGAAGCCGATAGGGTAAACAAGTCTATCAGTCTACTATTGTGGGGCGCCTAGTTATTTTTTATGTATGTTTGTTTTGTTGTAATAATTTTGTTTTGTTTTGTATTTTTGTTTTGTTTTGGTGGTGAATGTATGAATATTGGTAGTTAATGGTATGCATAGAAAGTGGGATAGAAATACCTACAAAATTGCTATGTATGGGAAAAGCAATATTAAACAAGTGCATGAAAGCAATATTATTCTTTATTCTGTTGTTATAGGACTTTTGGCAATGAAAGTGAATCATTATATTTATTCGGTGCTTACAAGAAGTGTCATGCACTTTGCAAAGGAATATATAACATTGAATGTTCCAACAATGCAATGTTTTACTATTTGATACATTGTATATTGCATAGAAGGCAAATTGTGAATGTGTCTAGTATATTTGTAGATATTGTAGGGAGGAAAAGAGGAAACAAACTATAAATTTGAACAACTAAATGTAAATTATTTATGAGGGTTAATTTTTATTTGATTTTTTATTTATTTTTGTGTGTGTGTGTGTTGGCAATTTGGAGGAATTGATTATGTGTTGCATTGATGTTTTGTCATTGATGTCAACGCTAGTTGCTTTGGTTGTTTACCAGTATCTGGTTGGTCTCGATAGGATGATTGGTTTCTAGTTGGTAAGATCATGTTGATCCGATATACTCTAGTATGCATTGGCTAATGGAATTGGCTTAGATTTGTTATTCATGCTATTCAAATATATGTTTAGTTAGTTGGTATTGATTTGGTGATCAGATGCTATCTTATATGCTGGTAAGCCTGGTTTATTGATCATGTGAGGGTTTCATTGGCAGAGCTTTGTTGAAGATCTTTTGATATTATGCATAAGTGGTGTTGGTGCATCTTCTAGTAGGGATTTAGGATGGTTATGGTGATCGTGTTCGAGCCTTGACTGATTGGGATCATTGCTTTAGCATGTGTGGACCTAATTTGGGTCCAGTGCTATCTAGGTTATGGACCAGCTTAATGTAACATGTTGTCGGGACTTCTCGATGTGTTTCCGGGATGATTTATGGGTTGGATGATATTTGTTTGGTCTCAGGCCGACATGTTTTATAATTATGTAATAGGTTTTATTGTCTGGGCGGCTGACCTAATTGTTTAAGGTCTAGGGTTTGTATATATATGTGTATGATCTCATTGTACATCATGGTATGCAAGCAAATAATGTAATAATTGTAGACGTATAAAAATGACCATATTCCTAAATGAATATTTTATGTTCATTTCCCTATTTAATTAAATCCAATTTAATTAAATTATACACATTCTTCTATTTTATTAAGTAAATTACTCAATTTATTTAAATAAAATTCACTATACCATTTAATGAATAAATCATTTTATTCAATTAAATTCCCCTAGCCACTTTTAATTAAATTCAAATTTAATTAAATAGTTATCCTAAATTGAATAAATCAAATTTATTTAATTGTAACCAAATTGAATAAAAATCAAATAATTCAATTATATCCTATTATCCCCCCCATCCACTTGCAAAATCCCAAACCCCTTCCTAATCTCTTCTAGAATCTTCTAATCGATTCTAATTAACATAAACCCCCCTCTAAACTTTGTCACATCCCTAAGCAAAGGGAGGTCACTTCTCAAAATGGCCCAAAGTCTTGGATAACCATTAAAGGTTTTCAACCTTCAACCACCAAAACCCTTAAAGTCTTTGAAAACCATTGAAAGCTTCCAATCTTCAACCACTTAATCCCTAAAGTCTCCAATAACCATTAATGGTTAATTCAAACCCTCCCACATGGTTAAAACATTTGTTTTGACTCAACCTCTATCCAACCCAAGGGTCTCATCAAGCCATTAATGCTTTGACCATGATTATCTCTTAATCATTTGCACAAAGGTTTATCCTTGGATTAACTCTTAATCCAGTGGGTAAGCCTAACTTAGACTTGACCCTTAGCCTTTAGATAACCATGAGGTCTTCTCAGGCCTTTAATGCCTCCAACCTCTTCTCTCAACCCAATCCTATGTTGACACTTGTCACCATTTCATTGGTGCAAATTGTGCACATGGATCCCCAACTTTCAAACTTGGCCCTTGATTAAACTATTCAATCTTGACCATCCATTGCCCTGTTTGTGCTATAAATAGAGCTCTCATTCCTCCATTCTTAACAATCATCTTTCAAATTTGAAGCATTACACTTATGCTCAAATTCTTTCAAGCTTTCATTTCATATATGCTCATCATTTAGCCTCTTTTAGAGCATAAATTAGACTAATATGCATGCTTAGATTACTTTCTTTATCATTTTAGTTCAATCATAGACTAAATATAGTATGCTAGGATAGTATTCATACTAATCTTGTCATCTTATCATTTAGTTTATTGCATTTTAGCATCATACATAGCTTACAACACATCTCATATTAAAATCAATCAAAAGCATCTCTCGTTCTCATATTTGCCATCCCTAAACCATTTTGCTCAGTGATCTGAGAGCAAAAACATTGGTTTGAGGGACATTGTGAGATAGAGAACTATGGGACCCTCCTTGGGAAGCTGAGTAACACTATGTTACTCCATAGCTTGCATCAAGAAGTCCTATGTGTGTATGTGGACTAGTATTCTAATAAATTTTCACATATTTAGTTTTATTCGCCCACTTTTCCCGCATACATTTCTGGCGCCCACCGTGGGGCTCGACCCCCAATAACACATCATTTTTTTGAAATCGATCATTTTGCAGGTCCGTGGGAAACGAGAATCAGCGCATATACCTAACAGATTAGCGCATCCGCCTAACAGTTTAGTGCTTCTAGCCTACTGTTTAGCGCGTGGGCTCTCTGTCTTAGCGCGTGAACACTTTTCCTTAGTGCATGATCCTATTTAACAAATTTTCCTGTAGGCGTCGACGCGGGCAAAACACATAATAGCGCATATAACTAACAGATTAGCGCATCCGCTCAACCTTTTAGCGCTTGTAATACATATTCCAGCACGTTGAAACCAAAAATTAGCGCATCAGATTCAAATTTTTCCTGCATAACGGACCGCGAGAAAAAGAAAAACATAGATTAGCGCATACGACACACAGAGTAGTGCATCCGGGTAACAGAATAGTGCAGAGAAAAGAAACTATAGCGCATCTGTAGCATATTGTAGCACGTACAGTTTGTTCTGTAGCGCATCACAGACAAAATAAAAAATAAAAAAAATTATTGTAACCGAATTAAAATTCTAGACTTGTAGAAGTCCCCCGAATCAACTGACAATCTTATCATTTTGTTTATTTGCAGGGTTTTAACTATTTCTTGCAGGTAAAGCGAGGAAATTTGCTTTTACAGCAAGACGATTTTCTTTTGTTGACCTCCAAAAACATTCGAATTTGCTTTGTTGACTATTTCTTTTTCATAGATTAGGCAATCATTGCTTTGAACGAATAAAAAGAACATCATGTTTTTGTGGAGCAACATCTCTGCATAGATTTTAGAAATTCACTGATTTGAAAGGCTAAAATAAAACCTCATTGTTTGCTTTGTCTCGAAAGTGGAAGGTATATGTTCTCCCCTTAACTGGGTGATCAAAAAGCCAAACCACTCTTACGCTTTCAGTACTTCATGCATTAAAAATCCTTTAGCAGGCCTGCCTTCCCGAGGAGTTGCAATCAACTCTTAAAGCCGTTTATGGCCGGTGTGAAGGGAACAACCTAAGTGGGGAACGACTTTGACACCAAGAATTCCAACCCACTATAATCAAAAGTGGAGGGTGACGAAAGTCCCTTCCAACGGTTACGCGCAGCGATTAGCCTTCCCCCAGTATCTTTACGATACGTAAAGCCTTTGTTCTAAAGGTTGGGAAGCCTCCTGAGGGAGTTTATCACTGACGGCCGAACGGGAAGCCTGATTACGAACCATAGAATTAGAAGCTTTGAGCCGAGTCAGTATCCAAACATTTGTAACATCATAGTGCAAGGGTGGGGAAGAATCTGCCCCCAAGATTACTCACCATATATCTCCCAAGATAACTACTCAACTGTGAAGCAATTCACTTTGGGTTAACTTCTGGCAAAAGGCAGAAAAACGGGCGCCCTCTAGGGGGTGACACGGCTGTTTGAGCTGACGGAGTATCGAGACTAGTGGGCTATGATGTTACTTATGACCCTTGAATAAAGAGTCTTTTTGAAGTGTCTTACTTTGTATCAAAACCTGTTAAAACATTGGGGATTTGAACACATCCTCGACAGAACATACACTTTCTGTTAGATTAGGCGAAATGATTGTACTTTGTGTGTCGTGCTTGCATTTTTTATTTCAGAAAATCATCCATCACACTTAAAAAATTTCTCAACAAAATTCAAAATCCTCACAAAAACACCAAAAAAGGAAAAATCAGGGTGGTCTAGCGCGTAAGAGCAACATCTTAGCGCGTGTAACAGTTTTATTAGCGCATCCAAAATTCAAAATAGCGCGTACAACTAAAACAGTAGCATTTCAATCCGAAGGCAAAACAGTGAACAATCCTTTAGCGTGTCCAAAACACATTCTAGCGCGTCTTAAGACAATATTAGCGCGTAGATACCCAAAGTTAGCGCAAAGAACAAAACAGCTAGCGCGTAGGAGGCACAGTGTAGCGCGTCATTTTTCCAAACAAACTTAACAACAAATTTCAACAGCCTGTCTTAGCGCGTGAAACAAACAGCTTAGCGTGTAGAAACCATACTTTAGCGCATTGGTGGAAACAGTTAGCGCGTATCAAGCCCAGTCTAGCGCGTGGATTTTTCACCTATTAGAGCAAAATTTTTACAGAATCAAAATTTTAGCGCGTAACTAGGGGTAGATTAGCGCATGTGAAAAACATTTTAGCGCACCAAGAAAATTCAGTAGCGCATAAAACCTCTATTTTAGCGCGTGAGCCCAGTCAGAAAAACAGAGAGTTAAAAAACTGAAATTTTTTGAAAATTTCAAAAATATTTTAAAAACAGTTTTTCATCAAAAATCATCTTTTATCAAACCAGAGTGACAAAAACAAACCGTTAAAAACTTTTCTCGAGTTCAATTTGTGTCAAACAAAGTTGTCAGAATCTGAAAACGAATCGCACAATAGAGGACGTCTCTCCTATCATAATCTGGAACATTTTCATCATTAGTATCAATCAAATCCTTTAAACATCTTACGGATTTTATCTCACAACCACTTGTCTAAAAATTTGCAAATTGTCAAATCCAGTTTCCAGATCGGGAAACTTCTTATCCATATCATTTGACACGCTTTATCGTGAAGGGATATCTAAACCTTCATTCTGATAAAGTAAAATTTGAAATTTTCAAAACAAGAATCAACTAAATCCAAACAAATCAAAGGAAATCATTGATCACTCATGCGTGACTAATCCCCTTATTCTGAGAAGAAAGAACCTCTATCGTAACATCACGTTGAAGAAACAACAACCTAGCTTTTCCAAATTCATCAAGAGAAATAAATTTTTATACATCAATCGTCAACTCTTCAAATCCCATCAGGTATTTCTTCATCACGTCAAACGTTGTATCCAAAACAAATCTAGTGAATTTGACAAAGAACCCCTGAAAACAAGAGCATACTGTCAAAAGTCTGCTTTTAATCAAAAGATAAACCGCGGAGAAAAATAAAATAAAATAAAATCAATCCAGCATTCTTGCCCGACGAGTGCATCACATATAACACATCTCGACCAGAACCACCCACGCCCGAAAGACACATCGAAGAGGCTTTTGTTCCTTTCATCACTGAAAGCTTCTACTAAAATGCCTGTCACTCGCTCTCAACGAGATAGACAAAGCGAGGCACTCGCATAATCAAGTATGAATCGCAGATTATCAAATCCTTTTGAAGTTCCACCCGTAGAAGAACCTGAAATTACTGACGCACTTCTTCGGGAATGTCAAGAAAATCCTTCCTTCCAAAAACTTGTCGAAAAGCTCATGGAAAATGACAAGGAAAAATATCTGTTGATGCTCACAAGCAAGGGTGTTAAACTTCCTGAAGATTTCGACCCAAATCTTTTTCAAACCGGATTTCGGCAATATACATCTCAAGAACAAAATTGAGAAGAAGAAACTCACATACCTGAACAACATAACTTTGAACAACACATTCCAGAGCAACGTATACCAGAAATGCGAATACCTGAACTTGAAACTCCAGAACAACACATACCATTTACTACACCTTTTCAGTTAAGAACAACTACAAGGGAATAACTCTTCCCTCGACAAGATAATGCGCCCTTGGTTGCTCTTACTCAACAAATGCAAATGCTGCAAAGACAAATACAAGATATGCAACAAGGGACAATGGTGCGGTATTCTATAAACGAAATCTGTCCTTATCCATTTGACAGAAGATTAAACATGGTACCTTTTCCTCCAAACTCAGACGTTCCCAAATTTGATAAATATGATGGGAAAAGTGATCCTCGGGACCATGTTCGAGAATTTTGCACCATGAGTCTTGAATTTGCTCATGATGACACTTATCTGATGAGGTTGTTCCCAAGAAGCCTGGGAGGACAAACAATGGAATAGTTATCCAAGATTACACCACCTGTTAGATCATTTGACGAATTGGTTAACAAATTCATCACCCACTATTCTTACAACATCCAACATGCCATAACCATGCTAGATGTTTACAACACCAAACAAAAGAACAACGAACCATTCATGTTATTCCTTCAACGTTGGCGACGCATGGTATCAAGATATCCTCAAGATATTCCTGAAAAGGAGAAAATGGAAATCTTCATTGATAACTTGAATGGCGAGATGAGTTACAGACTCAAACTTCAATGCATACCATCCTTTGCCAAATTGATTGAAAATGGCATTCAAGTAGAGGAAGCATGTGTCAAAAAGGGAACACTCAAATTCTACAAGGAACAAATTCATCAAACTATAATAACCAAAACAACACCAACTTTGACAAATCTAGATTTTGGATTCGAAACAAAAACGAAGGCAACAACGAACCACATGATCCTAAATCGAAACAACCAGTGCTTGCATTATCTGGAAATCCTCAGGACATGAAAAATGCTAAAAATGCTACTCCCAGTGCTAATACGTATGCGCAAAACACTGATCAAGGGCAAATCAACACAAATAACACCAACGATAATCGAGACAAAAACATGAATCCAGGACCTAACAACAATCCACACAACAACACGAACAATTTCCAAAAGCGTATCTTCACACCACTGGGACAATCACTAGAATCCGCATTTAGAGAACTTTTGGCAAACAAGGTTCTTTCTTTACCACCACTCAACAATTATGAACCCCCAGTCAAACCACCTTGGTGGAATGATTCACACTATTGTAATTTCCATCGCAACAAGGGTCATAAAACAAACGAATGCATGAGATTGAAACATATAATACAAGACATGATTGATCGAGGTGACTTAACGGTCGATGGTCTCAAAACAAATAATGATCATGAAGCCTTCAAAAATCCTCTCCTAAATTATAATAAAGATGGAGCATCAACTTCAAATGATACACACGGAGCTCATATTAATCACATTTACGATAACACTATCAATCATATATTAGCTGAAGATCATCAAGTAAATGTCATCACCATTCGAGATCAGCATGATCATGAATCTGTCAATGTAACAACCCGCACTCAGAAATATGTCTTGAAGGGACACACTGCACCTCCAACTACCACACCAAAGATCCAATACGACTTGGTTAAACAACTACGCAAGACTCCAGCTCAGATATCTATCCTGGAATTATTAAAACTATCTCCAAAACACAAAGACATATTAGAACAAGCGCTATTAAAAACAAATGTACCTCAAAATCTGGATACAGACAGATTTCAAGCCATGGTTGCCCATATGACAGGATCTCATAACCTCACCTTCACAGACCACGACAATACCTCATTGAGTCATCCACATAATACCCCTCTCCATATTGAAGTCATTGTTTGCAAACACCGAGTCAAGAGAGTCCTAATAGATGGAGGAGCCGGTCTTAATATCTGTACTTTAAAGCTTATCCGTGCACTAGGTTTCTCAGAAGAATCTATTGATCCTTGTAAAAAGATTACCATAAAAGCATATGATGATGAGGAAAGGTCCTCTAAAGGAACAATGATATTACCTATTCAAGTAGGACCAGTACAAAAGGATACTATATGTCAAGTCTTAGATATTGATCTCACCTACAATATCTTATTAGGTCGACCCTGGATACATGAAATGCAAGCAGTACCTTCTACATATCACCAGTGTGTCAAGTTTCCTTATGATGGACAGGAAATCTCCATATCAGCTGATCACAATCCATTTCAACATTGCAATGCAATGGGGGCAGCACAGGACAGTTTGGTTCCTCATAATAGAGAAAAGAAGCAATCTTCAACATCAGATCCATATACAACAAAATCCAACTCCTTATGGGGAGACTTCAAGCAGAAAATGCAAATCAAAGACCAAGGCATGGGAGAATACTCTTTGGAGCCTTTATGTTTGGCAAAATTGCCAACCTCACCTAGATTGCATGGTTTGCCTACTACATCAACACAACTGGCTACTCAGCCCATCACTAAATTTGATGGTACCTTCATCCAATTGGGTACTCTAGCACATGAATCAGAAGACAAAGATATTCTTAGCTAGTTATACAAAGATGAAGAAGAAAATCATAGAGCAGCTGCTCTGGACATTGTTCTACCAACACACATGTATGGAAAAGGCTACTTAATCATGAAGCAAATGGGATATGACGGTAAAGGACCCATTGGCAAACGCAAAGAAGGAGTCACTGAACCTATAAATCTTCCTTCACAACCTAGCAGAAACAAAGCAGGATTGGGTTCTAAACTCACGTTCCTATTGAAGCGACCGCCTCACCTACCTATCAAACCTCAATGGAAAGTAAAGACACCATACAAAGAAGAATCCTGGCAGGAAGCACTTTTTGAATCAGCAGAAACAATCCGGAAGGCACGGGAACGTCAAGATCAGAAGTTACATCAAGAAAAACTTCTAAGTCATAAGAAGGCCCTATCTGCAGCAGTAGCTCATATTCAAACACCAATATCTCAAGAACAAATCAGGACATCTTCAAATACCGTTATTCCTCCCCGAAGAAGCACAGTCTATGAACAAATCCAGCAAGTAGAAGATGGATCTGATACAGAATCAACACAAAATATCAAAATAGTATCCATCATCAAAGATTTGTTTTCACCATACAACACCCCTGTTTACAGCACAGATAGAATCTGGGATAATGCCTATGAGACAAATTCAAATGAATATGAATGGGGTACCTGCTCCAATGCTACTACTGATATCCTGGAGGGTACTGATTCTATATCCCTTTCTCATGAAGAACATAATGCAGAGGATAGACCTCTTGAGTTTGGACCACAACATATCTATGACGTTCAGGAAAGCGAACAGAAATATTACGAACAAGTCTATGTAGAAGATGATACCATCAAAGACCTCGATGAAATCCTAGACTTCTTTAAAAACAAGACCCATCACGATGATAACTCTATCCTAACACTTACAGTAGCTGAACTTGACCCGCCAAATGATTCCTTACCACTTGTCTTCCCTGATCTCGTCGACTGGAATGAACCTGAGTCTCATGATATCCCAATTTTTCCAGATGATGAATCTATTATCCATTACCTATGTACCGTAAATCCAGAAACAGACTCTACCAGTGAACGAAATAAAGATGTCTGTTCTTCAGGGAGTGCCAAGTCTCTCAGTTGCAAAAATGAATCAAATAATGAATCTAATGCTGAAAACCAGTCAATGGCAGTTATAGATTCCAAAAAAGTAAAAATAAAGAACGCATCTGAGGGTGAAAACCTTTTTAAGGCACCTAACGATGGGAGACTTGACACTCTTCCTAAACATTTTCATGAACGATCACCCATACTGATTGAGCCCACTCAATCAATCAACATTAGTACCGTAGAAGCAGCCAGACACATTCACCTTGCAGAATCTCTGACAGAGGAGGAAAGATCGGCATTTATCATCTTCTTTAAAGGACAGCAAATTAACTTTGCCTGGTCATATGCTGATATGCCCGAAGTAGATCCACACCTAATCATGCATCACTTATCCATCTCTGCAGGAGTCAAGCCAGTCAAGCAAAAGCTACGAAAGATGAATCCACAGGTAGCACTCATGGTCAAAACTGAACTAAAAAAATTATTAGACGTCGGATTCATCCGACCCATTGACTATGCAAAGTGGATATCCAATATCGTTCCAGTATCAAAACCAGATGGTAGTATCAGAATATGCACTGACTTCAGAGACATCAACAAAGCTTGTCCCAAAGATGACTTTCCTCTACCCAGTATCGACATAATTGTAGATCTCACAGCAGGCCATGCAATGCTCTCACTAATGGATGGTTTCTCAGGCTATAACCGAATCAAGATAGCTCCTGAAGATCAAGATAAAACAGCATTCATCTGTCCTTGGGGAACATCTTGTTGGAATGTTATGCCTTTTGGCTTAAATAATGCAGGCGCCACTTATCAAAGAGCAATGACAACCATATTCCATGATATGATGCACACATTTATGGAAGACTATGTGGATGATTTACTAGCAAAATCCTTCACCAGAGCTGAAGATCTCAGCATCCTAACAAAGATCTTTGATCGGTTGCAGAAATTCCAAGTCTGACTCAACCCTAAGAAGTGTGTCTTCGGGGTTACATCAGGCAAGTTACTAGGTTACATCATCTCAGCTAAAGGTATTGAAGTTGATCCAGCAAAGGTACAAGCCATCATGGATATGCCACCACCAAAGAATATCAGTCAACTTCAATCTCTCCAAGGACAACTTCAATCAATCAAGCGATTCATCGCTCAACTAGCAGATAAAAGTCTGCCATTTAACCACTTGCTACACAAAAATGTACCATTCAAATGGGAGAATAAGTGTGCAGAATCTTTTTACCAAATTAAACAGTACCTGATGAATCCACCGGTTCTAGTACCACCAATTGTAGGAAAGCCTCTTATACTATATATCTCAACAACAGATGTTTCACTGGGAGCACTATTGGCACAAGAAGATCAACAAGGAAAGGAACGCGCCATATATTACATCAGTAGAACATTGAATGGCTATGAACTCAATTATACATTCATTGAAAAGGCTTGCCTAACAGTTGTTTTTGCATCTCAGAAGTTCCAACATTACATGCTAGCACACACCATCAAGCTAGTTGCAAAAATTGATCCTCTCAAATATCTACTCAGCAAAGCCGCTCTTATAGGCTGATTGGCTAAATGGGTCATGATTCTCAGTGAATTCGACATCCAATACATAGAAAGACGAGCCATCAAAGGACAAGCAATTGCAGATCAATTGGCTGAAGCACCGCTACCAGGCAAACAAACCATGGACATTGAATTTCCAGATAGGGACGTTTTTGCTCTTTCCTCCAAACAATGGACCCTATACTTTGATGGATCCTATACACAACATGGTTCAGGGGCCGGCATTCTATTCATCACCCCTGAAGGACACACTATGCCGAGATCATACAGACTTATGTTTCCATGTACAAATAATGTGGCTGAATGTGAAGCATTGGTTATAGGCATCAAAATGGCTGTCGAATGGAAAATCACAGAATTAAAAGTCTATGGAGACTCACAACTGGTCATCAATCAAATCAACAACAACTATCAGACAAAGGATGACAAGTTACTACCCTACAAATGGATGGTGGATGATTTCAAACAGTATTTTGTGCACATCACCTTTGAACAAATACCAAGGTTGAACAATAAAGCAGCCGATGCAATGGCTATGATTGCTTCATTACTACAAATTCCAAAACAACAGAGTCGTTATGAGTTCCTGGTAGAGCAACTGTTCTCCCCTGCCTATGACCACTCTGAATCCTAGGTTATATATGCCTTGACAAGTTCAGATTCTCCGTTATATGGACCAATATACGACTACCTCAAGCATAATATCTTACCCATTGACCAATCCCGTAACCAAAAACGTAACTTTATCCGACAAGCTACCCGTTACACCCTTACCGCTGATACCTTATATCGTCGAGGTCTAGATGGTACTCTTCTTCGTTGTCTTGATCATAATGATTCCGATTCAACTTTACACGAGCTTCATGAAGGTATTTGTGGCACACATTCAAGTGGCACTACTCTTGCTAAAAAGCTTCTACGAATGGGATACTACTGGCCCACAATGGAGAAAGATTCATATCATTTTGCCAAGAAATGTCCTAAATGCCAGATCCATGGCAATCTGATACATGCACCAGCACAAGAACTACAACCATTTACAACATCCTGGCCCTTTTGTCAGTGGGGATTGGACCTGGTAGGCAAAATACATCCTTCATCTTCCAATGGACACAAGTTCATTATAACTACAACCGAGTACTTTACCAAATGGATCGAAGCAGTTCCCATGACCACAGTGACCGGGAAACAGATTGCCTCTTTTATCCTAAATTATCTAATCTGTAGATATGGTATTCCAAGTTCAATCGTCACAGATAATGGATGACCTTTCAAAAACCAAGATGTGCAGGAACTATGTGAAAAATTCAAAATCCAACATCGGTTTTCTACACCATACTATCCACAGGGAAATGGTCAAGCAGAGGCATCTAACAAGACAATCCTAAAAATCCTCAAGAAAATGGTGAATGATGTAGGCAAAGATTGGCACGTACAACTCAATCCAGCACTTTGGGCATACAGGACCAGCATCCGCACGCCTACAGGGGCAACACCATATTCATTGGTATATGGATCCGAGGCTATTTTACCCTTGGAGGTAGAAATTCCATCTCTTAGAGTCTCTTTGAAAGGTTTAATCCCCGATGAAGAGTATCGAGTTAACCGACTGCAAGAACTGGAACTATTAGATGAAAGATGCCAACATGCTTATACTCATCTCAAAGCATATCAGCAACGCATGTGCAGGAGCTACAATCACAAGGTCATTCCTCGCAACTTCAAGGTTGGTGATCTAGTCCTAAAAGAAAATCCAAGGAATCAACAAGATAGAGAAAAGAAAGGGAAATTTGAACCTAACTGGTTGGGTCCCTATGTCATCATTTCAGTTTATGGATCAGGTGCCTATCAGCTAACAAATTTTGAAGGAGATGTGCTCGATGATCCAACTAACAACATTCATCTAAAGAAGTACTATACTTAGGATAGCCTAGTGCACGGAAAAAGCTAAAAACAAAACAAAAAAATCAAAAAATCCAGAAAAAGCAAAAATACAAAGTACAATAAAAACAAATGGTGAAATCCTGGTAAACAGGCACCCTTGTGAAAGACCGGCTCCTCTATCTATATCTAGGCTATTTTATCCATCAAAATACTATCGGCCATCGCCCGACACTTAGCATATATCCATTCAGGACATACTTAGCGTAGTCACTATCCTGAGTTATTCATCTACCGCATTCCACCATGGCTTGGAAATCATTGTACATAATCATATCCAGAGGTACACTCAGCTAGAAGCATTAAATTGTTCAAAAACTTACAAACATTCAAGACATGCCAACTATTGCAAAACTCAAACAAATGACATCCAACAAACACAACTATGCTTCATCACAACAACCAAGACACAAACAATTACACAAGAAACTCAAGGATGGATGATTTTCTGAAGTACTAAATGTTGCATTACCGCATTAAAGTCTTGATTATTTTGCATTTTGAACTTTTTAATTGTTGGAATCTTCTCCTTCTCTCATAAAAAGCTTCAAAGCTAGAGATCATGAGGAACTTCCAATATTTTCTTAGTCTTCTGTCTGAGAGGCGATCACTCGTACTGTGTGAATATTTGCCTCGAGACGTGATGCATATCACTGAAGGCCTGATTCCATTTCACGCATATAAATGATCTAATCTTGTATGTTTACGCAATACGCACTCAGGTCGTCCTGGTTCAATTATACCTTGACGCTTGTGCTATCTTGCAAAATCAAATATCATGTAAATTTTACTCAGGTCATTATGGTTCAAATATACCATTATGCTTGTATAAATTTTCAACATATCCAAAGATCAATAAATGTTCCATGATGATATTTACAAAGAAAGCAAATAAATGGTTATATCGGACGGCAAATATAGAATGAGAGATGCTCCAAAAACAATTAGTTGCATATCATTTACAATTAGTTGCATTTCATTTTACAATTAGTTACATATCATTTTGCATCATTATTACATCATTTTACATCATATCATATTACATGTAGCAGCATATTAAATCATACATCTCATTTTCAAGATACATCTCACGGCATATAAAAACATACATCCTGCATCACACATTACATCATATATGTAAACATTACATCATCATATAAAAAGGAAGTATTACACATAAAAATGCATCCATAAACACATCACATCGATCAAAAATGGTGCTCTGTATATATATCTCTCAAAAAATGATCAAAATCTACAAAATGTGTCAAAACTGTGTCCAGTACAAAGAATACAATGCTCAAAAATACAACAGAGACCATGTCTCTCAAGTATGACTATCCCCTGATGGAGATGGTCTAGCTCCAGATGCACCTGCCCCTGGATCTCCAGGAGGATCCTGTCTAGCTCCCGATACACTCGCCCCTGGATCTCCAGGAGGGTCCTGTCTCACCGGCCCAGTCACTCCTCGGCTCTTAGATCGTGTCCCGGCAGTTCGAGATCGACTTGATCTCGACTGTGCAAAACTCTCTACATGCCAGTCTCTAGGAACTGTAGCCTCATAATGCCGCCTGTAATACTCCGCCTCCTAGACACTCCGTGTCAGCTCTCTAAGGGTGTCTCTCAAAGGACCACCCGTCGCTGCTCTCTGCACAGTCGCTAAAGCCTCCTCTGCTTGACCTTGCCTCTCTATCTCTGTATCTCTCTCAGTGGTCAACTAAGAAATCTACCACTGATAGGTCAAAATCTGTGCCTGCAGCTGCTGCACAGTAATCTGTAGGGTCCGGATCTGTGCATCCTCTACATGACCCGACACTCAGACCCGCAGTGGTCCCTGAGATGGAGGAACCCCTCCCACTCGCCCTGTCCTAGGTACGGGAGGTGGGAGTATATCTACCCTCCTCCTCTGTGCTGGTCTCACCACCTCCTCCTCTCCCCCCACTGCAGCTAGCACCTCTGTCACTCTCCCCTCTCTCCCGGCTCCAATGGCCAATCCTCCTCTCCCCCTCTCAATCCTCCCTTGCCGTACCACTCTCTGCACACCTCTGCCACCCTACCTCCCCCTGGCTCCTCTACCTCCTCCATCATCTCCATTGTCTCCGTCATCTCCATCATCTCCCCCCTCCTCTCCATCCGAATCAAATGCTGGCCTCATCTCCTCTGGATTTGAGATCCTCGCTACTGCTCGCGCAGCAAACAAACGAGCGAACTCCTCAGTCATCCCAGCATCCTGAATCTCTGGGGCATAGTCCCAGACCTACCCAGCTAACCCTGTAAACTCCTCTATCACCACGGCACTATCAATAGTTGGCCCCCAATCGGCCACATCCTGCTACCGCCGTGCATACAAGCACGCTCCCTGCGGAATCCCCTGCTGCCTCCCGAACTGCCATAAAACTCGGGTCACCAAAAACCGCTCAATGACGAACGGAGTCCTCCCAATCAGATACCTCATCATGAAAATGAACTGCATCTCTATCCCATCCTCTGCCCACACCTCGCAACCTGTATACGGTCTCCAGGTAATCGTATCTATGTCATCAAAAACTCTCCTCCAGTGCTCTAGTTTGCCCAGCTTATGCTGGACAACTAGGCCTCTGTATCCATAGGCGTATGCTGCACCTACGGGCCTATCTCTGTCTGCCAATGGCGTCGCTACTAGGATGTGCTCCCAGCACCATACTTGTAATAGGGTCACACCCGCTGATAAGCTCCCATAACCGAGGTATACTACCTCATGCAGGCTCCTGTAAAGATGGGCCAACATCGCTGACCCCCACGCAAATCTCCGACCCTGTGTAACCATCTGCTCCAGGACCAGCCCCCATCCTACTGAAAATCCCTTTGACCTGCGATCAGGACAAAGGAATCCCCCAATGAATCCTGCCAATATAGATGGCAGCGGTGCATAATCCAGATCCAAAAACTCCTGCCAGGGGATCTCATAGCCACAGACACTCTCATCATGAAATATACGGCGCAGTGCCTCTGTGCTGCCCTCCTCTGTTTGCTCATAAGGTAAAATGGCCCCTACCACAGGAATGCGCAATATCCGGTAGCAATCCTCCGGTGTCACGGTCATCTCTCCAGTGGCAAAATGAAAGGTGTTCGTATCACTGTGCCACCTCTCTGCCAATGCTGTCAAAAGTCCCCGGTTCACAGTGAACCGCGGCATATCAAGAAGCGAGGTCAATCCACATCTCTCAATAATATCCAAGTTTGCCTGTGACAGACATGGTATCAGCGTCCATGGTCTCGGGAATCTCTCCCTCGACTGCACAATACCCAATCGCTCCTATCAGCAAACAAAACATATCCAATATCAGTTTCCACATCAACACAAAGATATCAAAATAAAACTTACATAAAAAACATGAAACAAATTTGCTCATCTACAATCAAAGTTCAAAATCCTATCATTTCATATCAACTTGTAAAACAACTCAAGTTCTCAAAAACCATATCAAAACTTGTAAAACAACTCAAGTACCACCATCACATAAACTTGTAAAACAACTCAAGTTTCCCACCCATATCAGCTTGTAAAACAATTCAAGTTTCCAACCCATATCGGCTTGTAAAACAACTCAGGCTTCCACACACATTGAACTTGAAACAGACAACACAAATAAATCATATTTTGATCAAAACAACAGCTTGATAATCTATACATAACTTGGAAAATTGCACATCAAAACAAGTTATACAAATACTCATCTTGGATAAATGCATCAAAAACACGACAGGCACACAAAACCACAACTTTTTCAAACTTGGCCAAAAACTGCAAATTTTTCTTGGATGCGCTAAAACAAACCTTCACTGCGCTAAAACAAACCCACGCGCTAGGCTGCTTGTCCTATGCGCTAACCTATTTGCCCTATGCGCTAGAATATATCCACGCACTACTCTTTTCTTTCGTTGCGCTACCTAATCTATCCTATGCACTAGAACCTATCTACGCGCTAATCTATGCCTCTAGACGCTACGCTTTTACCCCTATGTGCTAGGTTAGTCCTACGCGCTAAACCCCTTTTCCTATGCGAACCCTGGCAGCTCCTATGCGCTAGGTCATGCCTACGCGCTACCCTTTTCCCCTACGCGCTACCAAAGCCTTTGCATGCGCTATTTTATCTACATGCGCTAACCTACAGATCCTATGCGCTAGCAAAACATTTTCGGACGCAACCCCTAAAATTGACCTTGATGCGCTACTCTACACTTCGTATGCGCTAAATTACGTTTTAAACGCGCTAAAACGAACTGTCCGAAGTTTAAAATTCAAAAAACACCTGAAAATGACAAAATGAAAAATCCAAAAGGGGTCAAAAACGTTGACTTACTGGTGGTCCACGCGCTACTGGTCTCCGGTACCTCCGAACGCGCTCGAAACAGTGTCTGTGATAGGGAATAGGCATTTTCTCTCTAGAGCAAATTATCTTTCTTCAAAATTCAACAAAGCACAAATGACTTTAAATTAACCCCTTTTCCCCTTTTATAAGAGGAAAATGAAATTAGGGTTAGCCAACTGGACCTGTAATATGGTTGCGGTCTCCCCTATACCAAAACAGTTGTAATTTATCGGGAGATGAATCAATTTACACACTTTCTACAAGCACGGAATCCTACACATCATACAAACTTCATCAATTTAAATAAAAAATTTTCCAAAAAAATATTGCTTCATCTCCCGAGGGGGCATCACCATCAAATCTCAAATCTGGGGCATCACATCAAATCTGGGGCACGACTGACAAATCAAAAGAGCGACACCACAAAAATTGCATTTGATCATAAATCACAAAAACACATCATTTTTCTTTGAAATAACATGTGCACACATGTCACTTCAAAGAGGGGCAAAATGTAAACGTATAAAAATGACCATATTCCTAAATGAATATTTTATGTTCATTTCCCTATTTAATTAAATCCAATTTAATTAAATTATACACATTCTTCTATTTTATTAAGTAAATTACTCAATTTATTTAAATAAAATTCACTATACCATTTAATGAATAAATCATTTTATTCAATTAAATTCCCCTAGCCACTTTAATTAAATTCAAATTTAATTAAATAGTTATCTTAAATTGAATAAATCAAATTTATTTAATTGTAACCAAATTGAATAAAAATCAAATAATTCAATTATATCCTATTATCCCCCCCATCCACTTGCAAAATCCCAAACCCCTTCCTAATCTCTTCTAGAATCTTCTAATCGATTCTAATTAACATAACCCCCCTCTAAACTTTGTCACATCCCTAAGCAAAGGGAGGTCACTTCTCAAAATGGCCCAAAGTCTTGGATAACCATTAAAGGTTTTCAACCTTCAACCACCAAAACCCTTAAAGTCTTTGAAAACCATTGAAAGCTTCCAATCTTCAACCACTTAATCCCTAAAGTCTCCAATAACCATTAATGGTTAATTCAAACCCTCCCACATGGTTAAAACATTTGTTTTGACTCAACCTCTATCCAACCCAAGGGTCTCATCAGGCCATTAATGCTTTGACCATGATTATCTCTTAATCATTTGCACAAAGGTTTATCCTTGGATTAACTCTTAATCCAGTGGGTAAGCCTAACTTAGACTTGACCCTTAGCCTTTAGATAACCATGAGGTCTTCTCAGGCCTTTAATGCCTCCAACCTCTTCTCTCAACCCAATCCTATGTTGACACTTGTCACCATTTCATTGGTGCAAATTGTGCACATGGATCCCCAACTTTCAAACTTGGCCCTTGATTAAACTATTCAATCTTGACCATCCATTGCCCTGTTTGTGCTATAAATAGAGCTCTCATTCCTCCATTCTTAACAATCATCTTTCAAATTTGAAGCATTACACTTATGCTCAAATTCTTTCAAGCTTTCATTTCATATATGCTCATCATTTAGCCTCTTTTAGATCATAAATTAGACTAATATGCATGCTTAGATTACTTTCTTTATCATTTTAGTTCAATCATAGACTAAATATAGTATGCTAGGATAGTATTCATACTAATCTTGTCATCTTATCATTTAGTTTATTGCATTTTAGCATCATACATAGTTTACAACACATCTCATATTAAAATCAATCAAAAGCATCTCTCGTTCTCATATTTGCCATCCCTAAACCATTTTGCTCAGTGATTTGAGAGCAAAAACGTTGGTTTGAGGGACATTGTGAGATAGAGAACCATGGGACCCTCCTTGGGAAGCTGAGTAACACTATGTTACTCCATAGCTTGCATCAAGAAGTCCTGTGTGTGTATGTGGACTAGTATTCTAATAAATTTTCACATATTTAGTTTTATTCGCCCACTTTTCCCGCATACAATAATCATTCATGCAAAGGATTTGGTCGATCATAGGTGATCGAGTTGGGTTTATGCAAGAGGTTTAAGACCTCCAGTATTGAGCTTAACCGGAACTATATTTAGGCATAGGATATGCTATTATTGAAGTTCTTTCTACCTTTTGGATTGTAGTCTGGATTTCTTATGTAGTCAGTGAGACTCCTTTTGCAATGAGAAGTGTGCTCTAGGCTGTTGGCCTTCCTACAAATGTGGGCCCCTCAATTTGTAATCACATACTTACTGCAGAAGTATTATCTGACTATGGGTAGGCTTCCCACCGTGGTTTTTCCCTTTACCGGGTTTTCCACATACAAATCTTGGTGTCATGTGGATGGTAAATATTATCTAATTGTTGCTTGTGCTTAATTGGTATATCTTTTATTTCAGTAATTGGTTTATGTATTCCAATATTGATCTTATGTGTTCTAGTAATAAATTTTTAAATGCTTAAGGTTTCGATAATCTAGTGACAACTGATTCACCCACCCCCCCTCTCAGTTGTCCTCCAGTTATTTGAACTGTCTAACTATGCGTGCGCATGTGTGTGTGTGTGTGTGTGTGTGTGTGTGTGTGTGTGTGTGTGTGTGTGTGTGTGTGTGTGTGTGTGTGTGTGAGAGAGAGAGAGAGAGAGAGAGAGAGAGAGAGAGAGAGAGAGAGAGAGAGAGAGAGAGATGTTGTAACATGGTAGTGTTTAAATATATGATGTTACAACCAGTGAATTTTTTGGGGGGGTAGATAGTGAAGAAAGGAAAAGAGGATAGAAACAATGAATTTGTATAACTGAATGCAAATTCTTAAATAGTGTAAGTTTTTTTTAAAGTAGAATGTGTGTATGCATAGTTTATGTTTTCCTTAGGTTAAGAACAAAATGTAAAGCAAGAAAGAAAAAAATGAATAAGTTTTATTTTTGTAACACGTGTAATGTGATTGTTTTTAAATTGGTGAATTTCTATGAACTATTGCAAAACATGGATCAATAAGAGATAGTTATAAGTATTGAATTATAAGTGATTGTGTAGTTTATAGTTATATGCATGCAATTAAAAATGTTTTTTAATTTTTTTTTCCTTTTTTTAGTGGCATTGGAGGAAAATTAAGAAACTTTGTAAAAGGACGAGAAATTGAAGTTGTTGGAATAAGTGATGTGGTCACAAATATTGTAGTATGCAATACTAAAAAAAGCATGTTGTGTGGAATGTAAATAGCAAACAAAAAAGATTGAATATTTTGAATTTCTTTTTGGAAATTCGAGTGTTAAATATTTTTTGTGTTAGTTTTAAGCATATGAAAAAGGATACTATATTTATATAATTGTTTATTGTGCAAACAAAGAGAAGTACAATACACAAAATTAACTTTTGAGATTTGCATAATTTCAAATTTGAAATTTAAGAAAGGCTGTAGAGATAATGTTACTAAATATAGACAATAAATTTGAAGCCAATAAAGATGGGTAACACAATGTATGACTAACAAGTAGTAGTATTTATGTTATAGACAAGGAAAAATAAAGTAGCAAATTGTAAATGTAGAATAATAATTTTGCCATTTTTTTCCATGCACAACTAGAAAGAAACAATGTCCAAAAGTGTATTATGTTTAGGAAATAGTAGTTTGAAACCAAAAGTATTAAACAAATGCATAATCTTTTTATTATAGAATAGTGTGGATCTTTGAGCAAATGCAAGATAGAATGAAAATTGTTGATCTTTGGCCAAATTGAAAAAGAAAGTAAAAAACATTAATAATGATGGAAGGAAAAGAGTGGGAGAAACAAGTTATCACAATGAACAATATATATTGAATATTTAGAAATATTGAATGTACATAATCAAAGCAAAGAGTATGAAACAAAACCATAAGAATAGTGTCATTTTGAAATATGTATGTACAAGTGGAGAAATAAGCAACATAATTTTTTTTTGTAGGTACTTAGAGAAGATGAGAACTATGTTGGGAAGTATCAATTACTGCACGGTAATATGCTTGATATGGCCAAGTATAGACAACGAGAACTATAGAAGACATAGTAATTTTTTGTTGTTGAAATAGGGATGTACAATTGGGAAAACAAGTAGCATTACATTTTTCTATTGGTAGGAAGAGAAGAGAAAAGTTATGTTGGTAAGTTCAATTAAATGTACATATGTATAGTTGATATGGCCTTGTATAGCCAGTGAGAACCATATAGGATGTAGTGCTTTTTTTTTTGTGGACAGTTACACTTGCAATAAATTGTACACTAGCTTCGACGAATGTGCTTTCAGGTGGCTCTAGGATAGTTGTAAAGTTGATGGAACCTGCAATTTCAAAGATAAATCAAAGCATTAATGGTGTGTGAAAAGAGGCAAATAAATATAGAGATTTGGTAGAAGCGTGAAAGGAGAACTTACGAACAAAAGTTAAGTGTTTACAGACTGAGTTGGCATAACAGTTTAAGGAGAACCTACCAAAAAAATAATGAATGCAAGCATTCAAGTATTAATTGTGTGAGTTGAATGGTGTGGAATGCAAATTTGTTGGAATGGCCAAGCAGATGATGGCATCTGCAAACAAAAAAATCAGAAAAGAGGATTAGTGCAAGGCATAAATGAATAATAACTACAAAAACACATTGTAAGGCGACGAAATTTATATTGTTCAGAAATAATACATGTGAAAGAAAATATGGACCTTGTAGTGTATATGAATGTGAGGGGTTTGCATAAGAGGAGGTTGTAGTGGTGCTAGAAGAAGTGTTCTAGTGATGTAATGTTGACAATGAAGGAGGAGATTGGTGAAGAGACCAAATTGTTGTTAGTTGTCATAGCAAAAAAAATGTGGAAAGGTTAGTGTCTTTAGAAAAGATGAGAAAATAGGTTAAGCGATACATATTAGGGGAAGGTACAATATGTAACTTCAAGGAATTGGAAAAAGTGTCATACCTTTTTTAAAAAGATAACAAAGAATAGAAAGTAGACAAAGAGCAAGGAGCAAATAGAGAGTAGCAATAGGATAAATGAAGCTATATTGAAGAAATGAAAAAATATGGACCACTTACAGTAAACGAGGTGAGAATGACAATGTTGGTGAATATAGTATGCATAGTGTGTGCAAATGTAGATTTGTGCCATATAATAACAATAGGTAAGGGTAAAAATATGAAAAAGGTTGAATAAGTAAGAGAGCAAAAAATAGTTGGAAAAAACCACTAAATCAGTGGGCTATCAATTTTTACTTGCATGCATTGGAGATCTTCGAAGCTATGGCAAGCACTAAAGAGTAGACAATCTAGTTTGGAAATGTAATTCCTACAAAAGATGCCAAAAAAAAATTTATTATTGTTTGAAAAAGGTATAATAATATTATTTTAGCATGAGATGTTCTTTTTTGGTTCATATTCGTTCAATGGAAAATTGGAAGAAAAAAAGTTGCTAGGATAATAGTTTATTGTAAGATACTTGAAAGAGAAAAAGGGAAAAGACTAGAGAAGACCAGTTGTTTAGTAGTTTGTGTGTTATGAATAGTTAAAATGAATAAAGAGTATATTGTAGTTGCAAGCTGGACCCAGGAGTAGGGATATCAATAGCATGAACTAAATAGAGAACAAAGATGTAAAGAGTGCAGGTAATTAAAAAATGGCTTAAACATGGAAAGAGTGTAGAGGAATGGAAAGTGACTTACTTTTAAATGAAGTTAAATAGTGGATGCATAATGATTTATAATGAAAGGTGGACTTTTTTTTGAGTAGGCACAAGTTTTTTGTTGGCCTGAAAAGAGGAAAGGTAGTTTGAAAACAATAATGTTAAAAAATTATTAGAAGTATGAAACAAAAAAAAGGCATACACATAGATTCCAGTGTGAATCTAAATTGTACGATTGATGTTTGTGCATTGGTAAGTTGATAAGTAAACTTATTAGCTTGCAACTACAAACATTAAACAATATCAAAGGATTAGAACACGTGTAACGTGTATAAGATAAGGCATGCAGAGAATTTGAAAGGATGTACAATAGGAACAAATTACCATGGATTGGAAGAACCCAATAAAGAAGGACAAAAATGGAGATCCAAAATCTGCAGGTGCAGGGACAATTGTAGAAAATAGAGTAGAGCAGTAATTTAAATATTAAGCATTCACATTGGAAGAGTAAATAGTTAAAAATATTTGTTGTGTAGTGAATGTGTGAATATAAGAATATATCACATTGTAGTGAATAATAAAATTTAAGAGGGTTAAAGTATAGTTAACTTTTCTTAAAAAAGGATGCATATTTGTGTGGCAATTACAAGAATAGTAATACAAGTAAGATATAGATTGCATAAGTAGTCAAAATTATAAAGGTAACATTGTTATGTATTATAATATAGAGAGTGTGTTGGAACAAAAAAGGGATAATAAATAGTTATTGTTTGGGAAATCTATCTTTGCGGTTTGTTGTTAAGTAATTGTAGAGTATAAACAATATGTACAAGGAAACAATAATTATGGTATCAAGTATTTTCTAGCTAATAGAGTTCTAAAGTATGGCAAATGTTAGACACTTTGATAAATGGAATGTTCTAAAAATCAATGTAGTCGATGAAGGTTGTCACTACAAAAAAGATCTTTATGGCTGATGGTGCAACAATGACAACTAAGATGCAAAGTACGATGGAGAAGACTATTTTGCAAGCAGAAGGAAAGAATTAGTATTCTGTAATTCATCTAGAAATGTTAATGTGGATGGACTTTTTTAATCTATATATACTTGTAAGTGTTATAATAAAATGTGTTGTGAATACCTGGCATTTGAAAAGGGAAGATGTGGACGTGGATAGTGCTTTTACCATGATTCTAAAAAATGCAGACATCATGTTCCTTTATTTTTGTTTCATAAACAAAATTTCTCCAACTTACAAAGAAGATTGGTGTATTATTATCGATAATACATTTGACAGTCCAGGAACATCCTTTAAGTGTGAAGAGGGTTATCTATGTTTGGTAATGAGGAAGGTGTAATGCACGTGCTGACTATTTTGGAAATTTCTGCAAAAAGGCAATAGAAGAAGTAAATAGTAGATAATATGAGTAAATGGTAATAAAAGAGCAAAAAAGCAGGTGGAGAAAGGTGAGGTTTGAGTAGTAAAATAAGGAAAGTCTTACATAAATTGATACATAACACATAAAGCAAGATTTGATTGCTTACCATAAGGAAAGAGCCACTAATGTTCCATTGTTTTATAACCATTGCAGTATAAGGTTTCTTTGAAACAAAGAAAGTTGTAGGTCCAGGTATTTTATTCTGTTGGCCGTTTCCTTTGTTTGCTGAGTTGATCAGGAGACAAGTCAAAATAAGGAGAGTGGTTGGTTTTAAATTTAAAATGGGAAGGGGCAAATGTAGTAATAAGTTCATAAACATAAATTTCATCAAGTTCGAAGAAGGCAAACCATACTAACCACGAGAAAAATGCTTCTGCAAGCAGTGTTTTTTATGCTTGATGTTGGCAAATGCAGCAAGATCACTATTGTTGCAATCAAGAGGATGAAATGATTTAGGGGTTGCTGATGGAATGGACATATGTTTTCATGGTGGATGGGTGTTGTAAAAATCAGCAGCGAAGTTCTTTTCACATCAATCTTTACCAAAGATGATAACTTTGAAAAAGGAGGCCTTCATATATTTGAAAACAAGGAAATCTCCATGCTCCAGGTTATGATCAATCACAAAATGTTCCCAGTCATGGCCAAAACAAACTATATTTTGTTCAGAAAAAAGGAGAACATCCCATTGATTGTTTGTTGGTCCTTGCAAAATAACATATGTATTCAAGACATTGGAAATTATACCCACAAACGTTGGTAGAATTCTCTGGAAAAGTAAAGGCATGAAGTCAAGATATGTAGGTATAAATTACATAAATAAGTTTAAGGACAAAAAGATATTTTTTAAAGAAGTATGGAATGTACCAATTTGCTAAAGTTCTCTTCCATCATAACTTTCAAAAAAGATGGAATACTCCCATGTTTGATGGAACAGCTATAGGTGCAAGCTTTACATGGGGGAATTGCCATTTGGTCTTGTTTTTCTATCTTCCAAGAACTAATAGCATATTAATTCTTTTGTGTATTTAATTGAGAAACATACTTTGTATAGATGGCACACATTTGAATCTTTAAATGTGGATTGGAAACAGTTATTCATAAGCAATAAAGGCTAAGAAGCAAGCAAGAAACATAATAGTAAGATAGATGTTGTTATGAATATACTGAATATTGTGAGTATAAGCTTTTAGTTATGTATATGTATACAGATATACCAAATAACTATAGGGGAATATAAATAAATTATGGTCTTGTCCAGTATGCCATTTTTTTATGATGAAATTGTCAACCGCATTGAATAGCAATGAACTTGGGTTGCTTATCTACTAATTTTAATAGCTTTGTGTTTATAAAGAATCTTCAATCAGTAGAACCCCTATTCCCTTCCAATGGTTCTCCACCCTCCTCCGTCGATTGAAGGGAAATTTTTTTTTTTAATATTTGCACCCCTCCTGAGGAAGATGTGCACCTTGGCAAAGTACGCAATCGACAGGATGTGCAATGAGTGCTTCATAGTGTGTGGTCATGTACACAGTTAATGTGTGAGACATACATTATGATGTATGTGCCAAACATATATATGATTTCATGTATATATAAGAATACATTTTTTTAGTAAATTTACAATCAATACTTGTTGCTCGGATGATGACAACCTAGCTTGCACCAATTTTTCTATTGGATAGTTTATTACACAATAACTTTTTGATGACAGATCAAATCTAAACACAATGCCTATTGATTATTAGAAGAGACAAGTGGTGGAGAGGCAAGATATCGCGCACCATGATCTCTATCAATGACTTTGGCGGTTGTGTGAAGAGCTGGCATTAAATGCGGCTAAAGAATTGGCCACTCTTAGGAGGAAATTCTATCATTGTGAATGCCATAACATATTTTTTTATGGCTTTTCATTCCGTGTAGGCATGCAAAGTTTTGCAAAGTACATATACATATATATATATACCTACACATGGATATATATGTATGTATATACATATACATATATATGCACACACAGATAGATAGACATACACAGATACAACCACACAGACATAAAGTGTCATCCTTCTAGTGAGGTGCGTCTCCCGACAACTTTTCGACCAGCCCTTCTTTCCTGAGCGATAACAAGACAACTTTCGCCATGTCGTCTACTAGATAGTCGATGAGAAGACAACTACAACCACGTCATGTTTTGATCTTTTTGAGAGGCACATGGTAGTGAGTTCATATAGCACCTACAACGACCTCTATTGATGGCTTTGGTGGTCACGTGAAGAGCACTGTAAGGTGGTATTTTTTTGTACAGAGGCATAGTAATGCATAATCAAGAAGGGTACAATTATACAAAAAAGCATTGATGTGGAAGAATGCTTATTTATTTTCATGGATACATACATGCATGCAAACATCAATATATGTATGTGTATAGAGAGACATATAGCCCAAGAGGCACTAAGCACACAAATCATATCATATTGCTTCACTTGTTTGAGCACAGTTAACATGTATATGACAAATGCACCACACCTTGCTGAAATGATTTTGGCCAGTTGGTGTTGAAAATTCTAGTGGCATAAACAAAGTTCACAATTAATTTTGGGTTTTCATTGTCTAGGTTTTCTTTTTTATGCTTATGGAAAAGGGCATATTTATCTAGCTGACCACCTATATATAGTTACACAAAGGATATGTTCAGATTAATAGAATATTGACATCCATATAAAGGTTTTCAATAGCTTTGTTATATATGGGAGGTCTGTGTATATACTAAGAAGTATATATGTAGTTAGAGAGTGTTATCCTTTCAGGGAGTACATGTTTCTCGGCAACTTTCTAGGCGACTATTTTTTTACCTGGGAAATGACAAGATAGCTTGAACCATGTCATCTTTTAATGTATTTGTGTGCATTGTGGTGGCAATCTGACACAGCAACCACCACAAGTGTAATGTATAGCTTTAGCGGTTATATGAAGAGGTTGAATTAAATGGGACTAAAGATTTGGCTTCTACATGGCATGTTTCATGTCCTAGGGCAGTGTGTCGATCACTTCTACCATTGATGCACATAGATATCTATATGCATGCATAAGTATATGTATATATAGGTACACGTGTATCAATGCATCAACTTTTTTGTTTTCCCTATGTACTTGAGCAGCTTGTCCAAGGCATACAATGCAAATGTATGTATACACAGAGGAAAAAGCACAAACATCTATTCATATCCAAAGAAGATACACACTAAGAGGAGGCTGTGCATATATAGAGATATGAGCAAATATATATAATATGTAGGAATTGAAGTATCTATGCATGTATACAAATATATGGACAGGTGTACAAATTTATTGAAAGGCTTTTTTTTTTGTGCATACATACATTTGTATTTGTACAAATAGTCATTAAGATGCATGAACAAAGAGATGTATGTATATCCAATGCAGATGGGATTTGTGTTGTATATATATATGCAACTACAAATGTAAACATATGGCACACTAAAGAGTAATGGTCAAGTTTTTAGTGGATGAATATAAATATATAAACAAATAATGATATATGAATAGGAACACTTCAATAGAACCATTTGCAACAAAATGTAATTATCCAATAGAATTGCATACTAAAGGTAAATAATAATCATAAGTTGTTAAACTTCAAGAGATGAGCAATTGTATCAACTATGAAAATGCAAAAAACATTGATGATCAGAAACAATACGGTAGATGCATAATTTGGAAGAAAAAGTTAAGGTAAAATAGCAACCAGTAAGGTAAGATGCTACACAATTTGCTAATTCGTGCTAGGTGCAACAAATGCCAACAAATGATTTTTAAAACATATGAAAAGTTAGAGAGGACATAAAACAAAAGAAGAATGATGGTGAAAACAAATTGAGAATTTTAGAAATGTTGAAGTTAGATTCAAGTTTATATATAATCCCGCAGGAATAGAAAAAACATAAATGTATCAGGTGGCAATATAGTTTAGTGAATGAAACACAAGAAATAAAATTTTTAACTCATTTTTGATGAGCTATCAAGCATGAAGGAAATGCAAGGAACTGAGAAAACTACAAAATCATTATGTAGATCCAGTGATTTGAGTAATCTCTGAAAGCAAGAGTTGTGACTCAGCCTTTAAATCAACCTTCTAAGCCCTAGTAATTATAGTTTTCAATCTGCTCTCAAAGTTGTACATCTCAGTTTTGATGTGAAGAGTAAGGATATAACAATTGCAGTGAACAACTTTGATAAGATTCATGGCTTTAGTAGCAATGTCAATGTCATACTAAAGCATGTAAAGTTATTTTGCTA
The DNA here is from genome assembly GCF_030272615.1 of Cryptomeria japonica. Taxonomy (NCBI): domain Eukaryota; kingdom Viridiplantae; phylum Streptophyta; class Pinopsida; order Cupressales; family Cupressaceae; genus Cryptomeria; species Cryptomeria japonica. The sequence continues at coordinate 519,472,566 of NC_081407.1, forward strand.
GGATCTTTAACATTTTTGTTCTCACTTCATCAAAATCAGTAACCCACATGTTGTCGGTATGGTCACAAATCTTCACCCACAATAAATACCAATAAGTACATTCTGGAAATTGCACTTGACATCTAGAACAGAACCATTTATCAGTGTTTTTCTCAACACATTTTTTTTACATTCTTCGTCATTCACTTTCAACGGATAAGAAGGATAGTAAAAAGCATCAGGTTTGATAAACTGAATAGTTTCCCTAATAGTCATTTCTATAGCTTTTGTCATAACACTGCAGCACTCCAAAATAGAGGCAAGTGTCATTCTCAAATATGGTGTATTAAGCTGACCAGGGGTTGAGGGAAATAGCACTACATCAGATGTTAATTCCCCTCTAGCCATAAGTGCATGTTCTTTTGGGATGGAAGGATTTACATTCAATATTTGTTGCAGTAGTGTTGTTAATGACCTTGCCATTAAAGTAACCTCCACATCCATTTATGACAGAAATGATAACCAAATCTCCAGAATAATGTTTTTTTTTCAAATCCTCACCTATAGTTTGCCACACATTGCCCTAAAGGTTCACGTCAATATAAAAATTTGATATGCCATTAATTTTCAGATTTTTGTGCATAACTTGTGTGCCATCTTTTCTTTGCACTATTGTGGTATTCCCAATATCAACCAAAATGCCAACTATTCTAACCAAAGTGTAGATACTATAATTTATAATCTCACTTATTGGAGTAAAGTTTGAAAGCTTCTCAGGAAGTGTGATGTTGTCATCACAATGTTTCAATATTGAACATTGATCCAAAGTTATTTCTAGTCGACTGTTTAGTTTATTGAATTTTGTGTTTGCCTCTTTAACCAAGCCTTTGGAGACATAGTAGGATGCTCCAACCTGAACTCTATCATGGTGAAACTCTACAACTTCATTGAACCAAGTAATTTTGATCTCAGTTCCATCACCATCAATCATGTCAAAGCTAAAAACTTGACCATTACTCTTCGGTGTGCTAAATTGGCATATTATTTTTGTTTGTGACACAACCTTTAATTGTCCACTTAGTCTGATAAAGGTTAAGTCCCTTTATAAGACTAATTGTTTCTAATGCACATGAAAGGGGACAATCAAAACCAAAGGCTCAAGTGTTAGAATGTTAGCTTCAAACAAAACAAACACAATCCAAATGAACCAAAGCCTCCAAATGCATACCAAAAGAGATTAAAAAGCATGTAAATGAAGCATAACACAAGAAAAAGAAAAGATAAGAGACTCTCTTAGATGCTTCCAATAATGTCCTTTAATAGCTCTCAGTGTGGCTCTCAGTTTAGCATGCAGCCATGGATGCCAAATGAGTATTTAAATGGTTGAATATGAACTCTTATTGCTATGTTAATGCAAAAGAGTAATGTTTCTATGAGAAATCTTAAGTAAAATACCTATGCAAGTATAATAACAATGCTAAAAATGCTCCCTCTTTTGCTTGAGGAATAAGGCTCCTTTTTATAGGCAAAATGGTTGAATGAATGGTCAAGATTGATTTGGCTTGTAGAGGGCTAGGATTGCATGATCTTCAATCCATGATTGTTTTCAAACAAATCCCATGTTGACAAGTGTCAATATGAGAGAGCTTGAGAGGAGAGGGAAGAAGCATTTAATGCCTGAGGGGACATGAGGGTAACCTCATGTGGTTGGGTTATTGGATAAAGCTATTATCCAATGGTAAAGTTATTGTCGAATGGGTAAACTCTTGTGCAAAGTTTACCCATGGTTAGGATTTGACCAAAGGAACAAGACCAATGTGGGTTAGTGTGTTGAAGAAGGGAAGGCTTTTAAGGCTTTGTAAGAGCCTTAAATATTTTTGGGAGACTTTGAGGGTTAACGTGTTGGAGAGAAAATGGCTTTAAATGTTTTTAAAAAGTGACTCCTTCTTAATCCTTAGTTTAGGAATGTGAAATGATTAGAAGTAGGTTTAAGCTAATTAGAAGGGGTTAGAAGATTCTAGAATAAAGGTTAGTGAGCAAGTGGGCTTTGTAGGAGACTGCAAGTGGATGAGGGTGAATAGGATTTTTAAGTAAATATAAATTTATTTAAATGTCTGTGTGTAACTTGCATTTCAATAGATATTTAAATAAATATTGTTTTATTTAAATGTGAGAAGGGTATTTAGTTAAATGTAAATTTAATTAAATGTGAAAGAGGGTTTTTAAATAAATGTTTAATTTATTTAATATGAGAGGAAGGGGTGAGATTAAATAAATTTATTTAATTAAAATAGTAGAATCGGGTCGAAAGGAATTAATTAAATGTGGGTTTAATTAATAGAAGAATATTAATGTATTAAACAAATATTAAATATTTATTTAATTAGTGGATAGATTTATGTGTCTACGATTCCAGATTTGTCGCCTTAGGATTGACGTAAGTGTATTCCAAACTTAAGGGCTCGTTTAGATGGAGGTGTGCTACACCCCATCATTTGATCTTCCTAGTCTTTGAAAAGGTACTTAGGACTTCCAACCAGCTGACATTGTGCAAGATTAACATCAAGTGTGGAAACAATAATAGTCCTGCAGCAATGAGGAAGAGGAAAGCGGTAAATATGTTTTCCTTATGAGTGTGTAGTACAAAACAGTAAAAGAAAGAAGCATGGAGGATATAGGTGGAGGTACCTTGTTCTATGCATAGATCTACACACAAAGCTTGCTAATGAGACTATGGAGCCTACTTTGATTGTATCTGAATTGAACAACTCTTTGTACTTAGGTGGGATAATACCTAATTGCATATGGGTGCCATCAGAAAGGACCACTCTATAACGTTCATCCTCATCTTAACCGGCATGCAATTTTGCGAAGGAGAGAATTTGAAGGAGCGGAAATGAAACTTCATCCATAGCATTTATCTAATGTATTGCATTTGCAGTTAATTCTAGTTGTTTCTTTGCACCCTACAAAGGTAGCAAGATGATAGTAAAAGTTCATTTCCAATTGTCAATGTATAAAGTTGTGCAAGTACATATATGAGTTGCACATTCCTATGTATACATATGGCAATATCTCCTTATTTGTTGAATCTACATTTTAGTGCAGATATATGCACATAAATGTGGATGTATATTGATCCATGTAGGAGCAATTCACTAAAGGAGATTTGAGGACACCTTTGTGTTCCATCAATCAAACACATATGGTGTCTTCTACGGCTATTTGTTCGTGTATAGATGCGTGGACACACTTAACTGAACTAACAACAACATTCTCAGGTCAGTTGGCCACAGTGTTTGCAACCGTATAACAGTAAGTAGGTTTTTTGTTTTTTTTTCTGTCCATACCTATGTGGAAGCATGATTCTTACTCTCTATATATGAAAAGATTGTGTATGCAAGGAAACCGTAAGCATAGAATCATAGGCATATTATATTTTTTCCCTATTTGTATATACATGGAAGAATTAATATCACTTTGTACATATGAGAATATTGTGCATGCAAAAGACTATAAACGAATTGTCAGGATACATACATATAGGTATGTATTCTTATAGACATGTACAAACACGAAAATGTTTCAATTAGTAAATGGTAGCATGTGTGTGGCTCCTAAGAGTGTAAAAAACATAATGGACATAACAAAGACTCAGACATACTCACACATATTCCATATGACGATAAAATTTTTTCACAAAAGCAATGAAAAAACAATAATCAAACTTACAGAATCATGCGCATAAGTCTCGTCTAAGGTCTTTTCAAAGCTTGGGTTGGCCGACATGGAAATAACTATTTTGTAAATCACATCAATTGATTCATGTATGCCAATTATAGAGATGCAACCTCTATTTGCATTTTTTTGCACAATAACAAAGATCATTATGTTTGTTTTTTATTGTTTTAAAAGGAAAATAATTAACAAGAAAGCATGCAACAAATGCTATATTAGTGGACCGTCTAACAAATACAAAACATTTGTATCAATTCATTAAGTGTTTAGAAAGCACTACATGCACCCAGAGAGAACAGGGGCCTCGAGGTTGATGTGGTGTTATCTATTGCAAACATTAAAAAATGTTCACATTAGATTTCAACAAGTAATTTGCATTGAGTACATAACAATCAATAGATTTGTCCTTCACAAAATCAATTTGCAAACACAACGAATATACATATACATACACATAAATATATTTGCGTGCACATATATACATGTGAATTCTGCTTATATATGAATATTCACATAAACTATATAAATTGTAAGAGTTTACAATTTTTAATGTTTCCTTCTAGCTGCATTGTACGGTATACATGCTTGAAAGCACAACAAGCATAAAGGATATAAATTACAACGTTCCTTTCTATACTTTATTCATGGGCAGGTGTTGCAAAGAAATATTAACACCAATTGCTTTGCAACCTATCAACTTGCCCTCGAAAAAATAATTGTACAAACAACCAAAATCTAATCTACACACACACACATATATATACATACATATATATACACACATGTATATATAGATATACATGTATGTGTGTGTGTGTACATATGTGTATTTATATACATATGTACACACACACATATACAAATATATATAGATATCTACACATACAAATGTGTGCGTGTGTGTACACACACACATATATGTATATGTATATGTATATGTATATCTACACACACACACATATGTGTGTATGTGTATGTGTGTGTAAGCTATATATCCAAATCCTGCCCAAAAAATTAATCTAGATATGTAAATCCTAATTTCATCTATATAGGAAACAAGACAAAGAATGTTACATTCAAATATTACAATGCAAGGTGGGAAGAACCCTAAATGAATGAATAGAGGACCGAAAAACCCATGCAGAGCAAAAAAGCCTTGACACCCCAAAAAACTATATATATATATATACACACACACACACACACACACACAAATATATACACATAGTTGTATCTATATATGTATATATTTATTTGCATATATATATAAATATACATATACACATATTTATTCACACACAGAGAGACATATATATATATATATATAACAGAGGAGTGGAAAATGGATTAAAAGAAAAAACGTAGAGACCCTAAAAAATGCAAAGAACCTGAGATACACTTTCATTAACTGCAAGAGAAATGCAGAGATATTGAAATACAAAACACAAAGAAGTGAAACCTTGAAACCCTAAAAACACAGAGAACCTGAAATGTCCTTTCATTAATTGCGGGTGCAATTAATGTATATATATATATATATATAGCATAGGGTCAAAAATGTATGAAATAATCATAGTTATATATCTTGAAACCCTAAATTAAGCAACATAAATAACCCACAATAGATGCACATAGTGGAAGCCCAAAACCCTAACACATAGAACGAAAAAAAGAATATATAACTCAATCAAAGGTATATATCGAAACCCTAAATTAACCAACACAACAACCAAAAGAAAGAGCGCCAGAACAATGAAGTTCAAATAACCCCCAGCAAATGGATGTAGTACATGCTAAAACCCTAAAATCGCAGAGCACCTGAAATATAGTTTCATTAACTCTGAAAATAATGTAGAACCATACACTACATTTTCATAGCACAAAAACAAAAATATACTCTCATTAACTTTGAAAAGAATGCAGAACCAAACACTACATTTTCAAAGCACAAACACAAAAAAATGCTAACAACAAGAGATAAACACGAAAAATAAGCAGTAAAGCATGCACAGTAGAAATGCAGATAGTAGAAGCAGAGGATGTCAAATTGAAAAGGTGCCTGAATTCGGCAGCTAAGAACAATTACCTCCCTTCTATATAGATGGGTGCTTAAACCAAATTGATGCAGGAGCATCCCTGTTTCATTGCAATCTTGCATCAACCAAAACATTTTCCTTTATGTTTTGGTTTTTGTTTGTAGTTTCAGTTTTCCTTTCTGTGTGTCCCGGTTTTGGCTCACCAGATCCTGTGGAGTTGGATTCTACTTGAAGACTTGATCATCTTTCTTGCTTCCAAACCACATTGCTTTAGATCATTTTCCAGTAAGATATCGCTACCGGTTTCTATGACAGTTTCTTGTTGCCGGTTGTTCCTTTGTTATCGGTTGCCTAAGACCTATTCTAGTGATCTACCAAAACCCATTCTGAAGCTTGTGGAGCCTTGGGCATTGATTCTGATGTTCCTTGGCATGTGGCCGACTTTTTCCCGCGATATGTGTTGCATCCTTTGGATTTTCCGGAGGAATCTCTTTGGGGAGGTCGACCTTGTTTTTTTATGTTAGGTCTTGTTCTTCAGGTTTTCATCCCTTTTGGGCCATCGATATATATAATTGTAATTATGCATTAGAATGCAATCAATTAGAATCAATCAGAGAATCAAGTAACTAGACTATGCGTAGAAGATAGATCATAAGAGTCAAGGTCCCAGTTGTGACCTATTCTATTAGGCCTGTGAGTCAGTATGTTGTAACCCAGTTGTTACTGGATGGATGTAATCAAATTTCATGCAATAAAATAATCTGTTATGCATTGCCTCCATCGTATGTTTGTGTTTCCGTTGTGTTTACTCTTGCTGACAAGTCCAGATTGATCTCTTTGAGGTCCCTCCTCACCGGTGACTGCTTCAAGTGGTATCAGAGCGAATTTTTGTTCTAGAGGTTGTGTGTCCTAAAATTTTGTTGTAGGGTGGCGGATTGCGGATCTAACCTGCAGTTGCAGAGGACTAGCATGAACGATGGCACGAAGAGGAGCTAGGAATGGTGGAGCGTGTGGGAATGTAGACCCTGTTGTGATGGAGATGTTGCGAGGAATACAAGCCCGGTTAGAAGTCGTGGAGACAACCCAGAGAAGAGTTTGAAATATTGAAGATGTAAGTGAAGATGAAGGAGAAGAAGCCCTGACAGAACAAGCAAACTTATTGGCGGTTGATCCGAATGAGGAAATTTTTTTGAGGGTTTTGAGTAGGGCGAATACTAAACCTCATTTTACCCCACCGGAATATGATGGGAAGTTAGATTCGGATGAGTTGATGGATTGGATCTCGAAGATGGAGAAATATTTTAATTTTGAAAACACTGCAAAAGAGATGAAGGTGAAATATGCTTGTACCTGGTTGAAAGGTCATGCATCTCTTTGGTAGGAGCATTTGCAAGTTGATAGACAGAGAAGGGGTAAAGAGAAGATTAAGACATGGGATTGGATGATTGCTAAGTTGAAATCAAAATTTGTGCCAGTGAATTATCAAGTGGATCTATTCCGGAAGTTGCAAAATTTGAGACAAAAGGAATCTAGTGTGAAGGAGTACACCGAAGCATTTTACAAATTGAATATCAAATCCGAACATGTTGATGATGAAGTTAAACAAGTTGTAAGATATTTGAACGGATTGTGGATGTCTATACAAGATGAATTGAGTATGATCAAATTGGAGAGTGTCAAAGAGGCTTACCAGTATGCCCTAAAGGCATAAGAGAAGTTAAACAAAAGACATGAGCAAAGACAGAGAGGTAGAGGTGGAAGGTTTACCGAAGGAAGATTTCAAGGAGGAAGAGGATATACCAGAGGAAGAGGAACTAGTACAGATCAGAACAATGACAAGGAAGTGAGCAAAGAAGGTAATTCATACCGGAAGGATGATAGAAATTTCTACCAAAGGAGAGAACCCGATGGTTACCGGAATGAGAACTTTGGAAGACAAGACAAGAGGACATTCAGAGGAACCTACTTTAAGTGTGGAGGAGAAGGACACCATGCATTTGAGTGTAAGAAGACAGAAACTACCGGAAGAGCAGCAGTGGTGGGAGAAAACCCCACTAGATTAGACAATAAATCGGAAGATGGAGAACTGTTGATGATGAGGAGAGCTTTGTGTCATACCAGAGGAGATGAAGAGCCCTTGCAGAGGAAGAATATGTTCAAGACTAGATGTAAGGTATCCGGTAAGTGTTGTAAAGTTGTTATTGATAGTGGTAGTTTAGATAATCTTGTTTCAAAAGAGATGGTGAATAAGTTGAAATTGGAGAGATTGAAACACCCTAAGCCTTATTAGATAGCATGGATTCGGGATGAACATAAGTTGTTAGTAAGTGAACAATGTTTGGTGAAATTGAAAATTGGCAATTATCATGATGAAGTCTTGTGTGATATTATGCCTATGGATATTTGTCATCTTTTGTCAGGTAGACCTTAACAGTTTGATAGACAAACAGTACATGATGGGAGAAAGAATACATACACTATTGTGGCCAATGGGATGAAGCAAACCTTGTTCCCTTTGGAGTAACCTTTGGAGAATGAAGTTTGTACGAATGCTAAAATCTGTTTAGTAGATGGAAGGAAATTCTCAGATGGACTGAGACATGAGAATGTGTGCTTTGCCTTAATTCCTAAGAAAACTAGGAGATCGAAACCGGAAGGAGAGCACCTAGAAGAGATAAGAGATTTGCACATCGGTTGACACCAACAGAGAATGAAGAACTGAATAGACAAGTGCAAGAGTTGTTGAAGAAAGGTTTGATCAGGGAGAGTCTGAGCCCTTGTGTAGTACCATTAATATTAGCACCTAAGAAGAATGGAGAGGGGAGAATCTATACCGATTCAAGAGCAATAAACAAGATAACAGTGAAATGTCAATTTCCTTTGCTTAGGATGGATGACATAATGGATTGTTTGAGTGGAACAAAATACTTTACAAAGATAGATTTGAAGAGTGGATATCATCATATTAGGATCAGGGAAGGTGATGAGTGGAAGATAGCATTTAAGACAAAGGAAGGAATGTATGAATGGTTGTTGATGGCTTTTGGATTGACTAATGCACAGAGTACTTTCATGAGGCTGGTGAATGAGGTATTGAAGAAATTCTTAGGTAAGTTTGGTATTGTATATTTGGATGACATTCTGATTTTTAGTAAGACAAAAGAGGAGCATTTGTTGCAGTTAAGACAAGTTTTGCAGAGGTTGAGAGATGAGAAGTTGTTGATCAATATCAAGAAGTGTACTTTCATGAAGGATGAGTTAGTCTATTTGGGATTTGTGATATCTGAGGATGGTTTAAATATGGACCCTGAGAAAGTGAAAGCAATAGTTGAATGGCCTACACCCATAAATCATTGGAGAGGTAAGATCATTTCATGGATTGGCTAGTTTTTACTAGAAGTTTATGAAAGGAGATCAAAAGGAATTCAAGTGGACCACTGGAGCAAACAAAAGTTTTGAATTGTTGAAGCAGAAAGTGACTGAGCAGCCTATGTTAGCTTTACTCGATTTCAATAAAGTATTTCAAGTGGATTGTGATGCAAGTGGAACAACAATAGGAGCAGTCTTGAGTCAAGAAGGAAGAGCAGAAGCCTATTTTAGTGAGAAATTGAATGGTGCATGGAGGAGATATTCAATGTATGATCAAGAGTTTTATGCCATAGTTCAAGCCTTGAAGAAGTGGAAACATTACTTGTTGCCTAAGGAGTTTGTGTTGTATACAAATCATCAAGCTTTGCAGTATTTGAACAGTCAGAGTAAGTTGAATCAGAGACATATGAGATGAGTTACACCTTTGTTTTGAAGCATAGAAGTGGGAAATCTAACAAAGTTGTTGATGCAATGAGTAGGAGAAGGAATTTGTTGACAGAGATGAGAGTGACAGTATTAGGATTTGAAGATTTGAAAACCTTGTATGATGATGACCCAGATTTTGCAGAACCTTGGAAAGCATGTAGAGAACCGGTTATGGTAGATAGAAGCAAATGGTTGGATTACTTCATTCAAGAATGGATGTTATTTAGAGGAGTTCAGTTGTGCATACCTAAGAGTTCTATGAGAGAGAATCTAATAAAGGAGAAACATAGTGGAGGATTAGTTGAACATTTTGGCATTGCCAAAACAATAGCATTGGTGAGTGAGCAGTACTTTTGGCCCCATATTCATAAGGATGTTAAGAGATATGTGCAGAGTTGTAGAGTTTGTCAAGTTGCAAAAGGTAGTAGTTAAAATGTGAAATTGTATAAACCTTTGACAGTACCGGTAAGACCTTGGAAGGATATAAGCATGGATTTTGTACTTGGATTACCTAAGAAACCTAGAGGGAATGGTTCTATATTTGTTGTAGTGGATAGATTCTCGAAGATGGCTCATTTCATACCTTGTAAGAAGACATCAGATGCATTGCATGTAGCAAACCTATTTTTCAAAGAAGTGGTGAGATTGCATGGATTACCTAAGAGCATAGTTTGAGATAGAGACACTAAGTTTGTTGGCTATTTTTCGGAGAATACTTTGGAAGAAGATGAAGACAGATTTGAACTTCAGTTCTACTTTTCATCCACAGACTGATGGACAAACAAAAGTTGTTAACCGGAGTTTGGGAAACTTGTTGAGATGTTTAGTGGGAGATAAAATTGGAAGTTGGGATTTGATTCTTGCACAAGCAGAGTTTGCCTACAACAATTCAGTGAATAGAAATATCGGAAGAACACCTTTTAAGATTGTTACCAGAGTGCAGTGAAGACCAGAGGAGTTCAGAAGCAGAAGACTTTGCAGATCACATGGAAGCATTGCATATTCAGGTTAAGCAGCATTTGGAGGACATTAACAACAAGTATAAGGAGAAGGTAGATTAGAAGAAGAGACATAAGGAATTTGAAGTTGGCAATGAAGTGATGGTATATTTGAGAAAAGAGAAATTCCCAGTTGGAACTTATAACAAGTTGTAGATGAAGAAGTTTGGACCTTGCAGGATTTTGAAGAAGTTAAGTTCTGGAAACGCATATGAAGTGGAGTTACCGGATAGTCTGAGTATTTCACCTATATTTAACATTGTGGATCTTCATGATTACCATGAACCAGAATTCAGTGAGGAGAGTGTTGCAGACTTGGAGAAACAGTTGCCTTGGAAGGAACCGGATTAGATTGAAGAGATTTTGGATAGTAGGATTGGGCATAGTACCTGAAGCAGTCAGTATAAGGAATATCTAGTGAATGTTAGGTCCCGGAGACAACTAAGAGGGGGGGTTGAATTAGTTGTCTAATAAATTCAAACCAAAAACCAATTAACCAACTTGATGCTTAATACCGGTAAACCAGTTAAGTATGCCGGTAGACAGTGTTAACAATGAATTGCTATACCGGTAAAGATTAATGCATGAAACATAAACATAAAGTCATCCACAACACATAACACCAATATTTGTACGTGGAAACCCTGTAAGGGGAAAAACCATGGTGGGAAACCTTATCCACAATCAGATGATACTACTGCAGATAGTAAGTGTACATAAATGGGGTCTCCACATGCAGAAAGGCCAACAGCCTAGAGCTCACTGCTCAATCACAAAATGGGAGTCACACTGACTACAGTTGGATGGCTAAATCCAATAAGAATGTACTGCACAAAATAAAATTTTCATATGCTGGATTCAGTACCGATGTAATGCTGATATGCTTATACAAAAACCTAGCTTCACCTTCAAATGATGTCTTCATGTATACCTCTGCTTAATCTCTCATATACCTTCACTCGATTCTTTTTCGCATTCCACACGATCTTACAAATAAGATCTTACATTTATACCATAACCTAAGACCAATTTTAGTAGGTCAACTCTACAAGATATTACAATAAAATCATTTTACAAACAATATAGTATTGATGCAATAACCGATCAAACATATCAGCTTAATGCATTTACATCAATAATAAATCATCTCCATAGCGTGCCATGTTGATCTGGAAAAGATAAACCTGTCGGTGTAACCCTAGATAACTTGGACCTATTTGCCGGTAAAAACAAATATGCAAATATGAATATATCAATGATTAATTCTTCAAAACAAAGTGTCCACACGATGTCTTCGACATTACCAAGTGTCTTCCATATCATTCGAAGTGTCAGTGAACATTTTATCCTACCGGTGACCATATACTAGTAACTGTGCAATAGTTACTTACTTGCCGGTGAAGGTTGCTGGATCTCCAAAATGCTAGTTTTCAGTAGGTGTTGACATCAATGACAAAACCATACCAAAATACCAATAATCTCCCCCTTTGGCATTGATGGCAACACAAGATGGAAAAACCATCAAAGTGCAAAAATAGAAATGCCAAATACCAAAAGCCAACAATCTCTTTTAAACAATTTCTCCCCCTGGGAGCAACATGCGTTTATCCAAAGATTTATTTTTCAATACCAATCTCTCCTCAAAAGATAATGTGTTTTTCCATAGATATCTCTCCCCCTTTGACATCAAATGCCAAAACTACAAAATTCAAGTTCATACAAAATACCAATCAATTCAATATACCAACTACCCCCCCTGAAAAATAGCTTCCTCATCAAAGACCGGAGTAAAAGATTTGTCTTTCAATTCTGCTGGTTGATGACAATCATCAACTATCTAAGTCTCTATCGGTGGTGGTATGATTCCAAGCTGATCTCTGAGATATTCAAAAGTCTCCTTAGGCAAAGGTTTTGTGAAAATATCTGCAAGTTGTTCTTTAGTATTCACATAAACCAGTTTTATCTCCTTTTCTTCAACTTTTTCCCTTAGAAAATTCAGTTTGATAGAAACATGTTTTGTTTTAGAATGTAATACCAGATTCTTAGATATATCAATTGCTGCAATGTTATCACAATATATAGTAATAGGCTCCTTGCATTTTACTTTTATGTCTTTCAACATTTGCTTAAGCCATAGTACTTGCGTACAGTTAGTTGCTGCTGCAACATATTCTGATTCTGCTGTTGATAAAGATGTACAACTCTGTTTCTTACTCAACCAAGAAACTAATCTTTTTCCAAGAAAAAATGCTCCTCCAGTGGTGTTTTTTCTATCATCCACATCTCCTGCCCAATTTGCATCTGTGTATGCACATAGGTCAAAATTTTCATCTCTAGGATACCATTATCCCAGATTTGTTGTGCCTTGTAAGTACCGGAAAATCCTTTTTACTGCTGATTCATGATTTTTCCTAGGATTACTTTGAAATCTAGAAACAATACATACTGCATTCATAATACCAGGCCTAGTTTGTGTCAAATACAGTAAACCTCCTATCATAGATTTGTATCTAGTTGGATTAATAGGTGTAGATTCATCCCTTTGAGATAATTTGTCATTTGTAGTCATAGGTGTGCTTACCGGTTTAGAGTTCTCCATCCCAAATTTCTTTAGTAATTCTTTCAAGTACTTGGATTGACTAAAAAATATACATTTATTAGTCTGTGAAATCTGCAAACCTAAAAATAATTTTATTTCTCCAATCATAGACATTTCAAATTCTTGTTGCATTTTAATAGAAAATTCCTTACATAATCCATCTTCTCCTCCAAAGATTATATCATCAACAAATATTTCAATAATCAAGATGTCATCATTAGTTATTTTGTAATATAAATTGCTATCTGCATTTCCTTTGGTAAAACCAATCTTTAAAAGATACTTATCCAACCTTGCATACCAAGCTCTTGGGGCTTGTTTCAATCCATACAAAGCTTTTCTTAACCCGCAAACCATATCATTATCATCTGTTAAAGAAAATCCATCAGGTTGTTCAATATACACTTCCTCTTCAAGATCTCTATTCAAGAATGCACATTTAATATCCATTTGATAAACTTTGTAGACCTTGTGAGCTGCAAAAGCCAAGAATAATCTAACTGCCTCAATTCTGGCTACCGGTGCAAAGGTTTCATTGTCATCAACTCCTTCTTTCTGAGAATATCCTTTACACACTAGTCTTGCTTTATTTTTGACAACCTTACCATCTTTATTAAGTTTGTTTCTAAATACCCATTTGGTTCCAATTACATTTTTATCTTTAGGCCAGGGAACTAATGTCCAAGTATTATTTTTCTCAATTTGTCTTAATTCTTCTTCCATAGCTTTAATCCAAAATTTATCTTCACATGCCTCATTGATAGATGATGGTTCAATTTGAGAATTAAGACATACCTCTTCATTTGCCAATCTTCCTCTTGTCATAACTCCTTTAAATTTGTTTCCAATTATATGATCTTCAGAATGATTCAATCTTACATACCGGGGTGTCTTAGTTTGCTGTTGATCTTCAATTACTGTGGAATTCTCTGATGATACCGAGGTAACTGGATCTTCATTCTGTACCGGTGGATTTAGTGTAGGTTCATTTGTCACAATTTTTGTTACTGGTTCAAAGTCTATATACCTTGAAGTTCCTCTGAATTGTTCATCAATCTTTACATTTGTACTCTCAACAATTTTCTGTAATCTCTTATTAAAACATCTATATGCCTTGCTCTTAGATGAATAACCAAGAAATATTCCTTCATCACTTCTAGGATCAAATTTGCCAATATGCTCATCTCTTCTAACATAACATTTACTTCCAAAAATTCTGAAATACATAAGAGTAGGAGTATTACCAAACCATAGTTTATGAGAGGTCTTACCGGTTTCACCCTTGATGTGAACTTTGTTGAATGTATAGACAACAGTGCTAACTGCTTCTCTCCAATACACATGTGGTAGATTTGCTTCTGATAACATACTTCTTGCTGCATCAAAGATAGTTATGTTTTTTCTTTCAACAACTCCATTCTGTTGTGATGTCCGAGGTGCTAATAACTGTCTTTTGATTCCATTCACTTCACAGAATGTATTAAAGTCCTTAGATGTGAATTTTCCTCCTTGGTTTGATCTTAAACATTTGATTTTCTTACTGGTTTCATTCTCAACCATTGCTTTGAACAGTTTGAACTTCCCAAGTGCTTCTGATTTTTCTCTGAGAAAAGTAACCCAACACATTCTAGAATAATCATCAATAATTAGCATGAAATATCTATCACCTCGTAAGCTTTTAGTTCTAGCTGGACCACATAAATCAGTGTGAATCAAATCAAGAGCATTATTGGATTTTTCTGGAATACTTTTGAAACTAGCTCTAACTTGTTTTCCAAACTGACATTCCTTACAAATTGTATTCTGAGGTTTCACAATTTTAGGTAGATCTCTAACTGCCTTAGAAGTACTGATTTTTACCATGCAATCGAAGTTTACATGACATAGTCTTTTATGCCATAACCAACTTTCATCTATGTGTGCAATCAAGCATGCCTTTTCACTGTTATTCAAATGAAAGATATTACCTCTAGTCTAATTGTCGGTTGCAATTTTCAAACCAATTCTATTCATGATTTTGCATTTTCCATTTTTAAATTGTAACTGAAATCTTTTCTCAACTAATTGACCAACAGTTAAAAAATTATGTTTTAATCCTTCAACATAGTAGACATTGTCAGTGTTATGCTTACCATCAAGAGATATTGAACCTTTACCTTTGATTGAACAGGCTTTGTCATCTCCAAATCTTACTAAACCTCCATTGTATTCTTGAAAGTTCAAGAATTTACCTTTGTCTCCTGTCATATGATGTGAACATCCTGAGTCAATGATCCAATCATCCTTTACTTCAACTTTGGCTGCTAGGGCTTGTTCTACCGGTTGAGCAGTAGGTGCCGGTTGATCTTCTGTTATAGCAACAAAAACCCATCCATTGTCTGCTGGATCCTCATCAGAATCATCAGTCACACCTTCATCAGCAATGTAACAAGATTTGTATTTGTTCTTCTTAAATCTGTATCTTTGATATTCAGGATTAGGCTTGTATGTTCTTCTAGCTTCTTCTCTTAGTCTAGCATGTCTATCAGGGCATCTCAAAGCCATATTACCAATCTTATTGCAGTTGAAACATTTAAAGGGTGCTTTACCTTTATACTTACTTCCAATTGGACCTTTTGGCATTTTTTTTGCAAATAGTGCTTCAAGTTCTTCAAGCTCTTCATTCTCCTTCCTGGTTTTTTCAAGTTCTTTGACATAAAAGGCTTTCCAGTCTGATTTGTCAAATGATGGAGCAGATGATGTTGATGCTTTAAAGACCAAATCAGTTTTTATAGTAGCAATAGGACCAAATTCCTCAATTTCAAAGGCTAAAAGTTTTCCAATCAATGTATCCCTAGATACTAATGTATTAGGCATTGTTCTCAACTCATTTATAGCAGTAACCTTTATTTTATATGCTGGTGGCAAACCTCTTAAGATTTTTGAAACAATTTCATCCTCACTCAAGGTTCCTCCACAACATTTAATACCCAAAACAATTTCATTTACTCTTTCCATAAAAGCAAAAATCCTTTCATCTTCTTCCATTTTTAGATGTTCATACCTGACTCGGAAGCTTTCAAGTTTTGCAATTTTGACTATGGAATCTCCTTTATTCAATGTTTCCAAATGATCTCAAATAGCTTTAGCAGTAGACCTATCTGATAATCCTATGATTTGTTGATCTGATAATGCGCTCAAAAGTGCTTCTCTTGCTTTGCAATCATTCTCTTCATCTTTGGCTAAGGTAGTTGGAGTAGTCTGACTAGCTAAAGCAGCAGTATAACCATTCTTAGTAACTTTCCAGATGTCTTTACCAATGCAATTCAGATGTCCTGATCTTCCGTATCCCATAGTTGGTTCCATCAAGTTTAGGACTGTCCTTCTTGAAATAATTAGTAGACATTGGATCTCCTCAAGTTGTTAAACTTCTGCAAAAGAGGACTAAGCTTTGATACCAATTGTTAGGTCCCGGAGACAACTGAGAGGGGGGGGTGAATCAGTTGTCTAATAAATTCAAACCAAAAACCAATTAACCAACTTGATGCTTAATACTGGTAAATCAGTTAAGTATGCCGGTAGACAGTGTTAACAGTGAATTGCTATACCGGTAAAGATTAATGCATGAAACATAAACATAAAGTCATCCACAACACATAACACCAATATTTGTACGTGGAAACCCTGTAAGGGGAAAAACCACGGTGGGAAACCTTACCCACAATCAGATGATACTACTGCAGATAGTAAGTGTACATAAATGGGGTCTGCACATGCAGAAAGGCCAACAGCCTAGAGCTCACTGCTCAATCACAAAATGGGAGTCACACTGACTACAATTGGATGGCTAAATCCAATAAGAATGTACTGCACAAATAGCATCTTCATATGTTGGATTCAGTACCGGTGTAATGCTGATATGTTTATACAAAAACCTAGCTTCACCTTCAATTGATGTCTTCGTGTATACCTCTGCTTAATCTCTCATACACCTTCACTCAATTCTTTTTTGCATTCCACACTTGATCTTACAAATAAGATCTTACATTTATACCATAACCTAAGACCAATTTTAGTAGCTCAGCTCTACAAGATATTACAATAAAATCATTTTACAAACAATATAGTATCGATGCAATAACCGATTAAACATGTCAGCTTAATGCATTTACATCAATAATAAATCATCTCCATAGCGTGCCATGCTGATCTGGAAAAGATAAACCTGCCAGTGCAACCCTAGATAACCTGGACCTATTTGCCGGTAAAAGCAAATATGCAAATATGAATATATCAATGATTAATTCTTCAAAACAAAGTGTCCACACGATGTCTTCGACATTACCAAGTGTCTTCCATATCATTCCAAGTGCCGGTGAACATTTTATCCTGCCAGTGACCATATACCAGTAACTGTGCAATAGTTACTTGTTTGCCGGTGAATGTTGCTGGATCTCCAAAGTGCTAGTTTTCAGTAGGTGTTGACATCAATGACAAAACCATACCAAAATACCAACAGTGAAGTGGAAGGAAAGACCAGTTGAAGGTTCGTCTTGGATTTCTCAGGCAGAGGTAGACCACCTTGGTTTCCCTCTGACCTCGACAAAGTGAGAGGCTCACTTTTTCAATAACCTTGAATGTCTGATGCAGGAGCATCCACGGTTCATTGCAATCTTGCATCAACCAATAACAGTTTCCTTTATGTTTTGTTTTTTGTTTGTCGTTTCAGTTTTCTTTTCTATGTGTCTCGATTTTGACTCACCGGATCATGTGGAGTTAGATTCTACTTGAAGACTTGATCATCTTTCTTGCTTCTAGACTGCATCACTTTTGGATCATTTTCCAGCAAGATATCGCTACCGGTTTCCATGATAGTTTCTTGTTACCGTTTGTTCCTTTGTTACCAGTTGCCTAAGACCTATTTTGGTGATCTACTGAAACCCATTCCGAAGCTTGCAGAGCCTTGGGCGTTGATTCTGATGTTCCTTGGCGTGTGGCCGACTTTTTCTCGTGATCTACGTTTTATCCTTTGGATTTTCCGAAGGAATCTCTTGGCGAAGGTCGACCTTGTTTTTTTCATGTTAGGTCTTGTTCTTCGGGTTTTGATCCCTTTTGGGCTGATTGGATCCTTTGGATCGATATATATACTTGTAATTATGCATTACAATGCAATCAATTAGAATCAATCAGAGAATCAAGTAGCTAGACTATGCGTAGAAAATAGATCATAAGATTCAAGGTCTCGGTTGTGACCTATTCTACCAGCCCTGAGAGCCGGTATGTTGTAAACCGGTTGTTACTGGATGGATATAATCAAATTTCATGCAATAAAATAATCTGTTATGCATTGCCTCCATCGTATGTTTGTGTTTTCGTTGTATTTACTCTTGCTGACCGGTCCGGATTGATCTCTTTGAGGTCCCTCCTCACCGGTGACTGCTTCACAAACATAGTAAAAAACCACCGTTTTAGCGAAACCCACCAAAAGCCTCAAGAAGCCCAAACACAATGAAAACGGAAATAGTATCTAGACAATGAAAACCCACAATTAATTGTGAACTGCGTTTGCCACCACAACAGAAATAAAAATGCAAACCCAAAATAAATGAAGGTATGGTGTTCGCAATGAAGAAGTGACGAACACTCTACCCAAGTACACGAAACATGCTTGAGGGCAGCCAAGTCTTAAGCTGCAATTAATGTAGGCTCTTTGTGTGACTGTCGAAGCCACCAGTAGACGATGTGGTAGGTATTATATGACCTCACCGCCACGTGTCTCTCGAAAAGATCAAAACATGACGTGGTTGTAGGTGTCTTGTCATCGGCTATGCAGTAGACGACATGGCGAAAGTCGTCTTGTCATCGCCCGAGAAAGAAGATCTAGCCAAAAAGTTGCCGGGAAACACACCTTGCCAGTAGGCTGACACTGTGGCGGGCAAAAGCCCACACAGAGAGCCTCTCAGCTAAAAATGTCTAACACTCACAGAAGTCCACTAGAAATGACAATAACGAACCACTAAAATGAAACAGGAACTTATGCATATAGAAAATGGAAAAATGACCACTCAAAATGCTCGCAAAAACCTGAAACAACTCTTTGTAATTCACATTGCCCAACTACATAGATGGTAGCCTACGCCATAGAAATAATGTCTATGACATTAGATATTCTTCATTTGGTCAAGGAATACATATTTGAAATGGCACAATTGAAATCAAGTCATAATGGTGGACATGACATTTATTGTAGCAACTGAATAGATGCATACACAGTCATGGCTCTGAAAACGACTTATAGGATGTCAAAATCTTGGTTCTGCCTTTATATTGGATGCCGCCATGGAGATAGATAACATATTTTACCAGTAAAGTCACTGCACAAGTTAAAATGCCTGTGACCAAAAAAGATTAAGAAAACAAAGAGTTAACACCAAGCACACACTTGTGTATAAGGCAATAGACCAGTAAAACCATGATCCTCCAGGGCATCAAATGTGGCACTTAAGTGATTACACCAAATAAAACAATCAACATGAGATTAGAAAAACTATAGCAAAAACATACAAAGGGCCAAAACTCAAAGGACCTTTCTAGAAAATTGAACGTTCCAATAACTCCAACAACTCCTTGACATCAAACATTTCGTTCAAAATACTTTTCGTTGGGACCAAGCTTTTATGATGAAGATGTAAATTCTACCAAAATTCCTAATTTCATAAAGACATATAATCCCTTGTTTGCAAATAGCAATCAATAAAATTACTCGATTCTACAGCTACAAGTCCAGATACTTTACAATCAATTCAATTCTCTGGGATTACAGTGTGTTCCAATAGCCTTCAATATCTTACTAACTCCATTTTTTCCTTATCATCTATACTAGAAACAAGTAACATAATTGTGCTGAAGATGTTCGATTGGTGTTCTGCACAACCTTTGATTGTTCTATTAACAAAATCTTTAGTTCATTTCGAGGAAAGGAAAATAATTTGATGGAAAGTTGCTTCTCAAAATCCTAGGCAAAAACTTAATAGCAACTACACTCCTAAATACATTTGACGTCTTCAATTGAAGACGAGGTTCTTCTTTAGCATAGGATAACAACAAACTTTGAGATTCTGTTACCTGCCCAAAAAACCTAAAATAATAAGTTACAAGAACATAAAAGGACGTGAAGATGATGCAACTGGCAACTTCTGGCCTTGTAAACTAAAGAAATTTACTAACACAAGCTAGTTTCATTTTGGTGTCTGATTTTGAGCTGGTGAGAACTGACTTGCACAGTTGCACTTAAAGGTTCCAATCAATTCAAACTGAAGAGAAAGACAAATATTAGGAATCTAGCATATCCAGATTGAGTGAGGAAATAGTTCAGATGCTTTCAAATCCAACGTATAACAACTCTATTCGGTAACCGTGGGGAGATTCAAACGTTTAAGAAAACAAGAAGATATAATTTAAATTGCATATATTTGTGGCCCTTAATTGTAACTTATTAGTATTAGATGCAGCAGTGATATTTATAGCAGACCAAAATTCACCCACTTTAGTTTATCATAGCTTGATCCTATGCCAATGCGAACACAAAATATCATCAATGTTAGGTGTTCATCTTTCTATAAAAAATGTTCACCTAATCAAAATCCTTGAAACTTTTCAATGATAGCAGAACCTTTAGAATACCCAATGGCTGCAATTATTCTCTTCAAGTCAGTTCTGTTGCCTCTAAATCTAAGCTATTAATTATGTACCTAATTGGTCAATGTCAAAAAGCCCAGCCAACAAAGAAGATCGATGATGTTGATAAATTTCTTCCATTTTCATTTATTAAGGAACAACTAGAAGAGATAGTAACTCTTTGACATAACAAGTCAAATCATGTTGGTTGTCTTTGTCAATTTTAATGATTAATATTGTGCAACATAAATGGCACCACTGCAGCGAATACTTCTCGTGAACATTACTCAGGATTGTTGCAGGTAAATTGATACCCATCACGGAAAGAACAATGATTGTGACAGTGAATAGTTATTAATTATCAAGTATTAGAAATGAGAGGAACAGATGAAAATGTAAGCTCTGAAGTGCATCAAATGATTTGGAAAACTCTGTCCTCACTTCAGCCATAGTATGGATGTCAACTAATGAGACAGAGGATATACAGAAAACTATGTTAGGATGCAGTAAGAATATTGATTTGGTAATTTAATGAAATTTTGCAATGGACAAATGCTTTCAAGCCTGCTCAAGGGCAAACTGAGAAGTAAATGACGTAAGCAAACATATAGCAGAGGAAAGTTGAAACAAAAAAAAGTCCCTTAAAAGCTCTTGCTACTGCAAAAATTATTAAAAAATCCATACTACAACCGTTCAATGCTTATGGTAGAGCTGAACTGTAAATTGTTATTTCTTTTTGTGCCTTTCCAATGATGAATGGAGTGCTATGCTTTCTGTTTTTGCCACTATATTGTAGTTTACCAAGTTAGTTGAGACAATCACACAATCTAACTAAATAAGGAGGACATTAAATAGCTACAATGATGTCATATCATTTACAGAGCAGCTCAAAATGGCAACTGCAACTCAAAATTTTGGACCTTAGTGCCACTAATGTCTACAAATTTGCCTTACATGACATGGCACAATTCTCCTGTGACCTCAGCTATTCCGCAGACAACAAAGGTGACGCATATTGTGAATTATTATCCAGCAGCCTGAGGAGCAACAAAGACCAAGCAACCATGACCAACTCATGAAAAGTTCATCTTCATGGTACACTTCTGCAATGTTCATCCTTGCTTTGTGTTCATCCTTGCTTTGTGTTCATTCACTTTGCTCAGTTCTGCACTACATTCCTTTTGTTTCAGTACCTTCATATTGCTCACTGGAAAAGATAGAGCTTCTTGTTTTCTTGTTCAGCGAACTAAGTCACAAAATTATTGAATTAAATATATTATGGAAATGAGCATCTTGTAACTAAAAGGATGTTCCATTAGTGCCTCTGTGTGTGTGTGTTTTACAGCATTTTAAAATGGCAACAGCTCTGGATAGCATAAGGATCACTCGCAATGACAAGGCTCCTCCCACCACCCAAAAAACTTGTGATTTTTATGCAAATTCCAGAATTTAATTCGAGAAAACATATGGTATTCGGTAAAACATCAAGCTCTGATATGTTCCAAGCTTCATTTATCATTTTTTATCAAAAGCAATTGACTATAAAGGTTCTCTGGTTGACATTTATCAGATTCATTAGAAATACTTCTGACTAAGGATTCCCATGCCTTCACATTGGGAGCCCAACTCCTTTTTCTCATTTCTTTAAGGATCAAGGCAGCCCCTGCCAAGTTTCCATGATTGCAAAGGCTTTCAATCAGAGAATTGAAAGTATTAATGTGTGGCACCAACTCCTTTTCAATCATGTCATGCAAAATTTCCAAAGCTTTGTTCAAGTTACCCTCTTGGCAGAGTCCATCTAGAATCATCCGATATGTAACAACATTTGGGAAGCACCCATTCCGTTGCATCTCCGCGAAGACCTTGGTAGCTTCATCAACTCTTCTATCCTTGCAGAAAAAGTTCACAAGTATATTATACACAACAACATCAGGCTTGCAACCTCTCTCCTCCATCTCTTTCAAGAGCCTCACAGCCTCTTCCGTCTTCCCGTCCTTCAATAAACCAGTCACTAAAACACTGTAAGTAACAACAGTAGGTCTACAACCTCTATATGGCATATCATATAAGAGCTTCCTGGCATCATTAAATCTCCGTGTATTACATAGTCCTTCCAACAGTACCCCATAAGTCACCAAATTAGACCTTCCTCCAGCCTTTGCCATCTCATCCACCGTCTCCATAGCCTCAGTCATTAATCCTTTCTTGCAGAAAAAACCTATCAGTGTGTTGTAAGTTACTATTGTAGGTGCAATTCCTCGTTGACGCATTTTGTCAAACAGTTGGCGCGCAACAGCCAGTCGATCCAAATTACATTCTGCTTTAATAAGTATATTAAAACTAACAGCATTTAAAACTATCCCCATCTTATGCGAAGATTCAAATAGCTCCCTTGCTTGAAAGAACCAACCTCCATCAACCAAGACTTCAAGAAGAACATTAAAAGACTTGGTGGTACGCCTACAATTGAACTGAGGAATTGTATGGAACAGTTCAATAGCTTCTTTCATCATACAGGCTTTACCGTAGTGCTGAATAATGGCATTGAAAAGAGTCTCATTGCATTCAATATCTTCATATTTAATGCGATCAAGCAGGGTTTTCACGTTTTGGAACTTACCTGCACGGCCCAGTTTGTATATCATGGCACTGTAAGTGGGATAATGGTGTCTGTAACCTCGTTCTTCCGCCCTGTAAAATATCTTAAGGGCAATATCTGGGTGTCGAACATCCTTTAGTTTGTTGAGAAAAATAATTGGATCGCTACCTGATCTTGGTTTCTTTGGCTTGGTGTTTCTGCCATTTTTCCCAGTATTCTGTTCTTTGTTCCAGTTTATTCCAGAATTTCTTCTGCCCCTTAAATACGACCATGTAGATGAGGCAAACCATTTACACAGAGAAGTGCCAAGAACTACTCTAATACATTTAAAAACTACTCCATACATTTGTTAGAATCGCTGGTGATAGCAGATGTCTCTGTGTTGTTATGGTCTAGACTGTTGGGTTTAAAACAAGTAAAAGTAAAAGCTTGGAAACACTTCTCACACCCATCTATTAACCAGCAATCATACTTTGGTGTTTAATGGGTACATTGATGACGATTCTATTCATTGAGTCTGGTATAGAATGGGGAGTGGGGGAATGTACGAGGTCTTATGTATAAAATCAGTTATGAGGTCATTAAACAAATGATATTTTGTGCACAACTTATAGATGGTCGCTTTGAATTGTTAGGTCTCTGAAATTAGATAGAATCAATTTGCACTACGTATAGAAATGTACCTCACTTATTAGGTCTTTGTTTATAGAATCATATTTTTGTTTTGCTATCACATTGTGGATGAATTGATGAATTGAATGATGAAGAAAGAAGTTGTTTGTGCTTTTGTTCTTTTTTGTAGATCCACGTATGTCATTAGTGAACTAAAGTTCTAATGCATTGTTTGTGTTGCCTTTAAATATGTTCGCACTCAAATGCATTCATCGTATGCCTCTAGTATTATCATTAAATTTGTGGTCATAGTCTAACAACTTTCATTTACTTGCCTTCGCTTTTTCAATTTTTTGTTGACAAATGTAAGAAAGAAATAAATTTGATGCTACCTATTGTTTCTATCTTGTTAGACAATCTAAAATGCTATCTCTTCCTTTCTCTCCCCATGGCCACATGTCATCTTTGGATTGTTGATGCGAAAACTCAAAGATGATGCAAACTCTCTCTCTCTCTCTCTCTCTCTCTCACATTGCACCGTCATTGCATCAACATCAATCTCTCTCTCTCTCTCTCTCTCTCTCTCTCTCTCTCTCTCTCTCTCTCTCACATTGCACCGTCATTGCATCAACATCAATGTTAATTTCATTACTAAGAAGCTCAAGCCTAAGTCTACCTTACACAACCCATCACAACACAAAATCACAAGGGCATTTTATTTTTCAAATGTATGCTTCATACCATGATTTATACCTCATGTTCATTAGTAATCATTTCTATTTATGTTACATTTCGTTTACATTACACATATTTTCTACAAAACAATAATTATAGTGGTTAGCTTCATTTCACATTAAAATTTAGCATATACTTGTATAACACTTATTCTCAACTCTATACCGTCAAAAATTATATATGTTTAATAGACCAAAAAATATATTTTATAATATTTGCTTGTTATTCTTTTGGATTTGATCGAATCCAGAAGAATAATAAGCAAATCATTACAGACTGTGGAAATTTCATGAATCTATTTTTTTTTATAATAATTTCCTTCGTGACATATTTATTATATTACTATACATCTGCAAAAAAAATTACAATGTGTTGGTTGAAAATTTTGCAAACTAGATAAGTTTACAAAATTGCGGTTTCAGCCATAGTGTGTGAGATTGAATCTCTCCTAATTTTTAAGGGAAGGCTCCCCCTTTAACTTACTACTCTACCTTTCTAGAACAAGATACAACCTTTAATTTCTAATCTAAACTTGGGTGGTGCATCATCCTGTCCTCTTTTTAAGAATAGATGTTATTCTCTCCTCTTTCTTCAGGAAATAATTTACAATATAGAGCAACAATAATTCTTACAATTTCAATGTTAGAAATTAACTCAAAATGTATGAATGATCAAAATACAAATAAGTAAAGAAGCAAAGTTTTTGTAAAGGCCCAAAGTCCTTTGTTGCTTCTCCGAGATGAGGAATAGTGCTTAAGCTCAAAGTCTTAAAATCACTATTGTCCTATTAACATTTAATAACTTTTGTAACCCAAAGTGTTAACTAAGAAAATCAAAGTAAAGCACAAAGTCTTTAGCTTGATTCCTTATTAAAACTTTTGATAATATTTTTCTAAAAATAATGAAAAGGAGCTCAAAGTATTCAAATCACAATCTTCTTACAAAGATGACAATCTTGAAGGGAGTACTCCATTTTCAACTAGAACATCCAATTGGAAGTCTTCTAACTTCAACCAAGTTTCGAAGTCCTTCTCATATGCCTCCATTTCATCTAAAAATAAATTCAAATCTTTATCAATCTCAGTTTTTACCTCCTCCAAGTTCTTCATTAGAACAAATGTTGAACATAAAAGATGAGTTCCTTGGATCAGTAACCTATTCATCCATTCGCCAACTGTTCTCCCATGAGAACTGACTTGTTCAACTTGTCTAATTATTTGTTCATCCACTGAAGAAGTGACAGGCTCAACTATCTCTAATGACTTAGTTATCTTGATCAAAACTTCTATGAGTTGATCTATTTGTTTTTTCAACTTGTTTTTCTTAACCTTTTTCTCACTTAAACATTGTCACCAGATGTTGGAAATATGTTTGAGCATCCTCCACTATACCTTCATGTGTTTGTTTGTCAAGGTTAATTCTATTGATAGCATAGTAAGAGGGCCGCACTTTATCTAAATTTGTGTCCGGAGGAGGAATTGTCATTTCAACATATTTGTTCTTTGATTTATCCACCTTCACCTTGGATAAATTTTTGGCCTTCTTGGTACCTCTGGGTTTAGTAGAAATCAACTGACCGAAGTCGAAGTCATCTAGAGAGATGGCTTGCTTCTTCCTCTTGGGAGTGTTGGTCATTAGCCAAGGTGGCAGAAATGTATCATCCTCTACTCTTGTAGTCAACAATTGTGATGCCAATTCTTGAGACTAAATACTTGTAGTAACTGTGTTAGGTGAAAAATAATGATGACAAACTATTGCAAAACTACAAAGATCCAACCACAATGAACCCTAGTTCCACAACAAAAGCATTTACCATACACTAATGAAGAAACCTAAGAACATGCAAATTAACAAATTGAAACAATTCACATGCCAAGTAGGGTTTGATCTTCATTGTCTCCTATCTCCATTGATCTTGTTTGATATATTTGCTCTCATATTTTTGTATTGTGCACAAAAGCTCAGCAAAGAATGGATTGTGGTTGTGAAGTTGCTTGAATGCATAAAGATTGCTAGATTAGATTAGGATTGTGAAAGGATAAATGAATCCTCTTATATAGAAGACACTTTAGAAAGTAAAGGGATAAGATTAAGAGGTGAAAGAAATAAATGGTCAGCTAGGATTAAAGGGTAGGTAAAAGAAATAATAAAATAATGAAGGGGGTAGGTAGAGAAAAATTAATGACATGTGTTATGAAGAGAAAAGACTAATGAATTAATTAAATAAATAAAAATTCATTTAAGTAATATAGGAAGTGGGGAAAATATAATTTAAATAAATAAAATATTTATTTAAATAAATAAAATATTTATTTAAATAAGGAAAGGCTAGAAGAGGATCAATGAATTAATTAAAAGAATAAAAATCTATTTAATTAATAGAAGGCTTAGGATAAAATAATTAAATAAAAAAATATTTATTTAATCAAGCTAGGACAATTTTAAGTGTCTATAGTAACAATAGGTGAACTGGAGGTACCAAGGTGGGTGGATTTTGAGCAATAGAAACCCTAGGGAGAACCTGAGTTTTTGACATGAACTTATCAAAATCTTCCAACATGGAAGAAGTAACCTCAGACATATTAGGAAGAAAAACACTATCAAGGTGTGTGCAAAAATATAGTGATTAATCCATTAAAAGCATTTAAATCACACATACTCAATAAAACATTAAATTGAGGAAAATGAAACAAAGCAATTAAAACACTCCCCAATGTCGTCTCATCGCTCCCTAGTCTTGAGGACTTTGTCGATTCATTTGATGGCTCTCAGATGCATGATCTTTGACAAAGTGACAACCCAAGAAATGGGGCTTGATATGCAAGCTAAGA
Source organism: Cryptomeria japonica (assembly GCF_030272615.1). NCBI lineage: Eukaryota > Viridiplantae > Streptophyta > Pinopsida > Cupressales > Cupressaceae > Cryptomeria > Cryptomeria japonica. The sequence continues at coordinate 519,500,144 of NC_081407.1, forward strand.
TGCACAAAGCTAATCTATTTCTATGCAAATCTACATTATGATGATTAAGCTACTAATGAAAGCCATTAAATGATTCTAATGCTACTCTAATGCTATGATAACTATGCTATGATTGCTAAAAATGTTGATATAATGCTGACATAATGCTAATAATGATGCTAAGGTCCTCTCATAGCCAAAAGAGGGGGGTATTTATAGGATTTCCATGACTAGAGGTGAGGTGGCAAGAATCAACGGTGCAAATTCAATATGGATAAATCGACAGTTGAGATTGAAGAATTTAGAAGAAGGTTGAGGAAATGGAAACTTGTCGTTTCTAAGGAGACAAGTGGCAAAGAATCTCCAACCATATGCCAACAAGGGGGCAAGTGGCATGGAGATGAGAGACATGTGGCATAAGTGCCACGAGTCTCCAAGAGAGGGTGGACACTCCAAAGATAGTTAGGATAAGAAGTTGGAGAGGATAGGATTAGTTAACCTGTGGTTAGACTAGGGGTTGGTTAGAAGAAGGTTAGGTTAGGGAGTGGTTAGGAGATAGGACACATGTGCTTAAATTTAAATTTTAAATTCAAATTTAATGGGGAGGGAATAATTAAATAAACAAATTAACCAAATTCATTTATTTAATTAGGAAATAGAAGAAATTAGTTTTGGTGGGATGAATTAAGAAAATGAACCATATAAACAAATTATTTAATTCATTTATATAGTAGAAGAATAAAGGTCATTAATTAAATATTTTTCGTATTTAATTAACTCAATTTTCCAGACTGATTTTTAGTGTATACATTTTGCCCCTCTTTGAAGCGATGTGTGATAACATGTCGATTCAAAGAAAAATTCACTTTTTTTGCTAATTTGGTTAGATAAGATGCCTTGGACATTGATTGATAGATGATGGATGCGAGGATGCCCCCTCGGGAGATAAATCGAAAAATTTGAATTTCAAGATTTTTCGCGATTTAAAAAAAAAATGGAATTTTTAATGATTTTGGATTTTTAGAGATTTTTAAATTTTTCGATTGATCTCCCAATAAAAGATTTCAAATTTCTGCCCCAACGTTGCCATTTTTTATTGAATTGATTAAAAAGTGATTAGAAGAGGTTTCTTAATTAAATGGGACAAAAACATCCCACTTAAATGCCATTTTGCCCCTTTTAAAGAAAAAGTGAACCCCATTTTACCATTCATTTTCATTTGTGCATTTGAGAAATTTGGAAGTGGAGCTCTGGAGCCAAGATGGTGATTCCACATCAAGATCATCAATTCGAGAGAGTGCGGCAATATCAGCATCCTTCGGCCTATGGTCCACTGGTGCGTACCTCGAGAAAACCCTCTTTGTATGTTTTTGATGATTTTAGTAGAATTTTAAATTGATGTTTTGCTCGTTAGATTAGTATTTTTCGATTCCAGGGGATGGGTTTTTGTTTTTATAAAATTGGTTTTGAGCATTTTTTTAAAATTTTTTACCAGTGTTTTAGGATTTTGCTATTTTAGATTGGCGTTAGAGGGGGGGGATGGTTTAATATTTTTGAAAAATTTTAAATTTCCTGATTTTTGGTGGGATGAGGCGCTATCTTTGGTGCCATCAGCATCGACAATAGCCCCATTAGTGTCGTCGTCGATGCCATGAGCGTCGACGACGACCCCATGGATGTCGTCGTTGACACTATGGACATCATCACTGGTTCCATGAGTGTCAATGGTGCCGCCATGGGCACCGACGGTGACCCCATGGGTGTCATCACTGGCATCATGGCCACTAGCTCTGACGTCATGAGTGCTAGCACCGGATCCCAGCCCCAAAAATGCAAAATAATCCCCCTCTTGCTAAAATTTTGAAAAAAAAAATGATTGATTTTTCTTAGATTGGCGATATTAGCACTTAGAAACCTCCCCCCCTCCTATTGAAATTTTTTTTTGATAAAAGCAAAATGGTTGATTTTTAGATCAATGATTTAAGCACTCGGATAGATATTGATGAAGATAGTTAACATTGGATTTTTTATTAGCCTAATTAGCGATTTGATATTAGATTAATGAATTTTGATTTAGAGACTCCTGATTGATTAGATAATGACTAGTTTTGATTACCTCGATTTGCATGCTAGATAGGATAAAATTGATAATGACCTCATGATAAATGAGAGTTGATGATAGGGGCTCAACGAGATTTAATAGAAATCTCACATTAGCGAGATAGACAGATAGATTCACTGATAGATAGATAGATAAATCGAGTTATTGATATGTCAATTTGGTATGATAACAAGAGCCTTTACGTACTCTTCACTGTCGGGAACGTTTGCCAAACACCTATAGTTTGATACAGGATCTTAATTAGGCAACTATGGATTCGATTCACCGATGTGGACTATCTTCCTTGATCGATATGCCTCGGTATATGATTAATCGGGGTTTATTGACTGCGTTGGCCGAGAGATGGCATAGCAAACATAATACCTTTCATCTACCTCGGGGAAAGATGACAGTGACACTCGAGGATGTCTACTGGATACTCAGGATACCCATGGTCAGGCATATCGTCTATTATAATTTATACGAGCAGGGTGGGACAAATGCATTGAGGAGGATCTTTGATGATGATCAGATATGTGGGTATGATATCCCTAGGCAGGAGATGCTCGATTTGGATTATGCTCCACTTCCTTCAATATTGGCAGGGTTTGTTGGTGGTTTCCTTTATCTTGATAATAGGTCAAAGGGCTTATCAGTTGGATGGGGCTGCTAGCTGGAGCAGATGATTACATAGTGCACTAGGTTCTCTAAGGAATCTTGCATGATAGCTCACTTATATTATGACTTGCACTGAGTAGTTTACCAGGGATTAGTCGTGTTATCAGCAAGTGTGACCCTACTACAAATATGGTTTTGGGAGCACTTACCTATCACACGTCCACTAGTAGATAGAGATCGTCCAAGAGGGAGGTCCTATGTGTATGGTTACCCCAGTGTAGTTGTCCAGTGAAAGCTGGGCAAACTAGAGTATTGGAGGCGATTCCTGGATGATCTTGACAGCGTGATCTAGCGGTCATATAGAGATTATGAGCTATGGGTAGAGGATGGTCATGAGATGTCATTTGTTTTCTGCTCATGGTACCTCATTGGTTCTACTCCCTACATCATTGAGTGGTTCATCATTACATGGGTGCTACACCAGTATGGCAGAGTCTGGGGACTCTCACAGGGGATAGTGTTGTATTCACGGAGGCGACAGGATGTGGCTACCTGGGGGCCGACTATTCCTTATGATGTTGCCTATGCTAAGTATGAGAGCCTCGGAAGACAGGATTGGGACTACATGGCCAATATTCCATTCTAAGGCCATCTTGATTCCTGTTACTAATGCCTCATATTCTACTATATTATTGGTGCAAGGGAAAGCCAATTTGTATGATTTTGGGATGGTATGACCTTGAGGTGTGATAAATAGTAAGCCTGTCCCCGATCCATGTTGTGTGTAAGAACCATCAAAATACAACTACCATGTTTTCTTAGTGACTATCAAAACATCAACATCTTGAAATTCAACATGTATTGGATGATCATACTGGAGTGGTGCTTTTGTTAACTGGTCAGCAATCACTTGTCCTTTTATAGCTTATCTTCCAATGTATACAATGTCAAACTTGCTCAGGATTATTACCCATTTTGCCAATCTACCTGATAAGTCTGTCTTGCTAAGAAGATATTTCAATGGATCATTTTTTGCTATCAGTTTCAGTGAATGGGTTAGCATATAGTGTCTCAATTTCTGGAATGTGAACACTACCTCTAAGCATGCCTTCTCAATAGATGAGTAGTTGAGCTCATATCCGACTAAGGTCATGTTGATGTAATAAATAGCTCATTCTTTCCCTTCATGATCCAATTGTACTAACATAGCTCCTAATGATACATCAGTGGTTGATATATAAAGTAGTAACAACTTGTCTTCAATCGGTGACATTAGAATAGGTGGGTTCATTAGATATTCCTTTATTGCATGAAAGGATTCTTCACATGTGTCATCCCATTTCAATGGAACATTTTTATGCAACAAATGTGTGAAAGGATGACATCTATCAACTAGTTGGAATATGAACCTTCTAATGGATTGAAGTCTCCCTTGAAGTGATCTTAATTGGCTGATGTTTTTGGGTGATTCCATTTCCATGATTGCTTTAATTTTGTCTGGATCTACTTCAATTCCTCGTACTGAAATAATGCATCCCAGAAGTCTACTTGATGTGACACCAAATGCACATTTCTTTGGATTCAGCCTTAGTTTGTATTTCTCCAAGTGGTCAAAGAACTTCACTAGGATTTCCAGACGTGCTTCTCTAGTATGTGACTTAGCCAATAGATCATCAACATAATCTTCCATGAAGGTATACATCATGTCATGAAAAATTGTTGTCATTTCTTTTTGGTAGGTAGCTCCTGCGTTCTTGAATTCGAAAGGCATTACATTCCAACAAAAAGTACCCCATGGGCATGTGAAGGCTGTCTTCTCTTGATCTTCTAGTGCTATTTTGGTTTGATTGTATCCAGTTGTAAAATCCATAATGATATCTATATTCAGTAAAGGAAAATCATCTTTAGGACATGTCTTATTAATATCTCTAAAGTCTCTGCATACCCTAATACTTTTGTCTGGCTTAGAAATAGGAACCATATTGGATACCCATTCTGGATATGCTATTGGTTTGATAAATCCTACATCTAGCAATTTCTTCAATTCTGATTTGACCAATATGGCTATATGAGGATGCATCTTTCTTCTCTTTTCTTTACTGGTTTTACTCTGAGAGAAACATTCAAGCGATGAATGATGAGATTCGGATCTAATCCTGGCATATCTGTGTAAGACCATGCAAAATTGACTTGTCTTTCTTTGAAGAATGTCATATAGTCATGTTTCTCTTGTTCTAATCTTGATGTTGTTGGATAGAGAATCTTTGGCTGATTTGGTGTTCCAATGTTGAATGCTTCAGTTGGTTCAATCAGTATTGAAGACCTTTCCTGGAAATACTTAGGTAAGGTGTCAAATCTCTCATCCTCTGGCTCTTCAAGGAGGTTTTCACCATCGGATTTTTCTTTTTTAGATTGGCATTGGGGGTGAGCATTTAATATTTTTGAAAAAAACTAAATTTATTGATTTTTGGCAAGATGAGGCGCTATCTTCAGTGTCATCAGCGCTGACGGTGGCCACATTAGTGTCATCGTCGGTGCCATGAGTGCCAACGGTGGCACCATGGACATTGACGGCGACACCTTGGGTGTCATCACCAATGCCATGAGTGCCGACTGTGGCCCCATGGACGGCGTCGCCGATTCCAAGAGCACTGATGGCGATGCCATGGGCACTGACGACGACCCCATGGGCATCATTGCCGATGTCATGGGCATCGACTCTGGCGCCGTGAGCATGGTGCCAGATCCCAGCCCCAAAAACATAAAATAATCCCCCTCTCACTAAAATTTTGAAAGAAAATGATTGATTTTTCTTAGATTGACGATATTAGCACACAAAACCCCCTCCTACTGATTGTTTTTTTGATAAAAATAAAATAATTAATTTTTAGATTGATGATTTAAACACCTGGATAGATATTGATGAAGACAGTTAACATTGGATTTTTTATTAGCTTGATTAGAGATTTGATATTAGATTGATGAATTTTTATTTAGACACTCTTGATTGATTAGATAATGACCAATTTCAATTACCTCAATTTGCATGCTAGATAGAATAAAATTGATAATGACCTCATCATAAATGAGAGTCGTTGATAGGGGCTCAATGATATTTGATAGAAATCTCACATGAGCAAGATAGACATATAGATAGATTGATAGATAGATAGATAAATCGAGTTACTGATATGTCAATTTGGTATGATAACAGGAGCTTTTAGGTACTCTCCAGTGTCGGGAACGTTTCCCAAAGACCTATAGTTTGATACAGGATCTTAATTAGGCAAATCTGGATTTGATTCACCGATGTCGACTATTTTCCTTGAACGATATGCCTCGGTATATGATTAACTGGGGTTTGTTTGACTGTGTTGGCCGAGAGATGGCACATTGAACATAATACCTTCATCTACCTCAAGGCAAGATGACAGTGACACCTGAGGATGTCTACCAAATACTCAGGATACCTATGGTCGGGCATATTGTCTATTATGATTTATAAGAGCAAGGTGGGACATACGCATTGAGGAAGATATTTGATGATGATCAGATATGTGGGTATGATATCCCTTGGCAGGAGATGCTCGATTTGGATTATGCTCCGCTTCCTTCAATATTGGTAGGGTTTGTTGGTGGTTTCCTTTGTCCTGATCATAGGTCAAAGGGCTTATCAGTTGGATGGGGCCGCTTGTTGGAGTAGATGATTATATAGGGTACTAGGTTCTCTTAGGGATCATACATGTTAGCTTACTTATACTATGACTTGCACCGAGTAGTTTACCAAGGATCAGTTGTGTTATCAGTAGGTGTGACCCTACTACAAATATGGGCTTGGGAGCACTTACTTGTCACGTGTCCACTAGCAGATAGAGATCGTCTAGGAGGGAAACCCTATGTGTATGGCTAGCTTGGTGCAGTTGTCCATCAAAATTTGGGCAAATTGGAGTATTGGAGGCGAGTCTTGGATGGTCTTAATAGCGTGATCTAGCGGCCATATAGAGATTATGAGCGATGGGCAGAGGATGGTCATGAGATTTCATTTGTTTTTTGCTCACGGTATCTCATTGGTTCTAATCCCTACATCATTGAGCGGTTCATCATTACATGGGTGCTACGCCAGTATGGCAGACTCCAGAGACTCCCACAAGGGACAATGTTGTATGCATAGAGGTGACAGGATGTGGCTACCTGGGGGGCAACTATTTCTTATGATGTTGCCTATGCTAAGTATGAGAGCCTTGGAAAATAGGATTGGGACTACATGGTCGATACTATTGATCCAGGAGTTACAACAAAGTATGGTCAGTATCTTCTAATACACGTGTTTTCGAGATTGACTGCCTTGGATAAGCTAGTACCTGAGTTTGATGATGGAGAGGATAGACCACCACGTTGGGCTCCTAGATGACCAAGAGAGAGTAGGGAGAGAAGACATGGGAGATGGAGGAGATGAGGGAGGAAGACATGGAGGAGATTATGGGGGAGATGAGGGAGGAGGAAATGATGGAGGAGATGGAGGAGATTATGGAGGAGATGATGGGAGAGATGGAGGTGTGATGGCAGATGTATCAGGAGCTAGCAGTTCTAAAGCTACGAGAGCGTCACCTATGAATTGGGTGACCAGGGTGGTTCAATGGAGGAGATATGGACACATAGGACATGTTTAGGAGGTTACATAGGTAGATCAGATACCATGAGTATTGGTAGAGGCTTCTCAGTGGATACTCATCAGGATTCCTTCTCACCCGCAGCAGACACAGATTAGCAACTTGGAGAGTTAGGTTCAATAGTTAGAGAGTAGGCTGGCAGAGAGAGACTCACAAATAGCATAGTTGCAAGCTCAGATGACATAGTTACAAGCACAAGTACAAAGTCAGGTGACTCAGATTGCTATGCTGACAACAAAGAGAGATACAACCATAAAGAGACATGGGCAAGCGCAAGAGTTGATATAGACTTTACAATGGACAACTTCTGAAAGATTGACTAAGGCGACCTTGAGGGATCTAGCACACCACTCCGCTAGGGTAAAGTATTATAAGATTTTATATTACCAGGTTGTACCTCCAGAGAGATGGGCGGCATCCTATGTGCAGAGTACCAGGTGAGGCAATTCATGTTGAGATTCAGAGAGTCGGGGTGTTACAGGCACTAGGAGGGATCCAGGTGGGTCAGGTCTACAGCATTAGGCGTGAGCTTAGTTCCTCATCCTTCTTGAGATGTTAAGATATGACCGATTTTGATTTGATTGTATACAATTATTGATGATACACTGATGATTCCTACAAGTGATTTTTGTGATATATCTCCGACATTTTTATGATATCATGGTACATTGGATCTCAATTATCTTTTGACTATATGAGATGTAGCTTACGATGCAACTTATTTACATGGCTATAAATTTATTTTCTATATGATGGATGCATTCTACTTACTCTACGATAATGTCTTGTATCTATTAGATGTATGCAACTCTTTACATGTTGTATGTATTAGGTTCTATATGATTATGGATTTTAGACGATGGATGTATCCTTCTTATATTATGATGTGGTATTTACATGAGGTGTGCCTAAATGATTATGTTATCTATGAGTTTTATTGTTGATTGAATACCATGCATGATGGATCCTATTTGAGATGTTTATGTTTTTTTTTTTAAATAAATGATGTCATGATTCTATGATGAATATGAATGATGCTATGATTCTATGGTGTAATAATGATTTATACAATGATGTTTTATGAATGATTTATGTACTATGTGATGTATATGTGATGGTATGAGATGCTAACTATATGATATGCTTTATTTTTGTTGTTTTTATGATTTTTGATGAAATGCAAATGACTCTATGACAATGATGTGCAATATGAAATGTATGAATCAATTAAGTGTATGCTGATGAAATGCAATGCAAATGACATATATGATCTAGAATGCATGATGCATGAATTTTTTTTTTTTTTTGATGTCCAATGTACTCAATCACTTAATAAGAGAGATAACACCACTTGACCTCAACCTCTGGAAAATGACATTTGATCCCTCACGCACCTTTAATGCAACATGCAATATAATCTAAATATTCAAATATGCTAGTAGTGACATGTTATCATCGGATCAGTCACTTTGATCATGCTTTTTATCATCATTGAGCCTTTAAAATGTGGTACGAGACTGCAAATATCGGTGGTATAATTGAACCATGATAACCTGAGCACTGTTTACCTGGATTTTGATATTGCAAGTTAGCATAAGAATCAAGGTATACTGGACCAAGATGACCTAAGTGTTGCCTTCCTGCAAACAAACAAAAGTTAATCATCGTCCTATGCAAACACGAAATGTCATCAATGATATTTGATTGATCATGTCCCGTGACAAATTTGCACAGTAATAATGATTAACTAACAAGAAGCAGACAAAGAAAAGATCATTATTTGTCCTTGTTTCTCTAGTACAAGACATCCTTGAGTCACTCAGGAGGCATGATAACAAAAATCAAAATATAACTGTTAAACATTCAGACTATAGTGCTTCAGATATGATTCAGAATATATCATCCATCGATTTAGTGTTTGGTTTTGATGGTAAGTTGGATTTTGATACTTATGTTCAATGTTGAGATTCTCGATCTTTGCATGTGAACAACGTTACCTAACTGCTACTTGCCCGATGCGTTTTAGCTCAATGTAGATTATTATCGATTGAGTTTAGGATTTTGGCCCTAGTCCAAAAATACATCAGTATACACAATGTTCAAAACCATGGTGGGATTTACAAGTGAGGCCTGATTAAATATAAAAGGCTTTATTGAGGACATGTATAATGGTGAAGGATGGATGCAAGACAAGTGATCGAATGGATGGAGAATCTGATTGACAAATGGCGCTTGTTTCCAGGTTTTCTCCATTTGTTTTTATTGCACTTTTTCTCATATTTGATTTTTTTTTATTTTTCTCTTTTTCAATTTTTATTTTTTTATTTTTTGCATTAAAGTATAATTTTTTTTCAAATGGATGTTATTTATGGGTCCCTCGAGCTAGTCTCCTTCTGTTGTTGATAACTAATAAGTGCCAGATCTATATACAACGGTGACCACAAAAGGACCCAACCAATTTGGCTCGAACTTCCCTTTCTTTTCACGGTCCTGCTGATTTCATGGATTCTCCTTAAGCACAAGATCACCAACTTGAAACATCCTAGGTTTTACCTTATAATTGTAGCTACAAGACATCCTTTTTTGGTAGACTCTCGAATGATCAACGTTTTGCATGCAATCTTGCAGCAATTCAAGCTCTTGTAACCTAGACACTCATTGTTCCTCATCTAGAATGAGACCCTTCACTGACACTCGAAGAGATGATATTTCAACCTCCACTAGTAATATTGCTTTAGACCCAAAGACAAGAGAATATGGTATGGCACCTGTTGGGGTACAGATACTGGTGTGATATGCCCATAGAGCAGGATTCAGCTGAACATGCCAGTCTTTTCCAGCATCATTAACTGTCTTCTTCAAGATTTTCAATATTGTTTTGTTTGATGCTTCTGCTTGATCATTTCCCTGCGGGTAATACGGTGTGGAAAACTTGTGCTGGATCTGGAACTTTTCATAAAACTCTCTTACATTTTAATTTTTGAATGGCCGACCATTATCGATGATAATAGTCATAGGGATACCATAGCGACATGATATAGTTCAAGATGCATGTGGCAAGTTGTTTTCTTGTGATATTAGTGAGGGGCATTACTTCAATCCACTTCGTGGAATACTTAATAGTTGTGAGTATGAACTTGTGACCATTTGAGGAAGGTGGATGGACTTTCCCTATTAGATCTAGGCCTCATTGACAAAATGGCAATGAGGTTGCTAGGGTATGAAGATCTTGTGTTGGTGCATGTATGAGATCGTCGTGGACCTGACATTGTTTGCACTTTTTGGTGAATTGAAAAGAGTCTCTCTCCATAGTAGGCCAATAGTAACCAAATCATATGAGTTTGTTTGAGATTGTAAGACCACTCAAATGAGTAGCACAAATACCATTATGAACTTCAGTTAAAACCTTCTCAGATTCTTCCTTCTCAAGACACCCGAGGAGAGTACCATCCAAACCTTGTCTATATAAAGTATCCGCAAAAATGGTGTAACGAGAAAAATATCGAATGAAGTTTCATTTTTTATTCTTTGATAGGTCAAGAGGAAGGGTACTGTCTTTCAAGTGGGTATAAATTTTGCCATAACAGGAGGAATTGGGTCCTAGGAGGTGACATATGATTTGGGAATTAGGAAAGTCATAAGAAGGTTGTAACAGTTCTTCCACCAGGAATTCATAATGATCTTGATTTTCTTGTTGTTGAAGCAAAGAGGCAATTGTGGCCATGGCATCAGCTGCTTTATTGTCATTCCTCGGGATCTGCTCAAAAAAAATATCTAAAAAGTACTTTCTAAAGTCATCCACCATCTTCTTGGAAGGCATTAGCTTTTCATCTTTGGTTTGATAATCATCATTGACTTGATTGATGACTAGCTAAGAATCTCCAAAAACTTGCAAATGTGTGATATTCCATTCTAAAGCCATCTTGATTCCTCTTACTAATACCCCATATTCTGCCATATTATTGGTACAAGGGAAAGTCAGTTTGTATGCTTTTGGGATGGTATGCCCTTGAGGTGTGATAAATAGCAAGCCTGCCTTGATCCATGTTGTGTGTAATAACCATCAAAATACAACTGCCATGTTTTCTTAGCGACTATCAGAACATCAGCATCTGGAAATTCTACATGTATTGGATGATCATCTTGGAGTGGTGATTTTGTTGACTGATCAACAATCACATGTCCTTTTATAGATTTTTTAATGAATTTATTTAATGTCAAACTTGCTCAGGATCATTACCCATTTTGCCAATCTAATTGTTAAGGTTGCCTTGCTAAGAAGATATTTCAATGGATCAATTTTGGCTATCAGTTTCACTAAATGGGTTAGCAAATTTTCTCAATTTCTGATGCGAACACTACTACTAAGCATACCTTCTCAATAGATGAGTCGTTAAGCTCATATCTAACTAAGGTCATGGTGATGTAATAAATAGCTTGTTCTTTCCCTTCATGATCCAATTGTGCTAACAAAGCTCCTAATGATACATCAGTGGCTGATATATAAAGCAATAATGGCTTGCCTTCAATCAATGACATTAGAATAGGTGGGTTCATTAGATATTCCTTCATTACATGAAAGGCTCCTTCACATGTGTCATCCCATTTCAATGAAACATTTTTATGCAACAAATGCATGAAAGGATGACATCTATCAGCTAGTTGGGATATGAACCTTCTAATGGATTGAAGTCTCCCTTGAAGTGATCTTAACTGGTTGATGTTTTTAGGTGATTCCATTTACATGATTGTTTTAAATTTGTCTAGATCTACTTCAATGCCTCATGCTAAAATAATGTATCCCAGAAGTCTACCCGATGTGACACCAAATGCACATTTCTTTGGATTCAGCCTTAGTTTGTATTTCTCCATGTTGTCAAAGATCTTTGCTAGGATTTCCAAATGTGCCTCTCTAGTATGTGACTTAGCCAATAGATCATTAACATAATCTTCCATAAAGGTATGCATCATATCATGAAAAATTGTTGTCATTGCTCTTTGGTAGGTAGCTCCTACGTTCTTGAGTCTGAAAGGCATTGCATTCTAGCAGAAAGTACCCCATGGACATGTGAAGGTCATCTTCTCTTGATCTTCTGGTGCTATTTTGATTTGATTGTAGCTTGAGAAACCATCTATAAGAGAGAAAATTATGTGTCCAGCTGTCAAATCCACAATGATATCTATATTCAATAAAGGAAAATCATCTTTAGGACATGCCATGTTAAGATCTCTGAAGTCTATGCATACCCTGATACTTTTGTCTGGCTTAGAAACATGAACTATCTTGGATACCCATTTTGGATATGCTACTAGTCTGATAAATCCTACGTCTAGCAGTTTCTTCAATTTTGCTTTGACCAATATGGCTTTATAAGGATGCATCTTTCTTGGCTTTTTCTTTGCTGGTTTTACTTCGGGAGAAACATTCAAGTGATGCATGATGAGATCCATATCTAATCCTAGAAAATCTACGTATGACCATTTGAAATTGACTTGTCTTTCTTTGAAGAATGCCATATAGTCATGTTCTCTTGTTCTGATAATGATGCTGCTGGATAGAGAATCTTTGGCTGATTTGGCATTCCAATGTTAACTGCTTTAGTTGGTTCAATCAATATTGAAGATCTTTCCTAGAAATACTCAGGTAAGGTGTCAAATCTCCCATCCTCTAGCACCTCAAGGAGGTTTTCACCATCGGATATGTCCTTTCTTTTTACTTTTTCTTGATCTAATGTTGCCATTAATTGGTTTTAAGCCTTAGACTTGATATTTGTTTTTTTCTTTTCACTTTTGCGACTGAGAGATTTGGCACCCCCTTGAGTAGAAGATGCGTTACTGTATTCACTGGTGGAAGTTGTTTTAGGTTTGACTGTATTGAGGTATAAGGTAATGTCATGATCATCAGGGAAGGTTTATATCTCAATGGGTCCTTCATTGTTCCAATGGCAAGGGATACACTAATGGCAAGGGATTGTCAGATTGTTGTGTGTCAAGAGAATTAAGGGTCTGATAGAGATGTCTAAGTCTTCAATGACTATTTCTAAGTCTAAGATGTTATTTTCCTCAGAATGACCTTTAGCAAGTAGATCTTGATCATCCTCACTAGAGTCAACATCGATATATTGTAGTTCCCATTTGAGTTTTCTATACTCTAATGTTTGTGCTACATATGAGTCGACTATATCGATGTCTACATCTTTTATGTAGCATGAATCTTCAGAATTGGTAAGAGTCCCATTCCCACTCATTGGAATATGTTTCACTAGAAGCTTGTAATTTGAAAAAATTGCTTATAAAGATATTAATAGCTTCTTCTCAATTTTTAGGAATTTCCTTAGCTTCTTTCTGCTACCTGTGAGTCACTTCTTGTTGTTGTTTGTGGATAGCTTCCTCTTGTTGTTTTGCGTGCAACTTCTTCTTCTCTTTGAATGGCTTATTCTTCTTGTTGTCATTCATATTATTTCTCTTGTTGGTTGTGGGATGGGGCTTCTTGTTGTGGATATATAGTATTCTGCCCATAACCTAATTTTGATTTATCCTTAGGAAGTTGTGAAGGAGGTTGTATTGGTTTTGAAATACCTTCTTTTCTTTTGCCCACACGACCACTGCCACCATATCCCATCTTTCTCATGATATCATATCCTTTTCCATATTTCTCTACTAGGATACTAACATTATTGACTTCTGGTTGGGATTCCGGCTCATCTTTGTATAACCATTGCAAAACATCCTTGTCATCGGTCTCTTCAGCTAACATACCAGCTTTGACAAATGATCCATCAATAATTTTAATTAATTTTGAGATAGGTTGTGGTTTTGAACTTGATGGCTTTCCATATGATCTTGGAGAGACTGGTAGGTCTATTAGTGAATATTCCACTGAGCCTTTGTCTTTCAATTGCATCTTTTTTCAAAGCTCGATAAGATTGAAGCAAACACTTTTTCCTTAGGTGGTGTATTAGAAGAAGATGCTTCTCTATTATGCAGAACAATGATCTCTTGAATTGGCTTCAAGTTATTGCAATATTAAAATGGGTTGGAATCTGTTGGAATGGTGATCTCTTGTCCATCATACGGAAATTTGAGGCACTAGTGGTAAGTTGAAGGGATAGCTTGCATATCATGGATCCATGGTCTACCTAGAAGTATGTTATAAGATAAATTAATGTCCAACACCTGACATACTATATTGTTTTGTGCACGCCCAACTTTGATTGGTAACACTACAAACCCTTTGGAGGAATGCTCTTCTTCATCATAGGCTTTCATTGTTATCTTTGTGTGAGGATCAATTGCATCTTCAGAATAGCCTAATGCACATACAATACTTAATGAACAAATATTTAGGACAACTCCTCCATCTATTAGGACATATTTTATGTGGATTTTGTGAAGTAATACTTCGATATGCAAAGCAACATTATGCGGATCTTGCAGGGACATGTCATCATCTTCTGTAAAGGAGAAGCAATGAGGTGCTATAAGATGTCCCACCATGGTTTGAAATTGATCAATACCCAAGTCTTTGGGGACTGTGGTATCTACTAGAGCCTTTTCTAGGATCTCTTTATGCATGGGTGATATTTTTAGAAGTTCCAATATTGAGATTTGCACAGGGGTCTTTTGTAATTGATCCACTATGTTATATTGCCTAGAAGTAGAGGGTGCGTTGGTTGTGGGTCCCGATGAGGTGACTTTAGCTTTACTACACGTAATAGCGTGTGCGGGTTCTGGTTGGGATCTTTCTTTGACCACAATAGCATTGACCACATTATCATAAGTGTGAGCATAATTCACTTTCTCCTTGCCCTTTCTATCTCTAGTTGTCAATGTCTCGCCCTTCTCGTAGTTTGGTAGTGGAGTTTTTGGCATGCCTGTGAAGTGTAATACCTGCAACTGCAACACAAACTCTCAACAGATTATTACAAGCATGGTTAGCAAATAATAAGAAAATGAAATATGAACCATGACAAAGTGATCTATCGCCTCCTAAGAGATGCGACTATGGATTTTCTCTCAGATCTGGATAAGCAATCTCAGTGACTTGACTACACCTAGACAGAGGATTTGAAATGATAATGTATGCAAAGATGAGATTGATTATGCTAGATTGATCCAAGAGACTAATTAAGCTAATGATATACATGATTAAGTTATGATGATGATGCAATTAAGCTAGACAAGAGATTGATTAAGCTACATGATTCAACAATTAAGCTAGAAAATGATCAAATTAAGCTAATGCAATTGCCTATAACAATAATGCTCAAGATGATATACCTATAGTAACAATGCCTAAATTGATAATGAGATGGGATTTGCCTATAATAACAATGCATAAGATGAAAATGAGATGGGATCCTTATTTCTCCAAAATGGGGGATATTGTAGGATTTCTAAGGCCAGGGGTGAGGTGGCAGGAATCAACGATCAAGATTGAGTCTGAAGATATCAAGGGTGAAATTGGAGGAGGTTGGAGAAGAGGCTAGAGGAAGAGACACTTGTCATCTTTGTGGTGACAAGTGTCAAGGAGCTTTGCTCATAAAAGGGCAAGTGTCCAAGAGAGGAGACATGTGGCCAAAGTGCCATGTGTCTCAAGAAGAAAATACCCACACCATAGGAGGTTAGGATAAGGAGGTTAGAAAATGCAAGATAGGATAGGGTTAGTTAAACCCAAGGTTAGGTGCAATGGGTTAGGTTAGAGGGGTGGTTAGGTTATGTGGTTAGAAGTTAGGAGGCATGTGGGTAATTTGAATTTAAAAATTCAAATAATAGGAAAAGACTAATTAATTCTCAACAACTCATAAATTGATTTGTTTTAGAGGATTAGAAGAATTGATTGAAATGGGGGGAGGATTAATTAATTTGAATTAATTAATCAAAGGGGACTATTGAAATGAACCTATTAAATAAATCCTTAGATTTTTTAATAAGTAGATGAAAGAGAGAATTTAATCAAATTGCCTAATGAATTCAATTAAATTAGGAAGGGGGATTAATTAATTAATTGCTTATTTAATTAATTATCTTCAGACCATTTTTAGGTGTATACATTTTGCCCCTCTTTGAACCGAGGTGTGATGACACGTTGATTCAAAGAATAATCTCATTTTGATGATTATATTGGTTCGATAGGATGCCCCAGCTATTGATTGATAAATTGTGGTACGATGATGCCCCCTCGAGAGATCAGTTGAGATAACTAACCTTTGGAATGTTTGGATCTTTGTGAAATTGATATCCCAATTAGAAATGATTCCATGTCTATAACTGTGGTTGATGAAAGTGCGAGTTCTATGATCATGGTGATGTGGTTCTTGATTATTGGTAAAACTTGATTGATTTGATTGATAATATCAAGATTTAGCCTGGTTTCAGGAATGACACCTCCTGTATAAGACAAAGATGATCAAACTGTATGGTTTCAGGAACGATATATCCTATATAAGACTTGATCAGAATGTCTGGTTTTAGGAAAGATACATCCTATGTAAGACATGATTGATAGAATTGATAAGGTTGATTGGATAAAGAACTAATAGTTTGTTGATATCAAGTTGTGGGAAGATTTAGGTATGTTGATGGGGAATATAAGATTTTTGCTGGGTCGATAATATCTAGAGAGAGATGAGTCATCATTCTGATTGCGTATACACTCATGATGATACCTTGATGATTCCTGCGATAGATTTAACCTTGGAGAGAATGAGCATGCAGGATCCCATGCAAGAATTAAATGCAAGCTAAATGCAAATGCCAATGCAATGAAATGCAAATCTACGACCGGACCAGTCATTGGGTTATTGCATTTTGTCATCATTGAGCTTTTTTTAAATGTGGGAAGTAAGTGCAATTATCGATGGTATAATGAAACCATGATGACCTAAGCACTACTTTCTTGGGTTTTGATATTGCAAGTTAGCACAAGCATCGAGGTATAATTGAACCAAGATGACCTGAGTATTGCATGTGTAAAATAGGCAGTATTAATCATTCAATACACAAATCGGAAATGTCTTCGATGATACTCCGATGATCATGTCCCAAGACAAATTTGCATATATCAATGATTAATTTATAGACAACAGACAAGAAAAATATCATGTTCCTTCCTTGTTCCTCTAGTCAGAGACATCCTGGAGTCACTCAGAAATCATGATGGCGAAAATCAAGATAGAAAAGTTGAACAATCATGCTAAAATCATTATCCAAAAGATATCATCCATTGAAAAGTATGTGATGTCCTTAGACTGACTTTGTGATAGCTTGATGGTTGATAATTTGATCTCGTGCTCAACGTTGGATGTGTCTCAGTTTTCACTTGATAAGAGTTGCCTAACTATTGTTCTACCTGTTTGATTAAGCTCAAAATGATCAAAAAAATTTTCCCCCAGCTAGGTGCGGGATTTTGACCCAAGCCTAGAAACAAATTCAGTATGATATACCCAATGATCCAAACCATGGCGAGAAGCCACTTGGGATGCCTGCGTATGTACAAAGGCTTTATTATGGATATGAACAGTGCTGACGGAAAGGAATGCAAGCAGAAGGATGCATTAACCAATAGATGGAAGAGCTAGCAGACAAATAGCGCATGTTTGCCAGGTTTTCACCATCTATTTTTATTGCACTTTTTCTCATATTTGATTTTTTTGGATTTTCTACTTTTTCACTATTTTTAGATTTTTCTACTTTTTCAGACATAAACTTCTTCAGATGCATGCTATTGATGGGCTCTTCACGTTGATCTATGTCCTTTGTTGATAGCTAATATGCTCCTGACCCAAATACTGTTGTGACCACAAACGGACCTAACCAGTTTGGTTCAAACTTTCCTTTATTTTCTCTATCTTCCTAGTTGCGTGGATTTTCCTTGAGTACTAGTTCCCCAACTTGAAATGTTCTCGGTTTGACCTTATGATTATAACTTTGGCACATTCTTTTCTAATATACCTTTAAATGATCAAAGGCATTTTGTCTTCATTCATGGATCAATTCTAATTCCTGCAATCTAGATACTCGTTGTTCTTCATTTGGGATAAGACCTTTTAATGATACTCATAGAGAAGGTATCTCTACTTCGATTGGCAGTATTGCTTCTGATCCATAGACAAGAGAGAAAGGTGTGGCACCTGTTGGTGTGTAGATACTGGTATGTTAGACTCATAGAGCAGGGTTCAATTGAATATGCCAATCTCTTCCGGCATCATTCACTATCTTTTTCAGGATTTTCAGAATAGTTTTGTTTGATGCTTCTGCTTGCCCATTCCGTTGTGGATAGTAGGGTGTGGAAAATATGCGTTGGATCTTGAATTTATCACATAGTTCTTATACATCCTGATTCTTGAACGATCGCCCATTATCAGTTATAATGGTCATGGGTATTCCATAGCGACAGATGATGTAGTTCAAGATAAATGCAACAATTTGTTTTCTTGTGATATTTGTGAGAGGTACTGCCTAAATCTGTTTTGTGAAATATTCTGTAGCAACAAGGATGAATTTGTGATCATTAGATGAAGAAGGATTTATCTTTCCTACTAGATCAAGACCCCATTGACAAAAGGCCAAGATGTCGCCAAAGCATGAAGTTCTTGTGTTGGTGCATGAATCAAATTCCAATGGATCTAACATTGTTTGCATGTTCTAGCTATCTGAAAAGAATCTCGTTCCATAGTTGGCCAATAATAGCCCAAGCGTATGAGTTTTTTTGAAAGGGTAAGACCACTTGAATGAGTGCCACAAATGTCATTATGGACTTCATGTAAGGGCTTCTCAGATTCTTCTTGTTCAAGACATCTTAAAAGAGTACCATCTAGACCTCATTTGAAAAGGGTATCTGCAACAAGAGTATAATGGGAGGATTGGTGAATAAAGTTTCTCTTTTGATTTTTTGATAAGTCAGGAGGGAGGATATTATCTTTCAGGTATGTGTAAGTTTGGCCATAGCGGGAGGAATCATGTCCAACAAGGTGACAAATAGTTTGGGAATTAGGATAATTATGAGCATGGTAAAACAACTCTTCCACCAGGAATTCATAACGATGTTGATTTTCTTGTGTCTAAAGTAGAGAAACAAGTGTAGCCATGGCATCTGGTGCTTTGTTGTCATTCCTTGGAATCTGTTAAAAAGTTATTTCTACAAAGTATTTCTTGATATCATCAACCATCTTTTTATAAGGCATTAACTTTTCATCCTTTGTTTGATAATCGTCATTAATTTGATGACAAGCTGAGAGTCTCCAAAGACTTGAAGTTGTTGTGTAATGTTCCATTTTATAGCCATTTTGATGCATGTAACCAAAGCTTCATATTTTGTTGTGTTGTTGGTGCATGGGAATCTTAATTTGTATGCTTTTGGAATTGTATGACCTTGTGGTGTGATGAATAGAATACCTGCTCCTAGACTGATATTCAAGTGATGTATTATAAGATATGGATCCAACCCTGGAATGTCTGCATATGACCAGGTAAAATTGATTTGCCATCTTTTGAAGGGTTCCAAATATTCTTTCCTTGCTAGTTCTGATAGAGAAGTTGCTGGATATAGATCTGGTGTGCCAATGGTAACTGCCTCTGTAGGTTCCATCAGGATAGATGACCTCTCTTGATAGTATTCAGGTAAGGTGTCAAATATCCCATCTTTTGGTGCCTCGAGGAGGTTTTCACCGTTACATGGGTCCTTTATTTTTACTTTTTCACAGTCTAATGTTGCCAATAAATGGTTTTCAACATTAGACTTGATATTGTTTTCTTTATTTTCACTTTTGCGACTAGGAGATTTGGCACCCACTTGATTCGAAGATACGTTAGCAAAATCCCTGGTGAAAGTTGTTGCATGTTTGATTTCATTAAGATATAAAGATATGGAATGGTCATTAGGAAAGGTATCAAAGATGGCAAGTCCTTCATTTTCCCAGTCCATAGGTTCAGGAGGGATTAAGGATAAAGGATCCTCATGTTGAATTATGTCAAAGATATTAGGGGTCATGATAGAGATTTCAGATCTTTCAATATGTATTTCCATGTCTAGAACGATACTCTCATCAGAATGACCTCTTGCAAGTAGCTCCTGATCGTCCTCGATTAAGTCCAAGTCAAGTGAATGTGATCTTGATTCAAGTGGGCTAGTTCCTAACATTTGTCCTGCATACATGTGAACTATATCGACACCTACATCTTCTTCTTCCCTTTCAATTTGAAGTTTCTCTTGTTTGTTTTTCCGTGATAGTGAGTATTCTCCATTCCCTTGATCTCTTAGCTGCATTTGTTTTTCCATGCTTGACAAAATTGATGCAAATGATTGTTCTTTGGATTGTGTGCTTGAAGATGTTGCCTCTCTATTATGTGGAATAATGACCTCTTGAGTTGGTTTTAGATTACTACAACACTACAATGGATTTGAGTCTACTGAGATCGTGATTTCCTACCCATTGTAGGGAAATTTTAGGCATTGATGACATGTTGATAGAATAGCTTGCATGTCATGTATCCATGGTCTTCCCAAGAGTATGTTGTATGGTAAGTCCAAGTCTAGAACTTGGCATGGTGTGTCTTTTTGCAAAGGTCCCACTCTAATGGGTAATACCACAATTCCTTTAGAGGAGTGCTCTTCTTCATCATATGCTTTGATTTTTATCTTTTTTTGGGGATCAACTGCATCTTCAGAATAACCTAGAGAACGAACAAGACTCAAAGAGAAAACATTTAAGCCAGCTCCCCCATCTACTAGGACACATTTAACGAGCGTTCTATGAATGAGGAATTCAATTTGCAGGGGAGTGTTATGGGGATGTTGCAAGGAATCAATGCTTGGATATGAAGGAGATGAGCTTTGAATAGGATCCTCTGAAATAGGTTTGATGACCATTATGGATATCCCTTGGGGAGCTTCATCTTTGGGTGTATTGTTTGGTGATGATGCTATGGAAGGTTCTTGCAAGTTTTCAAGAGGTGTAGGAGTAGATTCCTTTGGAGAGTCAACTTGCTTATGGGGGGATGAACCATTGCTAGACATAGGTGCACGATTTTGATCTTCTTTAGCAAAATCCTTTAGGGGTCTCTTTAAGTGTTGCATAAAAGAGCCACCTTTCTTTGAATATGCATTTGAATCCTTGTCAAATTTTGACTTAGTTGGTTTTTGATTTTGGACTTGTTTGACTTCTCTGATATGTTGGCTTGTTATGTCTTCTTGTATTTTGCTTTGATATTCCATGTTTCTATGATCTTCATCTATTTCAAATGTTTCAATTTCCATTTCAGTGATCTTACTTCTCTGTGCTCTAGTTAAAACATGCATACATGTGTGTTAGATATTGTGCTAGGATTTGATTGTCCAAAAGTTGTTTTGATAAGTGATCAACTGTCAATGTAAATGTGATAAAGTGATATGACACGAAAAGATGATTCAAGTGTTTAAAAGTTTGCAAGTTTTTCGATCTTCGGTTTTGGAGTGCAATGATGATGATTTTGATAAAAACCAACTCCAATAGGAATGATATATCCTACGATGTGGGACAAGGTTATCCTGACCAAACGTTGTAGTTTCGTGATAGAGGATGATAGATGCTGAAGAGAAACTATGTTTTTGAGTGATCAGTTTATCAAAGAGGGTGATGATGCACTTTGAGATGTTTAGATCTTGAACTTGTTGAATGTGAATACTTGAAAATATTGAGGTGTCTATTTCTAGAGTCTGATTTGACAGATGATAACTTGACCAAGCGAACCAAGAAGATAATCCAAGCACAAAATGATAGATAACAGGTGTTTATGCTCATTGTAAACTGACCAAGCAAATATGATAGATCTGAAAAAGACATGCAAGAAGACAGTTCTAGATAGACAGAGACATAAATTCGTATGACAAATTACACAGCCTCGAATGACAATTTAGACAGGCTTATACGACAAACCAAAAATCTCACATGATAGAAGACATAAACTTGTATGAGCTTTCTCACAGAACCAGACGACAAATGATGATACAAAATTCTCTGCTAAACAGGCTCGTACGACAAGTCTCACTGGACCGGACGATAAAAGATAACACAAATTTGTCTGCTAAACTGGCCTGTACACCAATTATCACTGGACCAGATGATAAACTAGATGCCTCGTAGGACAAACTAACAAGCTCGTACGATAGAGGATAGAACAAAGACAAAAACTTTATTTGGACAGATTTTTGATCAATGAAGTTTGATGTTTTGCTTCTATTTTCCAGTTTCTTAGATGTCTGATTTTCTGTTTTAGGGACGAAGACACATCAAACATGTGATATGTTAAGTGATCTCAAGCACAATACACTACCTAAGGAAGTTGGCTAAGATAAAAAACCTTTGCTTGCAAACTTAGGTACACACCCAATAGCTAATCAGAATACAGCCGCTGAGTCTCACGCAATGGATTCTCAATGCCGTATTTATCCGACTCCAAATGCTAATGGGGGCACAATATGGAAAGTGTCTTGGGAGAGTTACTATCTCTCTTGCACAAAGATTATTCCCCTTTTGGAGGTGAATCGAGTAGCTTCTAATTTAATTGGAACTAGTAAGGGATCCATTCGGCGCATCGGGGTATAAACTCAATTAAGAGGTCTCCTAGCCTTGAAAACCAAGGTTTGATATACCTGAAGGTACATAGGAGATATATTCCTGAGCATGGTCGTTGACTTAATCTTCATCAAATCACATTTATTTTAAAGTGGATTGGAATACTTGGCATTAGCCATTCCCACTTGGGTCGTTCCCCTCTCACTGACCTTAATGGCTTTGGCCTTATAGGCTCCTTGGGAGGGCAGGCCTGCTAAAGATATGCACTAATGAAAAGTAAAGGATGAGTTTGGCTTTCTGATCACCTAAGAAAGGTGAGAGCATACTCACCTATCATCAAAACACATAATACATGATTATTCATTTCCTTTGGCAAAAACAAGTGTGCAAAATAGATACGTTAGTAGTCATGATGTTTGGATGAAATGAATCTTTGACAAGCATAATCGTCAACAATCATCCTGTAAAAACCAGTTAGGCTGCCGAAAAACTCACAAATAGACCAGGGTTAGCATTAGTAATAATCAAATTGAAGCATGAAAACCCTAAAATGCAAATTGTTTTGAAAACACAAAAACACAATTTCGTATGTCAATTCTCACCTAATCGTACAACAATTCTCACTTGCTCGTACGAGGACACAAAGGAACTCATACGAGGCAGAAAGGGAACTCGTACGAAATTTTGAATCAAACTTGGCCAGAAACCTGCTAAATTAGAAATTTGATGATGCTAAGAGGCCAAAAATGAGATTTCCGGCCCCACGGTGTGTGCCAAAATGTCGTGCCTGTGAAGTGTAATACCTGCAGCTGCAACACAAACACTCAATAGATCATTACAAGCATGGTTAGCAAATAATAAGAAAATGAAAGATGAACCATGACAAAGTGACCTATCACCTCCTAAGAGATGCGAGTATGAATTTGCTCTCGGATCTGGATAAGTAATCCCAGTGAATTGACTACACCTAGATGGAGGATTTGAAATGATAATGATATGCAAAGATGAGATTGATTATGCTAGATTGATCCAAGAGACTAATTAAGCTAATGATATGCATGATTAAGCTATAATGATGATGTAATTAAGCTAGAAAAGAGATTGATTAAGCTACATGATTCAACAATTAAGCTAGAAAATGATCAAATTAAGCTAATGCAATTGCCTATAACAATAATGCTCAAGATGATATGCCTAAACTAACAATGCCTAAATTGATAATGAGGTGGGATTTTCCTATAATAACAATGCATAAGATGAAAATAAGATGGGATCCTTATTGCTCCAAAATGGGGGATATTTTAGGATTTCCAAGGCAGGAATCAACGGTCAAGATTGAGTTTGAAGATATCAAGGGTAAAATTGGAGGAGGTTGGAGAAGAGGTTGGAGAAAGAGACACTTGTCGTCTCTGTGGTGACAAGTGTCAAGGAGCTTTGCTCATAAAAGGGCAAGTGCCCAAGAGAGGAGACATGTGGCCAAAGTGCCATGTGTCTCAAGAAGAAAATACCCACACCATAGGAGGTTAGGATAAGGAGGTTAGAATATGCAAGATAGGATAGGGTTAGTTAAACCCAAGGTTAGGTGAAATGGGTTAGGTTAGAGGGGTGGTTAGGTTATGTGGTTAGAAGTTAGGAGGCATGTGGGTAATTTGAATTTAAAAATTCAAATAATAGGAAAAGACTAATTAATTCTCAACAACTCATAAATTGATTTGTTTTAGAGGATTAGAAGAATTGATTGAAATGGGGGGAGGATTAATTAATTTAAATTAATTAATCAAAGGGGACTATTGAAATGAACCTATTAAATAAATCCTTAGATTTATTAATAAGTAGATGGAAGGGAGAATTTAATCAAATTGCCTATTGAATTCAATTAAATTAGGAAGGGGGATTAATTAAATAATTGCTTATTTAATTAATTATCTTCAGAACATTTTTAGGTGTATACAGTTTCAAATTTTGTGTGTGATTCATTTGTTGTGTGCCCATCTACCGTTATTACCTCGTTATCTATCAAATCTTGAATGACACATTTTAATCATTAACAATCATTAATCTGATGTCCTTTGCTCTAATGATATTTGCAAAAATGATTGTCATTCCACCATGCAGGGTTCACTTTGGTTCAAAATCCTTCACTTCTGGTAAGGTAATTAATTTATTTGCAAGAAGTGTTTTTAATGTTGATTCAAGTGGTTCACCAATAGGTGTAAATTTATTGCGAAAGTTGGTGAAGGGTAACCTAGGTTTATTATTATCCTGATTGGTTGTTGAGGTATGAATTCACAAGTTGAATATGGGCTGCTTAGGTTTCATAGTGTTAGCGTCCACTATTCCATCATTCACAATGTTTCTATTTCTATTCCATAATTTAATTTTATCAGCATTATTGTGAGTGTTTTTGGAAGAATTATTCCCTTCTCTATGAAGCTTTAATACTCCTTTATTGACCAAGGATTCTTCGATTTTGATTCCATTCTCAACCATTTTGTTAAAGCTTGGAGGACATTGCATTTTAAGTGCACAACTCATTTCATCGTTCAAGTTATCGATAAAAATTTCCATCTTTTCACTGTTGGGAATAGGACAAGAATATCATGCAAACAAACTTCTCTACCTTTGTAAGAATGTCATAAAAGTTTCCCCATTCTTTTGCTTTGTATTACATAGGTCAAGCATAGTGATCTCATGTTGAATTTTATATGAATATTGGGAAACAACTTTTTCTACCAATTCTGAAAATGTTCTTATACCAGGTAGTAACTTGGAAAACCACTCCATTGCTTGGCCACTTAAACTCTTGGGGAATAATCTCATCAAATAGGTGTCCTCGTGTGTGAACTCCATACTCATTGTGAAAAATTCCCTAACGTGATCTCGAGGGTCGGTATTACCATTGTATTTGTCATACTTAAGGATTTCACAATTAGGAGGAAATGGTATTGATAGTCCTAAAAAATGACTGCGCAAATTATTTTTCATGCTTGAGTCAAAATATTGGTCATTCTGGATTCATTTTTCCCTTTGTCAAGGTTCAAGGTTTAAGGTTTAGGGTTTATAAATTTCTGATTAAGTCTTGTAAAAGGAAAACCCTAAGCATGTTATATTGTGTCATTACCTTTTTTCCACTTAAGTCAAGGGTCGGTTACCGTTGGTGGGGACATTGTATTTCCTAAGCATTAAGTTGTTTTCGGCTAGCCCCGTTTTATTTTCCTTAGTCTGCACGAAAGATTTCCCTGTGGTTAGTCCCTTTTAATATTCATGTCAGTGCTTATAAATTTTCTTAACTCTAATATTTTAATACTTCGGTCAGTGGATAAAGGCATAATAGATCTGATGGTCTGCGCTTCCCCGTGGTTGAAGTTGCAAGGAAGATAAGGATCGTGATATCACAAGATGATACCACGTGTCCTGAGCGGGCAGGGTGAGTCGATAGTTTGACCTTTCAAACCTTTGATGTT
The DNA here is from genome assembly GCF_030272615.1 of Cryptomeria japonica. NCBI lineage: Eukaryota > Viridiplantae > Streptophyta > Pinopsida > Cupressales > Cupressaceae > Cryptomeria > Cryptomeria japonica. The sequence goes on from NC_081407.1 coordinate 519,526,530, forward strand.
ACCGGTTCCCAATAGGTAAAGTCTGAGTTACTAATGGTTCATCAATCTGCACGTGCTCTTCTTGAACGATGATGTTTTAATCCTGATCCAAGAAATGCTCGGGAATTAGTGGCCATTGTTAAGTGATCGTTGTGGCTAGAAAGTAAACAAAGAATCCAATAGTTCTCATTACCCCACGACGAAGAGATGCGAGGAGATTATGGGTGGCGACATCACGAGATGATGCCATGTGTCCAAGGCATACCAACAAAAGGTGACGGTGGGGTCACTAAAAGTGGAGAAGTAAGCGGTGAGTTAGATATGCCACATCATGCTAAGGGTGGACCCGCTTGCCACATGTGATGGTCAATTTAAGATTGACTAAAGATGATCATGTGATGTGCCATTTTGAAATATGATCGATGGTTCAGTTTTAAACTTATTTCAAATGCAAGTTAGAGCCATTATTTCACTCGCGCGAGTAGTAATGGCGGATGAGACAGTGGTGTTTCATTCTAGACAATAATAAAAGCACTCTCAAAGCTATTTTCAATTCATAGCAATTTAGAGGACATCCCCGCAGTTGAAGAAGATTGAGAAGGTTTCTTGTAGCACCAGATTGTTATTCCCCTGGTGTTTACAAAGCAGCGAGTTGTTAAAATACCCCTTCTTTGTTCCCTAAATAATTGAAGTATGAGTTGTGTGGGTAATTATAGGGAAAATCTCACAAATTATTCTAGGATTCAAAATTTGATAAGAATTCACATATTTATGTGCCGCTCTTGAGGTTTTTGTGTCAAATCCTAGTTTATTTTTCCTTTTGTGGTTAGGTGATAGAAACCCTAGTTTGGTAAAATGGCTCCCTCACGAAAACATTTAGAGCAGACTGAATATTTGAAGAGAAATATATTTGATGATTTGCTCGATCAATTAAAGCCCTTGACAAATGATAAGTACCAAGGGTAGAAATTTATTCATGGTAAAACCCTGGGAGAAGGGTTGACTGATAAAGCATACCACCTAGAGGATGCTAGGGTACCAATGACTGAGATAGATATGTTCAAGTTATGGTATGGACAGAAAAATTTACATTCCCCACTCTCAAGTCCATGGCAATATGATTTGGGTAAATTAGTGGTGTCGAGTGTGTTCATGGATTTCGACCTTCTTAAGGTTGTTGCTAATAGATATGACCCTGTCTCAAGGGTTATAAGGGGAAATGAAGGATAAAATTTGTTGACAATCAAAAGAGAGGAATTCTGGGAGATTTTGACTTATATGAACCATCTGCTAACCTGGTACAAGTAGATTTAAATGAGTTAAATGCAGAGTATTATAGAATGAAATATTTCATTAGAAATAATTTTCTTCCAATGCATTTGGCTAGAGCGGGAGAGACAACGTACTACATTGGCCCTAGTTCAGAGGAGCCATTCCCCATTAGTGATTTTTCTCATTATTTTAAGGCTACCTTTTTCTCTCTATGTCAGATCTTGGGTTTCAATCCAATTACAGTTATGCCACTTGATTTCATGTATATGGCCATGCAAATTCAACATCAAGATTATACTATGGTTTTTTACTTCACCCCATACCTTGAAGAGAAGATTCATGAGGGGTTGTAGGATATTAAAAATAAAGTGGTTGGCACTAAATTCTACTGGTATTCCTTGCTCATGCACATGTTCTTATATTAGAATGAAGATTACTTTGAAGGTACTATGAACCTCAAGAGAACAATTGACAATAAGGAAATTCCAAAGCAGCTTTGGAGCACAGATATGTCTTGGGACAAACATGAGCTAGTTTTGTGAGATTTGATAGCAACTTTTCTTCTAGGTTAACACAAAGATTGATAGTGAACCCACCAAGGATCCCCAAGGAGCTGTATGATTTTGTAAGGCCTAAAGAGAGGTTGCCACTTCTCAATATTGAGCACAATTGGGGGGATTTCATCGCTTATCCTGTTAGCACTGTTATTAGAATCTATGGTTTTTCTAGTCAGCCACATGTATTGCCTTTTAATGTTCCTTTGAGAATGAGTTTTGTTGAAGTAATGTGGTAGATAGGGTGCATCCATGATAAGGAATTAAAGGGAAAAGGCAAAGGGACAATTTTCCCTGATTATACTATCATCCCATATTTTGTGATTTTGAAAGGAGGATATGAGCATTTTGACAAATTCTTTGCACCATATCATTTGGGGGTTAACATAGCTAGACACAATGACTCGGAGGGGTTTTACAACATTTTCAGGGAAAGAATAAAAGGAGTTATATTCCCTCATGAGAACAATTTTCCTGAGGATATAATTAGAAATGATTTTGATTTCATGACTTGGGATTGGAGGAAAGAGAAATGGATAGTTTTCTAAAAATTTATGGGATATAATTCAGAAAATGGATCCAAGCTATGATCCAACAAAATATTTTACTCCATTTTGTGCTAAATTTGATTTTTTTATGAACAATTTTGATGAATTGATTCTTGCATTGAAGGAGAAGAAGGCCAAACTTGAAGAGGTTCATGGCTGACAAGTTGAAAGAAGAGATGTACATCATCCAACACCCACCACAATGGAGGAATCAATTTTGATTCATCAAAACAAGATGCAATAGTCAGGCTCACAACCTCCTCTACCTCAAAGAATAGATGGCCTGATAGAAAAGAGACCTATTTATGAGCTTTCTTAAAAGAGAGCAAGAGAAGAAACAAGTGGTGAAGAAGAGAGCAACAACGACAGTGGAGAATTGGTGAGGAGAAAAGGTAAAAGGATAATGAAGATAGAGTCTTCCCCAAAGGTGCAAATAAAGCCTTTTAAAGGAGTCAAAATCATTGAGCTTGAAGATTAAGATAGAAGTACTTTGCCACCATCCGTGCTCTTTTCACCTTTAAGGCAGGTTGAATAACAAATGGAGGAAGAGACGCTTGTAGCAACAAGTGTTGAGATGCAAATTGGTATTCCTTTTTTGCCCCCTAATTTGGAGTTGGACCTCACTCCTTTCGATATTCAGGGTAGAGCTTTCAGGGATGCAAGGAAGGAGGCATGTGATAAGTTTCTTGAGGATGATGCTTTTGTGAGAAGCTCAAGCTTTTTGCAATTAAAAATTAAAGACTTTAAGAAGAGAACTACCGAGAGAAAAGCTTAGAGGCCATATAGGTCTGAACATAAGAATCAGGAAGAAGTTAAGAGTGAGATGATGGAAGAGTTCAAGAGAATCACTGCAGATGAGGGTAGGATGATTGTAAGTTAGGATGGAGTTCTAATTTTACCAAAATAGGATATAACAGATGTGGTGGCCTTTGATACAATTAGGAAATCAAAGGGCCAACAATTTAGTTTAGAGGAAGAAGAAAGGTTGGCATTGAAAGGATCAGATTTTTTAGATGATTATGCAACCTTGACAATATGGGCATTAGAGGAAAGACCTAGAAATCTTAACATTAGTGACATAAATCCCAACTTAAGGGGATGCCTTATTGTAAAGAGAGCATAAAATACATCATGATGGTGGTAAAATTCATCATGAATTTTAGAGAAGTGACCACAGATTTTGATATTGGTTATAAATTTCCTAAGGATGGAATATTGTTGTAACAAACTTTAGGTATGATTAATCATCCTAATGACATGTGTCTACTAGCCTGAAGCTTGTTTTCTCCCTTGTTTTCTATAAAAGGTAAATCAGGGCCATTAGAAAGGGTTCCAGAATCTTTGAATAGGGTCTCTTTGTGTAGGTCCATTCGACAGGATTAGGTTCTAGTTTTGAGAAGTCATGAGTAAGTAGTAGAGAATTGTAATGTCATTTTGCAGAGCAAAATAGAAGATAGTCATTAGTTTCAAATTTCAAATGGGGTTCTCCTATAAATGAAATGTATTCAATTATTTGATAGAAGATAGCTTTTGAAGTTAATACGAATATAATTTCAAATCTTTACTCTCCTGTGTATGATTTTATCTTCTTTTGAGTCAATGGGATCAAGGGTTTCATTTGCTCATTGCATTGTTATGATGTATGTAGTTTTTCATCTCATGCTTTAATCCAAGGGGTTAATTAAAATGCTTGAATAAAATTACAGAAGGATAGAGCTTGTACTAGGATTTGATAAGTAGTTCGGGTGAGAAATTGCAAAATGAAGTGATATTGTAATGCATTATCATTTAAGATTAAATCTGCTATTGGATAAATTTCTATCAAGTTTGCAGTGATGTTTCAAAAACTTAGAGCCTAATGGAGTAAGGCACTGGTATATGCTAGCAAATGTCATTAGGTTATCAATTTCTTGTTTGTTTCACTTATGGTTTGTCATAAATTATTATAATCAAGACATATTTCCAAGTTTTTATGTATGTTTGAGGTGTCATATTATCTCATGCTCCAGATAAGGTCGAGGATCACTGAAGAATTTGCCATTCTTAAGCATTCTCCTTGCTATTGATCCAATATATGAGATTATCTTCTTTGTTTTTAGCATAATTTGTGAATGTGGTGCAGAGATCACAAATTTGCTAAGGCATTACCCTCCCAGGTCTTGCAAAGCCCAAAGTGTAGAATGATTTGCAGATCCTTGTCACAGTTGGTCCAAGTCTGAAGGATATTGATAGTTGGAAGTGGCTTTCCATAGGTATTTTGAGGAATCAACTTGGTTTATTCCTCTCATAGTGTAAACCCATTTTCAGGCACCAACATGTATCATATTTAGATTTTTGTTGAATGGATAAGGATATATCTCTTATAGCGAAAATCTTCTTGGAGTTCCCCCTTGTAAGTCTTGCACTTGTGTTTGGTGTGCTTGAATCTATTGAGTAAGAGCTAAAAGGGGATTATCAACATTATATCTTCCTTCACCATCTTGGTTATTTTGAATTCTTTCATTGTGATAGTTATTTTGAATTCTTTCATTGTGATAGTTATTTTGAATTTGTTTGTTATGAGTCTCATTTTGAGTTCATTCATTGCAAGTATCACTTTGAGTTCGTTCATTGCGAGTATCACTTTGAGTTAGTTCATTGCGAGTATCATTCTGAGTTCTTTCATTGTGAGTATCACTCTCAGTTCATTCAATGTGAGTGTCACTTGTCTCCCCAATTCACTTTATATTAGTGATATCAAAATTACTTGGTAGCTTGGCCCCTTGAAGCGCTAACATGAGAAAATATCTTTCCTTATCTGCTTCAATGATTCTTTCCAAGAATCTACCAAATTTTGGATCTTGTTGCGCGCCTCTGATTGTTTCTTTTGTTATTTCATAATCATCATCATTGTTGTGAGTAGTAGTGGATCCAAATTGATGATAGAAAGGATTATCTTCATACATTGTAAATGTTTGCACTTGTTTTTGTTGTTTAAGTCTCCTCTGATTTCTGGTCAAAACTGGCATACTAGTGATCTTATTGTTTCGAAAAGTTTTACTCTTCCAAAAATGTTGTTCAATAAGTGATCAATTCTTGAGGTAAATAAGACAAGTTAATTTGACCACTTTGATTTAGACTTTAGGATAACATAGATCTTTGTTGCATAGCATGTGTTGCCAACGGTTCTCCGTCAAATTCGTTTCCTCCACCATACAAATAATTTCGATAATGATGTAGAAATATGTGATGTTGCAACAAGACTTTGCTATTTATGTAAAGAAATTTTTTCCTTTTTAAGATTGCCTTGTGACTAAGTTTCTTCTTTTCAAATCAATATAAAATGATCATCAAGTATCTGAAAATTTACAAGTTTTTGATCTTAGCTTTTGAGTGCAAAGTTTTGTTATGATATGATCAAGTCAAATAGGGGAGATGTATCCTATTTAGAGAACTAGGTCAATCTGATCTAGCATTGTAGTTTCGTGATGAAGGATGACAGATCTTGATAAGAAACTGTGTTTGAAAGATCAGATTATCAAAGATGTTCGATTATGCACTTGAGAGATTTGGACCTTAAACTTGTTGAAGATGAATACTTGAGATACCTAGTATGTTTAGTCTTAAATTTGACTTAACCAAAGGCAATTTTTGGAGTTTTTGACAAATAGATGTTCTAAAATATGATGCTATGCTATCAACCCAAAGAGTTGCTTCTCAACCTAAAGAGCTATTTCTCAAATTGGAAGAGCTACTTTGTTGAATGAAAGAGATATTACTTAGAATGAAAGAGCTATTCTGTTGACCGAGAGAGTTGTTTCTCATACCAAAAGAGCTAATGTTTTACCAAAAATGCTACTTCTTATACCAAGAGAGTTGTTTCTCAGACCGAAAGAGCTACTATTTAAACTAGAAACGCTACTTCTCAGACCAAGAGAGCTATTTCTCAGACCGAAAAAGCTAATGTTTTAACCATAAACGCCACTTCTCAGACCAGGAGAGCTATTTCTCAAATAAAAAAAGCTACTGTTTAAATAAGAAACACTACTTCTCAGACCAGAAGAGTTGTTTCTTAGACCGAAAGAGCTAATGTTTATCCTGAAAGAGATGGCCCCTGAAAGATGTTTCTAAGACTGACATAATTACCTCCCATACTAAAAGTGCTACTGTCTTGACTAGAAACACCACTTCTCAGACTAGGAGAGTTGTTATGCTGACCAAAAACTTTGTTTATCAGATATATAGTGTTGTTTCCTAGCTTGAGAATGCTATTGTTTTGACCAAGAACGTTGTCTCTTAGACTGAAAGAGCTATTCTACAAATTAGGAACTCTAAAGTTTGAAATAGTGATGTTCAGACTCAGAAACTTATTATTTTGACTCAAAGATTTAATGTGCAAACTCATACAACTAATGTTTAGAGCTAACCAGTGAAAACATGAAGAGTTAATGTTGACACATGAGAAATCTAATATTCACACCAAGAGAGATAAAGTTTAGACTGAAAGAGTTGATGTTTGGACCAAAAGAGATAAATTTTGAACCGGAAACTCCACTATTAGAACAAAGAACTCTGATGTTTGGACCATGAACTCTACTCTTCGGACCAAGAAATCTACTGTTTAAACTGAGAACTCTATTATTTGCACTGAGAACTCTAATGTTTGCACCAAGAACTCTAATGTTTGAACTAATAACTCTGATGTTTGAACTAGGAGTGCCATTGTTTAGACCGAGAACTCTACTCTGTGAATTGAGAGCGCTATTGTTTGAACTGAGAACGCTAATGTTTGAATCAAGAGACATAATCTATTGTGAACTATGTTATTTTGACAGTTTGATGTTTGACTTTGAGTTTTTTGTGTTATCAATGGATGATATGTGTCTGATTTATTGTTTGAAAACACAAAAGAGAGAATTTCAAATAGTTGTCTTGTTTGCCCCTAGGATCTAAACATCAAGTGTATGTTCAAAAGGTTCACAAAAAGCCTAAATTTCCACGGGTTTTGCACAAAGAAGACACTTCAAGTAGATTTATCCTAAGGAATCGGTGACAATGCGATAACTCAACCCACAACTAGGAATCTTTGTGACGGAAGTGTAAACACCCTAAATGGGGTGTCCATTTTTGTCATTGTCCAAAGGTGTTAGATAGGGGCCTCCAAGACTGGAATGATGACCCAATCACCCTCTCCTCGGAAGGCTACAGGTAGCCTATGCAAAGCCGAGGATTTTTGCCTCTCCTCTAAGGAGCCAAATAGTGAGTGTCTTGGGTGGAAAACCTTCTATCCCCTTGCATTGAAATTATCACACCAAGGCTAAAAAGGGTGGCTTCTGACTATCTAGGAACTAGTAAGGGCATCTATTCGGTGTGTCGGGGTATAAACTCAATTAAGAGGTCTCCCAGCCTTGAGAACCAAGGTTTTATATAACTGAAGGTATGGAGGAGAGTTATTCCCAACACTGCCATTCAAAAATCACATTTATTTTATAGTGGGTTAGATGAACTTGGATTTAGCCATTTCCACTTAGGTCGTTCCCCTCTTACCCGACCTTATGGGCTACTCGGGAGGGTAGGCCCGCTAAGGATTAATGCACTATTGAAAAGAAAAGTGATGAGTCTAGCTTTCTAATCACCTCATGAAGGTGAGAGCATACTCGCCTATCATCGAAGACACGCAAGACATTGTGTTTATTTTCCTTCCTAATTAGTCTAGGTTCCTATGTTAATGAAAACAAGTAAATACAATATCCCGCAGCTGCACCAAAATGTTAGTAGTTTGCAATTTTGTCTTTGGCGGCGAAGGGCATTTAACTTTGATCTTTGGCAGTGGATAAGGTACCTGCAAATAAAAAAACAACAACTCAAATTTTGCAATAACAATCTAAAAATAGAACAGAAAGGTGCAGAATAGAACATCAAATTATTTAATGAACTATCTAAAACGATGTTCTGGAAACCCAAAACATTGTTTTGGAAACCATAAATGATACCCTGTTAGCCAAAAATGCTATTTCAAAAGCCAAAAATGCTATTTCATAAACCAAAAATGTTATTGCATTAACCAGAAATGCCATTTCATTAACCAAAAATGCTATCTAATCAACCATAAACGCTATTTCAGAAAATGGAAGAGCTATTTCAAAAACCAAGAGAGCCAAAACAAAGAAAAAGAGAGTCAAGAGCCAAATCCTCTATTTTGATTGACGAGAATGCTGAAACAGTGACCGAGAATGCCATTTTGTATTCTGGGAAAGCTAATCTGTGTTTCAAAAACTCTATTATGCAAATCTGTGAGAAGCTGCCAAGAAAAATTTCAGCAAGCAATTTTGTTAAAAACTTTGGGGCTAGGCCCCACATGGGCAGCAAATTTTATGTGTGCAAAAATATAGTGATTAATCCATTAAAAGCATTTAAATCACACATACTTAATGAAACATTAAATTGAGGAAAATGAAACGAAGCAATTAAAACACTCTCCAATGTCGTCTCATCACTCCCTAGTCTTAAGGACTTTGTCGGTTCATTTGATGGCTCTCAAATGCATGATCTTTGACAAAGTGACAACCGAAGAAATGGGAATTGATATGCAAGCTAAGATGCATAAAGATAATCTATTTCTATGCAAATCTACATTATGATGATAAAGCTACTAATGAAAGCCATTAAATGATGTCAATGCTACTCTAATGCTGTGATTGCTAAAATGCAGATATAATACTGATAGAATGCTGATAATGATGCTAAGTTCCTCTCATAGCCAAAAAAGGGGGTATTTATAGGATTTCCAACCAAAGGTGAGGTGGCAAGAATTAACGGTGCAGATTCAGTTTGGATAAATCGACGATTGAGATTGAAGAATTTGGAAGAAGGTTGAGGAAATGGACACTTGTCATTCCTAAGGAGACAAGTGGAAAAGAATCTCCAACCATATGCCAACAAAGGGGCAAGTGGCATGGAGATGAGAGACATGTGGCATAAGTGCCACGTGTCTCCAAGAGAGGGTGGACACTCCAAAGATAGTTAGGTGGAGAGGATAAGATTAGTTAACCTGTGGCTAGACTAGGGGTTGGTTAGAATAAGGTTAGGTTAGAGAGTGGTTAGGAGTTAGAACACATCTGCTTAAATTTGAATTTTAATGGGGAGGGAATAATTAAATTAAAAAATTAACCAAATTCATTTATTTAATTAGGAAATAGAAGAAATTGATTTTGGTGGGATGAATTAAGAAAATGAACCATATAAACAAATTATTTAATTCATTTGTATAATAGAAGAATAAAAGTTATTAATTAAATATTTTCAAATTAAATTAATTTGATTTTGCAGGCCGATTTTTAGTGCATACACAAGGTTGTCATGAGGTGTGTCAAGAGTAGACTTACTAGTAGTCATGGAAGGAATGACATGGATTTCAGAAGCTTGAGATGAAAGTAAAATGGTGGAATCCAAGGAAATAGTGTCAGAAATTGAAATGGAAGTAGTACATGTAGCATCACATGACACAAGAGGAATACCTTCTAATGTCTCTTCAGACTAGGAAGTACTTGGGAATTTAGGTAATCCCTCCTCGTCAAAGTCTTCTACTTCTTCATGCTCCTTTTTAGGTTCATCTTCTTCTTCTTATAATTCTTCATCATCTCCCTCATCAGCTTCATCATCAAATTGAGTCTCTTGGGTAGATGACTCCTCTTGATTCTTACCTTTACCCACTACAAATTTTAACTTGGGGGGCCTTTGGAGCAATGGGATCTTGTCTATTCTTTGTCCTCAACTCAAAAGTCTTTCCCATAGGCCTTGCAATATCATCATCGGATCTAGTCTCAAAAGGCTTTAACTGAACACCATGTAGAGTTAACCAAACATTGGTATTATCAAGGATGTTTTGGAACCTAACCCTTATTGAAGTGTTTTCCTTTTGGGACCACTGGATAAGAGGCAAAGGTGATCTAACAACTTTGTTCTTCTTATACATAGGATCTAGGATGTCTCCATCCTCCTCAAGATTCTTAGGAATATTAGCAAGATTGAAATTTTCAATTTTCTCTACTATCAAACGAAAATAGTCAAGACTCTGGATGTCCTCTTCAATTCTACAATCAATCCACACATCTTCAATCTGGTGGACATGAGCATAACTTTTCTTTATTTTATTCTTCATACCCCTATAATCAAAATGCTTTCTGGCCTTGAAGAATTTCATCGTCACCCTCCTCATTTCTTCCTCCATGGCTGGGGCCTTGTAGATAGAATTGGTTATAGAGTATCTCCTGATGGTGATGGAGAATTTTAGACTAGTCTTATGACCACTAGAATGACGCTTGTGTATTGATATCATCTGACGAGCCATCTCCATGAGGATGATCTTGTTTGACAGATACCTTGGAAGCTTGAAAGGCTCTCCATCAAAGTATCCAATATTGAGATATGTAAATGTAGGAAACTGTAAAAAGATACAACAATATTGAATTATCACATTTCATGCCTCATCTGACACTCTCTTCTTTTGAAGATCCTTATCAAACATATACATGTAATAGGCAAATAAAGTGTCATTGACTCTCCTAAAATGATGTCAAATCTCCTTGAGAGTAAATTGTGTGAAGTACTAGTAAACAAGAATTTGGCTCCTATCATCTATGATAGATAAACCTAGAATATGCCTCATTGAGGCAGTTTCATAGACAAGATATGAAGTCATGTAGAACATAAAGGTGGTAGGCACTTTGGTCAAGTACTCACATAATGCATCTACAATCTGCTTTCCCCAATAGATTTGCTTCTTGTTTTTCCTAATGATGTGAATGCAGTAATACATCTACTTGTGATATGTATTGGAAGTTGGGATCCCTTTTACTCTACTTATAATAGAAAAAGATCATTGACCTCCTCAACAAAATCACTCTGGGGAAGAGTTTCAGGTCACCTTGTAATTGTAGGCCTAGGAGTTTTCAACCAATTTTCATTAATGTTTCTCCTACACTTATATCTGAATTATTGTCATAATAGGTCATTATTGATTGCATATCAATGTTAGTATATTGATCTATATGTGGGCACTTAAATTTTTTTATCAAAGATGTCATCATCGAGCTTGATGAGAGTCTTTTCCCTTCTGTATCCTTTACTAATCTAGTTGTAGGATCATACCTGTTAGCTAAAGCTAACATAAATTCAAGATTCTATGCTAACATAGGAAAGGTTGCAACTAGATGAATTCCATTGTTGATGGTGGGCTCCATCTTGTAGGACATTGGTGGCTCTTTGACTCTTTTCATGAAATCCTCCAAATCTATATGCCCAATTTTTGTATCTCTTATGTTGTTGATATTGCATGATACTGAAGAGGGAGGAAAAAATGGATGAAGCTCTTAATTTTTTCACTTCATTTTTCTTTTCCTCAATGATGGCTCCATCATTTGAAAACAATTGCACTGCAACATTAAAAAGATCATCACCATATTTGAGATGATTAGCCTCCATTCATGGATACACCAATCCCATTTGATAGAACAAAATCTTTGATTGATCACAAATTGGTTAAAAATTACCAATTTGTATGTGTGTGATTCAAGTGCAAATTGGACTTATAAGTCCAATTAGCACTTAGAAAAAGTAAAAAACAACAAGAAGTGCATATCAGGCTTATAAGCCCAATTTTCACTTTGAGGAAAGACATAAACAAAGGAGGTTCATATCGGGTTTACAACCCCAATATGCACTTGGGAAGATCATAACATGAAGGTGCATATCGGGGTTAGAAACCCAACATGCACTTCATATAATAAAGCAAGTCAACAATACAAAGGTGTATATCGAACTTATAAGTTTGATTTGCACTATGTAATGAGAACAAAAAAACACAAAGTGTTAGTTGAGGTTGCGACCCCAACTTGCACTTTGAAAGATTACTTGGTGCGAGTCAAAGATACAACCCCAACTAGCACTATGAGGAAACACTTATAAAATGCAGTTTGGGTGCAATCTGGGGTGGTGGCCCCGACATGCATGCTCTGGTGCATGGTAGGATTACCATCCCGCCTTGCACCAAGGGCACCGAGGAGAATGTGTATGACGGGACCATGGCCTCAACATACACATTGCAGAGAACAAACTCTGGTGCATGGCAGGATGATTACCCTACCATCCACCATTTGGAAGGCATCATAAACTTATACATTGAACCAATGATGTGGATTGTGTTGAATCCTGACACACATCAAAGCTAAGGCTTTGGTGTGTGTCGGGTTTCCAACCCGTTCTCACACCAAAAACTAGGGTTTAATAAAATCGAATCAATTAAAAACAATAATACAATTTTTAACATTAACAATATGCATCAAAGTAAAAACTTTGATGTATGTTGTCAATGTTAAAATTCAACAATGATAAACAAAGATTCACTAAAAGAGAAACACGAGGGTAATTCAACAGTGATAAATAAAGATTCACTAAAAGAGAAACACAAGGGTAAGACAAAAATACATACCACGGGGAAGATGAAATCAACTTCAAGCAAAAAGAGCTTCGGTGCCTTATGAATCACTACATAATAATGAAAAGAAAAAAGGACTCAAATCAATCATAAAAAAAGAAACTCAATAAGAATCAGACTCTTAAAACATTAAATGCAAATAAGTGATTCATAATAGTGTGAATCAGACCTGTACGTCCAATTTACACTAAAGGCTCTAAAGTGGTGTAAGTTGGACTTACACGTCCAATTTACACCTAAAAAGACTACCAAGTACAATTTTGGGTTTAAAACCCAATTTTGCACCTAAGGACTGAAAATGGTGTAAAGTCGGATATTAAACTTGATTTTGCACCAGAATAAGAAAAAATCACTTTAAAGTTAAAATTGAATTTTAACTAAAAAGACAAGATTTTCAAGATTGAACACTAAGTATTCAAGGATGAGTGAGGCGACAAACGTTTAGCAAAAATTCGTAGGCGGGCTTGTACACAACTTAGAAAAATGAAGTCAAATTTATCAAAAATCAATGGTAAAAATTCATGAATATATCCTAAGAGTTTTGAATAGGGCAATTATTTAAAAATTAAACTTGATTGATGCTACTTCTTCTAAGTCTACTTTTGCCCACCTCAATTTTCCCCCAAGTCATTGCTTCATGCCCCAATAATGGCATTTTTGTATTTGCACGCACACACTTATTTACTTATGTATTTTTACTTTATGAGGATTAACATAATATTTTAATAATATTTCATTGATTATTATTGACTTACAATAAAAATTGCACAAAGATACCAACCCTACATTTTTTTGCATTGGAAATAACAATAACCATGAACATATGACTTGACCTTATTATTTAGTCAAACCTATAGATTTAATTTTCATGGAATCAAAATTATTATTGAATTCTTAGTCATGTGCCACAAGACATGATACAAATAATAATAAAAGTAACACTAGATTTACCACTCCACGTGTCTAACTCCTTAGTATTAGAATCTAAAACTATATCTTTTAATTATAATTGTCATTAAGAAGAAGTTAAACATCCTATGTCTAATCAGTACCACCTAGTTCTCTTTGCCCTATAATATCTCTTCTCTTATTCCCACTCTATCCTCAAGTCATCCCTAACTCAACAAAGTCTCGCATGGTCTACCATACAATTCTTGATAAGATACCATACCCAAGGAATTGTGATGACTATTTTTGTTGGTAAAATTGACCAAATATAAGTACTTCTCCCATCTAAACTGGTGATCCATATCCTAAACATATCCTCTAACACTTGAATCACCCTCTTTATCTAATCATCTATCTCAAGGTGATAAGCTACACTAAAATTGAGCCGGGTTCCCATGTTGTCCAAAATGTCGAAGTGAACACTGGATCTTTGTCTCATATAATCCTATGAGGAATATTGTGTAATCTAATAATGTCATCAAAGAATAGCCTCGCTATTGTTCATGTTGAGTAGGTAATGTGGATTGTTAAGAAGTGAGTCACCTTGATCAACTTTTTGACCATCACCATGGTGGTGTCATTTAGAAGAAAAAGGTAGACCAACTATGAAATCCATAGATATGGTGTCCCACCACACAAAAATCTTGTGTAGGTAAAGAAGTTATTATTGATGTTGATGCTCAGTCTTAACCCTCTAATACTCAAGGCATCAAGCAACAAAATCTGTAATGTATTAACTTATTCCTACCCAATGATATAAGTGATGAAGATTAGTGTGCATCTTCTTTACCCCTGGATATGAAGCATATGGTGACCTATGAGCCTCTAAAATAACAATTTCTATAGCTCCCCAATATGTGGCACATATGTACATCCTTTATGTCATAATAACCCATCTACCTCAATAGTGTATCCTATATAGTTTCCCTTAAGGGCTCTCTAAGATTGTATCTCATATTAAAGCCTCACAATGTCACTCATACTCTAGAAACTATCGTAAGTTATGTGTTGGCATTCTGATGCAATTTTGTATGACTTGTAAATGATATGGTCATTGTTGGCAATATCATCTCCTTAGTCTTCCCAATACTTAGGGAGTAAGCAAACCGGATAGTGAGTAAACCGGTAGACAATAAGTATATCGGCAAGCAGTAGACCGACAAGTAGTAGACCGACAAGCAGTAAGGTGATCGGGTAGTAGTGAGTAGATTGGTAAGGAAGACGTCCACCAGCTAAGCAAAGACTAAACCAATACATAGGAAGAAATCAGCTAGACAAGGTTTTGATCGGTTCACTGGAAAAGTCGATAACTGATAGACTGGCAACATTCAGTTACAACCAGCTAAATCAGAAGTCTTCTCTTAGTCAACCAATAAACATATCGACATGTTCGACAATATTGACAGAGATTCCTGCATGATTTCAGAAGCACAATTTAAGGGTTGACAATGGAATTTTGAAAGGTATGTTTTGGAGGGAAAAGTTGGCGAAAGGCTTAAGGGTCTATAAATACACACATCTCATTCTTGAGATGGTTGTTGTCAAGGCGAATGAAGTTAAAATGAAAAAGGACACAGGGGGAGTTTTAGAGCGTGCGGAGCCAAGTGACAGAAGACCGGTAGAGTGGGGGTTTCACAGAGAAGTGACTCAGGTGACAGAGGACCGACAATGTAGTTTTCAAGTACTAGCAAACCGATAGAAGGCAGAGTTATGGAGGACAGGCACAACCAATGTAGACCAAGACTGATGCCTAATTGTGATTTGATCAGGCTAATGTGTAGCTTCTTGTATCTGATCATTCATCTATTGTTTTGAAATAACTGCAACATAAATCCCTTAACTGGGTGGACTTTAACAGGTCCCATTATATAAATCCCTTAACTCGATAACATCTTAACTAATGTTCTAAGTCCTTTAACCAAACTACCTTTAACAGGGTAAAGGCACTAATCGACCTTGATCAAAATCCCTTAATTGGGTGGAACCTAACTAGTGTCTTTGTAATCTCCTAACAGGGATAGCTCTTCACCGAGCGTACTCCAAAAGAGTATAATTTTTGTGAGTTTCTACTCACACCGTGGTTTTCTCCCTATTGGGTTTCCACAAGATAAATCTTTGTGTCTTTGTGTATCTTTTCATGTATGCTTAACCTTCTGCAGTAAATGTGTATATTGGTGAATGGTTAATTAGTTCTTATTTAAAGAAAAAGTATCAATTAGTAAAAACCAGTAATGTACTAATTCACTCCTCCCCTCTTAGTACCGGTTGGGATTAACAATTGGTATCAGAGCACAACTCCTCTCAAGTGAAGCTTGACAACTTGAGAATAAAGATCATAGAAGAGTATCGGTATCAAAAGTAGATTGATGAAGCCAATGAGATTATTGCTCAGTTGAAAGAGAGACTGAGAAAATCTCTTCCTAAAAGGAAGGAATTGGCTCAATAGCTAAATGAGAGTCAAGATATCATAAATCAACTCTCTGAATAGAGTGGATCTGAAGAAGTTGAAGAAGCAGTCTCAGAACTCATAGAAAAGAACAAGAAGCTGACCAAAGAAATCACACATCTCAAAAGAGAATATGAAGGTCACGCCCTGAGAATGATTGAGTTACAGGAAGCTAGCAGAAGTGCTGATGAAAGAAAGAGAGAGGCAGAAGAAGATCTGTCAAAAGCTGAAAGAGCCAGGATACATGCTGAAGATGCCCTGAGAGAAAATGATGCAATCATGATTGAGAAAGATGAAAGCGATTGAACAACTCAAGAGTGAGTTGAAAACTGAAAATGAGAGAAATGAGAAGCTGAGAAAATTCAATGAAATATTTGAGAAGGTAGATAGATAGTTGAAGGCTCAGAGAAGAACAAAGGATACAACCGGTCTTGGTTACCCCAGTTTAGGTCCTATGGAAACTGGAGAATCATCTAAATCCAAAAGAATGAAGGATGATAAAAGAAATCAATCAGAAGCAAGAGGTATGAAGTCTTTCAAATTCTCTTGTAATCATTATGGAAAATCGGGTCATAAGACCAATGACTGTAGGAATAAACCGGTTAATCAAAAGAAGACTTTTACTTTTGATGGTTACTGCCACAATTGTCATAAGTATGGTCACATTGCTTATGAGTGTAGATCTCAATCAAGCAGCTTGTTAAGTGCAAAAAGATTTATTGTACATTGCTTCACTTGCAATAAGTTTGGACACAGATCAGAAGAATGCAGGTTCAAGACAAAGGTATCAAGACCACTGTTCAAACTGGTTATTCCTAACAAAAGGAGTAATCAGTTGAATGCCACCTATTCCATGTGTGGTAATTTTGGTCATGTTGTTGAAACATGCAGAATGAGGAAGGGTCATAAAAACAATCCAGGACCATGGAGAACAACTGGTATGGCATGCTTTAACTGCCATAAGATCAACCACCTACCCAGAGAATGCATAAGCGGATCCTATAACCGGTCTGCGGACAAGAATCAGTTTAGCAAGAAAAAGGAGCAAAATGACCTGAAAGGAAATAAGACAACTGAAGAAATAAGAGATGAAATGAAAAAGACATGGATCAAGAAGGACGAAGGAAAAAAAGGACAAGGATATTATGAAACCAAGTCATCATCCGTCAGTGATGACAGTTCCACTTCTAACTAGGCATACCGATGCCTAGGGGGAGCACATATGGTAAGATTACTCTTGAATCCCCTCAACAAATGTAAGGATGTGTTTATTTGTATAGTTGTGATGCAAAAAATTTGGTCTAAAAGTTCTTAATTGAAGTTTGTCTTGTGAGTTATTTATTTGAGTATTGGTATCGACAATAAATAACTAGTTAAGTCAAATCGGTGTACTTTAAGTTGTAAGCTTCAAATCTGATCATTGGATCCTAGCACCGATAAATCTCAATGGATAAATAAGGAAATGGTAGTGCATTTTCATTTACCTAACTACTTATGAATTTTCTTGAGCTCCTGTGTGTTCCAAGGCGATTTGAAAATTGCTAAGCTTTGTTTGTGCAAAAAATAAATTCAAGCAGAGCGATAGTGGTGTTTGGTATTCCCTAGGAAAGGGTTTTCAACTGCATCTAAGAAAATCTTGATTGAAGGTCATCATGGCAGCACAGTTATCGACTCATGTGTTGGTTGAAGCTATCAAGGAACCCCAACCCGAGTTCAAGCTGCACCTGATGAAAGCCAGTGAAATCGACAAGACTGGTGCTTTATCATCTATGCCCTCTGGTGTATTGTTGGTAGAAGATATTTGCTCCTATATTCATTGAAAGCTCAAAGAACTTGGAGATAAGTTCATTTGAAGTGAGTTTAAAGGGTTCTGTGAAAATGATCAGTTGAAATCAGGGTTCCTACATTAGAAGACCAAGGGTTTGGCATATGTTGTAGACTTTCCTGATCAATTTCATGGTGATTGGGTTAGATATGTATTAAGCAGGGTTCATGATCAATTTTTGTGGCTGGAAGATCATGTACCGATCAAGATCACAAAGGAGATGATTCAAAGAGTGACAGGGTTCAGTGCAACTAGTGAAGCATTACCCTAAGAATGATTTCATCAACTGAAGTCACCCGGTTAACCAAATCTTGGCATGATAGTAGAGAAATGACTATCACTCATATTGAGGATGCTGAAGTAAGATTTGCCTCTGCAGTGTTGGGTTACATGGTATATCAATCAAGCTGGATGAGCAGTGTGTCGAGCGGTGCCATCCATGCTGGATATCAGATTATCAAAGAAGATGCAACATATGATATATGCGAGATGATTGAAAGTCAATTCATGGTGAACATGGAAAGAATAAAGAAGGATAAGAAGCAATCCTTCAAATATGGCTCTCTATTGGTATGTATATTCTTCTATGTGCTAAAATATTTTCTCGATAAGGGTAATGTAGGATGGTCACAGGAGAAACCTATCATGGTTCAAATAGGTGAAATGATTAGGGATTTGGGAGATAAAATTGGGGAAGCAATGTGGGGATTATTCAAAGAATTCCAAACTAGAATGCACAAGAGGGAAAGAATTCCAACCAGAATAGTGCAGAAATACAAGAATAACTTTTTGGGTTCCACCTATGGGGTATGAGGTTGTAGTAGATCTGGTTAAAATTCATATTAATATGCTTCTATCTAAATTGGTAGACTTGAAGGCAAAGAGGTTTGGAACATATGAGGAGGCAAGCTCTAAAATTAAACAAGAACTTCAGGTGCCTATCATTAAAAGAAAAGTAAAGAAAATGATTGATACTCTTGATAAGAAATATGGAGGTGAAGCATCTGGTGCCACTACCTCCACCGGTGCGAGTGAACAAATAGGGGTCACACCTGCCAAAGATGAAGAACTGACCAGTGGAAAAGAAGAAAGTGACAAAAACAAAACGAAAGGGGACTGTAGCAACTAAACTAGCAACATACACAAAGGAAAAGAATCTAGGTACTCCAGTATCTTCACCAAACAAAGATAGACTGATAGGAGTAACTTACACCAGAAAGAGGAAGAGTGATCTAAAGCTCAAAGAGGATAAGAAAGAAGGTGATGCTGTATCCGATGTGGAGATAAAGGAGGTTAGAAGAAGTGAAAGGAACAAAGCTCCAACAATTGATGAGATGGTGCATGGCATCAAAGAATTTGGAGGTCTAGGCAGTGTTGGAAGGAGATATTCCATCAGTAATGAAGAAGACAAGAGGAAAATTGAGGAAGCTCTGATATGGAACTTGCACAACTTTTGTAGAACTCTGAGTGAATTGTATGGCATGATCCCATCAGATTTGCTAGATCATATTGAAGGAAGATGGAAGATTGCTCTAGCTACTAAAAAGGAACTCAAAATAAAAGCACTCATGGAAGTGCAACATGAATTAGATCTTGATCAAGCTTCACTGGTGGCTGAAGCATGCATTCAACATTTCAAAATAAGGAACAAAACTGGAAGAGTGGCAGTAGGGAAAATTAGAGAAGTGCACACTAAAGGTGTTGCCTTGTGGAAGGAAATTACGGACCAACAAAAGAAGGTTGAAGAAGAAATTGGACAAGAAACTAAACAGGACAAAGGTGCAGTTGTCCTTGATAAAGGAAAAACTAAGGAAAAAGACTCCACTGAAGGATTTGATACGTTCACCGTTGAGGACATCATAGGAAATTTTGTGTCAGACATCCCAAACTTGACAAAGGGTATTGATCAACCAGTTCATACTTCACCAGTGAAGGAAGCTGATAAAACTAAGTTTTCCGGTCAAGATGAAGTGTTAGTTGAAGACATTCTTTATGAGGATAAACCTCATAGAAACTTATCAACACCAAATCCTAATCTCTCTCAAGAAGGAAAAGAGGAAGAAAAGAAGGTAGAGGAAGAGAAGAGAACATAGGAAGGAAATGAGGAAGAGAAGAGAATAGAGAAAGAAAAAGAGGAAGAAAAGAAAATAGAAGAAGGAAAAGAGGAAGAAAAGAAGACAAAGGAAGAGAAGAGAACAGAGGAAGGAAATGAGAAAGAAAACAAAACATAGGAAGGCAAAGAGGAAGGAAATAAATCAAAGGAAGGAAAAGAGGTAGAGAAGAAACCAGAGGAAGAGAAGACAAAGGATAACACAGTAGTGATGGATACCCTTCCGACAAAAAGAAAATTAGACTTAGACAGGGAAAGTGTAAAGTAAAAGGTAAGAATTGTCACAACAACTAGCTCAGAAGTTGAGCCCTTAGAAATTGAAGAAGGAACAAAGGAAGAAGAAGATGGTGATTTAGTTATAGATATAAAGAAAATGACCCCTAAACAGTTGACGAAAGTCTCAGAAAAACTGAGAATCCAAGCTGAAAAGGTAAAACTAAGAGACAAGAAAAAGAAGGCAAGAATCCTCACCTCTGCCAAAACAATTCTCTCTGATCTCATCCCGAACATTGCATTTGATGATATTACACCCATTATTGATCAGTTGAATACTCTAGTCAAAGCAATCAATTCAGAGGCAACCGATCTAGAGAAGGTTGCAATAAGACAATATGAAACAAAGCGAGGAGATAACCTAATGGAACAAATATTAGTTGGAAAAGTTGTTCTATCAACCAGAACATAAGAAGTTATGACCACACTACATCAAGTTGGTCAACTTCTGATGAAATATTCAAACTTTCTTGTCTTAATCAAAGATTTTAATGATAACAAAAATCGGATTCAAAAGGAGATTCAAGATCTAGTAAGCTCATTTGATCCTCTTAGTAGTTCTACATCAACTTTCACTGGAAAAATCAAAATGGTCAATCATCAACTCAGAAAGTTGAAAGATGAAGAAGACAAAAGAAGTCTTAGCATGTTAGAACTCCATTGCTATTTAGTACCAATTATAGACTTCATGCAACTGAACATTAATGAGGCATACCACTTAATTCATGCACATGACTGCAAGACAGTTGACGATATGGAGGTCTTCATTGCAGTATTACATGGCCACTTTACTACCATGAAACAAATTCAATCTTCATGGGAATCTTCTTTAAAAGTGTCTCAAGAAACCTTTAAAGAGATTTTTGCTTTATTTTGACAAATCATCTTGGATAGTCTTTGCCATTGATGGCAAAAGGGGGAATTTTGGCTTTTATGGAGTCTTGTCAGGAACAGGGGCCACGTGACTGACACAGTAGTTTGTAGAATTTGCCACCAATGCCAAAGGGGGATTTTTTTGGCATTCTGATGCAATTTTGTATGACCGGTAAATGATATGGTTGTCATTGTTGGTAACATCATCTCCTTAGTCTTCCCAATCCTTAGGGAGTAAGCAAACCGGGTAGTGAGTAAACCAGCAGACAATAAGTATATCGGCAAGTCGTAGACCGACAAACCATAGATCAGCAAGCCATAGACCGACAAGTAGTAGACTGGCAAGCAGTAAGGTGATCGGGTAGCAGTGAGTAGATCGGTAAGGAAGACATCCACCGGCTAAGCAAAGACTAAACTGGTACACAAGAAGAAATCAGCTAGACAAGGTTTTGATCGGTTCATCAGAAAAGTCTATAACCGACAGACTGGTAATGTTCAGTTACAACCAACTAAATCTAAAGTCTTCTCTCAGTCAACCAACGGACATATCGACATGTTCGACAATATTGATAGAGATTCCTGCATGATTTTAGAAGTGTAATTTAAGGCTTGACAATGAAATTTTGAAAGGTATGTTTTGGAGGGAAAAGTTGGCGAAAGACTTAAGGGTCTATAAATACACATATCTCATTCTTGAGATGGTTGTTGTCAAGGCGAATGAAGTTGATGTGAAAAAGGACACAAGGGGAGTTTTAGAGCATGCAGAGCCGAGTGATAGAAGACTGGTAGAGTGGGGGTTTCACAGAGCAGTGATTCAGGTGACAAAGGATCGACAGTGCAAGATTCAAGTACCAACAAACTGACAAAAGGCAGAGTTTTGGAGGACAGGCACAACTGATGTAGATCAAGACTGATGCCTAATTGTGATTTGATTAGGCTAATGTGTAGCTTCTTGTATCTGATCAGTCATCTATTGTTTTGAAATAACTGCAACATAAATCCCTTAACTGGTGGACTTTAACAGGTCCCATTGTATAAATCCCTTAACCAGGTAACATCTTAACTGATGTTCTAAGTCCTTTAACCAGGCTACCTTTAATAGTGTAAAGGTACTAACCGACCTTGATCAAAATCCCTTAATTGGGTGGAACCTAACTAGTGTCTTTGTAATCTCCTAATAGGGATGGTTCTTCACCAGGCGTACTCCAGAAGAGTACAAATTTTGTGAGTTTCTACTCACACCATGGTTTTCTCCCTATTGGGTTTCCACAAGATAAATCTGTGTGTCTTTGTGTATCTTTTCATGTATGCTTAATCTTCTACAGTAAATGTGTACATTGGTGAATGGTTAATTAGTTCATACTTAAAGCAAAAGTATCGATTAGTAAAACTGATAATGTATTGATTCACCCCTCCCCTCTCAGTACCGGTTGTGACTAACAGTATGAATCCTAAAATTTTTACCCACACTCATAAACATAACCTTGTATCATTATATACTCAATTCATCTGCCACCTGATGCTCCTTTCTTTTGATGTAATGTACATCAAAGTCACACTCACATAAGAACTCCATCTAACATCTTTGATGAGCATTAAATTTCAACTATGTGATAATATGCTATAGGATAAAATGGTCAAATTGAAGATAAAATTGATATCCAAGAAAAAAGTGTCTCCAGCTAGTAAGAACATGACCCATCATTGTGAGATCTAGGTCATTTGTATGATGTTTCAGCTCATGGATCTTCATTTTTTTGGCCCATATTTGATAAAACCTCCTACATGAGTACTACATTTCTACCATCCAATGATGCATCAATACAAGTCACAAAGTCTCAAGATAGGTCAAGTCCTACTAGGATGGGAGCACTAGTGAAATGTTCCTTAAGGATTTGAAATGCCCTCTCACATTATTTGGTCAACTCAAACCTCTACCATTTTTGTTGAAGGGAAGTGATAGGATGTGTTATCTCAAAGAAACCCTCCAAAAATCTATGGTAATATATAGCTAACCTCATAAACATATTGACCTTTGTAACACTAACATATGCTAATCAATTCATAATCACACTCATCTTTGATGGATTTACTAAGATACTATTGTAGCTAGGAATCTGGAAATCATCAGAGCAATATAAACATTAGCCTAGTTCAATCACAAAAACTCAATTGCAGTGATAACAATCCTAAAAACATTCAATGAAAACATGAAAACAAGACATTCAAAATGAGATTTAAGCAAACTAAATGCAGATGTCTCCTTCATGTGGCTCCATTGTCCTTCTTTCTCCTTCAAATTTCTTAGCTTTGTGGATCTCATCTACAAGTGCATACACATGAGATAAAAGCAAGTAGACAAGATGAGATGACAACATAAGGGTACTAGAAGCGTGATTGATTCGGCCAGGGACTTTGATTGAAGAAATTCATCCAATTTATAGACAAATTGGAGAAAAGATCAGATTAGCATGAAAGTGATTCGAATGGAAATTCAAATCAGGAATAGCAAAATTATGACAAGTGTATGACAAATTGCTATGCAAGGATTTATGACAAGTTTATGACAATTCATGACAAATTGCTATGCAAGAATTTATGACAAGTTTTTGAAATAGAAATAGACATTAGAAGCAATTAGAAAATTAGGTTAGAAATGATGACTTGGAATTTAGGAAATTGATGAAAATTAGGTAAATTAATTAATAATTTCTCATTCATTAATTAACTTACAAAAATAGGAGGAATTAATTAGCCAAATAAATAAACATTTAATTGTGACAAGAAGACTTAGGATAAATAAAATAAATCATTTATCCTAAAGAGAAAAATGGAGAGAAAATGACAAACAAGGTTAAATGAATAAATCATGAAACCTTAGAAGATAAATTAGAAATGCAAGGACGACAATTAGGTCTTGATGTAAGATTGATTTGATGTCGATTTGATCATGATTTTGAATTAATAAATGATTTGATTGATAAATGCACCAATTAATGAGGAACAATGACAAATTGATCCAAATTGACATGATTGAGAAAGATGACGATCGATGACAAATTGATTGCAAGATGACAAGATTGAAAATAACAATGATCGATGACAAATCGATCGCAAGTCGACAAGATTGATAAGAGGACAACGATCGATGACAAATCGATCGCAAAATGACAAGATTGAAAATAACAACGATCGATGACAAATCGATCGCAATTCAACAAGATTGATAAGAGGACAATGATCGATGACAAATCGATTGCAAAATGACAAGATTGAAAAGAGGACAAAACCCTAATTAGGATTGATGATGTCCACATTGATGTGATAGGATAAGATTGACCAAAATCATGACTGAAGATTGTTATCAACAAGACCTAATTTGAAAGCGATAAAAATGAGGAATGTAGAAGAAGGACTCGATGCTCGCAAACGATAAAGACCAAGTGCACAACATAGAAGAAATGTTAATGCAACGCAAGAACCCTAAAATAAGGCAATGCGTAAATGTTAACTTATGACTCCGCAAGCATTGACCATTTTTAGATGTCTACATTTTGCCCCTTTTTGAGACAATGCGATTCTAAGCATTGTTTCAAAGAACAATAATGAAAATGCCCCAGACAATAACAATGACATATGCATGCCCCCTCGAGGAATTAGCCGGAAAAATCTAGAAAAGAGGCCAAGTGATCGATAAGAATGACAGAAGATGATAGGTTTGAACGGACTGCCAAGACTGATGGAAGAAATGTTAGTGAGAAGAAATTAGACAGAGGACAGTTAGAGATGAAGGAAAACTTGCTTTCACAAATGCACATAAGCAGGTGAGAACCTTTATTTAATGTAGCAAAGTGGATGCAGAGCATCATGGCATTGAAGGCCAGAGCTAGAATGCAACCCCTTTTGCAAAAGACAGACACATCACACACAAGGAATGAGTGAAGCATCCTAGGGTGCATACATCAAGGATCAAGGTATGTGCGGCATTCACAAAGCGAACGTTCTTATCACAGACACCCAATGATATAGTTGCCCTAGTTTGTGACAAACATTCCACAAATAGCAATCACAACAAAAAACAAAGGGACCATGAACCATCCCGGTCACTCTAAATCACTCAGTGACATCATTGAGCAACATAGGAGCATGATCGAAGCCAAAGATAAATCAATAAAAAGATAAGACTCACTAATTCCAACAAGTCAAACAAACATCGTGATCTTCATTGTCAAAAGTTGAAAGTGTTGATAGGATGATCATGCTGTCTGATTTCAAGGAATGCGGTACCCCATCTAAGACAGGACACAGTCTGGTTTTGAGTATACCACACCCTGTATAAGACTCATGATAATGGTGACAAGGTCAAATGATATCGCTGTTGATGTTCGATTGAGAAGACAATTGTGATCAGTTTGAATGTCTTGTTTGATTGAAAAAGTTCATCTATTAATGCGTGATTTCATTAAAGCGTAGTGTGTGATTGTGAGTCATTGGATGTATGCTCAATGATCTGTCTATGCACAAAGGGATCATTTATTGACAAAATGCTTGTTTTGTTTTTAGGATTTTAATGTTTTTGAAAATTTTTCGTGTTCATTTTTTTTTTTTTCAGAACATTATTTGATTTTTTTGAATTTTTTCAGGAGATTATTTGATTTTTATGATTTTTTTAGGACATGTTTCAGTTTTTTTGGATTATTTCAAGTCATTTTTCAATTTTTTTGGATTTATTTCAGGACATTGTTCAATTTTTTTGGATTATTTCAGGACATTTTTCAATTTTTTTGGATTATTTCAGGACATTTTTCAATTTGAAAGTTCTAGTGATTGATCATGACAAGGGGAACACACCCAATGCACATCGGAAACACATATATAGAAACTAGGACCGAAACATATGCACAAGAAACTGGAGTATGCAAAACAATGATGTTGACCAATCACAAGCCTGGAACATAACATTGAGTCGGGACAAGGATAGACATGATAAACCTATAGAGAGAAAGCCTAGCTAGAGGTCTTGATAGATGACAGAGCAATGATCTTTTTACACATGGCACCTATTTGCCAGGTTTTCACCATGGTACTTGCCCAAAGCGCCTGTTTGCCAGGTTTTCACTAGAGGGCGAATCATTTTTCTTTACTTTTTTTTCTTTTTCTTTTTTTTTTTGTATTTTATTGAGCTTTTTTGATTTTTTTGTATTTTTTCAGGATCATATTTGAAGAACTGCTGATAGAAAATTATGCCCAGTACTTGCGAAGGTGCATGCTATTTATAGGATCAGACAAATGTTCACCTTCTGGGGTGGCAAGCTGATATGCCCCCAAGCCATAGGCCGCAGTCACTATGAAAGGCCCAACCCAATTAGGTTCAAACTTGCCTTTGATGACGTCAGTAGATTGTGCATTCTTGGGGTTTGCCTTTAAAACCAGATCTCCCACTTCAAAGTGTCGGCCTTTGACCTTCTTATTATAAGAGCGATGGAGACGGTTTTGATATGCTTGCAAATGTGTTAGAGCTGTCTGACGCTTCTCATCTAACATCTCAAGCTGATGCAACCAAGAGACTCTGTGCATCTCATCATCAATCAGATGTTGCAAGGAAACACGGAAAGAAGGAATCTCCACTTCCAAGGGTAAAATGGCTTCCACACCATATACCAAAGAATAAGGTGTTGCTCCAGTAGGTGTGCGGATAGAAGTGCGATAAGCCCATGGTGCTAGATTCAATTGTACATGCCAATCTCGACCAACGTTATTGAAAACCTTTTTCAGGATCTTGATAATGGTTTTATTTGATGCTTCGGCTTGACCATTACCCTGTGGATAGTATGGACTGGAGAAATGGTGTTGGATATGAAACTGTTCACAGAGTTCCTTGACATCTTTATTCTTGAAGGGACGACCATTATCTGTGACTATGGCAAGGGGAACCCCATATCTGCATATGATATAATTCAATAAGAATTTTGAAATTTGCACACCAGTGATATAGGTGATGGGGATAGCCTCAATCCATTTTGTAAAATACTCTATGGCTGTAATGATGAACTTGTGTCCATTTGCAGATGTCGAGTGAATCTTGCCAATAAGATCCAATCCCCATTGAGAAAAGGGCCACGAAGATATGACAGAATGAAGCTCTTGGGTTGGTGCATGAATGTAATTTCCATGGATCTGGCATTTGTAGCACTTCTTAACCAAATCATGAACATCCTTCTCCAGAGTGGGCCAATAATACCCAGCACGAATCAACTTTTTGGCTAAGCTAAGACCATTGAAATGGTCCCCACATATACCATCGTGAAGCTCATGTAAAGCCGTTTGTGCTTCGTCAGAATCCAAACACCTGAGGAGGGTATGGTCAAAGGAATGACGGTAAAGGGTGTTGGCAATGATGACATATTTGGCTGTCTGTTGGATGAAGGCCCGACATTGGTTAGCAAAAAGGTTAGGTGGTAAGGTTTAGGATTTCAAATAGTGATAGATGTCATTGTACCAGGGGGAGTTAGGGCCAACAAGAACACACATCACATCTGCTGTCAGAATTTCAAAAGAAGGGACAAGCAACTGTTCGACCAAAAATTCACATTTGTCCATATTGTGGGGCATATTCAACATGGAAGCAATTGTAGCCATCGCATCTGCCGATTTGTTTTGAATTCTTGGAACTTGACTAAAATGGATAGCCATGAATTTTGTCTTGAAGAAATCTACCATATGTTTGTAGGGAATAAGCTTTTCATCTTTTGTTTCGTAGTCATCATTCACCTGACGGATGACTAACTGAGAATCTCCATAGACTTGTAAATGTGTGATGTTCCAGTGGACCACTACTCAGAGTCCTGTGACCAGTGCTTCATACTCTACAATGTTATTGGTACAATGAAAAGTTATTCTGTAGGACATGGGAATAGCATCACCTTGAGGGGTGACAAACAATATGCCTGCTCCGGACCCGAACTTGGTATGGGATCCATCAAAGTATAACTTCCATTCATTAGAAGATGTGAGAGCAAAGACTGATTCATCCAGAAAATTGGTCAACATGGGATGATCATCATAAAGAGGAGCCTCTGCAAGTTGATCCGCTATGACTTGTCCTTTTATTTCCTTTCACTCCATATACTCAATATCAAATTCACTGAGCATCATAACCCACTTTGCTAGGTGGCCCGTCAAAGCTGCTCTGCTAAGCAAGTATTTCAAGGGATCAATTTTTGCAACTAGCAATGTCTGGTGATTTAACATATAGTGTCAGAGTTTCTATGTTGCAAAGACCACTGCTAATCATGCTCATTCAATAGTTGAATAATTCATCTCATAGCCTACTAGTGTCCGGTTGATATAATAAATAGCTCACTCTTTGTTGTTCTCATCCTATTGGGCCAAGAGAACTCCTAGTGTTGTTTCGGTTGCAGAAATATACAATATAAATGGCTTTCCTTCTATAGGAGGCATTAGAATAGGCGGCGACAACAAATAGTCCTTAAGAGTTTGAAAGGCTGATTGACATTGCTCAGTCCATTTAAAAGCGACTCCTTTATGCAATAGATGCTGGAATGGATGACATTTGTCGGCCAATTGAGCTATAAATGGACGGATTGACTGTAACTTTCCTTGCAGACTTCTTAGTTGCCGGAGATTGGAAGGAGGAGGCATATCCATTATTGCTTTAACCTTGGCAGGGTCGACTTCAATGCCTCTATGAGAAACAATGTACCCTAGTAATTTGCCGGTTGTGACACCAAAGACACACTTCTTTGGATTGATTCTGAGCTTGTAGGTCTCCATTCGGTCAAAGATTGGGCCCAGGATGGCTAGATGACTATCTCTTGTGACAAATTTGCATAATAAGTCATCAACATAGTCCTCCATCAAAGTATGCATGAAATCATGGAAAATTGTCATCATCGCTCTTTGATATGTTGTGCCAGCATTTTTAAGATCAAAGGGCATCACATTCCAACAATAGGTACCCCAAGCATAGGTGAATGCAGTCTTATGTTGATCTTCAGGAGCAATGCGAATTTGGTTATAGTCCAAGAATCCATCCATCAATGAGAGCATCTCATATCCAGCAGTCATGTCAACTATGATGTCTATATTTGGCAGCGAAAAATCATTTTTATGGCATGCTTTATTAAGATCCCTAAAATCCGTACAGATTCTACTGCCCCCAGTTACTTTGCTAACTGGTACCAAATTTGAAATCCAGTCTGCATAATCAATGGGTCTGATAAAGCCCACATCTAGTAATTTTTTCAGTTCTACCTTGACCAAAAGAGCCACCTGGGGATGCATCTTTCTGAGTTTCTATTTGATAGGCTTGGCATCTGCTTTTAATGGCAAGTGATGAAGGACTAATTCTGGATCAAGGTTAGACATATCTACATAGGATCATGCAAAGCTGATCTTCTTCTCAAGAAAGAAATTGACAAAATCTATCTTTTCTTGTTTTGATAAAGAAGCAGCGAAATGAATGACCTTAGGGTTGTCAGGTGTACCCAAATTGATTTCTTTGGTCATTTCCACAAGCAATGTTGATTTATCCTAACTTGATATGGGTATGTTCTCTCTTCCACCTTTGGGCGCCTTAGAGATGTTTTCACCCATAGGTACGTCTTTTATTTTTACTTTTTCATGGTCAAAGAGTGCCTTATGGGTTTCACTCAAAGACCTATCTTTTTGATTTTGTACTTTTTCTTTTCTTTTTTCATTTTGATGACTGGAAGATGGAGTTGACTCCCCAAAATATGCTATGGAATCTAGATCAATAGCAAATCCTACCTTATGATCTCCTTGTGGTATGCCTTCCCGTAGTCCAAGGAATTCTGCGATTGCTTCGTCATTTTGGAAACAGTCCAATGTGAGTAGTTCTTGTTGGTCATGTTGGATAAGTTGGGGATAAATGAGGGGCATTTCATCATCAGTTTTAAGGAGAGAGAGGGCTGAAATGGTAAACATGTGTACATCCGTGGTATCACTATCCGAACTGCGCGCATCGGATTCAGAACTTGGGTCCTAGAATGACTCTATCCAAGCATTAGGACGTGTTTTTGGAGGGGGAGTTATTTCATGTTTGTCTTCCATGGGCAAATAATCAGGGTCAAGGAAAACACTGTCAAGGGCATAGGAGCTAGAAGAAAAAAAACTCCACTCCCATTCATTGGAATCAGTTTCGGGTCGGGTATCCTCAGGTGTTGTTTCATCATCAGAGTCATGCCCCTTTCTACACATGGTCATTTTGGTAGACGAGGGTCCAATTCGCAATGGTACAAAACCTAACCCTAAAGTTGGAGGTTGCATCTGGGTATAATAGGTTCTAGCCTTCCTTTCTTGTCAGGACCTGAGCTACTACAGCCATCATATCCTTTCTTTTGCAGCATAGTAAATCCTTTCCCGTACCACTCCACTGGCAACCTAATAGGTGGTGTCTCAGTAGGGTCCTTATAAAGCCAATCTATGACATCATCATCCAAATTTTCTTTGTCAAGTTCACCCCGTCTTGTAAATGTAGTGGGGGGCTGATACTGAATGACCATTTTAGGTTCCTTTTGCAACAAATGTGGCTTGCCATGTGATTTTGGAGATATCGGTAAATTCCCAATAAGGAATGTTTGAGCCATTGAATACTCTCCATATCCTTGGTCCTGTATCTTCAATTTTCCTTTGACAACATCTAACAATTCATTGGGATCCACATAACTATGTGAGTGGGCCTCTCTATTGATTGGGACTTACTGCAGCAGAGAATCCTTTAGGGCAGCACAAAATTGAAATGGATTAGGATCTCCTGGAATTGTTATCTCAGTTCCATTGTAAGGATATTTTAAACATTGATGATAAGTGGATGGAACTGCTTTCATTGCGTGGATCCACAGACGGCCAAGAATCATATTGTAAGGGAGATCGAGGTCAAGGACCTACAGGAAAGTGTTTTCTATCACTGGACCGACTCTGATAGGCAATGTAATTATCCCTTTAGATGGGCACTCAGCCTCATCATATGCTTTGATTGTTATTCTTCTGGAAGAATCAATATCCTTTTCTGTATAACCAAGACCAATGACCACTCTCAAGGTACAGATGTTAAGACCCGCTCTGCCATCGATCAAGACTCGTCGGATTTTGCAATTATGGACAAAGACTTCAAGATGTAAAGGATCATTATGAGGGAGCTTATCAGGTGAAATATCATTATCAGAAAATGCAACGTGTTGGGAAACAGCTAGATGTCCTATTCGGGCTTGGAACTGGTCAACATCAGTGTCTGTCGGGATAGTGGACTCAATTAAAGCTTTATCTAAGACTGCGCGATGCATAGGAGACATTTTCAACAACTCATGAATTGATATTTGTGCAAGTGTCTTTCCTAGATGATCTAGGAGGTTATATTGATTCACAGGAGTTGATTTGGGAGGAACTGCTAGAGCTCCTTTCAGGACTATTTTGGATTGATGAGTGGTGACCGCACAAGAAGGATCTTGTTCCTTTATTATTATGGTGGAAACATACTCATTTGATGCTCAAAAACAATTGATGATATTGTTATAACCAGTATTTGCATAATTTTTTGTTTGGGTAGAGTTTGAAGAAGATGCTTTACCCTTGTCATGATCAAGCAAAGGAGTTTTGAAAATTGTATGATCAGTGTTAGAGGTCGCATTGGGTGGATCTACCTCAATTACTCCTTGCTCTAACAAGTCTTGAATCATATGTTTCAATTGAAAACATGATGCAGTTTTATGTCCTTTTGACCGATGGTATTCACAATAGGCATTATCATTCCACCAATGTGGCTTTACCAATGGTTCTGCCTTGATATCTGGTAACTTGATAAATTTTGCTTGTTTTAATTGTTTCATTACTGACTCAATAGGCTCTCCTAATGGCATAAATTGTTGAGGAGGCCCATCCCTCGATCAAAAAGGTTTGCGTTGCTGATTTTGTGGCTGACCTTGTTGTTGATTATATTGTTGAGTGTATTGTTGATATGGTGGCTGTTGAGTAACATTGCTTGCTGGTGTTTGATTTTGTTCCATAGTTGACATATTAGGAACACTCAATTTCTTGATTGTGAATGGGGATTGATTTGCATTAACCGCTCTTGCATCAACAACTCCATCATTAGTGACATTCTTGTTTTTGTACCAAAATCTATTTCTGTCCCCTGAATTGTTTGTGTTGTCACTGTCTTTATTGAGCTTAATGATTCCCTTAGCTACAAGAGCAGTTTCAATGTTCATCCCTTTCTTAATGAGTTTCTCAATAGTACTAGGACTTTTCAATTTGAGTTCATACATCATTTCTGGGACCAAATTTTGGATAAACAAGTTCACTTGTTGTTCTTCAGGTATATCTAGGGAAGAATGACTATACAAGCTTCGCCATCGTTGCAAGAAAGTCACTAATGGTTCACCTTGATTTTTCTTGGTGTTACATAAATCTGACATGGTCACGTCACTATCAATGTTGAATGCAAAGTGAGATATAAACTTTTGAGCCAATTCTGACCAAGTCTTTATATTTCCTGGTAGATGCAAATACCAATCCATGGCTTGTCCCATGAGACTTCATGCAAATAAGCGTATTAAATATGTTTCCTCATAACTCACTTCGGTACATGCCATGAAAAATGCTCGAATGCAGTCTTTTGGATTGCCATTCCCTTTATATTTCTCAAAATTAGGTGCCTCAAAATGCTTAGGTAAGGGAGGCATATATAAGCTCTTGTCAAATGGATTAGGACATAAATCTTGATCTGTGTACAACTTCTTTGTTCCTTTGGTTTCTAATGCATCGACTTGTCATTGCAACTTCTCAAGCCGTTGCGCAATTGTGTCAGATTTTGGAGGTCCATCATTAGTCCTGGTGGGTATTCTTTGTCGATACATCATGTTTCCGATCGGTTGTTGATGCTCTGAAATTGCCATCTTTGGTGTCTCCGGCATATAATGTTCTTGGTACACCTTTTGTTGTTGTGGTTGTGCCATGCCTTGATATTGACCTTGTTGTTGTGCTTCTTATGGTGGAATCATCATTTGTATCCTAGGTTGATATTGCAATTGAGGGTGTTGTTGATATTGCACAGGTGTCATTTGCGGTTGTGAAGTATGATAGCTTATTTGTCTTGGCACATATTGAGGCACATGTTGTTGTTGATGCTGACGAATCAGAATTTTCTGACTTTGTGCCAATTGTTGTTGTCGCGGTGTAAATCCCATCATTTGCAAAAAACTTTGTTTGGGTGGTTTTTGTTGTTTCTCCTTAAGATGGGGTATGGCACTTGCATTAACTTGCTGTGTTGTTTGTCCAGTCCATTGTGGTGGTTGCAAGTTTGCATTAACTTGTAATGGTGCAGAGGGCACTGCAACTTGTTGTCGAATGCGATATTGTTGTTGTTGAGCATTGTTTGTTTGCACATTTGATTGTACCTTTTTTGTATTACTCAATTGTTGCAACATTTTTTGTTGGTGCAAACCACTATTTGTAGCTCTTTGTGTCGCTATTATCGAAGGATCTGTCACAATAGTCTACATAACAGGTACTTGAGTGTTTGGCAAGTATATTGAACTTAGTGGGACATAGGAACTTTGTTGCATTGTGGAATTATTTTGGACATTGGTGAAATCAGGCATTCTAGTCGTGGAGCTTTCTTGCATCGTAGATTTTGATCCAATTTTATGCATGTGAGGAATCGCTTCTTGTTGAGGGACAACTGTCAATATATGTGTGGTCCTCATTTGATCCTATGTTACAGGTGTTGTGTAAAATAATGGATTATTTATTGTCTCAAATGGTGACTTTTGAGGAATAGTCACTGTCAATGCCTTTGAAGCACGTTTACTCATCAAGGTAGGTTGAGTTTCTTGTTACACA
Organism: Cryptomeria japonica; assembly: GCF_030272615.1. Lineage (NCBI taxonomy): Eukaryota > Viridiplantae > Streptophyta > Pinopsida > Cupressales > Cupressaceae > Cryptomeria > Cryptomeria japonica. The sequence goes on from NC_081407.1 coordinate 519,560,714, forward strand.
TGTTCTTCATTTGGATGCGGAGAGAAACTTAACAACTCACCACCTTGTTGTTTTTGCACATTAATTTGCTCACTTGAGGAGGTCACATTACTCATCATGTCAAGGTATTTCTGTGGGAACATCTTAAAGAATTTGTTCAAGAATTTATCCATCTTTTTCATCAACTTTGGATCTTGAAAGAACATGTCAACATCATCAGAAGCATCAGAATCTGATGAAGAATTTGGTAAAGTGTTTGGATTTGTTTCTTGTTGAATGCCTTGATCTAAACCAAATCCTTGTGAAAGAGTTTGTTCCTCATATAATGTTTGAGTTTGAATGTCATGTTGCAGGTTTGGTTGATTCCAATCAAAAGGTGTATTTCCTCTTGGTGTTGGTGGAACACTCCCATGTCCTGGTTTCATGGGTGCAAACACTGGTTCATATAATGGAGGTGGTCCAAGTTGAACCATTCCATATGGTGGTAATGATGTGCTTGATGAACCTTCAATCTGTACTATTTGACTAGTTTTAAACTGTGAATTTGATATGTTGTCAATGGGTTGATACGTTGGTTTGCCCATCTTCTTAGATTTTGACCTTGTCTCAATAGGCATGTCACTATGCGAATGCAATATTTTTGGAATTTTTTCAAGAATGATATAGGATATGCAACTAAATGCAAACTAAAATAGATGAGAATGCAATCTATGCCAAGAATGCAACCTATGTTTTGTTGCTTTTTGAGATTTTGACAAACCTTTAGGAATGCAAATCTAAAAAGAGACCCTTAGGGAATTGAAATGATGTCTAGACCTCAAAGGACAAAAGGACCAAGTGACAAAAGGGAAAAAATGACAATGTCTCCCCTATATGCTTGGATACTAAGCTAGGTTTGACCAAATAATAGTGATGACAAAAAGACAAAAGTTTGATAAGGTCTAGGCTTCCTAACAATAACTTAGGGCTTTATCAAAGATTTTCATTACTCAAGTATGACAAAACCTAGTTTTGACACTATATGCAAAGGGACAATTACTATTCAAATGATCCTAATATGATATGATAATGACCTAAGCTTAATGAAGGGACCTAGGGTATGCACATGCAAATGTATGACAATGTCAACCTAAGGCAAAACCTAAGGTTGAATTATGAAATGGTATTACTCTAATGCAAGAAGACACATGCAAATGGATGACCCTTATTGATATGCTAAGGAGTATGACCTAGGTGAAACCTAATCTTGGTAGTTGACAATGAATTTGCAAAATGCAAACCTAGGATGAACCTAAATCTAAGTGACATGAATGTTGAGACAAGATTTTGAAAAATGTTTGACAACCATGTTTGAAGGTGTTTTGAAGTTTGTTGAATGAAATACTCTTGTGTTTAACCTTGTTTTGAATTAATTTGTCTTGTTTTTGAAATGAGACACAACTCAACTTTTGACAAGCAAAGAAGACAAGATATTTTAACTTAGACTCAAAACAATCATGCTCATTCACACATTTCTTATGGTAGGCAAGGGCAGTAGGTACTTGAGAGGTAGACTCATTATGAGATTCAAGGAGAATACGTAGATGCTTGACCCCACAGGCTCCCCTCCACGACACTCACTTCTCAGGGAAGCCAAGCATCAGTCCCCATGAAAATCTCCGCATGGCGAACTTAGTATCTCTTCCAAGTATCCGAACTTGTCCTTCTCAAGCAACTAGAAGGATTTTTGGCCTCTAAATACAAGGTGTTTAGTAAGGATTTCTGTTAAGTATCACTCCTTGGTGTCACGCAAGCATGATTGAGACATTAATCCCACCAAGATATCGAACAAATGTAGTCATGCAAGCATGATTTAGACCGTGAGGTCCTACTTAGATGTTGATATGAGAAAGAGTTCAAGGGTCATCACTTCCCAAGTAATTGCAATTCCCACGAAACCCTTCCTTCAAAGCTTTCGCCCATCAGGTATTTATTTATAGTGAGTTAGAATGCCAAGGTACTCTGGCTGTGCTCACTTTGGGTCATTCCCTTCTCACGATTGTCACTTGCTCGCAAAAGAAAGCAAATGGTCGGGAAGGCAGGCCCTCTAAAGGTAACAAACAATTCGAGCCATGAGAATGGTATCGAAGATCTGGATTTTTGATCACCCTAAGAAGGATGAGAGCATATTCTCCCACTCCAATGTCAAACTCGACAATCAAAGCAAACACATGTTCATTCCATCCTACTTAGCAATAATACTAGGTGCCTAATTATGAATCACAAACACAAAAGTTCGGTTGAAATACAAGGCAACCTGCAAAATCACCAAGTCAGAAGTTTAATTTGCTTAGTCTTTGACTAGCGAACCTGCATAAAATGTGTTAGTAGTTTCATTTTTTTGTCTTTGTCATGCATAATGCCAAGGTGCTGCACAGAGAATCAGTACCAAAGAAAAACCAAAAAGCAGAAATGGAATGCAAAACAAAGCAATTTGCAAGTAAAAATACTACTTTTTACCTCTATTTCTGGCCTTACATAGGCGCAGAATGAAGTAACACAGGCGCAGATCCCTTTGACATAGGCACAGAAGTCCTTGACACAGGTGCAGATTGCTTGACATAGGCGCAAAACTCTCCTAAACAAGCGCAAAAGTGCCCAGAAAGCCTTGAATTACCCTATTTCTTAGGTTTTTCACCTGCAAATCAAGTCAAAAACACTCAAAAGCATGGTTAGGGGGTTAGTTCACGTCGGGTTCACCAATTAATGTAGCTAGGAATTTGGAAATCATTAGAGAAATATAAACATTAGCCTAGTTCAATCACAAAAACTCAATTGCAGTGATAACAATCCTAAAAACATTCAATGAAAACATGAAAAAAAGACATTCAAAATGAGATTTAAGCAAACTAAATGCAGATGTCTCCTTCATGTGGCTCCATTTTCCTTCTTTCTCCTTCAAATTGCTTAGTTTTGTGGATCTCATCTACAAGTGCATACGCATGAGATGAAAGCAAGTAGACAAGACGAGATGACAACATAAGGGTACTAGAAGTGTGATTGATTTGGCTAGGGACTTTGATTGAAGAAATTCATCCAATTTATAGACAAATTTGAGAAAAGATCAGATTAGCATGAAAGTGATTCGAATGGAAATTCAAATCAGGAATAGCAAAATAATGACAAGTGTATGACAAATTGCTATGCAAGGATTTATGACAAGTTTATGACAATTTATGACAAATTGCTATGCAAAAATTTATGACAAGTTTTTGAAATAGAAATAGACATTAGAAGCAATTAGAAAATTAGGTTAGAAATGATGACTTGGAATTTAGGAAATTGATGAAAATTAGGTAAATTAATTAATAATTTCTCATTCATTGATTAATTTACAAAAATAGGAGGAATTAATTAGCCAATTAAATAAACATTTAATTGTGACAAGAAGACTTAGGATAAATAAAATAAATCATTTATCCTAAAGAGAAAAATGGAGAGAAAATGACAAACAAGGTTAAATGAATAAATCATGAAACCCTAGAAGATAAATTAGAAATGCAAGGACGACAATTAGGTCTTGATGTAAGATTGATTTGATGTCGATTCGATCATGATTTTGAATTAATAAATGATTTGATTGATAAATGTGCCAATTAACGAGGAACAATGACAAATTGATCCAAATTGACATGATTGAGAAAGACGATGATTGATGACAAATTGATCGCAAGACGACAAGATTGAAAATAACAACGATCGATGACAAATCGATCGCAAGTCAACAAGATTGATAAGAGGACAACGATCGATGACAAATCGATCGCAAAATGACAAGATTGACGATGTCCACATTGATGCGACAAGATAAGATTGACCAAAATCATGACTGAAGATTGTTATCGACAAGACCTAATTTGAAAGCGATAAAAATGAGGAATGCAGAAGAAGGACTCGATGCTCGCAAACGATAAAGACCAAGTGCGCAACATAGAAGAAATGTTAATGTAATGCATGAAACCTAAAATAAGGTAATGCGTAAATGTTAAAGTATGACTCCGCAAGTGTTGACCATTTTTAGATGTCTACACAAACATTAAAGTTCGATTACTAGGTTGGGAGCCATGGTGAACAACATAAAATATATTGACTTTTGATTTTTCATTTGGAAATAAGTTCATCTGATATCTTACAAATTTTTCTGATGTAACTTATTGTGATGGTAGTGCTGAGTATCAGGTTAGCCTTTACCAATTGAGATTCAAGAAGTTAGATCTTATTTAAACCATTATATACCACTTTGGATGAGTGCAGACAAAGATTTCAAAATTAACCAAATAATAATGAAACTGTAAAAAGCAAAGAGTCGAAGTCTCTCAAATTTGGCAATCTATTATGCAAAGAACACCTATCCTTTAGAATCCATGAGAATAAATATGTTTCCCAACAAAGAAAAATGAAATAAATAGATGAAGGCCAACGAAATGAAGAAAACAAACACACAGTAAAAGCAGAAACAAACATCAACAATAGAAACACACAACAATAGCAGAAACACGCAACCAACACTCAAACTCAAACAAGCAACAAAGAAAATAAAACAACTAAACCACTATAGTACAAAAGATAGAGATCCTCTAAGAGTTAATTAAAATAATGTTTGAGGAACTGACCATTGATGGGCAATGATACAAGTTCTCCTGTCAAAGAGCTCAACCTAAAAGTGTTCTCTCCAGAAATTTTAGCAATCTGATAAGGACCTAACCACAACCTCTGAAACTTATAGTGACCACCCTTCTTTTCTTTGGTCTTGTCCCATAATAGAACTAAGTCAAAGATCCAAAAATCTTTCACCTTGGCTCTTTTATCAAACCATCGATTAACAACTTCTTAATGCTTAGCGAAGTGTTCAGGGTATTTATTCATTTCTCATCAAGTTTTAATAGATTCAAGAGACGAGCTTCTACCTGGTCCTCAATTTCAAGATCTTTCATTAGCTGGAGGACATGTATATGTAAATTGACTGGGAAAACATGGTTTTGGCCACATATAAGGTAGTATGGAGAAGTCCCTAGGGCGGCTTTAACTCTAGTGCGGTCAACCCATAAGGCATACCTCAATTGATTGTGCCAATCCCTAGGGTTTCTCTCAAGTAGCTTCTTAATAACATCTAAAATGTTTTTATTCATGGATTCAACTACTCCATTTTCTTGCGGGTAATAATTAGATAAAACTTTCATAACTACCTTGTACTCATACGACCATTGCATTAATTGTACTGAAGTAAAAGCATGGCCATTGTCACATACCAGAGCGAATGGCATACCAAATTTGGTGATGATGTATTCATCAATAAATTTCATAACAACCTCCACAGTAGAATTCCTACATGATATGGCCTCCGTCTATCGGGTGCAATAATTCGTTGCTGTGAGAATGAACTTGTGTCATGCAGACGAATTAGGATTAATGACACCTACAAAATCTAATGCCAATTGGGCAAATGGTCTTTGTAGACACCTAAAATTGTCCTATTTTATTTATTTAATTATCTAAACCTAATTCTTCTATTAATTAAATGAATCTTTATTTATTTATTTAATTCTTTTATCCTCTTCTAGCTTTATTTCTCATTTAAATAAATACATTTATTTATTTAAATTATCCTTTTCCTAAATTAAATAAATACTCTTATTTATTTAATTGATCCCACTTCTTCTATTAATTAAATAAATCTTTATTTATTTAATTAATTCATTAACCTTTTCCACCCATGACACATGTCATTCATCTCTTAATTCCTACACTACCTACCCTCTCATTATTTTCTTATTTTCTCTACCTACCCTCTAATCATAGCCGACCATTTATCTTTTACACCTCTCATCTTATCCCTTCATTTCTTATAGTGTCTTCTATATAAGAGGATACTCTCTTTCATTATCGACCCTAATCAATCTATTCTAATCATTCAAATCAATCAAACCTGATCAATTGACAACCCAACTATGCTTTCGAACTTTCATATGCGATCCTACTTGCAACCACATTTCCGTTCTTTGTTGAGCTCTTGTGCATATAAAGTCTAGGAGCAAATATATCAAGCAAGATCAATGGAGATAGGAAGAATGAAGATCCAAACCCCATTGGACATGTGATGGCATAATCTTTGTGATTTCATTTGATTTGCATTGTCTTAGGTAATCTTCATATGTTATGGTGGATATTTGTTGTTGTTAGGCTAGGGTTTTGTGGTTGAATTCATTTAGTCTTTCAATATTGTTGTTTCCACTTTTCACCATATATATTTTGGCACACCTGGTGGGACATGGATTTTTGTTAGATCTATGTTTTTTTTTAGGTTTTCCTAACCATATATTGCTGTTTTGTAAAAGAATTTGGAGAATAACCTTGTGCAGCTAGGGTTTTGGACACAAAATCAAGATCTTTGAGAGATTCGATCATATCTCACAAACGGCTTGGAAATTTTGTACCAAATTTTTTTCCCAGGTTGAAGACAGTATCAAGAGCTCTCAAAGAAAAAATAAGATCTATTGGAGCATTTTTTAATTTTCTATGATTTTTTTATGAATTTTCATAAAAAATTAATTTTGAGAGCAAATGAGCAAATTTTTCGGATTTTCTTACATTTTTTAAAAACCTCTCATAATTATACACAGGATCTGTTCTTTGTGATTTTAATTTTGATGCAAAATATTTCCTAAAAATTTGGATCTTTAAAAATTAGGGTTTTTCATTGTTTTGATAAGATCTCACAAACGACTTTGAATTTTGGCATCAAATTTTTTTCGAAGGAATTTTTTTATGTAGGTTTGGAAGACCATCAGGACTGTCCAGTAAAAATTTCAGATTTGTTGGATCAATTTTGAATTTTATATGAATTTTTTATGATTTTTCATAAAAAATTAATTTTTGGAGCAAATTAGCAATTTTTTTGGATTTTCTTACATTTTTGGAAATTTCTTGAAATTTTACAGGTGGTCTTTTTTTGTGATGAATCAGATCTTTGAATTGGTCAAAAAAATGCATTGTTGAAGGCCCCTATTTCATAAAGTCTTTTGGATCTAAAATTTACCTAACTTGTATGCTTGCAGGAGGGGTATTATTGCAAAACTACTAACAAATATTTGTTGCAGAATTTTGGAAGGGTTTTTGATCTTTATTGTGTGCCTTGTTTTCATAGATTATCAAACACTTCAATTGGTGCACTAAAATTGAACTAGTGTCTTTTGTGTCTTGAGCAATAGGCTCTTTTTGTTTCATCTTTAGAGGGCCTATCTCCCTGTGTGGTCATTAGGACTACTAGTGAGGAGAGAATGACTCAAGTGGTAGAGAGGAAAACCCACCTCTTTTGAACCACTATAAACAATTTTATCCATGGTGAAAACTATGGATAACGTGTGCTGATTAGTTCATACCGACACTATGTCTCCCCATAAACCCATTTGATCAGTTGTAGGGCGTAACCCCTACCGGTTGGGAGCCTTCTGTATTTACAGAGCTGAAAGTGCCACATGTATGGTCACACAAGTGGATGGCCTTACTAGCACCTTTTTGTTTTAGAAGCCAAAATCCTTCTAGTTGTTGGGGCAGGAGGTCGGACCTTTGGAGTGGCCTCATGTGGGATCAACAACTATTGTCCTGGCCAGCCATAAGAATTTTGCTTGTCTTATTTTGAACTATCAAACATTCAAGATCAAACATCAAAACATTATGTCTTTTGTGTCTTCAAGTGTATGCAAAACATTTTTACATCAAACAACACACTTTTCTTTGAGTAATTTTTGAGTCTAAACACTTGCAAACATTGAGTCTTCATCAACATTGTGTCCTCTTGTCAGAGAAATACAATCAAACTTTCAGATTGGGTCACAACAAAACAACTTCACAAATTAGAAAAATTTACAGTCCAACAAACAAGAGCAATCAGTTTCAGAATTCTTGAGCTTCCTAAGTTATTTCTCTAGATTTTCATATAGCATTCAACCTATTTCTGGGTCTCACAAAGTCCATCATTACTTTACACCTTACATTACATTCACATTTGTCTAAACTTGAGTCAAAAGGTCACTTGCTTGTCCTCAACATACTTTGTCCACACATTACATACAACAACATTTTTCTAAGTGGTCCCTCATCAAGGTCTATCACCTTTGGGTCTCATTTGGTCTTACTTAGAGTCAAGGTCAACTTACCTCATCAAGAGAAACTATCATCTCTTTGGATGTCACACCTACTCTACTACATACATACTTGGTCTTACACTTTGGACATTGTAAGTACACCTCAGATTCATTTACATTCCATCCAACTCTTGGTCTTCCATACTTTTTCCATTTTTCATCTAGTCTCAAACATCTTGGTCAATACCTAGTTCATGGTTGAAACCCGTTCCCAAAAATCTAGGAGAGAAGCTAAAGAGGCTCAAGAGTCTGCAAACATGAGTTCCTATTAGTATGACAATGATATCTTTTTCAATTATGATCATACTACATTACCTGACATGGATGCCTATAGAAACATTTTGAATGTTGAGAACATGGACACTATAAACAACAATAATACACACAAGGACAATATGGACAACATTTCAGTACATTCAGCAGAAGTGGAAGACTCCATTATGGATCCCCATTTCAATCGATTGGTTGAGGAAATAATGAGGAGAGATAGACAATACTTCTTACAAGTGATGGCACAAAGTGGAGCCAAGATCCCTCATGATTTTGACATGTCTCAAATAATGGAAAATTGACCTTTGCAACAACCTCACCTCAACATGGATCAAAGGAGGCCTAATAGTGGAGGAAATAGAGGACCACATATGGTGCCTAGATCACCATCATCTTTGTTTCAAAAACCAAAGGTCCCATCCACACATGGTCAAGCATATGATACTCATCTTCAAAGACCATTATGGAAGTCTTATGTAGAAAAATATGCTCAATCACATACCAATGCTAAGGATCAACCACCAAGGCAATTGGATATTCAAAGGCATGATCAAAATTTAGACATAAGGAAACCCCGTGTCAAATTTGGGGGCAACACACTAGAACAAACTCATGACATCCTATAGAGTATGGTATACATGGAAAAAGTAGATATTCCATTCCTCAACATGGCTCTATACCAAGTGGTCCATACACACAACATCATTATAGACCTCCTCCATATGAACATGTGTATGATCAATATCATCCATATATGCAACATGCTCCTCCTCCACCTGGTGGTTCAGGCATGGGGTATGTTCCAAGAAGTCAGTCTCCACCTAGGAACAATTTGGAAGAGCAAATCAAGGACTTACAAAAGAAAATGGAGGAAATTATACACCGAAGCCAACATACAAAATGAGAGACATATGTCCTTATCCATTTGACAAAAGTATTCCAATGCCTCCATTTCCTACACACTTTTTGACACCTAAGTTTGATAAGTATAGAGGAAAAGAGGATCCTAAGGCACATATAAGACAATTTTTCATAGCTTGCATTGAGGTAGCAGCAGAAGAGACATATTTGATGAGATTATTCCCATAGAGCTTAGGTGATCAAGCTATGGAGAGGTTCTCCCAACTTCCACCTGGTATTAAGTCATGGGGTGACTTAGCATAGGCATTTATCCAACATTTCTCATACAACATAGAGACAGATATATCAGTCACCACTTTGTGCAACACCAAACAAAAGGATGGAGAGTCTTTTTCATCATTTTTACAAAGATGGAGGAATCTAGCCAATAGATGCTCTTGTAAAATTCCACAAAAACAAATGGTAGAGATGTTCACTTAGAATGTTAACAAAGACATTGGTTATGACTTAAGAAAAGCTTGTTTTTCCACCTTCAAGGATGTCATTGAAAGAGGATTAGCAACAGAGAAAGTCCTAATTGAATAAGGAGTCATTAAGATATTCAAGGAAAACAAAGATGGCTTTAAAGGAAAAGACAAGCCAAGTTTTTGGAATAAAAAACAAGAACACAGTCAATGATGGCATTGTGGATACCAATATAGTATGACCTAAAATCATTTTTTCTAGATCAAGCTCTACAAACAATCAAGTGAATACTCAAACAACTTCAAAGTTATGAAGGAAGTACACTCCATTGGGAGAACCACTTGAATCAGTTTTCAAAAAGCTAGTGGCAAACAAAATAATAACAATCCCAGATCTACCTCCATATGTGCCAAAGATTAAACCAAATTGGTGGAATGATGATGAGTATTGTGAATTTTATAAGAGAAAAGGAATAAAATAGGAAATTATCATCGGTTGAAGAACGTCATACAAGATCTTATTGATAGAGGTGACATTGAGATTGAAGGAAACTCATCCAATCAAGAACATGAGATGTTTAAGGACCCATGACCCCACCACTAGATGCCTATCTCCTGTCTCTCCCTCCAGTGGTCGTCACAGTCCATGATGGTCTCTAAAAGCTCCTAGCCCACTGATCTGGTGGTACCACTCTATAGTATAGGTCTCTCCAGTAGGCTATCTCCTCCCTTGCTCATAGAACATAAGCATAACCAACTCCTATGTCCTCTGCTGCCTGCCTCCCTACCCTCATTGCTGTCTTAGCCTCTGTATAGCACTGAATAGCCTGATCTCTCTCTGCTCAGTATCCCTCAGTTGTCTCTTGAGTCTAGTTGTATCTCCTCCACCTCTCCTCACCCATCCCACATCCAATCCTCGTGTCACCCTATCCAGACATAGGAACCCACTGATCACTCCTGCCAACACCACTGGTAGCACTAATCTTGTCCATGTCATGGTGTCCCAAGCCACGTGTCCTAACCTCATCTCTAGTCCTAGATCCTAGAATACTCGTCTTAGGGCATCCCTCTCTCTGTCTCAATCGTAAGGAACCAACTCCCCATCGATCGGTATCCTCAGTATCCTATAAATATCCTCTAAGATGACTATCATCTCACCCATCGACAAATGAAACGTACAAGTCTCTGAGTGCCATCTCTCAGCTAAAGTAGTCAACAACCCCATGTTTGCCTAAAACTCAGGCACATACAAAATGAATCACAAACCCATAACCTCAATCATGGCTCTGTCCTCAAATGTCAGATTTGGTTGTAACCTCTGAGTCTATGGGAATCTCTCCCATGCCTCTAGCATAGGTATGTACTCCTGCAGTCAAACAAATCAGCTATATCAATCATAGTAGCATTCCCTATTCATCACAAAATGCTGCTTTTTATCCTAAGTGCTTATGATACTCTATCCTAGTGACACTCACTGTTCATCACAAAGTGTTGCTTCTATCCTAGTGGCATTCCCTATTCATCACAAAATGCTACTTTTTATCCTAGTGGTACTCACTGTTCATCACAAAGTACTACGTGTTTTTTGCACTCCCTGTTCATTACAAAGTGCTGATCATTTTTTTGCACTCCCTGTTCATCACAAAGTGCTACTCATATTAGTACTCCCTGTTCATCACAAAGTACTATGTCTTGGTACTCATTATTCATCACAAAGTGCCTCGATCTATCCTATCCTAGGGCCTCTGCTTGAGTGTATCCTCTTGAGTAGTTTCCTAATTGGCAACGTATGTTCTATCACAAAATTGTCAATCCTAGCCCTATTTGCTATCCTAGTCTTCCCTAGAGGACCTACTTGAGTGTATCCTCTCAGCAGCTTATCCAATCAACAACGTATGTTCATTAGAGAATTGTCGATTTGGCCTTGAAGACATAAATGCGCATTCATGATGCAGACACGCCTTGACATTTTTACCCCGCTTGACATTTTTCTAGACATCTAAAGTGCATTTATTTCTCTACCTAGCATGCATTTATGACAACAATTAATGTGGCAAAGTACAAGGAATTTTTGCGGTGCTTACCGACTCTCCTACATCTGCTGGCCTCTCAAATTGGCGAACGCGATCAAATCTATGCACCAATCCCATTGTTGCTGATTGCTCTTTGCTATCTTTGCACTCTGATCTCTTCGATTTGTGGATGACAATGAGGACGTGTTCCCTCATAGTCTATCTTATAGACTACCCTAGCCCTAGTCTCTCGGGTCAGTCTTCTTTATCCCATGACTCTGTCACTCTATCCGGTCAGTCCATTCTACCCTTTATTTCTTATCGAGAGATTGTCTGTGATCTTTTCATACATTTTCATCCAATCTATCAAGGGGGCATATCATTCCCATCTTGGGGCAACTTTGTATCAGTTCATATTATCTTCTTTGAAACAACGTGACAAGCTGCATTGTCTCAAAGAGGGGCAAACTATAGACACCTAAAATTTTCCTATCTAATTAAATAAATATTTTATTTATTTAATTATCTAAGCCTAATTCTTCTATTAATTAAATGAATCTTGATTTATTTAATTATTTCTTTTATCCTCTCCTAGCTTTATTTCTCATTTAAATAAATACATTTATTTATTTAAATTATCCTTTTCCTAAATTAAATAAATACTCTTATTATTTAATTGATCCCACTTCTTCTATTAATTAAATAAATCTTTATTTATTTAATTAATTCATTAACCTTTTCCACCCATGACACATGTCATTCATCTCTTAATTCCTACACTACCTACCCTCTCATTATTTTCTTATTTTCTCTACCTACCCTCTAATCATAGCCGACCATTTATCTTTTACACCTCTCATCTTATCCCTCCATTTCCTATAGTGTCTTCTATATAAGAGGACACTCTCTTTCATTATTGACCCTAATCAATCTATTCTAATAATTCTAATCAATCAAACCTGATCAATTGACAACCCAACTACGCTTTCGAACTTTCATATGCGATCCTACTTGCAACCACATTTCCGTTCTTTGTTGAGCTCTTGTGCATATAAAATCTGAGAGCAAATATATCAAGCAAGATCAATGGAGATAGGAAAAATGGAGATCCAAACCCCATTGGACATGTGATGGTATAATCTTTGTGATTTCATTTGATTTGCATCGTCTTAGGTAATCTTCATATGTTGTGGTGGATCTTTGTTGTTGTTAGGCTAGGGTTTTGTGGTTGAATTCATTTAGTCTTTCAATATTGTTGTTTCCACTTTTCACCATATATAGTCTTAACTCAAACACTAGTTGGAGAGGCATGACGAGATTCCTTTCCCTGGAAGCTGTTGTTTGGCATGTATGGAAATGATGAACATGTTCATGGGTATCCTTAAAAATACTAGGCCAGTAGCATCCAACTTTCAATTTTTGGTGTGCTATTGAATCCGCTGACCCATGGCTTGTACCATATTTCCCATGGAATTTCTTGATCATTTTACGGGCTTCTTGGTGATCAAGACATCGAAGGTAAATACCTTTGTAGTTCTTCCTATAAAGTACCAAATCCTTGATCATATAATTGGCACTTTTGAGCCTTAAAGCTCGTCTTTGTGTGGCTATCAACCCCTTAGGACACTTGTTATTCAGTAAGATGAAAACCAAATTAGTGTACCATGGGTCTTGAGTGAACAACTGCAATGTATATTGCTAGCACTAAATATGAGGGATATCAATTGCCATAGCTTGAGATAGACCCTGGCCTCTAACCAACACCATTGGATTTATTTCTAGATAAAACTCTTGTAAAATGACCATCCATTTCCCTCAGCGTTCTGCCAACTCCGATTGCATAAGCAGTGACTTAACTGCTTGATCCAGTACAATTGTGTATATTTTGCTCCTCAAGATATAGTGTCTACATTTTTTACTCCTCTTACCAAAGTAAAAGCATGCTTCTCAAGAGAAGAATATATCACCCCAACATTCTTAAAATGGGAGCTCATGAATGCGATTGGTTTCTCATCCCCTGCTTTCCTTTGTGTCAGAACAAAAACACCTGAATGCAACGAGGTAAAAGAATATATATAAAATGACAAAGTATAGGTAGGACTAGTTAGTACAGGAGCCTATACAATGGACTTCTTGATATGGGAAAAGGCCTCTCTTTCTTCAATAGTCCATTCAATCTTAGAAGCCTTTTTCATCATTTCATTCAATGGCTTGACCATCTCTATGAATCCAGTGATAAATTTTCTGACAAAATTGATCTTCTCGAAGAAAGATCTCATCTCCTTTTTCCTCTCATGCATCTGCAATTTCAACACTACTTCCACTCGATCCGGGTCTATCGATATCCCTCTTTCAGAGATTACATGACAGGGGAGCTTCCCTTCAACAACCCCGAATACACACTTTTTGGGATTAAGAGATATCCCATATCTTCAACATCTTTCTAAAACTTTGTGGAGATGGTCCAGTTGATCTCCCTTGACTTTGGAGAATATTGTCAGGTCATCCATATATATTATAATGCATTTTCCAATCAAATCTTTGAAACTTGTATCCATATGTCTCTAGAATGTTGCTCTGGCATTAATCAACCCAAACAACATCCTGCAGTATGCATAAGTCCCCCACTTTGTAGTGAATATTATTTTCATGCGGTATTCATGGCTCACCCAAACTTGGTTATATCCAGAATAACCATCAAGGAATGACATCATCTATGAACCATTAACAATTTGTAAAACCTCATCCAAGGAAGGGAGTGGGTAATTGTCCTTTTCGGATGCCTTATTGAGGTTACAAAAATCCACACAAAGTCGACTTTCCCCATTGTTTTTCCTTACTAGCACGAGGTTGGGAACCCAAGTGAAGTGGCGTATTGGGAAAATAATCCTAGCAGCGAGCAACTTTTGAACTTCGTTGAAAATCAAGGGTTTTGTCAATGAATTGATTGATCGTTGCTTCTATCTGAACAACTTTGTATTGGGTTTCACAAATATAACATGAGTGATGATAGATGTATCAAATGTTTTCGGATCTTTGTGTCCCCATGCTATAACATCAATGTCTTCTTTTAAGATTTGTAGAATTTTCTCCCTCTCAGTGGGAGTACAAACCTTCCGAATGTACACTATCTTCTATTGACCTTCTAGACCAATATTATGTGGTTCATAATTTCCAGCATCTGAATCCATGGTGAATCTTTCTTCTATCCTGGGATCAGAATCAAAAAGCCTTTCTAGAGTGACCATACCTTTTGGAATGACATTTGTAGGAAAATCAATGATTTCTTCATCCCCATCTTCATTGGAAGCATCTGATCTATCCTCTTCATCCATGATTTTCTCCTCAAAAGCACCAGAATTAGAAAGAAAAGATAGAATGTGTTGATCATCCTCAAAGACATGGAAATGCTTAATACTATCAGGGACAATGGGGGTGAAAACCAATTCTATGGAATTTTTTTTCAAAGGGGACTTACTTACTGGTTCTAGTGTACTTGTTGCTACAGTTAATGCATATGATATTCCATTTACTTTTCTTGGTACTAACTGAATATTAAATGCGTCGAAGTCTTCAATCAATCCCCATACCCGATGTTATCAGTATTTTGGGGTGGTGTTGTAATTTTCCTGTCATTTCTGAAAGTTTATGTAATCTTTCAAATGTTCTAGGTCTGCAAATCAATGGCTTCTAAGGGTTTTGGGTTTAATAATTTAAATCATTGTTAAAAAAAACCTTTATGTCTCTTACCCAAAGGAAAGGTCTTTTAATTCATTACCTTTTTGCCACTTAATCGGAAGGGTCTTTATGTCGTTGAAAGGGGCCATTTCAGTCATAAGCCTAGGTGGGTTTTATTTTTATTAAAGTTGGAGTGCTTTAATTTTCCCTAAGTCCTAAGTAATACCTTTAATGCATGTATCAGGTTCTTAAAAGTTGAGCAGATCAAAGAGATCCAACAGTTGTCGCTAGACCACGACACGATGGGAAGTTGCACATTGAATAGTCTTTGCGACTCAACAAAAAACCGTTAGTGGCGGGGTCGGGTGGAGATCTAGCGGTTGAAGCGGTGGTGGTTAGGAATTGAAGGTATCTTAAGGTTAAAGTAACATGGATTTTATATAACGGTTGTCTCTAGACCGTGATGGGAAGATGCGAGTCTTTTACCCATCGCAACTCAGCGACTAAAGGCAAGCAGATGTAGTACGGTAAGAGATTAAAGGGCATGTCAGATTTGAAGTGATCTAATGATTGTTGCTAGACTGTGATGGAGAGTTGTGAGTTCTTTATTCTTTATGGATCAATGAATAAGGAGAAAAGACACTAAACTCCTTTCTGTCCATTGAAGCAAAAATTTTGAATTTCAAATGAATTAATTGCAGAGCGTGTGGCTTGATTTATGAGAATTAATGTCGATTTGCCACTGAGGTTGTTTCATAAAACCTTGTTTTTGAGAGTTTGATTGTAAAAAGATTTCGAAGGGTTTGCGGAGACAAAGTTTGAAGCTTCTATGAGTTTCCTAGTGACAAGTAAGTTGTTTTGTGACTGCCATATTTGCATTTTTTGCTCTTGTGTGTCGGAATTGTCCGGTTCTGGGAATTCGAGGGGTCTTTTTAATCAAAAAGGTTAAAATAGGATAAACCCTAGAGTATCAAAATGGCACCATGACGGGAGTTCAAAGGGAAAGTAGATTATCAAGAAAGGGCTATCTGTGATGATTTTCTAGAATAGTTGGTTCAATCTATGAATAGATCTGCCAAGCAGAAAGAACTTGTGCCCAAATATCCTTGCTTAAAAATTGGTGATGGTTTGTTTGACAAAGAATATTGGTTAAGAGATCCTCAAATAAGCATGCCTAGTCTAGGTCTGTTCAGGGTGGGATTTGGTCAGTGAAATGCACCTGCTCCTACAAACAACATAGGGCATTTAGATGTCAAGAAATTGGCAGTCCCTGGAGTTTTTATGGATGTTGACATGTTGACCCAAATTGCCAAGAATTATGACTCTATTACCAAAATTATTAGGAGTGTAAGTGGAATCCCTTTGATTGAAATTACAGCTGATGAGATTAGAAGGGTTTTCCAGCTAAATGAATCTTCAAGTCATCTAGAGCCAATTGATTTTGAAATGTTAAAGAAGGTCTATGATACTCAAAAAGACCATCTTAGGGGTGGACCAATGAGGGAATTCTTTGCAAAAATAGGAGGGCTAACATTGGCAAGGCCCAGTATAGTTGAACATTTCCCTATGAATTTTTTTACTTTGAGAGCTAAAGGAATATATTGGTCTTTGCGTCAGATTTTTGGAGAGGATGCAAAAAATGCCATGCCCACTCATTATATGCTCATGATGGCACACATTCTCAATCCATCTATAGCGGTAGCTTATGCTTTGCACCTTATCTAGCCAATGTGATCCATGAGGGTTTGATTGGGATTAATAATGCTAAGGTGGATAGACCTTTTGGTTGGTATTCTTTATTAATGCACATGTTCTTGTTCAAGGGTGTAGACTATTTTGCAAAGGGTATGGACTTGCTGAGAGTTAAAGATGGTGAAGACATGCTAGTGCAGTTGTGGAGTGCAGATCTATCTTGGGATAGAGAAGATGCCAACTACTTAAAATTTGACAGATGTTTTGCATCAAAGTTAAGAATTCTCTTGTGTCAAGAGAACCCCAGAATCCCAAAGGTTATTCTTGAATTTATCAGGCCCAAGGAATTTGCAGATAATATCAAAATTATGCACATTTGGGGTGATATAATTTTGTATCCCGGTTCTACTATTTTTAGAGTATATGGCTTTAGGGGAACTCCTTATTTCCTCCATTATCAAGTCCCCTTGAAAATAGGTATTGCTGAGATCATAAGGCAGATTGGGGGTCTGCAAGAAACAAAATTGACTAATAAGGGCAGAGGAACAATTTTTCCAACCATTACCATGTCACACCAATTTGTGATTAATAAAGGGGGTTGGCTGTATTTTGATGAATTCTTCAAGCCCTACAAATTGGCAACAATAGTTGCAAGATTTGCTGACCCAGAGGATTTTTTCAATGGTATGTTCAGAAAAAAGGCTAGGTGTGGTGAAAAAGTTCATCAATTCCACTTCCTTGAGGATTTGATAAGGAATGAGTTTAATCTGGAAGAGCAAGAGGTGAGAAAAGAAAAATGGTTGGTATTTAAGAAAAATCTTGACTTTGTCTAGTATTTTGATAAAAGTTATGATCCATTGAAGAGCTTCCATCCATTTGGGGAAAAGATAAAGTTTTTAATAGAGTATTTTGAGGATACTATGCAAACTCTAAATGAGAAGAAAGATGCAGTGATAAAGGCAGAAACTGAGAAGGCCAAACTCATCTTGAAAAAGCCTATTTTTGCTAAGATCATTCCTCCTGGCGAATATGTAATGTATAAGAAATCAGGCTATAATGTGGTAATGCCTAAGAAGGATGAGCCTTCTACATCAAAGGGAAAAAGGATAATGGAGGATGCTCCTAAGTCCCAGACTTCCCCAAAGAGGCAGAGATTGGAGGAAGAGGCACAACTGAGTGAAGCCATGTATTCACCTTCCCAATCCCCATTACCTAGAGGTGATGAGCAGGTTGTAGCTGAGCAACTAATGCAATTAGGAAGCTTGGGACAAATTTCTTTCACTTATGGAGAATTACAGGAGGGAGTGGAGGGAGTCAAAAGGTGCTAAAATGGATCTAACTGTTGAGGAATTTGCTGGGAAAGAATTGGATCTTGTTATAAAATAGGACTATGATGAGTTTTTGGCCGATGACAATTTTGTGAAGTCAGGAGCCTTTTTGCAGTTTATTTGGAGAAAATATATGGATCAATTTAAGGAGAGATGTGAGAAAAGGAAAGTTGAGAGAAAAAACAAAGATCCATCTGCTATTAAAGTAAAAGTTAATCAGGAAATGTTAAAAGAATTTGAGTTGATTACCCCAGAGGAGGGGAGAAAATTGATTGAAAGTGCTCAAGTGCTAATTCTCCCAGAGTGGGATATAGCAGATGCTGTGGTTTTTGATGCAGTCAGAAAAGAAACCGAACCCCTAGAGGGGATCACCTATAGTAATGACCATGCAGCTCTTGTAATGTGGTCATTAAAGAGAGAAGAGAATAGAAAAGGGGGTGAATCCTCAAGGTCTGATTACTCAGGGGGATGATAGTGAAGAGGGTTAAAGATACAGGTGTAAAAGAAGCTGCTGGCATGACTTTGGAGTCTGCTAAATTTAGTATGGTAGTGGCCAAGAAGGAGGCAAAGGAAAAGGATGATCTTCAGGAAAAGTTAGAAGTGGTTCTCAGAGTTTATAATGATGCAAAGCTTGAAATCACTTCTAGGGACAAAACAATTGCAGAATTGAAAATTAGATTGGAAGGACACCAACAAAAGGGTGAGTCCTCTCAATTAATGATTGCCTCTTCTCTTTCCAGACCCCCTCCTTCTAGTCCTATCATTGAATTTCCTCCTTCCCCCATGACTTCTGGCTTTTAGCCAATAGACAGTGCTTAAGATGAAATTGAAAAGTTAAAGTAGGCACAGTCAATATTGGCAAAGAAGTATGAAGAAAAAGTCAGAGATACTATTATGAAATTTGTCAATACTGTTCAAGTAGAAATTGTATACTTGAACATGAAAAGAGTAATGAATCTCTTGGACTCTTTGAAAGAGGAAAAATCCACTTTGGGGCTAGTTTTAGATAAGTGGATTGCAAGAGAAGCAAACTTAGAGTCAATATATTCATTGTCTCAGGAAGAAGTAGATGTTGATGATGTAATTAAGTCCACTTATGAATTGGTCAAAGACTTGTCTAGGTTTGCAGCTGAAAGAACAGACATTGAAAGAAAGGCAGGTTTGTTTCATCAAGAATATGCCAAGGAAAAGTCTGAATTGTTTCTTGGAGGTTTCCTAGGTGCCAACAAGATGAAAGACAAGGAAGTGTGGATTGAGGAGTTAAGTCACAAGCTGTCTCAAAGAATAAATAATATCATAAATATGGATAACACCTTTCTGTTTATTCAAACTATTGAGGAAATTGAAAAGGCAAAATCATATTTTGGCTTTTTAGAAAATGAAGTTAAACAATTAAGGATGAAATTGAAAAGTTTGAATAAATAGAGGCTTAAGATTATCAACTTTCCTTGGCCTAATGATGAGGTGTTCAAAGTATGGGAAATAAAATACATTTTGAAAGTGACAGGAGAACAAGAAGGTCCAACTGATGCTCTTGTATGTGACAGTTCATTGGCATCTTGAAGTAGTTCTCTTTTTGTAACATATTTTGGGTAATTGGAACCTCGAAGAGTTCAAAATATCTTAAGATAGAAGTGCCACATGTCAGGAACCTGCCCTTTTTGTCATTTTCTAGCTAGATAACCAATTAGTTATAGAAGTACGCATTCCAATAATAGTTATGCTTCTTCAATTGCAATCTTGTAATTAGTGTAAATTTTGGAGGGAATAGTTGTTAGGATAGGAATATTCTTCTAGGGAAGTCCAAAGCTTGTTGCATCCAAAATTCTATAAAAGGATACCAGGACTACCTAGAAAGAGATCACAAAATTTTGTAGTGAAGCTCTAGCAAAATATATGTAGACTTTGTTTTTGAAATTTTGATTCATTCTTATATCTCTATAATCTTTGATGAGGAAATAATATATAATAAAAAATATTTCAAGCTTAGATCTGTGTCGTCTTTATGTTTGCATGCTGGTTTTCATTTCTAATTAGATAATCAAGGATTATTTAGTTAAATGATTTGCAAGGTAATTAATGGGAATGTTTTAAGTCTTTTTCTCAAGGATTAAAATTAAATATACTCAATTCATTTTCATTGATATCAGTATATTCACATGAATTTGATGACTAGGTCTAGTACAGATTGGAAGTCTATGTATGTCAGGCATATACAAATTTAATAGATAAAAAATAGTGGTATGTATATGAATTTTGTTATTAGATTTCAGTCTAGTTTTTGATGACTCTGATGCCTGGATAAGGCACTGGTTTAAAATTGCTACTATTTGTGACATCTTTGTGGTCCCATGTAATCAAAACAAATGTTTCATTCATGTTTGGTTGCACTAAATTGAAGGAGTTTGCAGAAATTTGCACTGGTTTTCTGTAAACCATCTACTAGGTTGTGAGAAAGTAGTCACAATTAGGTTCACCCGCCTAAGCTTTGTAAAGCTTTAAGTTTAGGAGGTTTTTTTCCTTATAAACCTCATTATTGTTGTCTTGTTTCCTATTCTTGTTGTTCTCTTCTTATGTGAACAAAGGCATAATTTATGAAGGGAAAACAAAGTAGTTAGAAAATGAGACCAACACTCAGTTCGTGTATGCTGCTAACCTTTTGTCATTACATTCATATTGACTTCTTATCTACTTGACCAACAATTCAAAATCTCCTCGCACTCTTAAGAATTTGGCTACCTTTTTATGAGCAAAGAGGAGTCCTCTAACTAAGGCCTCATATTTAGTCATATTGTTAGTGCAAGGGAATTAGAGTCGATAGAAGGCTAGAAAGGTCTTCCCTTTGGGACTGGTTAACTCAAATCCTACTCCACTACCTTGCTTGGATCGAGACCCATCAAACTTTAGGACCCAGATTTCATCCTTGAGTTTCTTTATATCCTTCGGCTTAGGGTCAACAATCAATAGAGAAGGATTAGTTTCTGCAAGTTGTTGTTCATTAAATTCGATGTCTTCTAACATCTGAGGTTGTTCATTTACATAATCCAAGGGAACTCTGATCATATCAGGAGTGGACTACTCTACTTGGTGCTAAATGAGAGATTGCATTTATTCATTCTCCTACTTGGGTAGAGTCTCCTCATCCCCTTGCTTACCAATCTCAACTATAAGGATTTCCTTCTTGCACTGCTGGGAGGTTTCTACTACAACATTCACTCTTTGGGCCATTACTCTCTCATGGTTTGGAACTTCAATTTCTTGATGATGTATCCTACACCATTGCAGGAGTAACAAATATTGTACTTTGATATCATCTCCTAATAGGAACATCCCTTATTTCATTCCTACAATAAAGTCTTTAATTCTCCCCATATGTTCTACCACATCAACTTGGCGGGGTTGGGGAACTATAGGTGCAGAAAAAGTGAGAATTTAATTTACTCTATAGACTCCTGGACTCACTTCAACATATCCCACCTAATTAGGAGCTCTATAATATGTGACCAACTTCTTCAATTTTGGGTCACTGTCAATTCAGATCTGGTTACTTACTCCTTTCCATGGAAGCCATAAGTATGTAAAATAGGTTGAGAAGTAGCCTCCCAAAGTTTTTGACCAATCTCTATTGAGAAGAATCCCATATACTTCTAGAATATCAACTACTTGCATGTCAATGTAATGGGATATCCGCGGATCAACACCTAACTAGATGTACACGTCTTTCAATTCCCCAATCACATTGACTTCAGTCTTGTCCAATTGTACCACCTTATTGTTTGGATGCACTGGGTTGAGACCGAGCTTCTAACATATAGAGTAAGGCATTACATTTCCAGATGCACCTGAATCTATCAAACAATTGTGTAAGTTCTTTCCACATATCTTCAAACTGAGTAGAAATGGTGGGTTTTTGATGACATCATTACTGATATTAGCATTGACTTCATTCAAACCAGCCATTTTAACCTCATTACTCTAAGATTCCAGTTGTTCCAACCTCTTGAGAAGAGTCTTCTTCTGTTTAGGGCAATATCTCAGTACCTCCATTAGAGACATAGTTTTGGTAGTCCTCTCCATCTCCTTAGTAATGTCAAAAGACCCTTTTATAACATATTCTTGGCCTTGACCTTGTCTAGGATGTGCTCCTTGAAAATCTTGAGGAGGGAGGGGATTGTTACTTGCATTTTCATTAGGAGGTACGAATCCATCCCTTGGGGGAGGTAGTTTTGTCAATGGTGCCTTGCCTTGACTTCTAAGGTTGTAATTATTCTTGGTTTGAAAAGGTTGTGCATAATAGACACATGGTTCACCTTCCGCTTCCGCTTGAAACTCTTTGTAGAGGAATGTGTCAACCAACATTGTTGTATTGACCTTTTCTAGTTCCTCATTAGGGCACCCTATCGGTTGATAATCAACTTGAGCAATCGTAATGATCTTTTTTAATTGGACACAATTGACTTCTGAATGCGATGCTATATCATGAAACCTACACAAATTAGTTAGTAAATTCATATCTGCTAGGGCAACACTTTGTGTGTTATTATGGTTGTCCCTTGCATTCAGATGGTCATGGTTTACCCCACTATTGTTTGGACCCATGTTCCATTGTCTATTGTATGGCTTGGAGCTATACCTTTGGTTTTGATTTTGGTTATTGTAGCCTCCCTGGTTATTATATGTTTGGGATTGGTTATACCCTCCTAGAGGATTCATCTTCAGTTGACTCAAATTTGAAGTAACTTGTGAAATAATTTTCTTTAATACTTCTACTTCACCATATATGTGTGACCATTGAATCTCAGGCACTGTAGTTGGGGCTTGGTTTATTGTCTGGGGATTACCACTATTTATTTTTCCCTTGTACCTAACCAATGTACTGTTTTTGGGTAGGGGCAACATTAGTATTGTTTTGCCAAGTTAAAGCTTGAGAAACAAACTGTTGACTAGCCTAATGTTGAGGTGCATAAATTGGTACTAGGTTCATTGTTGGGGCTCCTATTGGTAGAGGTGATGGTACCCCATGGAGTTGGTTGTAATTCCCTTGGTTTACTCCTATGGGTAAGTTGTATCCAATCCCCCTAGGTATTTGATTAAACTCTTGGTTCATGTTGATGACCAACACATAAACCTTCACCAAGGTATTCCTTTGATCTTTAGGGACACTCTTTTTGATAAACATAGCACTCCATGGGTTGATGACTCTCAAATATGAGTCAATTGCTACATTTGTTGCCACCTGATAAGGAGATTGCAACCTCTTATATTCCCTTTGAAAGTTGGTATTAAAAGCTATCAAAGGCTCATTCAGTAACTTCTGAAGAGAGGCAAACTAATGGTACAATGTTCTGGGATCAACATATACTTGAAGCTGATCAATAAAAGCTTTTTCCAAAACATCCCAACCATTGATAGAATTTGCAGGTAGGGTCAAGTACCGATTATACTCATTTTCCCCAAGTAAATATGGGAAGAGTATACACACATCTTGATGTTCTATATTGTTACAAACTACAGCATCCTTGAATGCTCCAATATGCTCGTTTGTAGTCCTAGGTCCCTTAAAGTAGAGTTTACTACCAAATTTGTCTGGGTTCCTAGGCAAGTCGTGTATTCCTCAAGGTATGTTTCCTAATGGTGTGTGATCTTGGTTGAAGTAGGCCATTGCAGGTGGTGATTGTGGACGTTGAGCTACGAAAGGTGCATAGATGGGTTGAGGGCTAGGGATTAACTAGTATTCTACATTGGGTCTGGATGACTGGGTTGGTGAAGATGTTGAAGGTTATCCTTTAACTTTATTCCTTTTCTTCCTATTCATAGGTCCTAACTCTGTTAAGTCTAATGGAGAAGAGTTACTCCTAAGAAATTTGTAAAACCTCTCTGGAGAAAAAGATGATATACAATCCAACTTAATACCTCAATTTATTGGTTTTGAAGGATGTGGTTGGGGGTTTATTTATGCAAGAAGTTGTCTTTACACCTCCTTTTCTACATGTATACCTCTTTCCCTTTCATTGTCAAGGAATTGTCACTCTCACAACAAATCACTATGGTTCCTTCTACTATCCCAAGCAAGGGTGTATATCTAGGAGAGGGTGTCGTCTTGTTTGTAATTGAGGTTGGGTTGCATGAATGATACAATTCCATCTCCTAGGAGTACCATATAAACTCATAGTGCGACTGTGCAATTGAAAATACAAGGGATTAGTATCTTGGCCCTCCTTCTAGTGCTAGTTTCTATTGACGGGTGTTTTGGAACACTCACCAACAGTTAGGTAGTTGATGTGACCACTCACCACCTCTCCTGAAAAGTAATAAGTTTCAATAAACTAACTACTCCAAGGTCTCTATAGTTAGGTCTCGACGGGGATGGACAACTCAATAGTTGATGCGGTTGTACCTGTTAAGAGGCTTGCTATTTAAACAAATCCTAATAACTTCCAATAATTTAACTTTCTTTATATTTTATGATTTAAAATTCTTTTAAAATAAACTGCAAAAGATAGATCAAGGAAATAAGAAAATAACAATGAAACTAATGCAATAAGAACTTAATGAACTATTCAATTAGTACCCTGCAATCCAAAAATCATCAATATTATTCAAACCAGCATTCATAATGGACCTACAATAAACCTGCAAAGTCAGCAACCTCACGAATTCATGGAAAGAATATCACTACAATATCATCCTATCAAAGTAATTCTCATACACCACTTATGTGTGCAATATGATTCATAAACCAATAAAGCATAAGACCAAAATAAGTTATTGATTTCAAACAATAGACATTACCAAACTACAAAGAACAAATCAATAGCACATACACATAGATCAGGCAATCTATAAGTTGCTTCTTGTATTAACTTCAAATAATGTATCACAAAACTATTCTAAATCATAACAATCTGCATAAAAGTAATCTAAAATCTCTAAGTGGGCCTCAAATCATCAATTTATGGACCCTTAGAAATGAATCTAAATCTCCAATTTATAGATTTTCTTGTCCTACTTTCTAGGAAATAACCCTATCTAAATTAAGCCCTAAAAAGGTAAGGAGTCGCAGTTGACATGCAAGTCTCTACCTTGGACTCCGGTTAACTATCATGAAAGTAGGATTGGGCGAGTATTACAAAAATGGTGCATGTTGAGCCAACATTTTGTAATCATGCAAAACTTGTTCAATAATCCATGTACATTCTGAATCAACAGCTGAAGTCCCAATTCTGGTGTCATGCAAAATTCCACAAAAATATCATGCTATCATTAGTAAATGCCTGTTTATCCTTTACTTATTTTTATAGCTCTTATAAATGCTAATGATACATGCAATGACTTCAGTAGGAGGATCTACAACATGCTTGATTCTGAACTTGTACTTCTTCAAAATCTCCTCTGCATTCTTATTCCCATCTTCTAATTTTTCTATTATTTCTGAAGCTTGTTGACATTGAGTTATTATCTATATATGTCCATTAACTCAACATTAAAATCAACAGGAGTTGTAAAATATTGTGCTACATATGCATCCCATTGATGATGTACATTGTCTTCCTCTAGGTGTCCTGCACTACTAACACCGAGCCCCAAAATACCCAATAACTGGCCTACAAACCTCTCATAGTTATTTACTACACGTAGGAGAGGAGAATGAGCATTTCCTATGTCTTTTCCATATTGTTGAAGCATCTCAATCTTCAACTCCAAAATGTATATATATGATTGCAAATTGTCAATGTTATCCCCTTGTGACAGGTCCTCACCTAATATGATATCCGCTCTGAGATTCAAAACCCTATTCAAAACTTGACACTGCTTACCAAAAATGTTAAGCTTCTACTCCCACTGCTAAGAACAGGAAGCTAAAGCTGCTGCAACCTGTGTAGCTTTCTTATACACCTCCATAGTATTTTGCAAAAATAATCTAATTTTAGAGGTATTTGCCTACACCCATGCTTTTGCAGTTGCTGCCACCTTTCTCACCTCAATAAGTGCCTTCACGTTTCCCTCCAGAAGTGATGAGGTTGAGGGCAGGCTATCATCGACCCATACATCAATGGGTTTGCTCATCTCCACTAGCAATTGCTTATACTATTCTAGTTGTGGCTTGACCTCTGAGTTAGAGATGTGTTCTTTTTCTATCCATCTCCTCACTATGCTAGTTGCAAGATCCAATGTATCCAACTCTCCCCATTTGGTCTATTTACCCAATTTTACATGTGAAACTTAGTATTTGGGGGAGTTCTCACCTTCAGCTTGTGATGAAACCACAACATTGGCAACCACCTCACTAGAACCAGTTCTAGATAAAAGATGAATGGTTTTAGCCTTCTTTGTTTTTCTTGGTTCTTCAGTGTTTGCTTGGTATAGTGTGACCTTTGGTAGCACTACTTTCTTTTTCTTCTCTAAGGTGAAGTTTAGTCATTGTGGTGTATCCTTGTCCTCATCATCTTGATGCGGCATGATATCTACAGTCACCATGTGTACCTTTTATTTCTCTTCTACGTCATCCTTCTCCCCTGCTTCTTTCTCTGAGATTGGAATATGTTGGGTCAATTTTCCCAGTTGAACTTGGCTAGTTTGAACAGTGATATCAATATTTAACTTTTGTTGCCTATGCAACTCTCCTAACCTATCACTTATTTCTTCTTTAAACTCTTTGTCACCTTTATTTGTTTCTTCCATCCCTTCTTCAACATCTATTTCTTTTAATAACTCCTCTTGGTCTTTTGGAGTTAAGATCAATCTTTCATCTTGTTCATCTTCAGAGTCATAGAGTTTCTTTTCTTCCTTAATCGATGACTTCCCCGACGAATCATGTTTATCAATATCGATGAGATCCACCGGTGTCTATCTCTTTTTCCTAAGAGACTTATTTTCTTTCTCCTCAGTCTTTCATTACATCGGTTGCACCACAAACTACTCATCTTCTTGAGTTGAATCTGGCTCAAGGTTATGAATGCTGACCTTCTCTATTATAGGGGTTAACACTTGTGTTAGCGGAGGTAAGGTCTCTGATGTTGTAGCAAAAGTAGGAGTTGGTGCATGTACTAGTGTTGTTGTATCGGGAGGGGGTTGATCAGGTGTAGATGTTTCTTCATCGACCTTTTCTTGCTTATCTTCCTTTCGAGTGCCTTCTCCCGGTGTTTTCCCAATTGTTGTCCTAGTAGGATGCACATCAACTAGTGGGATGGCTGCTAACCCTTCCATTATTCCAAAATTTGTGGCCTTTTTCAACAACTTGACCTTTCTCATTTGCTCCTTTACATGTCCAAGTAGTTCCTTAGTAGTTTACTTAGGTTGGGAAACTTCATCTGGGTCCATGGATGTGTTCCTTCTGGAACTAGACCTTGTCCTATGGGCATATTCTTTATGAGCCCTTAACTGAGGATTCCCAGAAGCTGATTCCTTTTTCTTTCCCTTTGAAGCGCTTGGCCTTATGCTTAGACAACCATTGTTGGGTTCTCTCTATAACTATTTGAGTCATTATATCTATATTTACATCTTCCTACCTTGACCTTCTGATTGGAGAGAGAGGCTTTTCATCAATTCCTTGCTCCTTATATGTTGGATCTAGAAATTCACCATCATCCCTCAATTCCCTAGGGAGATTGGTCTCTATCTCAAAATCTCTTTCTCAAAATCTCTTATTTGTGGAACTGAAAGCCTACAATAACTCTCCTCTCTAGCATCAAAACTATCATGGAGGTTGGCCCAAAAATCCTCCAAACTTGGTTGATGCCCATCATATGCTTTTTGCATCAGTTGCTTCAACTTTCCATATGGGTCATAGTATTCCCTAGCATAACTAAAATATTTTAAATGTAAATCTCGGAGCTCCTGATCAGTCAACTTAGCTACTTGGATTTTAGAACAAGAAAAGTAACCAATTGAAACAGAGAAATCCACACCTGCCTTATGTTTTGAAGATAACAAAGATTGTAGCCCAACCATCTACCTGACATATTTCAAGAGTATTATTCTATTATTACAGTATCAATGCAACAACATGGGGTTCCCCATGAATCCACTATGTTTGATATATGTGGAATGTTGGTTCTGAATGAACCAACATGCCCACTCTATGATTATTGGCATTGCTTCTGGGCTTATTCTGTAACCTATGTCACCGGTGAGTTTGATAATGACAAGAAAAAGGAAGGAATCATTAATAGCTTTGAAATGTGTCTTTGTGTTGCTCAGGGGGAGTTGAATATAGTACTCCCACTACTGAGAGGGGGCGGTGAACCAATAAACTAAAAAATTGATACAAACTCACAAAGTAAATTTATCAATAGAATATCATTGTCAAGATTAATACTCATAAGAATACTCAACATCAACCGGTTAACTATTATAACAACATAACAGTAAACAACATTCAACTTGTAAACATCCAAGTGCTTAATCATATATCAACACACTCCATCTCTCAATGCTTCTAGTTATCATGCCTGATCACAAGTTAATGAAATCAACAAATAAGATCATAACCACATAAAAATTCACCACATGACACAAATGTTTATACGTGGAAAAACCAAATAGGTAAAAACCATGGTGAGATGAGACACACAAGATAGCTATCTGAACTCTTCTGGAGTTCACCTTGTTAGGAGCCAAGCCTATTAAAGCTTTTACAATAAGTCATGTTAAGAACTGATCCTTGTTAGGAATCACCTGGTTAAGGGATTTACAAATGACTTGATAAAAACCAAATACCCTGTTAGGATTCACCTCGGTAGAGGATTTGAGAATCCAATCTAATCGACCACCTTGTTAAAGGATTTAAGAAGTAACCAAGCTTGTTAGAGCTTACCCGGTTAGGGGATTTCAATTCTACCGTAATTGTTAGAAGACAAGTAGTTTTTCTTGATCTATTTGAATAGCACTACATTTGCTTGATCAGATCCTTTTAAGCTTCAATCTGCCTTTACTCAAACTATAGATCCATTCTCTGGTTAGGCAACCACACACTCAACTGATTTTTGCCAACACTAAACAAAACAACTTTATCAACCTTAAATACAAATCAATTAGGTCAGTAACACAACAAAAACCTAATTCTCTCATAGAGATTACAAACACATTGGTTCAAGTGTGACCATTGGATTTACATAGCAATCTATACACATTCTTCAAGAAAATCCCAACCGCTCCATGATCAGTGCTCCATCAGACTTGTAACTCATTGCATGCTTTGCATTAGATGCAATCCACTTTTCTCATTCCCTAGACAATCAAACAAATGCACCAAAACAATCTGAATTTATCTTCTTACAATGATCACACATGTCACCATCATTACAGCTCATCATCAGATAATAAACCAGCATAACCATTTCAGTAAACTTAATCGGTTAGGGTTTAACAAAAATAACTGGTAGGGTTTATTGGTTACATTGTATAGAAAAGGGTTTAACCTTATACACCAGTTAGTGGTTCAAATCACATACTTATATATCAGTTTACAACATCTTCCTCAAATATCTTTCTACTGGTTACAAGACAATATCAATAATAACAATAATATGAGCAATATCATAAATACCATTACCAGTTCAATTGACATCAATGACAATATAACATATCATTAATGCAATCTTCATGCAAATGCCAACAATATTAGAACATCCACAGGTGGAAATATCGACAATCTGTCTTGCCGAAGGCCTTACTTAGCTTGATGATCAAGTCATGTTTTGGCTCCTTGAAATCAACCCTTAGAATATCAGTGGCCTTTAGTCCAATCTTCCTCTTCTCCTCTAACTAGTTTTCATTCATGTACCTTTTGCACAAAACAATGTCATTTCCCCATATTTTAGTAGTTTCTTCCTCAGTAGTTAAACACACTTCCTCCCTCGAAGGGATGCCAAACAAAAATCGTAACAATCTGCTGACAAGTCTATTACTATCCTTCCTTCATCATCAGTGCACTTTCTAGTGTCAGTGTTATAAAATTGTGCCACAGTCATGATGAATTCTAGGGCTTGGATAGATTGAGGAAACAAGGTCACTTCTACTAACCCCAACCTCTTGATTCTCCTATAAGGAGCATCTAGCCTTGGATTATCCATTTGTGTCTTGACATCCTCTAACTCAATGTGCCCCACCTTAGAGTCAGTCACCCACTTAATTTGATCATCTAGCTTGGATGCATAATTTTTTCCTTGGTAATGGTATTTCATGGTTGCAGGCAGTTTGTCCAATTCCTTGATTTTCTTGCTGGAGGATGAGTCTATCTAATTGCTTTGATTTGCAAGAAATTTCCAAAAATTAGCTTATCATATACTCAAATTATCAATTATACCACCCACCTTGGGACTCCAGGGTTCCGGGGTGAGTAACTCCTTTAAAACAATTAACTTCAGAACTTCGGGGCTCAGGGGTTCCGAGTGAAGATAAGCTGAAACAACATAGCCTAGACATTTGGGGTTTCAGGGTGAACAAAAATATAGAGTCCCAAACTCTAGGGTTCTAGGTCAGAACATTTTTAAAACAATAAAGCTCAAAAATTCAGGGTTCTGGGGTTGACAAGACTACAAAGCCCAAAACTCTGGGGTTTCGGGGTGACCAAAACTCTAGGGTTTCGAGGTGACAAAAACCCTAGGGCATGTAAGAAAACAATGAACACAAAAAAACAAAAAAAACAAGAAAGGAAAATCTAAGCCTAAAAAAAAAAGAAAATCTAAACAAGCAAACACAAAGGGGAAGAAAATCCACCAACCTAGTGAAAGAAAAACCCACGAAAGCTCGGCAACATAGAGATGCGAAGTCGAGAGGCAAAGCTAGGAGGCTAGAAAACTTGAATGGGCAAATGAGCTCAAAAAGGTTCATTTCCTCTATTTATACTCCCTGATATCAGGTCCATACACTTGCCTTAAACATGACCTCAGGAGTCCAGAGTTTTGGACTTCTGAGATGGAAAACATGCAAACCAAAAGCACACCTTGGGACTTTGGGATTTTGGGGTTTCGAGGTCAAAACAAAAAGACAAGAGCTCACCTCGGGACTCTGGGGTTCCGAGGCAAAAACCAAAAAAATAAGCAAGACACCTCGGGACTCCAGGGTTATGGAGTTCCAAGGTAAAAGAAAAAAAACACCTCAGGACTCTGAGTTTCCAGGGTTTCGAGTTTCAACAAAACAAAGACAAAACATGAAGAACTCAGAATTCCAGGACTCTGAGATTTTGAGGCTTGCACAAAAAATAACAAGGCAAGACCTTGGAACTTTGGGGTTCCAGGGTTCCAGGATCTTGACCAAAACAAGAAACAAAAGCCTACCTTGAAACTTTGAGGTTCTGGGGTAGGACTTCAAAACCAAGCAAAGAGCATCTTAGAACTCCAGGGTTTCAGGGTTCTGAGGTGCAAAAGGCAAAAACATAAAACTACAAAAACTATAAAACAAGAGGGGATCCATATTTTCAAGACAAGGAAATTAATGGGGCTAGGTATGCAGAGCATAACACTTCCCACCTCCAACATTTTCTATAAATAGATGTATCAATACATTCATATGATTAGGCAAAACAAGGAGAAGATATTCTGGGGAAACTTATCATTGATTCTATTTGTGAACAACTCACCAAGGTACCTACTATACTCAGGTTCTACATGACTTCATACTTGGTGTATGTTGCACCGTCAATGAGACATTTTCCTGGACTGTCTACAACTAGTGATAGGAGACATATTGAGGTACATAAATACTATTTTTAGTTGACTCTTTAGTATAGTCATAGTCATTTCCAAAGAGTAAATGATGCATTCTTAAGTTATTATATGGTTATGATAAACAAGAATTTATACAACAAAAGGGTGTCTGATCATGCTTGGGAAGTAATTAACCAATATGGATGCATAATTCTCCAATTTCTGACCTTCACATACCTTTGGATTGGTTATTTTGGTGGTGATCCTTTCATGTTCCCAAGGTAACCATCTGATAAGATTGTATTGATGGAGCTAGCTCATCAAATGAATGCAATACATGAGGCCCAAATAGGTTCTCATAAGACAAGTTTGAAGTTTTCTCTTTCCATTGGTAGATACTCCATTACTTCCATTTTCCAAGCCAGAGAAATGGAAGAAGAGATGAGAAGGGTTACCATGAGGTTCTTCAAGGCTAGGATTGACTTTGACTAAAGGGGAAGGAGGAATAATCTTAAAAAGGCATATGTTAATGTGCACCAAATTGAAGATGTTTGTGCCAATCGCAGGTCAGAACATGATGTAAGAAAACTTGACTATTACTAGTTGACAGTTCAACAAATTGAAGACTTTGGTCTTACTGATATTCCTGATGATCTTGAGGGAGATGGAGACATCTTAGAGCCCATATATGAGAGGAATACAATTTATTCTACTCCTTTTCCTATCATTCAATGGTCACAAAAGAAATGTACTTCCACTCCAAAAAGGTTTCAAAGTATTCTTACGAATACCAATGTTTGGTTGATAATGGATGGTGTTCCATTTAAAACTTTCTCATCTGGTTCTAATGATGAATATTGTCCCAATGGGAAAAAGATCAAAGATCAAAACCAAGAACAAATAGGATCCTGGTATTCCGACAATAGCTCCTAAACTAAAATTTATAGTTTGAACTAAGAAATGTAAAGGTAAAGGGGAGCCCTTGAGCTCAAATGCACTGGAGACACAAGAGTTAGAAGTTACAAATGATCAAGAGGAGGTCAAACATCCTGATGAGTCAATTGATGTTGATCAATTGGAAGAGGAGAAAGAAGGTGATCAAGAACAAGGTGTATTTGGTGAGGAAGAGTTACCACAAGTTGATAAGTCCTTACCCCAAGCATTTCTATCCTCACTTACATCTACCCCTACTTCTGAGTCTGAATCTCCTGTGATTACTTGCATTTCCCTTATAGATGTTATTCATATCTCTTCCACTACTTCTAGTGAGTCCACTTTAAACTCGCCCCTTATAATATCAAGAATGTATTCTAAAATTTTCAAACATTTTTGGAAGTATCTGCAACCATGATGGGTGATTTTGATAAGTTCATAAATGAAGCAGCCCCTAGGTCCAATGAATCATCCCTTGAAAATAATTCCCATGTCATTACCATGACCTCTCCTCTTGTAACCACCACCATTCAGGATTTTATCAACCCCTCTTAGGAGATGGTAGCAAGTGAGGATGATGATTCAACTTTACCACCTAGATTGATGTCAAATGCATCTAAAAGAAAGAAACAAGCCGTCTCTCCTTAAAACTTTGATTTCAGTCAACTTGTTCTTGTAAAACCCAAGACTGTCAAGAAATCCAAAACTTTGTCAAGGGTAAAGGTTGATAAGAATAGGAATAAATATGTTTAGTTTTGTATTCCTCCTTGGGATGCTATTATTGGATAGGTCCAAGACTCATCCTATATCATTCAGTGAATTGATCTAGGAAATGAAACTCATGATTCAGTGGCCTAGGATGATTAGTCCACCTTGGGGGATCTAATTTCTAGGTATGATGAGGACAAGGTCAAGAAAGACCAGCTTACAACATGAAATAAGAAACTCACCTTAATTCTTGTCAAAGTGACCAAGTCTTCAAAAGTTGTTGAACCGGTGGCTTCTTCTCTGGATGAGCAAGCTGTTAAGAAAGATGAGGAGGTCACATCAAGGAGCATAGTTGTAGGAGAATGGATGGATCGAATGCTAAGTCAAGTTACATGACTCCTGAGTTTAGCTTACACCATTATCAACAACCTTGATGTTGTAAGGATAGAGGTGGATAACACCATAGTAATTTCAAGGGCTTTAAACACAAGAGAAGGATTTTGGAGCCTTGTTGAATTTTGAAGACTATGATCAAGATGATCTCATTAAAAATGGTGTGATCCCTGCAAGACCCATGTAAATTGAGGAAAGAGAGGCCTTAGAACACCAGATGAATTTCCTAGAATGCCTAGTCAAGGATATGAGGAAGACACAAATAGAATGTGCTAATAAGAAGACAAAGATTATTGCCAAAATCTCTGAAATCCCATGTGCTTTACTTAATGAGAATGGCAAAGTGCTCAATGTAGATGAATTCATCAAAGAATTTAGATTGTTCTTGACTATTGAGGTCGATAAGGAGGACTTCTCTTTGTCTTCTATTGATAAATTTCTTGGTCTTCAATTCATTCTATATTTTCTTGAAAAACATCTAAAGAAAGATAAGAATTGTTGCACTTAATTAGAAGATTCAGTCACTAGGGTCAAAGTCATTATTGGGAACACTCTGGGACCTGATGTAGTTAAAATGAAGAATGCCTTGCAGAAATTTGAGGAGTTCCACAAATGAGATTCAACTGCCACACACCGCTCAACCACAAAGACATCAAAAATTTTTGTTGCATTGGATTCCAACACTTGCATACTTGCCCTAGTTGCATTGTTTTGCAATATATTTCAGTCATAGATTTCCATTCTCTCTTTGGCATCTATCTATTTGGAGTCTTCACAACCAAGATAGGTGGGTACTTTTATATAGACTTGTCCCATATTCTATTTAGAACTACACATGGCACAAATGTTGTCATTAAATTAAAGCCTATTGCTAAAGATCATATTGAACCCTATACTCTTAGTATTCTAAACATGGATTGTACTTTACATGATGAAGATGAGGAATATCTAATCTATGAGCCTAATACTCTCTTTAAAGAGGTCCTTGATTTCTTATTGTATGAGTGGGCTAATACCTTTCAATTTGATCCACTCAGTAAAGCTAAAGAAATTGGCCTTGGCACTTATTGATGCAAGAGCATCCCCGGTTCACAACAATCTTGAATCAACCAAAAACATTTTCCTTTCTATTTTGTTTTCTCTTTGTAGTTTTAGTTTTCCTTTCTCTGTGTCCCTATTTTGGCTCACCAGATCCTGTGGATTTCGATTCTACTTGAAGACTTGATCATCTTTCTTGCTTTTAGACCACATTGCATTTGGATCACTTTTCGACAAGATATCGCTATCGATTTCCATGATAATTTCTTGTTATTATTGGCATATGCACACTCCAATGAGACATTGTATGTGATTGAAGGTTTTGTCATTGATGGAAACCTTGCAATCCTATGGCACCGACAAAGGTATTATACCAGCATCAGTAGATCACACTCTACACCGACACTCAGGACACCGGCACCGGTGATAAGTTGGTGTATTGACATGTTTTTTATCAGGACTCTTAGGTTTTTGGTATCTTTTGGGTTGCATTGTGATAGTAAAATATTGTGAATTGACTATATGTAATCCATGTTTTAAAACTGAACTTAAGAAATCATGTTTGAGCCTTGTCTGTTAATTCCTGCAGCCATGCCAATTTATTCCTGCAGCCAAATGGTTTGTCCCTGTGATATGCAAATTATTTAGAATGATTTCATATGTGAATTAATGAATGTATTAGTTAAGTAAGATACATATGCATGTCCTTATATATTGTTTCTATTTTAGTGCAGTTAATAATTGATGTTGCGGTGGAGAATTCTCTTTCGTGCCTAAGGACTGGAGAATCATGTCAAATAGCTAGAGGTCAAATTGAAGGAGATTCAAGCAAGCATGATCTATGGCATAATCAGAGTAGTTGTACTTCACCATGGGAGTTTAACTCTGGTGCATGTTTAATCTACAAAATATCTCTTTGGCATGCAAAGACTATGGTTTGGTTTCAGATCCACAGTTCCTGCAACCAAGCTCTCTATTATCCCCTTCATCTGACAACAATCTGCCTTTTCTTCTGGGTGTAATTGGAGTTATCCATTGTAGTTTGTCTTTTCTTTATAATAAGCTCTTCCTTCTTTTCTAAGAGTTAGATAGAATGGAAAGGGATTGAGCAGAGTTTTTGTCAAGTATTCTGAATTTTCTCTTTTTGAATATGTAATCATCTTTCAAGAAGAAGTGAATAAAAATATCTTATTCCGATCTATTAAGAGTTCTTTGCTGAGAGTTTGATATCACTCATCCAAGGGTGCCCACTTGGTGAGTGATCCCAATCTTTATGATTATTGAAGTTAGTTTTTACTTAGTTGCAGTAGAAGTTCATGACTGGGTTGTTCCTGCAGCCACTGGAAATGGATCCTTTGACTGTTCCTGCAGCCAAGGCAGAACGGTGTGATTTCTGTTATTTCCATTAGTTCATTTCAGCAGAGTTTTGAAAAGCTTTCATTTAGTCTTTATGATTTCCATTCCTACCTTTCTTATAGTAATTAAGAATGATCATTTAAGGAGCCTAGTGCATATATATTGCAGACCCATTTCAAGTTTTACATTCCTGGATTGACAACTAAATGAACATTAGCCATGAGAATAGTAAACTCTACCATATGAATGTCCAAACTTCAGATTGAGATTTCAATTAGAGGTATTATTGTCATTATAGTTGGGGTAGACATTTTTGGCGTTGTTGCCAGGGATGGTGTCAAGATAAGAGCCTTTTATGATTATTTTAGTTTCTAGTTAATTGTTTGAATTTTATGAATCTGCATGCATAATAGAAGAAGAGATGCCAGAGGTAGATTTTTACCCACTCATACTACTCAAGCAGAAGATAGTTCTTCATATATAAACCCTTTTTTTGAGCTGTATCAAGTCCCACAAAATTTGAATCACCCTGAGTCTAAATTTCCAGAAGGTAGTCTTCAGCTCCTTTTTAGTCCACAAGAAGAAGAGTTGCCTATTGTAATAACCCCCATAAGTCCAATGCAAGGGAACCCACCTCCTGGTGGAAATAATCCACCACCACCACCTGGTCCAATATTTGAGTTTCCCATCTTTGACCAACATGATAATGCTAACCTCATGAACATTCCAGCATCTTCACTTCCTAAATTCTATGGGTTGGTCACATAGGATCCAGATACATTTCTGTTTGAGTTTGATGTTCTCTATAGGAGTTTTGACTATACTACAGATGCCCATAGACTCAAAATTTTTCCAGCCACTTTGAAGGAGCCATCCTTGAGATGGTTCATGAGCTTGGGTAGTAGCACAATCAATACATGGGATGAGATGAAATGGTTGTTTCTTGCAAAATATAAAGATTATTGTAGAGGCACTGATCGACATGGGGATGATATCTTTAGAATGACACAAACTGAAGATGAGAGCCTTGAGGATTATCTGGAAAGGTTTTTGTTTAGCATCAAGAAGTCCAAGCATATTACTTTGAATGAAGATTCCCTCAAATTGATATTCTTGAGGGGTATCAGTGATGAATGCACTGATTCCTTAGATCTAATGGGGGGGGGTGACATTACACAATCTACTTGGGCTGAAATAGAACAAATTTGCAAGAAGTATTCCAGATCTACTTCTAAGAAGAATAGGAGATTTAAGCCAGGAGCATCATCATCATCATTTGGAAATGGAGTTTCTAGGTTGGAACTTAGTCATTTGTTAAAAGATTTCAAGGAGGAAATTATAAACAATATGGCTACTCAGTTGGATACATTAGCAGCTAAGAAGAAGCATGAGGAAGCTAATGCATTTCTTGTAGAATTTTGTCCTCATTGTAAGCAACAAAAGAAAGATTGTAGATGTAAGATAGTTGCAAATGTTGAAGTACCTGATTTCAAACCAATTCAAGGGGAGGATGAACAACTCTTCTATGTTGCTCAGAGAAGACTAAATTTTCCGAGACAAGGTATGCCACCTGATCCACTTTCCTTTTCTAGTTATAGTGGTAATTCTTATGCACCAAATAACCAATGGCAACCACAATATTCTCAAAATTTTGGTAATTATCCACATTAGTATGGATCACAAGGCCAAGGATAGCAATTTGCTAATCAGATACCCTAGTGGCAGCAGCCACAGGGAAACTGGTATCCACCTTAGGGTGCAGAGAACCAGTTTCAAGGGAATTGGCAACCTACCTCTCAATGGAGGGGAACCCCATCATGGTCATCCCAATCTTCTGGATATCAGCCTCCTGCTTAGCAACCACAACCTCTTTCTTTAATGCCACCTCCTGTAGACACATCACCACCTCCCAATCCAACACAACTACCTACTCAACTGTTGCCTAATCCAAATATCAAATTCGAGCAACAACAACAAGCTTATTCAGCTGATGTTAATCAATACCCTACCTATTCTTTATCACTAGATGATATTCACCTCTGATCTGGAACAACACTACCTAATCCCTCTCAGCCAGTTATTATTGAGGTACAAGAAGAGTAGCCAATCTCTGATCCTAATGATGTAATACCTCAGAATCAAATATTACCACCATTTCCCCAAAGATTGAAAGACAAAGAAGTTTCAACTGATCAACAACAAAGATTTGATATTCTTGATCAATTGAAGCACATTTGTGTTAGAATTCCATTGCTGCAAGCAATAAAGGATGTTCCAATATATGGTAAGGCATTGAGGGAGGCATGCTTAAAGAAACCTGGCAGAAAAAAAAAGGATTCACAAACAGTTCATGTTATGGGTTAATTAACTGATATTATGTAAGGAAAAATTGCTATTCCAAAGTATTCTGATCTAGGCAGTCCTGTTGTGAGTATAGTCATTAATGATAGTCAAATAAAGAATGTTTTAGTTGATCTAGGGGAAACCATTAATGTAATGACAAGGGAAGTAATGAAACATATAGAGATAGATAGTTTAAAGTCTACACCCACAGTTCTTCAACTTGCTGATGGCTCTGCAGTAAGACCTGATGGTATGATAGAAGATATAGTGGTTATACTAGATTCCTGGGAATACCCTACAGACTTTATGATTTTATCCCCAAAAGAAAGATTGGGGGGATATCCAGTCATTTTGGGAAGACCATGGCTTGCCACAACAGATGCATATATTGGGTGTAGATTAGGAGACATGATGATTTTAGATGGCAGTTCCACAAAAACATTGGCCTTGTATTCCCTTGCACAACCTTAGCTTGAGCAACAAAAGGCTGTTTGGCCTATTTTAGGAGAGGAACCTGAAGAAATTGACTCTATATGATGATTAATCGGGTGCCACTCAAGCAGTTATATGATGAAGAATGAATCCTTTATAAGGTTCTGACAAATGAATTAATAGAAGACCGAAAATTGCAGGAATTGGTTACGAGTATTGCAGGATTGGATTTTCCTGCAGCCACTGATATCTTGCATACCTTGTTGCCACAGGAATTGTCATATTCTCATGTTTCTGATATAAATCAGATTGATCTTACTATCAAGATAGAGGTTGCATTGAATAAATATTTGAATATCAACAAGAATATAGCAAATACTCAGAAGGATAGCTTGGTAGACTTGCTAAAACTCCATAGAAATGCCTTTGCATGGGATTACAAGGAAATGAATGGAATTGATCCAACAGTTTGTACTCATCACATTTACATAAAGGATGAGTGTTGTCCCCTCAGACAACCTCAAAGAAGAGTCAATCCTATCGTGAAGGAGATAGTTAAAGAGGAATTGTAGAAATTGTTGAAAGCTGGATTTATCTATCCTATTTCTGATAGTTAATGGGTATCACCCTTGGTGATAGTTCCTAAAAAGGGAGGCAAATAGAGAGTATGTGTTGATTATAGAGCCTTGAACTTAGCCACAAGGAAGGATCATTTTCCACTACCATTTGTAGATCAGGTATTGGATTCTCTTGCTGGTAAGAGATATTTTTCATTTTTGGATGGATTCAGTGGATATAATTAGATACAAATAGCTCCTAAGGATCAGGAGAAAACAACATTTACTTGTCCATGGGGCACTTATGCATATTCTATTCTTCCTTTTGGGTTGTGTAATGCTCTAGCCACTTTTCAAAGGGCAGTCATCAGTATTTTTTCTGATATTTCTCAAGACATAATGGAAATTTTCATGGATGACTTTACAACCTATGGTTTTGAATTTGATCAAGCATTGGATAATTTGAAGAAAGTTTTGCAGTGGTGTGAAGACTACAATTTGTCTCTAAATAGTGAAAAGTGTTTTATTATGATGGAAGAAGGAATAGTCCTTGGTCATCATATATCTGTACAAGGCATACAAGTGGATCCAGTAAAGATTGAGGTTATTCAGCAAATTAATGACCCTATAAAGCAGAAAGATGTGAGAAATTTTCTTGGCCATGCTGGATACTACAGAAGGTTCATTAAAGATTTCAGCAAAATTGCAAGTCCCTTATATATACTGCTTACTAAAGATGTAGAATTTAAATGGACCTCAGCATGTAATGAATCTTTTTTAAAGCTTAGGCATGCTTTGACTCAGGCACCAGTTCATAAAGGACCTAATTGGTCTCTACCATTTCAAATCCATACTGATGCATCTGATTATGCTATAGGAGCAGTGTTAGGACAAAAA
This sequence comes from Cryptomeria japonica, assembly GCF_030272615.1. Classification (NCBI taxonomy): domain Eukaryota; kingdom Viridiplantae; phylum Streptophyta; class Pinopsida; order Cupressales; family Cupressaceae; genus Cryptomeria; species Cryptomeria japonica. Next base: position 519,601,487 of record NC_081407.1, read on the forward strand.
GTTGACAAGTTGGAAAATGCAATATATTATATCAGCAAGAATTTGCAAGGACCTGAATTGAACTATATAGTTACTGAAAAAGAAATGCTAGCTGTCCTATATGCCCTTAACAAGTTTAGACACTATATTACAGGGTACCCAATATTTGTGCATACAGATCATACTGCAATTAGATATCTTATGAATAAGCCATCCATCACCGATAGACTGGCTCGCTGGTTATTGTTGATGCAGGAATTTGATATCATAGTTGTTGATAAGCTAGGGAAGTCTAATGTTGTTGCAGATTATCTTTCACATCTTCAATTGTAGGAAGACTCTACAATGATAGATGACACTTTTCCAGATGAGCATTTGTTTCTCATACAGGTTCATACTCCTTGGTATGCTGATATTGCCAACTATTTAGCTGCAGCTAAGATGCCAATTTCTTTTTCTCCTAAGGAAAGAAGGTTGCTAGTTGAAAAAAGTTTTAACTTTTCATGGATTGTAGATTGTCTATTTTATACTGAACCTGATCAAGTTATGTGAAGATGTGTCAAAGAAGATAAAACATATGACATCTTGCATGCATGTCATGATGAACCATGTGGAGGTCATTTTGCTGCCAAAAGGAAAACACTAAAAATACTCAGTACTAGTTATTATTGGCCTACACTACACAAGGGTGGAGCTTAGTACACAAGGAAGTGTGACAGGTGTTAGCGAATGGGCAAACCTACAAAATCTGATGAGATGCCACTACATCCTCAAATATCTGTTACATCATTTTATAAATGGGTATTAGATTTTGTTGGACCCATTGATCCACCTTCTAATGGCAAATCTTATATCCTGGTATGTACAGACTGTGTGACAAAATGGGTAGAAGCTAAAGCTATGCAACATGCAAGAGATAATAAGGTAGCCGAGTTTCTCTATGAGGAAATATTTACAAGGTATGGAGTACCTAGAGAAATCATCTCAGATCAGGGACCTCAATTTACATCAACCTTGATAAAAGCTTTGGTCAATGAATATAATATAAGACACAGGAAATCTACTCCATACCATCCATAGTCTAATGGCCAAGTAGAGGTTACCAATAGAGAGCTTGAGGCTATTCTTACAAAAATAGTGTCTATCCACAAGAAAGATTGGTCTAATCGGCTTTCAGAGGCAATTTGGACATATAGAACAAGATGGAAAACACCAATTGGATTCACACCTTTTGAGATGGTCTATGGCAAAATAGCAATGATGCCTATTGAATTTGAGCATAAAACCCTAAGAACAGCCCTACAACTGAATATGACATTGTCTGAAGCATAGAAGGAATGCATTCAGCAGTTAAATGCTCTTGATGAATGGAGAAAGATAGTTGTTCAACAGACAAAATTGATTCAAAACCAAAGAGCCAGATGGCATGATAAATATATCAGAGAAAGGAAATTCAAAGTTGGTGATTGGGCACTCTTGTATGATTCCAGATATAAGGATGCTATGGGAAAACTCCAAACAAGGTGGTTGGGTCCTTATAAGGTAGAAGAAGTTTTTCATAATGGAGTAGTTCAGTTGTCCACAATAGATTCTGTTCGATTTAAACTCTTAGTGAATGGACACTGACTATGACTTTATCACAAGCCAGCTACTAGAGAAGAGTTTCTGTAGCATTTTTCTCCTCAACATGAAATACAAGTTCCTGCAGCAACTGGTGATGTTCCTGTAGCAACTGCCAATGAATCAGTATCAATTCATGAGCTTCTTGTTGCACTTGGGCATGTTGATAAAGGTGATGTTCCTGCAGTTTTTGTAGTGAACTTATTTACCGTATCATAATCAAATATTTCCATGTGAAATATTGTTCTCCGTACATAAATTTCCATCCACTACATTCCATCCCACTCTCTTATCTGTCACTTTATTTCATTTCGCCATCATTTTCGCCCAATTGTAGGTACGTGTATATTGTACTTTATTTTAATTTTGCATTTATTAGTTCATTATGATTTCAATCCTATTTTAATCTGCTTCAAACCCAACATCTTGTCAGCCTGTGTGGACATGTGCTAGGTTAAGCTGGGGGGGGGGGGTACTTTATGGTCCTTTTTCCCTATAAGATTTATTATCCTAAACTGATTTCCTAACTGACATTACTTATGATAATTATTATTCCACGCGAGTGAATAATAAGTTCTGCCGCCAAATTTAAGCTATGTATATTTTAGCCTTTGTGAATCTGTCAAACATTTTGGTGAAGCTATGGAAGTATCAGAGTAAAAGATGGGAGGTGATCTGATTCGCCATGAACCGACTATACATGAAGGGTTGCTGCAGGATGTTGTCTATGTGCATTATTTCCAAAACCATGGCTAGCTGGATTATTTCTTGAAGATTAGGGATTTCAATGACGAAATAGCTGCAGAATTTATGCATTCTTTTGATGAAGGAGAAGCTACAGTTAAGGGGTTGAGGGTAATTGCTACAGAGCAGTGAATTGTAGAGGTCACAGGGTTGCTATAGGAAGGAGAAGTCTTTCCAAAATCAAAGGATGCAAGGAGTGCCAGGGCAGAGTTCACAATTTCTATAGACAGACCCTTAATGGTGGATAGGCAAGGGACTAGAAGGGTTTCTTTGCCAGCACACTGGCCTCAGGTAGCTCTGTATATTATGAAATATATTACCCGTGAAGGACGGTATTCAAATCTCCATTCACCTCACTTCAAGTTACTCAGTCATCTGCATCATGACCGATGAGTTAATGTCCCAAATTTCTTGTATCATCTCATTTCTATAAGTGCTAAGGAGACTAAAAGATATGGAAATCACTTTGTTAGCCATCATGGACTAGTGAAGTTGCTGGTACAATGGTCCCTGAGAGATGTTTCATAGATGGAATGGGGTGTGTTTGAAGATATTCTGCAATTTAAGGTAAATGAAGACCCTATTGAAAATAATCTGCCGGTTCAAGAAGAGATAGTTGTAGAAGGTCTTTCTAGTGAAGATGAGGGTTTGCTAGTTGCTGAAGGAGCTACAATGATTTTAGAAGAAAATGTTGAAGCAGAGCCAATTGAAGGACAACCCTCTACCTCTCTTCAAGGAGGTTCACCTGTTTTGCAGAGGGAAGGAAAATAATTGGAAAAGGAGGAGTCAGAGGAAGAATTTGTTATCTGGCCGTAGGAAGTGCATATCCCTCCTGCAGCTAAGAGGCGTCAAGCAAAAACAAAAACTCCTACGTTTGTTTCAAAAGTTTATGTTAGGAGAACAAGAAGGAGGACATAGAAGACTCAACCAGTGAGTAAGCCAGTAGAGGTGATTGCAATAGAAACTTCAGAAGAAGAAGATGCTGTAGAAAAAGAAATTCAAGAAAACCCTACAGAAGAGGAAATTCAAGAAAATGCTGTAGAAGAGGAAATTCAAGAAAATCCTATAGGAGAAGAAATCCAAGAAGCAATTCAAGAAGAAATTGTAATGGATAAGCTTGCAATCTGGCTTCAATGGCATTGCAATGTGAGGAGATTATTAATGATGTTCCACAACAACCTGAAGAAAACGTGGGAAATATGCCAATCCAGAATGAGGAAGTTATTGAAGAAATCCCACGGTCTAAGGTAGGACCCATAAGAACTCCTTCATCCCTAACTATCTTATCAATTGTTTTAACATTCTTTAGGCAATGGGAAATAGAGAAGGATAGGTTGCAAGGAATAATTAAAGAGCAGCAAAAAGAGATTGAGAAGAAAAATAATAAAATTAAAGAATTGGAGACTGAGGTAGAAGAGATCTATGGTATGGTTCCTGAGATAATGTAGTGTAGGGCTCCCCCAAGAATTTATGCATTGCACTTGAAAGAATGGTATCTGAATTTCAGATTAAACCATATAGTAAGGGACCTTAATCCATCCTTGGAAACACCTGAGTAATTCTATCATGCTTGTCAAACCTCCCCACATTCTGTAAGGAACCTGTTATGTGAATTATATTTACATAATTATGCTGTACCCCAGGACAGAGAATGGAATCCTTTGTTTTACATTGGGGATATCCATCTTAGAGCTCTAATGTCTTAGATACAAAATGAAATGATTATAGGACCACAAGCCAGGGAGTTTGAAAAATTGGAACTTGACTGTCCATTGCCATTGAGGAGGGAATCAGAAGCACCCAGGGTTTTGTATTATGATTGGCAAAAGTTTCTAATAAGAGATGATGTTAGTAAGATAGTACTTCCAATGAGAGAGGAAGTCTATCAAGCATATGAGAAATTAGTTCAAACCCACAGGACAACAGCACTAGAGGGACTAACTCAACATTGGAATCATCTACCTGATCATTTAAAGCTAGGATAACCCTACTCATTATAGAATTTTCATGCAGCTATATAGAGAGCCTCCAAGTACATACAACTAGGAAGGGAGAAATCCAATAATTGGTTACCATTAATCTTTCAGCCTACTATCCTAATGTGGCCACTTTTGGCATGCCAACCAACAAAACAGAATTATGATGTAGATGTTGAAGAAATAGCTAGATGGTCCAGGTTGGAGAAAATGAAGGGATTTTATTGGAATTTGCCTTCCAAGGGAACCGGATAGGACACTATTGGTGATTTCAGAGTTTCAACAAAAATTAGAAAATTTCCTTTTGCTGCAGGAGCAACAAACCCTTAAAGTTGGGGGGCATGATAAGTCGGTATATTGACATATTTTTTATCAGGACTCTTAGGTTTTTGGTATCTTTTGGGTTGCATTGTGATAGTAAAATATTATGAATTGACTATATGTAATCCATGTTTTAAAACTAAACTTAAGAAATCATGTTTGAGCCTTGTTTGTTAATTCCTGCAGCTATGCCAATTTATTCCTACAACCAAATGGTTTGTCCCTGTGATATGTGGATTATTTAGGATGATTTCATATGTGAATTAATGAATGTATTAGTTAAGTAAGATACATATGCATGTCCTTGTATATTGTTTCTGTTTTAGTGTAGTTAATAATTGATGCTACAGTGGAGAATTCTCTTTCGCACCTAAGGAATGGAGAATCATGTCAGATAGCTAGAGGTCAAATTGAAGGAGATTCAAGTGAGCGCGATCTATGGCATAATCAGAGTAGTTGTACTTCACCATGGGAGTTTAACTCCGGTGCATTTTTAATTTGCAAAATATCTCTTTGGTGTACAAAGACTGTGGTTTAGTTTCAGATCCACAGTTCCTACAGCCAAGCTCTCTGTTATCCCCTTCATCTGACAATGATCTGCCTTTTCTTCTGGGCATAATTGGAGTTATCCATTGTAGTTTGTCTTTTCTTTATAATAAGCTCTTCCTTCTTTTCCGAGAGTTAGACAGAATGGAAAGGGATTGAGCAGAGTTTTTGTCAAGTATTCTGAATTTTCTCTTTTTGAATATGTAATCATCTTTCATGAAGAAATGAATAAAAATATCCTATTCTGATCTATTAAGAGTTCTTTGTTGAGAGTTTGATATCACTCATCCAAGGGGGCCCACTTGGTGAGTGATCCTATGTTTATGATTATTGAAGTTAGTTTTTACTTAGTTGCAGTAGAAGTTCATGACTGGGTTGTTCCTGCAGCCATTGGAAATAGATCCTTTGACTGTTCCTGCAGCCAAGGCAGAATGGTGTGATTTCTATTATTTCCATTAGTTCATTTCAGCAGAGTTTTGGAAAGCTTTTATTTAGTCTTTATGATTTCCATTCCTACCTTTCTTACAATAATTAAGAATAATCATTTAAGGAGCTTAATGCACATATATTGCAGACCCATTTCAAGTTTTACATTCCTGGATTGACAACTAAATAAACACCAACCATGAGGATAGTAAACTCTACCATATGAATATCCAAACTTCGGATTGAGATTTCAATTAGAGGTATTATTGTCATTATAGTTGGGGTAGACAACCGACACAAAGGCCGACATGATTTTGTTATATTATATTTTGTTTATTATTGTAAAAACTTTGTAAGCCGACTTGGAAAATTGTAAAATGACTCTTATATAAAGGAGATCATTGTAGACATTTAAAGAGGAGTAAGGAAGCATTAAAGAAAAATATTAGGCAGACCTATTATGCGAAATATAGGCTAAGGGTTTATGTAAGAAGTAGAGCAACAACCGGTACTGGATCAGGCATTATAGATGCTATTGCAAAGAAGTACAAGATATTGGATTTATATAATCCCCATTGTAAGTCAGTGAGACTTCCCATTGAGCAGTGAGCTCTAGGCAGTTGGCCTTCCTGCATGTGCAGGCCCCTATTGTAAGTAATATTCTCTTATTGGATAGTGAGTGAATATTGTGGGTCACAAATGCCATCGAGGTTTTTCCCACACCGGGTTTCCTCATTAAATCCTTGTGTTATGGTGTGCTTTTCATGTGGATGTTCTTAATTCTGTTTATTGCATTATCTCTTGCATACCGGTACACTGTTATAATATGTTCTGCATGTTTTAAACTAAGAAATTTGAAATACCGGTCAAATACTAATTCACCCCCCCCTCTCAGTATTTGTGGGATTCCTAATAGTTATTGGTTGTTCCATTGTTACCGGTTGCCTGAGACCTATTTTGGTGATCTACCGGAACCCATTCCAAAGCTTGCAAAGCCTTGGGCGTTGATTTTGTTGTTCCTTGGCGTGTGGCCTGATAGGACCTAAAATTGTGTCTTGCAAAATTTGGCAATTCTGGTTTTATTTTTCCCTTGGTCAAGGTATCGGGGTTTAGGGCTATAGGGTTGTGTCTTTTATGTTTGAAAAGTGGTTTGAAAGTGGTTTAGGGATAAATACCCTAACCGTTTGTTAAAGAAAGGATAGATCTAATGGCTAGCACTTCCTCGCAATTAGAGATGTGAGGATTTTAATGACCGCAGCATCGCGAGATGATTCCATGTGTTATCAGTGAAAACTGGCAGGGTTAGTAGCATAACCAATTGAAAGCTTTGTAATACCAGTTCACAAGCAGTAAAGTTTGGTCTACTAACAGTCCCATCAATTTGCACATGCTCAGAGTGCACAAGGATGTCTTATTCTAAGGTAAAAGGTGCTCAATTTTTAAGTCCTGAAGGAGTTGACGAGTAGTATGCAAAGAGGTAAAGATTGAACAGATCAGACGACACTCATATTCCCGCAATGGAAGTTGCGAGGTGGTTATAGACCGTGACATTATGGGATGATGCCATGTGTCTTGAATTGGCTAGAAAGACCTACAGTGGGGCCACTGATGGAATTCAACAGAAAGAGGAGGTGTTGCTGATGTGTCATGATTTTGTGGGGCCATTGATACATATGAAAGAACAAGTGATGAGTCAACAAGGAGATGATCGTTGGATTGGCCAACTAGGAAGATGATCGATGACTAGCTTTCAAATTTCTTAATTACAAAGCTAGGAGCCATTTTTTCACTCACGCGAATATTAATGATGGACTAGACATTTGCGTCCTTTCCTGGACAAAAAATTAAAAGAATCTTAAAGGTTTTTCATTCGCACAAGATTTCATAGCAATTCTGAAGAATTTATTGCTGCTGAAGGAGATTGAAGCGACTCTCTGCAACATAGAATTGTCATTTCTAGGGAAAATCAAAAGTAGTAAGTCTATCTGAGCTCTCCATATGTTCTTGAAATGAATTGATATTACAAGTTGTGAAAGATTGCAAAAAGAAAATTCAATTTGTTCTAGGTTTAAGATATTAGACAGAAAATAGTGAAATCTGTTTGAATTACTCTAGAAATTTAAAAATCTTGCGATATGTCCTAGATTGGGCGAATTAGTAGAAAGCCCCATTTGTAGAAAATGCTTCCTGCATGAAAGCATTCAGGGGAGGTGGATTATATGAAAATAAATATTTATGATGATTTCTTGGACCAATTAAAGCCTTCCACAAATGATAAACAACAGGGGCAGAGGTATGTGGATGGAAAAACCATAGGGGAAGGGTTGACTGACAAAGCATTCCGTTTGGTGGATGCTAATATACCGGCAACTGGGTTAGAAATTTTCAAATTATGGTATGGAAAAAGGAAATTAAATTCCCCATTATCTAGTCCTTGGTAGTATAACTTGGGCAAGTTGGTAATACCGGGTGTTTTTATGGATGTCGATTTGCTTAAGGCTATTGCAGACATATATGACCTAGTTTCAAGGGTTATCAGAGGAAATGATGGGGAGATTCTGTTAACCATCAGAAGAGAAGAATTTCAAGAGATTTTTGACTTATATGAGCCATCCCCTAGCCTGGTACCAATAGATTTAAATGAACAGAAGGAAGAATATTGTAAAATGAAGGAATTCATTAGAAAGAATTTCCTTGCAATGCACTAGGCATAGCAGGAAGTACAACATATCATATCGGCCCTAGTTTAGAGGAGCCATTCCCAATTGGTGCTTTCGCTCCCTATTTCTAGGCTACTTTCTTCTCTTTTTGCCAAGTATTGGGTTTTAGTCCCATTACAGTAATGTCACCTAATTTCATGTACATGGCTATGCAGATTCATCATTCAGATTTTACTATTTTTTTTTACTTTGACCCTTATCTTGAGGAAAAGATTCATGAGGGGTTATTAGACATTAAGAATTAGGTGGCTAGGGTTAAATTCTCCTGGTATTATTTACTCATACATATGTTCCTTTTAAGGAATGTAGATTATTTTGAGGGTAACATCAACCTAGGAAGGAAAATAGATAATGAGGAGATTCTAGTACAACTCTGGAGCACAAACATGTCATGGGATAGACAAGAGGCTATTTATATAAGATTTGATAACAATTTTGCCTCTAGATTAAGACAAAGGTTGACAGTGAATCCACCAAGAATTCCTAAAGAATGAGATTATGTTGTGAGACCCAAGGAAAGGGTGCCTCTTCCCAGAATTGAACATAATTGGGGGGACTTTATCCCATACTCTGTAAGCACTGTGATCAGAATTTATTGTTTTTCTGGACAACCTCATGTGTTGCCTTTCAATGTTCCTTTGAGAATGGGTTTTGCTAAGGTAATGTGGGAAATTGGATGTATCTAGGATAAAGAATTGAAAAAGAAATGAAATGGTTCTTTTTTCCAGGATTACACCATTATCCCTTACTTTATGATTATAAAGGGAGGGTATGAGCATTTTGACAAATTCTTTGCTCCATACCATTTGGGGGTAAGTATAGCTAGAAAAAGTTCTCTTGAAGGTTTTTTCAACATTTTTAGAAATAGAATAAGAGGATCTCTATTGTCCCATGTGCATAATTTTCTTGAGGGTTTAATCAGAAATCAATTTGACCACACAATGTAGGAATGGAGAAAGGAGAAGTGGATAATTTTAATAAAATTATGGGCTACTATTCAAAATATCGATCCAAAATATGATGATTAAAGGAGTTTTCTCCATTCTATACAAAGATTGAATTTGTTATAAAAAAATTTGACGAGTTGACTAAAGTTCTAAGGGAGAAGCTAGCTAGACTTGAAGGAGTTCATGGCCAACAACAATTAAGCTCACAACCTCCTATATCCAAGAGAGTAAGTGGTGTGGTAGAAAAAAGGCCCGTTCAGGAGTCTCCTCCCAAAAGAGTTAGAGAAGAAATAAGTGAGGAAGAGGATACTAGCAATGATAGTGGGAGATTGATAAGGAGAAAGGGTAATAAAATTATGAGTTCAGAGCCTTTCCCCAAGATACCAACTAAATCTCATCAAGGAGTCAGGATCATTGATCTTGAAGATTCTAAGAGAAGCCCCTCACCATTAGCTATATCTGTTTCACCAGTAAGACAAGATGAAGCTCGGGTGGAGGGAGACAAGTTTGTTCCAACAAGTGCAGAAATGCAAATGGGTATTCCTGTATTGCCTCCTAATTTGGAGTTGGATCTTACTCCCTTGGATATTCAAGGTAAAGCATTCAAAGATGCAAGAAAAGAGGCATGTGATAGCTTCCTTAAGGATGATGCATTTGTAAAAAGCCTAGCCTTTTTACAGTTAGTATGGAAAACAAAGGTTGAGGAATACAAAAGAAGGATTGTTGAGAGGAAGGCCCAAAATCCAGATAGATTAGACCAAGAAATCCAAGAAGAGGAAGTAAAAAGTGAAATGAAGGAAGAGTTCAAGGAAATCATTGCTGATGAGAGCAAGACAATTATAAGTCAGGCTGGAGTCTTAATACTACCAGAATGGGATATAGCAGATGCAGTGGCATTTGATGCCATTAGGAAATAAAAGGAGGAAGATGCAGGGTTAACATTAAGAGGATCAAACTTTGTAGATGATTATACAACTTTGGCTATATGGGCATTAGAGGAAGGACCTAAGACCCCTAGCCTCAATGATTTAAACCCCAACTTGAGGGGAAGTTTAATTATAAAGAGGGCAGCTGACACATCAAGTGTAGATGCTACAAAATTAAATGTTGATGTTGCTAAGTTGGCACATGAGAGTGCGAAAAAGGAAGCTTGAAAGAGGGTTGTTCTAATGAAGAAATTTGACAAGGTTTTTAATGATTATAATGCATCTGAGAAAATATGTGTGGAGTTGTAAACAAGAGTGCAACTCTTAGAGCAAGGACAAATAAAGGTTTCATATCCTACACTTGAAGGGCCTTCTGAGCCATCAACATCCAGGTCACCACCTATGATCCATAAAGAAGAAGTATCTCAATTAAATATAATTACTAATACCCCTGGAATGGTGTTAGTCCCATATGATGATGATGAGCCCGATACTACAAGATCAACTAAACCAAATGAATCTCAGCTCCTGGAGAAAATTGTTGAATTAGAGAATAAATTAAAAGAATTAGAGAAACAATCAGCCGAGCAATAAAAGAATATAGTTAGCTCTGTGGTAATTCATTTAAATGAGAAAATTGAATGCAGGTTGAACAATATTCATGCCTTATATTCTTTACTTTTTGATGCTATTCAAAAGTTTAATGATGATAAAGAAGTGGCAATTCCCTTGTTTATAAAGTGGTTAGAAAGGGGAAATGAGCTTAGAATGATGTCTATGGCTTCTAAATTTCATATTGAGAAGCCACATGCACTTTAGCCAACATATTTGTCGGTGAAATCAATGCAGGAATCCCAAATTTTGCCAGAAAATATAGAAAGAAAGATAAGGGAGTTGATGAAGATTTTTAGTGAATTAGAACAAACTCTTTTGCCAGATATTGAAGATAGAGAGGGGGCGGTTAAGCCTTTGTTGTCTTGGAAGGGAGAGGTAGAGAGAGTCATCAACACCCAGGTAGAAATGATTTATGTTGGGATAAATATGGATATGCTAGAAGATAGTATGGATAAGATAATTGCTACAGGGTTATTTTTTGAAACTTTTGAAAGAGAGGCAAACCAAGTAGTCATTATGTAGATTCCATATAGGGAAAAAGTAGATGAAGTAATGAATTTCAATTGGCCATCCAATGAAGACTATAGCGCATGGAGTGGAATGTATTTAAATGATGAATAGAAAGTTGTAAACCGTTTGCATAACTAATTTTGTTTTTTAGTGATAGATATTTTGCAACCTATCAGATAAGGTGGGGGTAATTTTATCATGAGTTTTGAAGAAGTTGGCTGCAAATTTTGATCTAGTATAAGCAAGTTTGAGGATGATTGTTTTGTATAATAGAATGCGATTATCCATAGTCATTCTTAGATGATAGGTGTCTCCTCTGGCCTGAAGCTTGTTTGCTCCCTTTTTGTTTATAAAAAGGAATTCAGGGCTATGAGACAAGGGTTCGGAATTTTAGTCCCTTATGTGTTCTGAATTTCTGTTTCTAAATAGCAAAGTCTAGGTGAAACAAAAGGATTGTAAGAGGTCATTTTACAGAGAAAAAAAAATAGAAAGAGTCTTGTGTCTATTATTTTTGTAGGTTCGTGAAGGAGTTATGTATGGATTGTATTCTTATAGAGACAATGAAATTAATGAATGAATATATGATTCAAACCCATTTCTCTGCAATGTAATGTTCTATCACGTTTTGAATGTGTATTATCAAAGATTTTATCATTCATTGCACTATTGTGGTGTATGTAATCTTTTGTTCATGCTTTGGTCTAATAGGTCAATTAAATGCTTGAATAAAATTGCAGAGTGATAGGGGTCTTTATAGGGATTTTGATAAGTAGTTTTGGGTGGGGATCATAAATATGATATATTGTAAGGCAATATTATCTTTATTTTATGTTGTTAGATAAATTCTATCAACAATACAGTCTAATGCAATATGAATTCACGTACCCAATGGATTAAGGCACTAATCCTAGCTTAAGTGAATGCATGGGTATTTATTTACTTTTTGAAATCACCACTGGTTTTCTATAGCTTGTTGAAAATCAGAATACTTTCATTTTATATGAACGTTATCATATGTATTAGTCATCTCATGCTCCAAATGGGTTGAGGATCACTGAGGGATTTGCCATTCCTTAGCATTCTCTTTTACTGTTGAGTCATTATATGGGATTATCTGCTTTATTTCATGCATGATTTATGACTGTAGCATAAAATCACAAATAAGCATGGGGATCACCCTCCCTAGTTTTGCAGAGCCTAAATCATAGAAGGATCTAGCATCTTTGTCATTGTTGGTCCAATTATAAAGAGTATTAAATAGTTGGAAGTGGCTTTCCATAGATATTATCAGGAGAAAACAACTTGGTCTCTCCCTTTGAGTTAGTGTAAACCCATTTTTGGGCACCAACAAATAATGGCGACTTTGATGGGGACTGAATGACAAGGAGTCTCTAGTTACAGAGTTCTTGTTTTAAAATATAGTAGAAGTTTACATAGTATTTATGTAGTTTGATAATAGAGCTTCAAGTTCTGTATTTTGGTTCATGTTTTCCTGGGAAAAGGGTGTTCTACATTTTTGTGAAAGGGATATTCCAGTTTATGAACAAGGTTCACGGATTTCTTTCAAGGAGTATCAAGCAGTATATTATTTGATATCCCAAAGTAATATGGGTGACAACTTTGAGGTTTTTACGCGAATGCATATATTTTTGAATAATTATAACAAATTTTTGAAGGACTCTATTACTCTGAGTAAAGCAAAGAACACCAGAGGTTACATGAAGTTGCACCCTGAAGAAAAATTGGAAGAGCTTTAGGGATCTTCGCAAAGACAAGGAATGAGAAAAAATCCAGAAACAAGCATTGCTCCCTCATCATGGAAGCCCAAGCATAAAAATGCAAGTAAGTCATAGCTAAACTTAATTCCTATGGTTCATGCATCATCTTCCAAAATTTCTGAATCAGATAGTTTAGGATTTTTTAATTTTTTATTTGATACACCTATACAAGAAGAAATGCAACCACAAAGGAAATAATACACTCAAGTCCAATATTCAAAGAAGGTAAGGGATCAAAGTAGAAGTAGAAGTCATCAAAGCGAGAATGCTATTAGTGTACCTTCTCCTCCAGGTCTCATAAATTTTTTTTCTTGTAATTGTGAATCAGTATGAGAACATAATGATGTGAACTTGATTGACTTAGATGACAATTCTGGATCTGAAATAACCTTACCAGATCTAGAAGAAGTTTTTGGAGATATCGACACATTGAAAAGAGAGCTCCAGGAATAGATAGATCTCAAAAGTAAGAGAGAAAAGGAAAATGAGTCTGAGGTTATTAGAGCAGTGATAGAAAGAGATGGTTTGATAAGATAGTTAGCAACACTTAAAGCCTTAGCACAAGAAAATGATAAGCCTAGTGTTGAGGGCCCTATTCTAAGGGAGATTTTAGATAAGAAATCTGAAAATGTCATAAGGAAAAGGCTAAAAACAATATGGACAACTAGAAGTTAGCTGATCTTAACCAACCAAATATTCAAGTTCCTAGATTTGACTTGGATAAGGGAAAACAAAAAGTGTCCACCATTAATATAGATGATAGGAAGTCTTTGACTATCCTAGATTTAAGCCTAAAGTTATCTCAAATTGATATTGAGTTGGAAACAATGAGGATAGAAAATAAAACTCTTGCAAAAGAGTTAAAGAGAGTTAAGATGGAAGCCTCAAATGCAAAAATGAAAAGGAAAATTGATTTCCTTAAATTGTCAACTTTGAACAATGCTTCATTTGTTGCTGGTCCATCCAAAACTTAGGCTATTTTTGGTGCAGTACCAAATGCCATTACAAGTGTTCCATCTCAAAATGACCAAAATATTCAAAATACTGGGATTCCACCTATTGGACAAAAGGGTTAGGGAACTAATCAAAATAGTAGTCATCCCCAATGTCCTAAAGATCTCAACATAGTTGTAGGGGTTAACACTAGAACAAATGCTACTGCAGCTAATACTACAAAAAATGCTACAGGACGAGTTGCAATAGGGCTATTCCAAAGAAGACCTATCCATCTAGAGAGGTATAGGCAATTAAATTTTGATGGGATTCCAAGATATCCCAATGTTATCCCAAAAGAATTTAAGGATAAATTTAGTAAATTCGCAGGTAATAATGCTATAACTGGTAAAGAACACCTAAGAGCATTCACTGATAAGTTGAATGATTATGAGATGGAGCATGAGGATGTGGTTATGAAGTTATTTGTACAATCTCTGATAGAGGATGTCAGGGATTGGTTTAGGGGATTACCAACTACAAGTATCAGTTCCTGGGAGGAATTTGAAAGATTTTTTAAAGAGCAATATGGTGACAAGACAAACCCCAGTTTCATGTTAAATGAGTTCAATAATATAAAAAATCATTGAATGAAGATGTGTCTGATTTTAATATCAGATTTCAAAAGGCTATGCATAAGTTGTTTCAAGTGTTAAGGTTGGATGAAAATGTTTGTTTGACTACATATATGAATGCATTTGATGCAAAAATGGAATATATACTTAGAGACAAGGATCCTCAACCTTTAAGAGATGCTTTTAAAATAGTTATAAATATGGAAGGAAATAGAAGAGCTTCAGGTAAGCTAGGAAGAAGAGAGGATCCTAGATTTTCTAGGAATGCCAAAAATAAAATTGAGAAATATTTAGGTACAAAACCTAAAGAAGAAAAAGATGGGACAAGGTAATTTAATACCTTGAAGGATTTAAAATTGACTGTGGCAAAAAATGACAAGAGTTCTGTACCAGAGAACCCACCATTCAATAAATTCAATACACCACTAAGGTTGCAAGATCACCCTTACAATACAAAATAGAAACATGGAAAGCCTTCCCAACAACATAAGTGTAAATAAGAACATCAAACCCCTGATCCATTATAGAAACATACAGTGAACATGGTGGATGATACTCCTTGGTGTGTTGCTTGTCAATCATCTCATTCGCCTAAATATTGTGTCGTACCACAATTTATTTCTGCTAAAGATGTGACACATGAAGAAGAGGAAGAAACCTTTGAAGGTGACAATGTTGATTGTCTTATTATTTCTTCTTGTCTTGGAGAAGAAGAATATTCTTCTGATATTGAGACTCAAGACTTTGATATAGATAATCAAAGGAAAATAAATAAAACATATCATCAACAGGTTTTTCTGATGAGGAATTTTTTGTTGATGATTGAGTATGCAATGCTGAACAAGGTGAGTGTTCTGTGTCCTTAAGAAGATGCTCAAATGAAGAGATTGCTAAAATAATAGCTGCTATGGTGGCTCAGGTCAAAATCAATTATCAATTGAGAAATGGGGTTGTAGGTGAAGACCAGGGCAAGCCTTCAGGTCTATTTGTCAAAGAATTGAAAAATAAAGGAAAAGAGGTCAGGGAGGATAAATCAGTGAAAGAAGCAATCAAAATTAAGGAGGTCAAGAAAAAGGAGTGGGCCAAAAAAGAAGAGGTTGTAAAACCTATTGAAAAAATTTCTCCAATTAAGATGAAAGAAAAGATAGTTGAAGAAACTGCTTCACCTATTGGAGGAGATTCACAAAGGATACAGAGCATTGAATGAAACATATCCAAAAAATATGAAGAACAACCAGGTATGTCACTTGAATTACCAAATTATATGCCTGTGGATATGCTTATGTTGCTTTCTCATATTACAGTTAAGGTTCCTTTGCAAGAGATGTTAAGAATTGAAGAACACAGGGAGAAAGCCATGGCTTGGGTCAAAGGTGCTTCTCATCCTGTTGAAATTGAGAATAAGAATATATCTCATAATATGAAGAAACAAATAATTAAGAATGAAGCAAAGGATAAAGAGTTAGAGGGAATGGTTTCCTAGATTCCACAAATTTACCTTGAAGATACAGTAGGGGAGAGCCCCGACAATGTAGATCCTTTCTTTCTAAGTGTTATTATCAATGGAGGAGTTTTAAAAAATTTCATGATTGACTCTAGGGCCTCAAATAATGTTATGCCAGTGAGGATAATGTAATCCATGGGTTTAAAGGTAGATAATCCTCACCGAAGATGTTGTACTATGGATTCAAGAGAAGTGCCTATGATAGGAACTATAAAGGCACTACCCTATAAACTTGTTGCTTTCCCTAAGAAAGAATTAATAATGAGTGTCTTAGTTGTGGATATTCCACTCCATTATGGGATGCTATTATCGAGAAAATGGAGTGCCTGTATGGGTGGAAGTTTAATGTGACCTATCTTATGCTACTTTTTACATCGATGGTAAACATATAAGGGTCAAAAGAGAATCCAGGGTACCATATATGATGGTACATATAGTACAATCTGATGAGACTATGACTTGTTTTGTAGATACAAAGATAAATGCATTCAGGATCGAAGACTCTCCACTAAAGAAAAAGGAACAACCTGCATTATTGGATGAAGAATTAGAGAAGTCATCAGGACATGGTTGTTTATGGAACATGTATTTTGATGGAGCCAGTTCTAAAGAAGGCTCGGGAGTAGGTGTAATGTTCATATCACTCGGAGGAGAAACTTTTAAGTTTTCTTTTACCTTGTCCTTTCCATGTACAAATAATGTAGAAAAATATGAAGTGTTGTTGCTTGGTCTGAAATAATGTGAAAAATATGTGATAAAGAATCTTAAGGTGGTTGGAGACTTTGAGTTAGTCATATCCCATATCAGATCTAAATATGCATCAAAAAACAAAAGGCTGAAATAGTATAGGAATGATGTATGGGACCAAATTGAGAACTTTGACACATTTGGTATTGAATGGAAAGAGACAAGTCATAACAAAATGGTTGATCTCCTGACAAATATAGCTTTAAGGCCAGAGGACATCACTTTTGATGGAATTTCAAGGATTGAGATTCAGACAAGGCCTTCAATCCCTGATATCATTGAAAACTGGCAGGTTTTTAACGATGATGATGATATTTTAATATTTCTACATTGTGTGGATGAATATGAAAATTGGGAGACTGATTTTAGTGCTTTTATGCAAACAGAGGATGATAAAGAAACAATCTTTGGGAAAGAAGTGATTCAATTAAAGACAAATAAAATTCCCAGAGGTTTGGTTGTTTTAGAGAGGGTGTTTGACAGTCAAGAAAAAGCTAAGATTGCTACTACTACCCCACACCCTGAAGATTTAGAAGAAATTAACCTTGGGACGGAAGAAGCCCCAAGGAAGGTATATGTTGGAAAGAAAATGTCACCTAAGGTCAAAAAGATGTTAATTGATTTATTGAGAAAATACAAGCATGTTTTTGCTTGGTCGTATGATGATTTGAAGGCTTACAGGGAAGATCTATTTCAACATGAGATTCCTTTGAAAGAAAATGCCCAGCCTTTTAGGAAAAAATAAAGGTCTATTAATCCAACATTAGCACCAAAATGCAAGAGGAACTAGTCAAGCTAAGAGATGCTGAGATTATAAGACCTATAAGACATTCAACATGGGTGTCTAACTTGGTGCCTGTCGATATCAGATTATGTGTTGATTTCAAAAATATGAATATATCTTCATTAAAAGACAATTATCCATTGCCAAATATGGAAGCAATGTTACAAAAGGTAACAGGTTGTGAGATTTTATCAATGATGGATGGATTTTTTAGGTTATAACCAAGTGATGGTTAGAGAGTTAGAACAATACAAAACAACATTTACTACACCTTGGGGAACCTATGTTTATATAAGAATGCCTTTTGGTTTAACAAATATAGGAGCAACATTTCAAAGAGCCATGGATGTTGCATTTTCTGATATTATAAATGTATTCTTAGTAGTATATCAGGATGATTTAACAACTTATTCCCAAAAGGAAAGTGACCATTGTGGTCACCTTGAAAAAATATTTAACAGAGCTATTGAATATGCAATATCCTTGAACCCAAAAAAATGTACTTTTGGGGTAACTAAAGGTAAGTTGTTGGGTCACATTGTTTCAAAAGATGGTGTGAGAATTGATCCAAAAAGGGTTGTAGCGATAGATAAAGTCCCTTAGCCCAGAACAGTGAAAGGTATTCCATCCTTCTTTGGACAAATAATTTTTTTAAGAAGTTTTGTCACTAACTTTGCTGAAATTAGTAGACCTATATCCAAAATGTTAAAGAAAGGTGCAAAAATAGAATGGAATGAGGAGCCTGTCAAGGAATTCCAACAGATTAAACAGGTTATTAAAAATGCACTTGTTCTTCAAACACCCGATTATGAAAAACCTATGCAGATATTTTCTTTTGCATTTTTTCATACCATTGCTACTGTATTATTGCAAAATAATTTAGAGGGTTTGAAACAACCTATAGCATTTTTTAGTAAATCTTTGCAAGCCACATAATTAAAGTATGATTTAAATAAAAATCAAGCTTATGCACTAGTGAAGACTGTTAAAGATTTTAGGAGTTACTTGATGGGGGCAACAGTAGTTGCATATGTGCCTAGTGCTACAATTAAAGACATTTTCACGCAGTAGGAAGTGTCTGGAAGAAGATGTCGATGGATAAACCGGATCTATGAATTTAATATTGATATCCAAATCACTAAATTAGTGAGAGAATCGGGATTGGTGAAGTTAATGGCCTAGAGTAATTTGGATGCAAATTAGATAAATATTGTGGAAGAAGAGCACATGCCTTATAACTGTGATATGGATGGTTGGAAATGGTATGATGATATCATATATTAGTTGTAGAGGATGAAATGTCTTGAAGATATGATTGATAGCAAAAAAAGGACATTAAAATTACATGCTATTAAATATGCCATTGTAAATGGGAAGCTTTGGTGGAGGAATAATGATGGTGTCATGTTGAAATGTGTGGACTAGGACCAGGCTCAAAAGTTGTTGTTTGAATTACATAGTGGAGTTTGTGGAGGGCATTATATGGCTAAAACAACTGCACACAAAGTATTGAGAGCTGGTTTTTGGTGGCCGAATTTTTTTCAAAGATGCACATCAACTTATAAAGAAGTGTGACCCATGCTAGAAATTTTCAGGAAAATTAAGTTTTTTTAGGAAATTTGCCATTAAGACCTTTGAATGTGCAAGCTCCATTTCAACAGTGGGTTATAGGTTTCATTGGAGAAATAGCATGCAAATCAAGTAGTGGCCATTCTTGGATTTTAGTAGCCACCGATTATTTCACTAAATGGTTTGAAGCTATACCCACTAGAAAAGCAACAAGTAAGGTGGTAATTGATTTCCTTACAAACAATATATTAACTAGATTCGGATGTCCAAAGCGGATAATCTCTGATAATGCAATGAGTTTCAGATCAGAAGAATATGAATTTTTTTGCAATAAATATGGTATCTAGATTTATTATTCATCACCTTACCACCCACAAGGAAATGGACAAGCTGAATCTAGTAACAAAAGTCTGATGAAGATTATTAAATGAATCTTAGAGAAGAATAAAAAGGCTTGGGATTCAAAGCTCAGATTACTTGTTTGGGAAGATAGGGTAACAATCAAGAAAGCAACTGGATGTGCACCTTTTGATTTGGTGTATGGTATACGAGCAAGGTTACCCCAAAATAATTTGATGGAAATGTATAAACTTGTCTAAACTTATAGCAATGATAAAGATGATGATATGTAGTTGAGAATTGAAGCTCTTATGGAATTAGATGAAGGTAGAAGAGAAGCAAGTACAAGAAATACAAAGTTACAGATGCAAGTTAAAAACCTGTATGATAAAAGAACAACTGCAAGGATTTTTCAAGTTAATGATTTGGTTCTGATGTGGAATGCTAGAATAGAAGATAAAGGAAAGCATGGCAAGTTTGATGCCATTTGGCTAGGTCCATATCTGATTCAAAGCAAATGGGGAGAAGATTCTTATATTCTCCAGGATATACATTGTGATACTGTGGAATTTCCTATTCATGGATAGTTCTTGAGCATTAGTTAGATTTTCTTTGTTAGTTTAGTTTATTTTTAGTTGAAGTTACCCTATCTAGGTAATTTCTTTTTGGTCTGCTTCACCCATAGATTTTGGTTTCTTGTTTCATTCCTGTGAAAAGAACATCCCCAACTAGAGCCATTGATAGGACCTAAAATTGTGTCTTGCAAAATTTGGTTATCCTGGTTTTATTTTGCCCTTAATCAAGGTATCAAGGGTTAGGGATATGGGGTTGTGTCTTTTATGATTGAAAAGGGGTTTGAAAATATGTTTTTGGCCCCTGTTATATTCTACTGTTGCCTTTTCTCACTTAAGGCTAAGGGTTCTACTTTTGTTCGCGGGGCCATTTCCATTCTCTAGGCAAAATATTGGTTAACGGGTTTGTAAAGTATGTTTTTCTTAGGTCATCCACATGAAATTCCCTATGATCGGTCCCCTTTTAAAATATTTATGCCTGCACTTACATTTTCCTAAGTCCGACAAGTGCTAAATACTTCGACCGTTTGTTAAAGAAATGATAGATCCAATGACTAGCGCTTCCCCGCAATCAGAGATGTGAGGATTTTAATGACCACAACATCAAGAGATGATGCCACATGTTATCAATGGAAACCACCAGGGTAGTAGCATAGCCGATTGAAAGCTTTGTAATACTAGTTCGCAGGTGGTAAAGTTTGGTCTACAAACACTCCCATCAATTTGCACATGCTCAGAGTGGACGCGGATGTCTTATCGTAAGGTAAAAGGTGCTCAATTTTTAAGTCCTGAAGGAGTTGATGGGCAGTATGCAAAGAGTTAAAGATTGAACAGATCGAACAACTCTTGTATTCTTAATTAGGAAGTTGCAAGGTGGTTACGGACCACAACATCATAGGATGATGCCATGTGTCTCGAATTGGCTAGAAAGACCTACAATGGGGCCACTGATGTAATTCGATAGAAAGATGAGGTGTTGCTAATGTGTCATGATTTTGTGGGGCCATTGATATAGATGAAAGAATAGGTGATGAGTCAACAAGGAGATGATCATTGGATTGGCCAACTAGGAAGATGATCAACGACTAGCTTTCAAATTTCTTAATTACAAAGCTAGAAGCCATTGTTTTGCTCATGCGAATATTAATGATGGACTAGACATTTGCATCCTTTCTTGGAAAAATAATTAAAATAATCTTAAAGGTTTTTCATTCGCACAAGATTTCATAGCAATTCCGAAGACTTTCCAGATGCTGAAGGAGACTGAAGCGACTGTTTGCGACACAGAATTGTCATTTCTAGCAAAAATCAAAAGCAACAAGTCTATCTGAGCTCTCCATATGTTCTTGAATTGAATTGATATTACAAGTTGTGAAATATTGCAAAAAGAAAATTGAATTTTTTCTAGGGTTAAGATATTAGACAGAAAATAGTGAAATTTGTTTGAATTACTCTAGAAATTTAAAAATCTTGTGATAAGTCCTAGACTAGGAGATTTAGTAGAAAGCCCTAGCTGTAGAAAATGCCTCTTGCATGGAAGCATTTAGGGGAGGTGGATTATATGAAAAGAAATCTTTATGATGATTTCTTGGACCAATTAAAGCCTTCCACAAATAATAAACAACAGGGGCATACATATGTGGATAGAAAAACCCTAGGGGAAGGGTTGACTGACAAAGCATTCCTTTTGGTGGATGCTAATATACTGGAATTTGGGTTAGAAATTTTCAAATTATGGTATGGACAAAGTAAATTAAATTCCCCATTATCTAGTCCTTGGTAGTATGACTTGGGCAAGTTGGTAGTACTAGGTGTTTTTATGGATGTTGATTTGCTTACGACTATTGCAAACATATATGGCCTAGTTTCAAGGGTTATGAGAGGAAATGATGGGGAGATTCTATTAACCATTAGAAGGGAAGAATTTCAAGAGATTTTTGACTTATATGAGCCATCCCCTAGCCTTGTACCACTAGATTTAAATAAATAGAAGGAATAATATAATAAATGAAGGAGTTCATTAGAAAGAATTTCCTTCCAATGCACTTAGCCAGAGTGGGAAGTACAACATATCATATTGGCCCTAGTTCAGAGGAGCCATTCCCAATCAGTGCTTTCACTCCCTATTTCTAGGCTACTTTCTTCTCTTTTTTCCAAGTATTGGGTTTTAGTCCCATTAGAGTAATGCCACCTAATTTCATGTACATGGCTATGCCGATACAATATCTAGATTTTACAGTAGTTTTTGACTTCACCCCTTATCTTGAGGAAAAGATTCATGAGGAGTTATTAGACATTAAGAATCAGGTGGCTGGGGTTAAATTCTCCTGGTATTATTTACTCATGCATATGTTCCTTTCAAGGAATGCATATTATTTTGAGGGTACCATGAACCTCAGAAGGACAATAGATAATTAGGTGATTCCAGTAGAACTTTGGAGCACAGACATGTCATGGGATATACAAGAGGCTAGTTATATAAGATTTGATAACAATTTTTCCTCTAGATTAAGAAAAAGGTTGACAGTGAATCCACCAAGAATTCCTAAATAATTACATGATGTTGTGAGACCCAAGGAAAGGGCGCCTCTTCCTAGAATTGAACATAATTGGGGAGACTTTATCCCATACTCTGTAAGTATTGTGATTAGAATTTATGTTTTTTCTCGACAACCTAATGTGTTGTCTTTCAAAGTTCCTTTGAGAATGGGTTTTTTTGAGGTAATGTGGTGAATTGGATGTATCTAGGATAAAGAATTAAAAAATAAAGGAAAGGGATCACTTTTCCTGGATTACACCATTATCCCTTACTTTGTGATTATAAAGGGAGGGTATGAGCATTTTGACAAATTCTTTGCTCCATACCATTTGGGGGTAAGTGTAGCTAGAAACAGTGATCATGAAGGTTTTTTCAGCATTTTTAGAAAGAGAATAAGAGGATCTTTGTTGCCCCATGTGCATAATTTCCCAGAGGATTTAATTAGAAAGAAATTTGACCACACAATGCAAGAATGGAGAAAGGAGAAGTGGATAATTTTTAGAAAATTATGGGCTGCTATTCAAAAGATGGATCCAAAATATGATCCATTAAAGGAGTTATCTTCATTCTATACCAAGATTGAATTTGTTATAATTTTTTTTGATGAGTTGACTAAATTTTTAAGGGAGAAGCTAGCTAGAATTGAAGAAGTTCATGGCTGACAATAATTAAGCTCACAACCTCTGGTATCTTAGAGAGAAAGTGGTGTGGTAGTAGAAAGGCCTATTCAGGAGTCTCCTCACAAAAGAGTTAGAGAAGAAGTAAGTGAGGAAGAGGATAGTAGCAATGATAGTGGGAGATTGATAAGGAGAAGAGGTAAGAAAATTATGAGTTCAGAGCCTTTCCCCAAGATACCAACTAAACCTCTTCAAGGAGTCAGGATCATTGATCTTGAAGATTTTGATAGAAGCCCCTCGCCATCAGTTGTATTAGTTTCACCGGTAAGACAAGATGAAGCTCAGGTGGAGGGAGACAGGTTTGTTAGAACAAGTGTAGAAATGCAAATGGGTATTCCTGTATTGCCTCCTAATTTGAGGTTTGATCTTACTCCCTTGGATAATCAGGGTAAAGCCTTCAAAGATGCAAGAAAAGAGCCATGGAAGTTAAAAGTGAAATGAAGGAAGATTTCAAGGAAATCACTGCTGATGAGGGTAGGAAAATTATAAGTCAGGCTGGAGTGTTAACACTACCAGAATGGGATATGGAAGATGTAGTGGTATTTGACGCCATCAAGAAATCAAAGGAGGAAGAAGCAGGGTTAGCATTAAGAGGATCAAACTTTGTAGATGATTATGCAACCTTGGCTATATGGGCATTATAGGAAGGACCTAGGAAGCATGACATCAGTGATTTAAACCCCAACTTGAGGGGAATTGTGACTATAAAGAGGGAAGCTGACACATCAAGTGTAGAGGCTACAAAATTGAATGTTGATGTTGCTAAGCTGGCACATGAGAGTGCGAAAAAGGAAGCTTCAGAGAGGGATGAGATAATGAAGAAATTTGACAATATTTTTAATGATGATAATGCATCTGAGAAAATATGTGTGGAGTTGCAAACAAGAGTGCAACTCCTAGAGAAAGGACAAATAAAGGTTTCATATCCTGCACTTGAAGGGCCTTCTGAGCCATCAACATCTAGGTTGCCACCTATGATCCAGAAAGAAGAAGTATCTCAATTAAATATAAGTACTAATACCCCTGGCATGGTGTCAGTTCCATTTGATGATGATGACGAGCCTGATACTTCAAGATCAACTGAACCAAATGAATCTCAGCTCCTGGAGAAAATTGTTTAATTAGAGACTAAATTAAAAGAATCAAAGAAACAATCAACTAAGGAGTAGAAGAATACAGTTCTCTCTATGCTAAGTTATTTAAATGAGAAAATTGAATGCAGGTTGAACAATATTAATGCCTTATATTCTTTAATTTTTGATGTTATTCAAAATTTTAATGATGATAAAGAAGTGACAATTCCCCTATTTATAAAGTGGTTACAAAGGGGAGATGAGATTAGAATGATGTCTAGGGCTTCTAAATTTCATACTAAGAAGCCACATGCATTGCATCCAACATATTTGTTGGTGAAATCAATGCAGGAATCCCAAATTCTTCTAGAAAATATAGAAAATAAGATAAGGGAGTTGATGAAGAGTTTTAGTGAATTAGAACAAACTCTTTTGCGAGATATTGAAGATAGAGAGGGGGTAGTTAAGCCTTTGCAGTCTTGGAAGGAAGAGACAGAGAGAGTCATCAACACCCAGGTAGAAATGATTTGTGATGGGCTAAATATGGATATGCTAGAAGATAGTATGGATAAGATAATTGCTACAAGGTTATTTTTTGAAACTATTGAAAGAGAGACAAATCAAGTAGCTATTAAATATATTTTGTATAGGGAAAAAGCAAATGAAGTAATGAATTTCAATTGGTCATCTAATGAAGACTATAGCACGTGGAGTGGCATGTATTTAAATGATGAATAGAAAGTTTTAAACCGTTTACATAACTATTTTTGTTTTCTAGTGACATATATTTTGCAACCCGTGGGGGTAATTTTCATCATGAGTTTTGAAGAAGGCGGCTGCAAATTTTGATCCAGTATAAGCAAGTTCAAGGACTATTATTTTGTATAACAAAATGTGGTTATGCATAGTCATTCTTAGATGATAGATGTTTCCTGTGGCCTGAAGCTTGTTTGCTCCCTTGTTTTTTATAAAAGGGAATTTAGGGCTATGAGACAAGGGTTCGAGATTTTGGTCCCTTATGTGTTTCGAATTTCTGTTTCCAAATAGCAAAGTCTAGGTGAAACAAAAGGATTGTAAGAGGTCATTTTACAAAGCAAAAAAATAGAAAGAGTCTTGTGTCTATGATTTTTGCAGGTTCTTGAAGGAGTTATGTATGGATTGTATTCTTATAGAGACAACAAAATTAATGAGTGAATATATGATTCAAACACATTTCTATCCAATGTATTATTCTATCACGTTTTGAATGCATATTATCAAGGATTTTATCATTCATTTCACTATTATGGTGTATGTAACCTTTTGTTCATGCTTTGGTCTAATTGGTGAATTAAATGCTTGAATAAAATTGCAGAGTGATAGGGGTCTTTACAGGGATTTTACTAAGTAGTTTTGGGTTTTGGATTGCAAATATGATATATTGTGAGACAATATTATCTTTGATTTTATACTGTTAGATAAATTCTCTCAAAAGTATAGTCTAATTCAATATGAATTCACGTACCCAATGGACTAAGGCACTGGTCATAGTTTAAGTGAATGCTTGGGTATTTATTTAATTTTTGAAATCACCACTGATTTGCTATAACTTGTTGAAAATTGGAATACTTTCATTTTATATGAACGTTATCACATGTATTAGTCATCTCATGCTCCAAATAGGTTGAGGATCACTGAGGAATTTGTCATTCCTAAGAATTCTCCCTTACTGTTGAGTCATTATATGAGATTATCTGCTTTATTTCATGCATGATTTATGAGTGTGACATAAAATCACAAATAAGCATGGGTATCACCCTCCCTGGTTTTATAGAGCCTAAAGCGTAGAAGGATCTAGCATCCTTCTCATTGTTGGTCGAAGTCTGAACAATATTAAACGATTGGAAGTGGCTTTCTATAGATATTATTAGGAGAAAACAACTTGGTCTCTGCCTTTGAGTGAGTGTAAACCCATTTTTGGGCACCAACATGGCTGACCTTCTATGTATTGGTAAACAGATTTGTCACTACGGTCATTTACTTGAAATTGATCCTATTTGCCCGATGAGCAGTGACAAACATTCCAACAGTTGGAGAGATCATTCTGTGAAATATGTTCTTCCTCTACGTTTGAGAGGGGCAACTCCCTCGTATCATAGGGGTATTTAGGATTTTGTGTACTTTTAACCTGAAAGTACATAAAGGAGAAAACATAAAACTAAAGAGAAATAAGGATAGAAACCCCAACAATAGAAATACGACCATCGACTGAGATTTCCCAACATTAGCAACAAATTAAAAGGGGAGTTCATAAGGTAATATGCTTAGCCATGACATGACGATAAAGAAGAATGGAAAATCTCAACATATGGAGAGATAAGATACTTCAACACATTCAAACTAAGATACCAAAGGTTGTTTGTGCATCATCACATCAATCTTACAGATCACATATGCATAAAAAGACTACCAATTTGACATACGAGAAATCGGCAATAATAACACATGAATACATTTAGAACACACGAACTAAGACATATTCTTTAGTATCCTTTTGGAAATATACAAGTCCAAAATCCTTTCTATACATAGTGCAAATCAAAATGTCATTATAAGTTTCTCCTAGAATTCCAGTAGAATTTTCCCCTCTCTCAAAAGTCTCCCCCCCTTTACATTACAAATAGCCTTGTATTTATAGGCTCCCTAGAATAACCACCTTAGAAACTAACTTTAATCCTGGGTTAAAAACTAACTCTTTTCTGCGTGAATTTCAATGAGTTAGTAACCTACACTTTTATGCGCAGAAGAAGTCAACTTTCTAACCCTGGGTTACAATAAGCGACATAAGTCACTTTTTACAAAAATAATATCAAACCCATTACATTGAAGAATTAATTCGTTTGTTTATTTTGTTGAGGTAGCCTCCGTGTCTTCATCTACTTCATTTGGTGTTGTCATCACTTCACCATCTATTCCATATGTCAGTATCTTTATCATTGAAACAAGGGATTCATCCGCCAATATCTTTTGTTCAAGGAGACACCCGTTGTGATCACATCAACTAGAATCCTTTACTGTCATCTTGCATGTTAGTGAATTATTTGTAATATCAATGAAGAACCAAGTGATAAGCTATGTTGAGGCACTTCTCCATCTTCATCCACTTCATCTGAAGTTGTCATCATCTCACCATCTAACCATCTTGGTGTTCATATGAAATTTCATAGCTTGCCATTATTATCAAGAAGTATCTCCTCTGCGTATGTGGATGCAAACAATCTACTTGGTGTATACAAGAAAGGAGGGCAACAAGATTTGTGGAATGGATGTTACACCTGCCAATTGCACTTGCTTGATAGTTTCTAAATTATTTTCAATCATGGATCTTGCACTACGAGCATACCATGAGACCACATTTCTTTGAGGGATTTTGCCATACAGTTAATGAGCTTCATCCACGTTTTATATGCAGGTCCACCGCTTGCATTGCTTTAAAAAAAAAATTGTATTACTTGCGATCGTCACACTATATGAGATGCTATCTTATTTTTTTTAAGGCATTATTCTAAAATTCTCTTTTAGCCGCTATGCTTTGATGTGTATCCATACCAATTGCAATTGCTTTTTCAGAATATTCTCAACAAATCTATTTGTCTGCAAGTCACGTTGTTATGATGTTGCTACAATGATCCATTCATTGCTTGAAATTTTGTAAAGCATTTTCGCCAAGCCCATTCTTGTCTACGCTTCCATGATTTGCAATCACATCGTCCTGAGCAGTTGCAATGATAACACCTGATGAAATACCTCTATCTTTATGTCACACTTGTTGTTCTAAGGCTTCCATTTTTGTACAGACTGAAATAATGTTGGCAACAGTTGTGGAATTTGGCCTTACACTTGCGAATTGCATTGCATAAGCTTCCTTTTCTTTGAAGCATTATATCAGATGGTTTACATGCATTTGGGACGTGGCATTTTGGTCATGCAATCTGATGTGCTTTATCTATGTTTCCATATTCTTAATCTGTCATGTTCCCTTCAAACACTTCCAGTGTGTTAGGTATGCTTCCACAATTTGTATTTGTCTAATGCTTCATGACATGTCTATATAGCTGTGGCGTCCTGTCATTTTATCATAGAGCAGTGAGGATTTGGTAGGGATCGTTGTTTTTTATGAATTGAAATTTCTGCTTACATTGTTTTTCACCAAATTCACTTTGTGCAAATTCTACGATCACTGTATTACATGAGATGACATCTCTCTGAGGCATTCTAACAAACAGTTCACATGCCTTGATGAAATCTGTATTTTGCTCCAATGTGCCATACAGTGACAATTTTGTACATATCTTGCAATCATCACATTTCATGAGCACATTTCTATGATCAACGCATGCCATGAGACCACGTTTTTGTGAGAGAATTTCATCAAACTGTCTACATACATGGGATATATTGCTGTAGACACCTAAAAATGGTCAACGCTTGCAGGGTCATACTTTAACATTTGCGCATTGCCTCATTTTAGGTTTTTGCATTGCATTAACATTTCTCCTATGTCATGCACTTGGTTTTTATCATTTGCGAGCATCAAGTCATTCTTCTATCATCTCGCCTTCGAATTTGGTCTTGTTGACAACAACCTTCAGTCATGATTTTGGTCGATCTTTGTCCTTTTGTCAATCTTGTCATATTGCGATCGATTTATCATCGATCCTTGTCCTTTTCAATCATGTCAATTTGGTCAATTTGTCATTGATTTTTGTCAACCAATCTCAATCAAATCATTTATCAATCGAACCATTTTATCACATTGGTCATTTATCAATCCAAAATCAAATCGAATCGAGTCAATTATCTTTCAAGACCTAATTCATCTTCTAGGGTTTCATGATTTAATCATTTAACCTTGTGTGTGTCATTTCTTCCTTTAGGATTAATAAATTGTTTATTTATCCTAAGTCTTCTCATCACAATTAAATGTTCATTTAATTGGCTAATTATTCCTCTTTGTGAATTATTAATAAATGAGAAATTATTAATTAATTCACTAAATTCCTAATTTCCACCTATTTTCTAATTTGTCAAATTTAATTTCCACCTAATTAAATTGTCTTTAGTGCTCCCTATTTTTGTGCTTCATGCGTCATACTCTTGACATAGCAATTTGTCATAGAATTTGTCTTGACATAGCAATTTGTCATAAACATGTCATAATTTTTCTATTCTTGATTTGAATTTCCATTCGAATCACTATCATGCTAATCTTGTCATCTCTCCAATTCTTCTATAAATTGGATGAATTTCTTCAATCAAATCCCTGGATTCTTAGCCGCTAATTCCGATCAGACTATCAAACTTATGCTTCTAGTACTCTTGAGCTTTTCATCAAAGTCAATCTTGCTTTCAATTGTATGTGCACTTGTAGGTGAGATCCACAAATCCATTTGAAGAGGAAAGAAGAACAATCGAGCCGCATGGAAGAAGCATCCAAATTGTTATCTGGTTTGCATGATATTTGCTTTTGAATGCTTTGTTTTTATGTCTCTATTGAGTGTGCTTAGGATTAGATCATTGCAATGTGTGATTGAGCTAATAATGAATAATATGTCCTTTTATATATTTATTTGATGATTTCCTAATTCCGATGCTACAATTGCCATGGTGTGTTTCATTTCCATGATGACTCCTTCCAATGACATCTTGAAGATCTTTGTCAAACATTACAACATCTAGAATTAATGTATATGCTATGAGACCATGGTTTCTGTGAAGGATGTCAACAAAAAGTTTATATTCATGCCATTATGGTATACTTTGAGGAATTTTGCCAAATAGTTTATATGTGTTGTCTACGCATTCCCTATGTCATGAGATCACGTTGTTGTGAGGGATTTTTGTCAAACAATTAATAGGCACCATTTATACTTCCTCGCTACCATCTTAATCTGCCAAACAATTTGGTCAAACAACCCACATTCTTTGTCCATGATTTCACATTTCCTTCAGGCATTCATGTGAATATTAATGTGAGCATTTCTAATTTCAATGGCCTGGAGGAAGATGATGTTCTCTCGAATTGTTTTGTCAATTATCTCACAGCTTGTTAATGTATTATTGAACACCTCATGGATGTACACAAGATCATATGCCTTTGTAAATTTTTCCTCAAACACATACAACTGCTTCCTTATTTGCATATAGTGGGATGACATGTCTGAGGCATTTAGTCAAATAGTTTGTTGCCTTGTTAGCGTCTGTGCTCTCCTTATGCTCGCAGTCTGCATTTTGTAGATATCTAGCAACCATCGCATCTCATGAGGCCACATTTCTTTGAGGAATTATATCAAACTATCCACATGCATTGTCCATGCTTTCGTGATGTGCATTCATGTCGATCAAAGCAGTTGCAACTTCAACATCCGGTGAAACCATTTACCTTGAACACATTGATGAATGCTCATAACCTGCTGTTTGAAGCACATTTTTAAATTTTTATGAAAGAGGTTAAGAAAGCTCAATTTTTGAGCATTTCTAACCTCTTTATAAAGTGGGACCCGCAAGGTTAAGAAATGAGGTTAGAAATGCTCAATTTTTTAGCATTCCTAACCTTTTTGTGATAGGTTAGAAATATGGGTTAGAAATGCTCAAAAAGTGAGCATTTCTAACCTTCTTGGCAAAGGTAGGAAATACGGGTTAGAAATGCTCAAAAAGTGAGCATTTCTAACCTTTTTCTAAAAAGGTTAAGAAATGAGATTAGGAATGCTCAAAAAGTGAGCATTTTTAACCTTTTGCTCCATGAACTATCCTTTAGACCTTAGAAACCATTGATCACAGAGAGGAAACAAGGAAGAGTGCAACCGATGCTTTTGGACAACTTTTTTTATCGCAACTGACCAAACATATTAAAATAATTTAAAATATTAAATTATTTTTTGAAAAATAATTTAAATATTTTAAATTTATTACTTTGGCTAGAGAAAAGTGGCGTAACTTTCAAATGGTAGGGAGTTAGGTCTTGAAATTTTAAACACATGTCAATAGTAGGGAAATATATCCACACAATTATTTACACCTCGTGACGAAACCTTAAATGAGATATTTTAATCATTTGGGAGCAACAGACACCGAAAATTGAAAGTTTAAAATATGACAAAGTATGAACTTGGTTAAGGTGAAAGTTGGACATACAATATAAAATGATGTTTAGATCCCGACTGTTAAGCGATTTCCCTCAATTTGTGATAATTTTCAAAATTCTTTCATTTTTCATATTTTGACTAGTAAGGACCTTGGATAACGCGCTCAAAAACACTCATTGGACCTTTACTCGACATTGAGATCGATTTGAAATTCAAATTTTAGGTAGGCCAAATATGGGGGCAACAACTGGCTCTAACTGGGGACAAGGACTGCAAAGGATGCAGGATGAACTCAAAATCTTTGGTTTGTAGGCTAGTGCACTATTCATTGGGCAACAGAGTCATAGAGGAAAAAACATAGGGAATAGATAGAGAAACCAGACACAAACCAAAAATGGGATGAACACAACAAAACTCCAACTAAAGTATGTACATGGTAGGAAAAGCCCACCTCAAAGCTCTCCATGATTATCATACAAAACCATTCATGGGCTGAGAGAAACAGGCACCTTTGCAAAACAGTGTAGTGCATCCATGTGATACCTTTAAGCTCAGTAGGTTGGAAAGATCAACATGTAGAAGATGAGAAATATCTTTGAGCAATGAACCAAACAACCATTTCTCATCATAAATCTACAGGCTCTCTTGAAAGATTTAGGTACCACTTTGAACATTATTGGCAATTTTTGGAATATTCTCAAGCATACCTATATCCTTTGTTTGGAGATCCATTTGATAGGTTGGATTGGAAGAAATAAAGCCTCGAATTGGACATCCTTTATATAATTTGAGAAGTGAAGAAGCCTGAGCTGGTACAAGTATTGAATCTTTTCCTTGAATGTCAACTTGAAAATCACTTGTAGAAATACACTCGTCTGGAAACAAAGGATTATGACACACACTTTCACCATAGGAGAAGTCATCATTCAAATAATTCAAACCCCAATGTGGAATACAAAGATAATGAGAATTAACTTCATTTCTTTCCTTCATTAGATCATTCATTACCTCATTTATCTCTGCATTTTTGGTACATTTCCCAAAAGGGGTGTCCTCTTGATTTAAAGATTCAAAAGGGGAATTGCTTTGAACCTTGGAAACTTCATAAGGCATAGATTGCAATTCCATCAAGATAGGGACATTTGTTGATATTCCTACATAGATTTCATTTTCAACTTGCTCATAGACATTTGTATTACTTTTTGTGTTCTCTTGTTCCAATGATTCCTCTTTATCACACTCTTCATGGAATTTGAAAACTTCATAGTCAGGTGGCATGTATGATAAAGAGTAAATGCTTGATGGTTAAACTTCTTTCACTTGAGGCTGATCTAGAAATTCATTAAAAGTGTCCATTTTTGAAGATAATGAATATGCCTGCAAATTTTTTCCTATGGTTGCTTCTTCATTGGTCATATCTGTACAGGGTTGTCCACTAGGTATCCTACCTTTAGTTTCCTCAGAAAAGTTTTCATCTTCAATTGTTAGTGATGGATGAATGAGGACATTTTCACCACATAGAAATTCATCATCTGAAGAATTGAGACACCAAGTTGGAATGAGAACTATAGGAGATTCTTCTTTATCCCTCTCCTCTTCAACATTTTCTTGAAGCTTGAACTGCATGGAAGTCTTGAAATCATTTATTCCTCCTTCAAGCTTTTTGTTTTTAGGTTCATTGAAGACTTCTTCCTCACTATGATAATATTCATAATGCTCATGGCATACAGGAACACAATCTTCTTTCTCTATCTCACTCACCTTTAGATCTTTCTCTTGACATGTATCCTTACAAGTATATGTGACTTCATCTTCTTCTAAATATACACATTTTAATGAGTTGCTTTCATTACTTTTCTCATGAGGATTTATATCAGCGAGAAAATGATTATCACTCTCATCTTTTTGTTCAATCTTTTGCAGCTTTTGCAGCTTTTGAAGCAACGAAGGGTGCACCTTATCAGGATCTAGATGTCTGTCTCCATAGAATTTTTTCAAAAACTTGATCTATTTTGAATCATTGACAATCTGATTTTGTTGTGAAATGGGTGGAGGAGAATGAGCATCGACATTATTATCCATTAATGATTTAGGAATACAATCATAAGAAAAAATTTGGTTCTCTCTTCCATCTTTTTCCTCAATCCTTTGCAAAGTCTGAAGTAGAGAAGGATTAATTTTATGAGGATTGCATTTCTTTCCACTATAGAAAATTTTCAGGAAGTTGACTTGTTCAGGATTATCAAGACTTTGATCCCGTTGAGAAGCTGATACAGGAGGAAGGTTACTTTTATCTTCATCTTTCTTGATTGTTGTTGATTTAGGTAAATGATTACAGGCAAGAAAACCAATCTCCTTTCCATCATTTTCTTCAATGCTTTGTAACACCATTTGTAAGGCAGGGTGAATCTTATCAGGAGTAAACTGCATGCCACCATAAAAGTTCTTCAAGAATTCAACTTGTATGGGCTCATCAGAAACCTACTTCTTTGGATATATATAGTCTTCATCATCACTTTCACTATCACTTCCCAACTTTCCTTTTTACCAAACCATTGTTCTAAATTTGATCTTTCAAAAAGAGTCACCAAGCTTCATTCTGAAGAAGGTACCTTACAATATGTGAGGAACAAAGCACACTGGTATGTTGCTCCCCAGTAGAGTCACCAAAAATCTATCAGTAAACAGATTTGTCACTACGGTCGTTTACTTGAAACTGATCCTATTTTCCCGATGAGCAGTGACAAACATTCCAATAGTTGGAGAGATCATTCTATGAAACATGATCTTCCTCTGTGTTTGAGAGGGGCAACTCCCTCGTATGATAGGGGTATTTAGGATTTTGTGTACTTTTAACCTAAAAGTACATAAAGGAGAAAACATAGAACTAAAGAGAAATAAGGATAGAAACCCCAACAATAGACATACGACCATCGACTGAGATTTCCCAACATTAGCAACAAATTACAAGGGGAGTTCATAAGGTAATATGCTTAGCCATGACATGATGATAAAGAAGAATGACAAATCTCAACATACAAAGAGATAAGATACTTCAACACATTCAAACTAAGATACCAAAGGTTGTTTGTGCATCATCACATCAATCGTACAGATCACATATGCATAAAAGACTACCAATTTGACATACGAGAAATCGGCAAGAATAACACATGAATACATTTAGAACACACAAACTAAGATGTATTCTTTAGAATCCTTTTGGAAATATACAAGTCCAAAATCCTTTCTATACATAGTGCAAATCAAAATCTCATTACAAGTTTCTCCTAGAATTCCAGCAGAGTTTTCCCCTCTGTCAAAAGTCTCCCCCCCTTTACATTACAAATAGCCTTGTATTTATAGGCTCCCTAGAATAACCACCTTAGAAACTAACTTTAATCCTGGGTTAATAACTAACTCTTTTCAGCATGAATTTCAATGAGTTAGTAACCTACACTTTTATGCACAGAAGAAGTCAACTTTCTAACCCTAGGTTACAATAAGCAACATAAGTCACTTTTTACAAAAATAATATCAAACCCATTACATTGAAGAATTAATTTGTTTGTTGATTTTGTTGAGGTAGCCTCCGTGTCTTCATCTACTTCATTTGTTGTTGTCATCACTTCACCATCTATTCCATATGTCGGTATCTTTATCATTGAAACAAGGGATTCATCCTCCAATATCTTTTGTTCAAGTAGACACCTGTTGTGATCACATCAACTAGAATCCTTTACTGTCATCTTGCATATTAGCCAATTATTTGTAATATCGATGAAGAACCAAGTGATAAGCTATGTTGAGGCACTTCTCCATCTTCATCCACTTCATCTAAAGTTGTCATCATCTCACCATCTAACCATCTTGGCGTTCATATGAAATTTCATAGCTTGCCATTATTATCAAGAAGTATCTCCTTTGCGTATGTGGATGCAAACAATCTACTTGGTGTATACAAGAAAGGAGGGCAACAAGATTTGTGGAATGGATGTTACACCTGCCAATTGCACTTGCTTGATAGTTTCTAAATTATTTTCAGTCATGGATCTTGCACTACGAGCATACCATGAGACCACATTTCTTTGAGGGATTTTTCCATATAGTTAATGAGCTTCATCCACGTTTTATATGCAGGTCCACCGCTTGCATTGCTTTAAAAAAAAAATTGTATTACTTGCGATCGTCACACTATATGAGATGCTATCTTATTTTTTTTTAGGCATTCTTCTAAAATTCTCTTTTAGCTGCTATGCTTTGATGTGTATCCATACCAATTGCAATTGCTTTTTCAGAATATTCTCAACAAATCTATTTGTCTGCAAGTCACGTTGTTATGATGTTGCTACAGTGATCCATTCATTGCTTGAAATTTTGTAAAGCATTTTCACCAAGCCCATTCTTGTCTACACTTCCACGATTTGTAATCACATCGTCCTAAGCAGTTGCAATGATAACACCGGATGAAATACCTCTATCTTTATGTCACACTTGTTGTTCTAAGGCTTCCATTTTTGTATAGACTGAAATAATGTTGGCAACAGTTGTGGAATTTGGCCTTACACTTGCGAATTACATTGCATAAGCTGCCTTTTCTTTGAAGCATTATATCAGATGGTTTACATGCATTTGGGATGTGGCATTTTGGTCATGCAATCCGATGTGCTTTATCTATGTTTCCATATTCTTAATCTGTCGTGTTCCCTTCAAACACTTCCAGTGTGTCAGGTATGCTTCCACAATTTGTATTTGTCTAATGCTTCATGACATGTCTATATAGCTGTGGCGTCCTGTCATTTTATCATAGAGCAGTGAGGATTTGGTAGGGATCGTGGTTTTTTTTGAATTGACATTTCTTCTTACATTGTTTTTCACCAGATTCACTTTGTGCAAATCCTATGATCACTTTATTACATGAGATGACATCTCTCTGAGGCATTCTAACAAATAGTTCACATGCCTTGATGAAATCTGTATTCTGCTCCAATGTGCCATACAGTGACAATTTTGTACATATCTTGCAATCATCACATTTCATGAGCACATTTCTATGATCAACGCATGCCATGAGACCACGTTTTTGTGAGAGAATTTCATCAAACTGTCTACATACATGGGATATATTGCCATGGTGTGTTTCATTTCCACGATGACTCCTTCCAATAGCGTCTTGAAGATCTCTGTCAAACATTACAATAGCTAGAATTAACGTATATGCTATGAGACCACGGTTTCT
This sequence comes from Cryptomeria japonica, assembly GCF_030272615.1. Lineage (NCBI taxonomy): Eukaryota > Viridiplantae > Streptophyta > Pinopsida > Cupressales > Cupressaceae > Cryptomeria > Cryptomeria japonica. Next base: position 519,638,330 of record NC_081407.1, read on the forward strand.
ATGAAGGATGTCGACAAAAAGTTTATATGCATGCCATTATGGTATACTTTGAGTAATTTTGCCAAATAGTTTATATGTGTTGTCTACGCATTCCCTATGTCATGAGATCACGCTATTGTGAGGGATTTTTGTCAAACAATTAACAGGCGCCATTTATACTTCCCCGCTACCATCTTAATATGCCAAAACAATTTGGTCAAACAACCCACATGCTTTGTCCATGATTTCACATTTCCTTCAGGCATTCATGTGAATATTAATGTGAGCATTTCTAATTACAATGGCCTGGAGGAAGATGATGTTCTCTTGAAGCATTTTGTCAATTATCTCACAGCTTGTTAATGTATTATCGAACACCTCACAGACCTACACAAGATCATATGCCTTTGTAAATTTTCCTGAAACACATACAACTACTTTCTTATTTGCATATAGTGGGATGACATGTCTAAGGCATTTAGTCAAACAGTTTGTTGCCTTGTTAGCAACTTCACTAGTTCACGTGCATTGTCTATGCTCTCCTTATGCTCGCAGTCTGCATTTTGTAGATATCTAGCAACCATCACATCTCATGAGGCCACATTTCTTTGAGGAATTCTGTCAAGCTATCCACATTCATTGTCCATGCTTCCGTGATGTGCATTCATATTGATGAAAGTAGCTGCAACTTCAACATCTGGTGAAACCATTTACCTTGAACGCATTGATGAACACTCATAACCTGCTGTTTGAAGCACATTTTTAAATTTTTATGAAAGAGGTTAAGAAAGCTCAATTTTTGAGCATTTCTAACCTCTTTATAAAGTGGGACCCACAAGGTTAAGAAATGAGGTTAGAAATGCTCAATTTTTTAGCATTCCTAACCTTTTTGTGATAGGTTAGAAATATGGGTTAGAAATGCTCAAAAAGTGAGCATTTCTAACCTTCTTGGCAAAGGTTAGAAATATGGGTTAGAAATGCTCAAAAAGTGAGCATTTCTAACCTTTTTGGCAAAAAGGTTAAGAAATGAGGTTAGGAATGCTCAAAAAGTGAGCATTTCTAACCTTCTACTCCATGAACTATCCTTTAGACCTTAGAAACCATTGATCACAGAGAGGAAACAAGGAAGAGTGCAACCGATGCTTTTGGACAACTTTTTTTTTATCGCAACTGACCAAACATATTAAAATAATTTAAAATATTAAATTATTATTTGAAAAATAATTTAAATATTTTAAATTTATTACTTTGGCTGGAGAAAAATGGTGTAACTTTTAAATGGTAGGGAGTTAGGTCCTGAACTTCTTGTTGTACGATGGTGGATTGCGGATCCCACCTACAATTGTAGAGGACTAGCACGAATCAATGATGTGAAGAGGAAATAGGAATGGTGGAGCGTGTGGTAATGCAGACCCTACTCTGATGGAGATGTCATGAGGAATAGAAGCTTGATTACAAGGCGTGGAGATAACCTAGAGAAGAGGCCAACACATTGAAGATGTGAGAGAAGATAAAGGAGAAGAAGCCTTGAAAAAAAAAGTAAACCTACCAGTGGTCGATCCAAATGAAGAATGGTTTTTGAGGGTTTTGAGTAGGGTGAACACTAAACCTAATTTTACCCCACCATAATATGATGGGAAGTTAGATTCAGATAAATTGATGGATTGAATCTTAGAGATGGAGAAGTATTTTGAATTTGAAAACACTACAGAAGAGAGGAAGGTGAAATATGCCTGTACCTAGTTGAAAGGTCATGCATTCTTTGGTGGGAGCATTTGTAGGTTGACAGATAGAGAAGAGGTAAAGAGAAGATTAAGACATGGGATATGATGATTGCTAAGTTGAAATAAAAGCTTGTGCCAATGAATTATCAAGTTGATTTGTTCTGGAAGTTGCAGAATCTAAGACAAAAGGAATCTAGTGTGAAGGAGTACATCGAAGCATTTTACAAGTTGAACATCAGATCCATACATGTTGATGATGAAGTTGAACAAATTGCAAGATATTTGAATGGATTGTGGATGTCTATACAAGATGAACTTGATATGATCAAATTGGAGATTGTTGAAGAGGCTTACCAGTATGCCCTAAAGGCTAAAGAGAAATTGAACAAAAGAAATGAGCAGAGACAAAGAGGTAGAGGTGTAAGGTTTGTTGAAGGAATATTTCAAGAAGGAAGATGATATAATAGAGGAAGAGGAACTAGTATAGATCAGAACAAGGACAAGGAAGTGAGAAAAGAAGGTAATTCATACTGAAAGGATGAAAGAAATTTATACTGGATGAGAGAACTGGATGGATACCAAAATGAGAACTTTGGAAGATAAGACAAAAGGACATTCAGAGGAACCTACTTTAAGTATGGAGGAGAAGGACACCATGCATTCAAATGTAAGAAGACATAGGCTACTGAAAGAGAAGTAGTGGTGGAAGAAAACCCCATCGGATCAGACAATAAACCGGAAGATGGAGAACTGTTGATGATGAGGAGAGCTTTGTGTCATACCGGAGGAGATGAAGAGCCATTGCAAAGGAAGAATCTATTCAAGACCAGATGTAAGGTACCCGGTAAGTGTTGTAAAATTGTTATTGATAGTGGTAGTTTAGATAATCTTGTTTCAGAAGAGATGGTGAATAAGTTAAAATTGGAGAGATTGAAACACCATAAGCCTTATTAGATAGCATGGATTTAGGATGAACATAAGTTGTTAGTAAGTGAACAATGTTTGGTGATTGAAAATTTAGAATTATCAAGATGAAGTTTTGTGTGATATTATGCCTATGGATATTTGTCATCTTTTGATGGGTAGACCTTGGCAGTTCGATAGACAGTCAAGACATAATGGGAGGAAGAATACATACACTATTACAGTCAATGGGATGAAGAAAACCTTGTTACCTCTGGAGGAACCTTTGAAGAATGAAGTTTGTACAAATGTGAGAATCTGTTTAGTAGATGGAAGAAGATTCATGGATGGACTGAGACATGAGAATGTGTGTTTTTCCTTAATTCCTAATAAGACTGAGAGATCGGAACCGGGAGAGCACCCAAAAGAGATAAGAGATTTGCAGACAAAATATGAGGAAATCATTTCAGATAATGTATCTATTGTATTGCCACCCGTAAGAAGTATTAGTCATTACATGGTGTTGGTTCCCGGAGCTAGTTTGCCTAACAAATCTGCACACTGGTTGAAACAGACAAAGAATGAAGAACTAAATAGACAAGTGTAGGAGCTATTAAAGAAAGGTTTGATCAGGGAGAGTTTGAGCCCTTGTGTAGTACTAACACTATTAACACTTAAGAAGAATGGAGAGTTGAGAATGTGTATCGATTCAAGAGAAAAAAAACAACATCACAGTGAAATACCAGTTTCCTTTGCCTAGGATGGATGACATAATGGACTATTTGAGTGGAGCAAAATACTTTACAAAGATAGATTTGAAGAGTAGATATGATCAGATCAGGATTAGAGAAGGCGATGAGGGGAAGACAATATTTAAGACAAATGAAGGACTATATAAATGGTTAGTGATGCCTTTTGGAATGACTAATGCACCGAGTACTTTCATGAGGCTGATGAATGAGGTATTGAAGAAATTCTTGGGTAAGTTTGTTATTGTGTATTTGGATGACATTTTGATTTTCAGTAAGACAAAAGATGAGCATTTGTTGTAGTTAAGACAATTTTTAGAGAGGTTGAGAGAAGAAAAGTTGTTGATCAATATCAAGAAGTGTACTTTCATGAAGGATGAGTTAGTCTATTTAGCATTTGTGATGTCTGAGGATGGTTTGAAGATGGACCCTGAGAAAGTGAAAGTCATTATTCATTGACCTACACTAGAAAGCATTGGAGAGGTAAGATCATTTCATGGATTGGATAGTTTTTACCAGAAGTTTATTAGAAATTTTAGTTTAGTTTGTAAATCCATGACTGAGACCATGAGAGGAGATAAGAAGGAATTCAAGTGGACCACTAGAGAAAACAAAAGTTTTGAATTATTTAAAAAGAAAGTGACTAAGTAGCCTATGTTAGCTTTACCGAATTTCAATAAAGTATTTCAAGTGGATTGTGATGAAAGTTGAACAACAATAGGAGTAGTTTTGAATCAAGAAGGGAGAGTAGAGCCTATTTTAGTGAGAAATTAAATGATGCCCGAAGGAGATATTTAGTGTATGGTCAGGAGTTTTATGCCATAGTTCAAGCCTTGAAGAAATGGAGATACTACTTGTTTCCTAAGGAGTTTGTGTTGTATATAGATCATCAAGCTTTGCAGTATTTGAACAGTTAGAGTAAGTTGAATCAGAGACATATGAGATGGGTAGAATTATTGCAGAGTTACACTTTTGTGTTGAAGCATAGAGGTGGAAAATCTAACAAAGTTGCTGATACATTGAGTAGGAGAAGGAATTTGCTAACAAAGATGAGAGTGACAGTATTAGGTTTTGAAGATTTGAAGACCTTGTATGATGAAGGCCTGAATTTTGTAGAACATTGGAAAGCATGTAGAGAACTGGTTATGGTAGATAGGAGCAAATGGTTGGATTACTTCATTCAGGATTGGATGTTATTCAGGAGAGTTCAGTTGTGCATACCTAAGATTCCCATGAGAGAGAATGTGATAAAGGAGAAACATAGTGGAGGACTATCTAGACATTTTGGCATTGATAAAACAACTGCATTGGTGAGTGAGCAATACTTTTGGCCCCAGATTCATAAGGATGTGAAGAGATATGTGTAGAGTTGTAGATTTTGTCAAGTTGCAAAAGGTAATAGTTAGAATGTGGGATTGTATAAACCTTTGTTAGTACTGGTAAGACCTTGGGAGGATGTAAGCATGGATTTTGTACTTGGATTGCCTAAGACACCAAGAGGGAATGATTATATATTTGTGGTAGTGGATAGATTTTTGAAGATGGCTCATTTCTTACCTTGTAAGAAGACATCAGATGCATTGCATGTAGCAGACCTATTTTTCAAGGAAGTGGTGAGATTGCTTGGATTACCTAAGAGCATAGTTTCTGACAGAGACACTAAGTTTGTTGGATATTTTTGGAGAACACTTCGGAAGAAGATGAAGACAGATTTGAAGTTCAGTTCTACTTTTCATCCATAGACTGATGGATAGACAAAAGTTGTTAACTGAAGTTTGGGAAATTTGTTAAGATGTTTAGTGGGAGATAAAACTAGAAGTTGGGATTTAATCATTGCACAAGCATAGTTTTCCTACAATAATTCAGAGAATAGAAGTACTGGAAAAACACCTTTTGATATTATTACTAGAGTGCACCCTAGAGGAATATGAAAATTAAGAGACATTAGTAGTGAAGACCGAAAGAGTTTAGAAGCAGAAGATTTTGTAGATCACATGGTAGCATTGCATATTTAGGTTAAACAACATTTGGAAGACATGAACAACAAATATAAGGACAAGGAAGATGAGAAGAGGAGACATAAGGAATTTGAAGTTGGTGAAGAAGTAATGGTATATCTAAGAAAAGAGAGATTCCCAGTTGGAACTTATAATAAGTTGCAGATGAAGAAGTTTGGACCCTATAATATTTTAAGGAAGTTTAGTTTTGGAAATGCATATGAAGTAGAGCTACCAGATAGTCTAAGTATTTCACCCATATTCAACATCGCAGATCTTCATGAGTACCATGAACCAAAATTCAGTAAGGATAGTGTTACAAACTTGGAGAAACAATTGCCCCAAAAAGAACTAGTTCAGATTGAAGAGATTTTAGATAGTAGGATTGGGCGTAGTATCCAAAGTAGTGAGTATAAGGAATATCTTGTGAAGTGGAAGGACAGACCAGTTGAAGATTCATCTTCAATTTCTTAGGTAGAGCCAAATCACCTTGGTTTTCTTCTAACCCCTGCAAAGTGAGAGGCTTACTTTTTCAATAATCCCAGATGTCTGATGCAAGAGCATCCCTAGTTCACAACAATCTTGCATCAACCAAAAACATTTTCCTTTTTGTTTTGTTTTCTATTTGCAATTTCAGTTTTTCTTTCTATGTGTCCCAGTTTTAGCTCACCATATACTGTGGAGTTGGATTCTATTTAAAGACTTGATCACCTTTCTTTCTTTTAGACCGCATCGCATTTGGATCACTTTTTGGCAAGATATCGCTACCGGTTTCCATGATAGTTTCTTCTTACCGATTGTTCCTTTGTTACATGTTGGCTAAGACCTATTCTGGTGATCTACTAGAACCCATTGTGAAGCCTTGGGAATTGATTTTGATGTTTCTTGGCATGTGGCTAGCCTTCTATGTTTTATCCTTTGGATTTTCTGGAGGAATCTCTTGGCAAAGGTCGACCTTTGTTATTTTCATGTTAGGTCTTGTTCTCTGGGTTTTGATCCTTTTGGGTCGACTGGGTTCTTTGGATTGATATATATATATATATATATATATATATATATATATATATATATATATATATATATATATTTGTAATTATACTTTAGAATGTAATAAATTTAGAATCAATAAGAGAATCAGATAGCTAGACTGTACATAGAAGATAAATCTTTCAATTTAAGGTCCCGATTGTGACCTATTCTACCAGGCCTGTGTGTCGATATGTTGTAACCCGGTTGTTACCGATTGGATGTAATCAAATTCCATGCAATAAATCAATTTGTTATGCATTGCCTCCATCATATCTTTGTGTTTCTGTTGTGTTTACTCTTGCTGACTACTCCAAATAGATCTCTTTAAGGTCCCTCCTCACCGATGACTGCTTCACTTATTGCATTCATGATGAGGATACTCCTATTCCAAATCTCACCAAAGCATAAGAAGAACATGAAGGATTATGGAGCATTTTTTTATGGTTCAAGAAACAAAAGTGGTGCAAGTGTTTTTTGTTGGTGTAATACTTATTTCTACTAATGGGGAGAAATATTATATTTTGTTCAGACTTCATTTGAGTTACACTAACAATGTAGTTGAATATGAAGCCTTAACTCAACGTCTCCAAATGACACAAATAATAAATATCAAAGCTCTAATGATCTTTGGAGATAGTGAGATGTTTGCTAATTAAATTTTAGATCAATGCATAACAAAGAACAACCTACTCAAATTGTATAAACATCAAATTTGGGACTTAATTGAAGACTTTAAAGCCTTCAACATCCAAAGTGTTCCTAGAAGCAAGAAAAAACATGCTTATAGAATTGCGATAGTTGGTGCATAATATGATATACCAACACATGTTACAGGTACAAAGGAGTAACCCATCAATCTTGTTGTGAGGTGTATTATCCCAGACAACCAAATAAATTGGCAAATATTTGATTCAAATCAACAAATCACCAATATTTTACAAGATTAAGCAGAGTTATTTACTAAAAATCACTCTATGTTGTAAGACCAGTATAGAGATCAGA